>NC_140587.1:501504096-502704096 GCF_964204655.1 Triturus cristatus
GCATGTTATTTGAAAACAAAGATATTCTCCAATTTGTGAAAAAAAGTTGTTTTGTTCAAGGAATATTGCAAAACTTTGCAAGCAGGCTTCTAAAATCTAAAAAATAAAGTGCATCTTCATTGTAAACAATAAACTCTTCTGATCTATGCAGAGAATGACATACAGTACATTGATTTTTAGGATAATTGAAAATATGAATTTTTCTCCAATTTGTGCAAAAAGTTGCATATGATATTGCACATATCTCAATATTAAAGTGCATCTGAAATGTAAACAATACTTTTCTCCAATTCATGCAAAATAGCTGCATATAGTATTGCACATATCTCATTATTAAAGTTCATCTATAAGGTAAACATTAGCCTCTCCTATTCTGTGCAAAGAATTTACATGTAATGTACTGCGTTTGAGTTGACTGTAAGATATCAATTCATTGTATATGGTTATAACTCTCTCATTGATGTAATGAGATCTAAAAAGGGGCAGTCTCTAAATATGAATGTGCAATTCGGCATCCGTATTCAGACAATTGGGGATCTCAGTTCCCATCAATAAAATCTTTTTAGATTCTTCTCAACGTGGTTCCAATTCCTGATTTCCTCCTCAAGGTCGTTTCATAACATATTTGATGCCATAATATTTCATATTTTCTAATCTTCCATTGTGTCTTTCCCATATATGTTTGGCCATAGCATATTGGAAGTCTTGATAGATAGATAGATAGATAGATAGATAGATAGATAGATAGATAGATAGATAGATAGATAGATAGATAGATAGATAGATAGATAGATAGATAGATAGATAGATAGATAGATAGATAGATAGATAGACAGACATACGGACGAACAGACGGACGGACGGACGGACGGACGGACGGACGGAGAGACAGACAGACAGACAGACAGACAGACAGACAGACAGACAGACAGACAGATAGATAGATAGATAGATAGATAGATAGATAGATAGATAGATAGATAGATAGATAGATAGATAGATAGATAGATAGATAGATAGATAGATAGATAGATAGATAGATAGATAGATAGATAGATAGATAGACATACGGACGAACAGACGGACGGACGGACGGAGAGACAGACAGACAGACAGACAGACAGACAGACAGACAGACAGTTAGATAGATAGATAGATAGATAGATAGATAGATAGATAGATAGATAGATAGATAGATAGATAGATAGATAGATAGATAGATAGATAGATAGATAGATAGATAGATAGATAGATAGATAGATAGATAGATAGATAGATAGATAGGTAGATGGATAGATAGATAGACAGATAGATAGATAGAATATAAACAAGCCAATTTCAAAACATAAAATAAACTACTAAACGAATACAAATAAAATGTACACGTTTAATATACAATTTTAGTTTAGAAAATATTTTATACATTTTTTTAAAAACAAATAGAAATATAAGCAAATACTATAAAATCACAATAATAATCACATATTAATAAAAATATATATTTAACCAATTTAACCAATATTAGATAATGTGTTGGAGTCTTCAAAATAATAGATATAATATTCCCATTCCAGTTTATGCAACAGTAGAGAAATGTTTACCCCTACAAATAGTAGGGAAAGCGTTGGACTTTGAAGGGGTTAAATTTACAATTCCCACTCCAGTTTGTGCAACAGTAGGGAAAGCATTGCACTTTGGAGGGGTAAGATTTACTATTCCCACTCTAGTATGTTCAATATTAGATAAAGCATTGGACTTCAGAAGGTTAAAACTTCCTATTTGCACTCCAGTGTGTGCAACAGTAGTGAAAGCATTGTACTTTGAAATGATAAGAATTACTATTTCCACTCCATTTTGAGCAACGGTAGGGAAAGCACTGGACGTTTTAGGGGTTAAATTTACTATTCCTACTCTGGTCTGTGCAATAGTGGGGAAAGCGCTGAACTTCAGAGGAGTAAAATGTACTGTTCCCATACCAGTCTGTGCAAGAGTAGGAAAATCGTTGGACTTTGGAGTGGTAAGATTTAATATTCCCCCCCAGTCTGTGCAACAGTAGGGCAAAAGGGTTAAATTTACTATTGCCATTCCAGTCTAACCAACAGTAGGTGAGTTACTTCAATTCAAACACATTACATATTTGAATAAACCAATTAATTACAAAAAGTATAAAACTCTAAATATAAAGATTATTCCTTAACATAAAATATATATAATGTTTAAAAAACAATTATCCAATTTATAACATTTATTAACAATGTAATAATACATTTTTCATTAAAAAATAATAGTTATTTAATTATTACTTAAGTAACTTTCCACCCTATAACCCTACAAACCAAGCAACCTACACCTAAAATATGAATGTAAATACACAAAACACTATTTCTATAATAGATAATCAATTACATAATTGATTGCAAATTAATATTTAATTGTTAATTAATTATTACTCCTATACCTTCCCACCCTACAACCCTACAAACCCTGCAGCCCACATTTAAATTTAAAATAAAACTAAAATATATAATTATTTCACAATAGATATTATTAATCAATTAAATGTGTATTTATACATTCATAATAATTATTTTTTAATTATCATTTAATTAACTTTCCACCCTATACTCCTACAAACCTAGAAGCCTGCAACTAAAATATAACTAAAATAAATTAGAATTTCCTAATGTACATAAATATTAATCAATTCAGTAATTAATGCTGAATTATTAATTCATTGTTAATTAATTATTAATTAACTTTCGGCCCGCATCTAAAATAGACTTAAAATATATGATTATTAAGCAATTCACGTAATTAATAATTAACTAAATAATTGGTAGTACAATATAAATGAAATGTTAATTAATTATTATCCAATATTCCCCCCCAACCCTACAAATGTAGCAACCTGCTCTTAAAATATAGGAAAAATATATCAAAATTACATACTATACATAATAAATATCAATCACATACTTACCTAAAAATTATTACACTATAAATTACAATTAAATAAAAAATTCTTAATCACTTAACATTCCAACCAATGTTATAAAAATGAAGAGCAAATATATATACAAATAATGCACACAGAAAATTTATATATAAACTAAAACAAAATAATTTAATTTAAAAGCCGATATTCTGTACAACTATATGATTGAAAATTATATTTACAAGATTGATATTCTTCACAATGATATTACTTACCTGAAAAAAACATATTCTTGACGATATTTCGGCTTCACAATAGTTTGTAGCAAAATATTTTTTTCCAGCTATATCTGTCTCCCGCTATTTACAACTTGATATTTTGTCCAAATACCCTGGGTCACATGCAGAGTTCACGTGACAACTGTCTCGTCTCTTTATTCACTAAAAGCACTGTTGCCATAGTGGGGAAGGGACCAGTAATGGTTCTAAGTTCATATTTAAACGTTCATCGTTAAAAACTTTCACTTTTAGTAAGTGCTTCTCAGTTCAGAGCTATAAAGTGAAGTGATGTATCAAAGTCAAAGCTTCCACATCGTAAGGAAATGCATTTCTCTACATTTTGAAGAGACTATACAATTCTATGTGATTTTTGTTGTAAAATGTACATAGCAAACATTTTCCGGTCTCAGCTTGAAAACGGGTTCGAAGAGTCAAGCCAGACCCTTGGCTTAGCTCTGGCTTGTCTCTCCATGGTAATTTATTAGCTTGCCCACCTCTATCTACAACCATAGATTATATTGTGATTCCTTACACCTTGTAACCCTCTTTGTCTTAAGTAACATTTCGTGTGCATTGATTTCAGCACAGGTATGATTTATTGATTCTGGGCAAATCACTTAATCTCCCCATGCCTAAAAAAAATGAATGTGTCCTCATGTAATGCAACTGGTGCTATGTGAAGCGCTCTGATACCCGATTCGGGTCATGTTTGCGCTATATAAAACCCTGATTAATTGTTTCTCTGTGTGTGTTAAGTCACCCGACACCCGTTATTGATATGAGTTGTGCTAAAAAAATTAGTAGCTACCATTTAAAGCAATATTTGTGTAATTACTTGCCTCCAAGTCGTTTCTCAAAAGTACTTGTGAAGTGACAAGCTGTGTGCTTTTAGTTCCTTCCATTGCATCGGGGTCTAGGAGTTAGGCTGGAGATGGCTCCCAATCAGGGTGATACTTGACAAAAGTAGGGTTAACGACCATATAATTCAGGTCTTTGTTTTGGGGCTCAGCTGGATTTTAGGATGAGAAAGCCCTCTCACTGCCTGCAGGTTGCTGCACCAAACACAATGTAATGGACTTGCTCTGCTGAATTATGTCCAGGTGTCAGAAAATGACATCAGGACATATTCAGCATGTATCACTGGGTAGGCGAGAGATGCCCCAAAAATAGCTGCCAGAAACCAGGAGGCTGATGGACCCCCCCTTACCTTCCAACACTGGGAGCTTATCCTGTGCTGCATACAAGTTTCCTCGAGGACTGGGCTGTAGTGCGCAGATAGTACTCTTACCTCAAAAAATGTAAACTAGTTAAAGGTGAATAATGCATTTTCGTAAAAAAAGGAACAATAAAGAATGTTAAAAAATAGTCAAAGATGGCTGCACAGATGGTGCCTGTGCAAACAAATGTTATACACAATGATTTAAAAGTCAAAAATAAAAATTCAGAAAAAGCACAATAAAGAGTTAAAACAGAAGTCAATGGGCTGCCAGGACAATGTCCTTGGGGGTGATTTGTGCAGCCGGCCACAGTAAGAGGTACGGTGTAATGTGTAAATGTGTAAGGAGCTGGTGGCCTCTTAAAAACATTTTAAAAGAGAAAAATAACATAGTCATTATTTTACTGTTGATTCCCTTCAAATGCAATACTTGTTGATGTACAGAATACAGTTTACTATCCTCCTCATATCTAAATAACTATCTACCATTTCTCACCTTTTTTTGTTGCATATTTATATAGCGCAAACTCGCCCCGAAGGTATTGGAGCGCTTTACATAGCACCATATTTACTTTACACATTCAGGCACGGGGAGTTTAAGTGATTTGCCCAGAATCACAGGATGTGGACGCGACCTCGAGGCTCAAACCCTGGTTTCCTGCACCAGAGGCGGCAGCGCAGCTGACGGACCACATCCTCTCCCCTGTAATTTCATTAAGACACAATTGGGATTCTGGTGCATTTAATTTAACTTGAACAGTGACCGAGGGCTACTGGTAGTAGCCGTTCTCCTTTTCATCTGATCTTTTGCAATATTCAATGAAGTGAGCTATTTTATTTGAAATCTCACTCAAAGATCAGGCATTTAATAATCTCTTATTTGTTTGATCCCCACATCCATTTCTCACACACAGCTTTAATGCTTTTGGAGGCCCAAGCGTTTCCTCAGGTTTACTTCAAGGTGGAAGGAGATCTGTCTCTCACAGACATATCTCACAGAAGGGCAGTCTATGGCTCTTTGTTTAGTTTTTCATATTCATTTTTAATTTAGTATCCATTAATACTATTTAATGACCTTACAATGTTTTCTGGAATGTATTTTTTTTCTCAGTATATTACATGTATTTCATGGAATCACTTCACCATTCTAGCTAAAAACCGGCATTTTAAAGTTGTTAAATGTGATGATGCATTATTTATTAACTCCATGTATACAAAAACATATAACAATACATAACTTTTTAACTCTTTGTCAGGTCATATGTGTAGGAACTCGATCTGCTGAATGTGTTCCCCATTTTTCCACTTTCTGGAAGCCTGAACTTTTAGATGTGTGCCCTCTGCTGTTGTCTCTGATTTTCTATCCAGTTATCAACCACGAATGTTGTATTTAAAAATGTGCTTTCTTTTCATTCATATGAAGTTCTTGTTAACAGGGGATTGATGTGCTAATGTGTCCACACTATAGGCTCAAGGGGTGATTGGTCAACTTCTAATCAAGCACATATATAGAACAATGCCTGTAATAGTTCGCCACCCCTTCCATTGATGCATGTGCTTAATCATGTGGTTGTTTGTGAGAAAATGCCTCTTTTTACTTGGTCACACGCATTCATTGCTGAATTCTATTACTAGGTTTTAGACTCTGCACACTGGGGCACTGCTGTCCAGTGTATGGACTTTCACCCCTAAAACATGTAGAAATTGACTGATTGGCATAATTTATTCTGCAATAAGGCCATGATATATGGTGTAGCAAATGCTCCAACTACATGGAAAGCTAAATGTCCCCTGTGAACTGCAGCATGTAATGTGCCATCCACTAGTTTGACAAGGAAACATGGCATCAGGCCATTCAACTTGTCATGACTGCAGCGATTTAACCATTTTGACAGGAAAAATTTCCGTTTTGAATATTGTTGTCACCCCTAGGTATGGTTTCTGACCCACAAGCTAGTGTGCATGGTTTTTAAGAGTGGGCATGTGGAAAGTTAATGTAAACATTTTCCTACAGTGAAAAGGCCCAAAACACCATTTCACTGTTGCAGGCCTAGCTGTCCTGCTTATAAAAACAGAGTGCAGAATAAAATACTAATACTACTAACTCAAGAAAATGACTAGCTAGAAAAGTAATTAAAACTCTATTTATAATTGTTATTGAAAATCCAGTTAAACTGTGATGTCGGATCTTTAATAAATATTAAGGAAAACTAGCTATTAGAAGGTTACCCTTTACCTAAGCTACCACCTAAGACGAAGCTGTGTCGAATGCTCGTCAGGTCGGTGTCTGAGATTTGCTGAAACTCTTCTTAATTATTTTTATCATTTTAAGCTTACCTGTCATTTCTGATTTTAATCGCTGATTGCTATTTGCACAATAACTTATTTTCTGATCCTGCAATTTACATATTGCTGCTCATCTATTCCACAAGCCGTGTTATCACGGGGCCGGAAGGGGGAATTAGTCACAGCTCACCGCCATTCTGACTGTTAGCGGTTAGCGCTTCAGTAGTTGGACAGATTTTGGCATAAGTCCCACGATGCCGCGAACGCGCAGCGGGCTCGCCACCGGCGCGCCAAAGGTGCGCCAAAGGCAAGCCCGTCTGCGCCCATCCGCGCTAAGCCCGGGCTTAGGGCCACTTTTTCTGGTCCTCCTTTATCCATTGTTAGAAGCTATTCCAGGGAGGAACTGCTGAGCTGGGACCCGAAAGGGGGCAAGGCCAGCTGCACTCGGGTTAACCCTGACAGTATCAGAGGATTGCGGGTTGAGCAATGCCACAAATGTCACAACACATGGACTGTGGAGAATTCTGGCAGTATAGAGGGCAACATTCTCAGTGGCAGGATTGGTTTATTTGATCATGAGCCTCTGAAATGACTTCTTCTTAACGCTAGGTCTTTAATTAAGCATAGTATAGAATGCGCTTTATTCATGGAAGACTATAACATCAAATTAGCCCTCATAACGGAATCCTGGACTAATGAAACGTCGGGCCCTGATCTTGTTAATGCCATTCCCTCCAGTTTTCTATGTTATACACTTCACAGACCTACCAAAAGAGGAGGTGGACTGGCAGTGATATTTCATGAAACTCTAAAGCCCACCTTTACTAAGGCCTCCAATCTGGCTTGTGAGGCTTGTGAGGCAGTGTCTATTAACATGCAAATATCAGATCATGACACATTTAATGCCATTCTTCTCTATCGACCCCCAGGGTCCAAGGGCAAGTTCATAGATTCGATTGGTACACTATTGGAGGAAGGGTTGTGTAATAAGTCTCTTACGGTGCTGGGAGACTTCAACTTTCATCTTTAAGATCTTACCGACACTAATAATATCAAACTGCAGTAGATATTTAGTGGTGGGGATCTCAAGCAATTAGTGACAGATCCTACTCACTCTGCAGGACATATTCTGGATGGGATCTTCTCAAACAATCCCTGCCTTACCTATACCAAAACAGTTCCACTCACATGGACAGATCACGCGGCGATTCTTTTTGATTTTAAACTAACTAATCGTTATTCTTTCAGATCCTCCACTAAGGTGGCCACAACCATTAGGGCCTGGAAAAACATTGCTGAAAGTTTCACGGCCTGCTCCATCATTAAATGTTGAGTTAGATACAAACTTTTATACGGAATGGATAGATTCTGCCTGTCGGAAACTAGCGCCAGGCAAACAATGTATCCTTAACCCCTTCGGTGCTCATGACGGAACGGTTCCGTCATGAGCCACGGTTGAGCTGTGCTCATGACGGAACCGTTCCGTCATGACCACGCCCGCGCAAGATTCCGTCAGCACAGCGGCGGAATCTGCGCAGCATGGAAGGGGTTAAATGAACAGTGCCATCTGCCCCTTGGTATTCTGAAAATCTAAACAAACAGAAACTTGAATGTAAAAAGCTTGAACCTAAGTGGGGAAAAAGGAATGATATTTATGACAAAGAGATCTATAAATGATGTCTCTCCAAATATAAAAAATTGCTTTATGAAACAAAGAAAATATATTTTGGAGATCAAATTAGGAAGGCAGGATCCTCATCTAAGGTCCTGTTTAACACAATTTCTAGACTCACTACTCCCGCTAGCCCCAAAACCGAAAGTAGTCCAGAATTGTGTGAGACTCTAGCTGCTTTTTTCCTACAAAAGGTAGAAAAGATCTTCTCTTCCTTTTCCTTCACGCCCTCTGATGCCACGGAGGCCACTTCAACACAACCACTTGATGGTAACAAGAACATTCCAATACTAGATCGTTTTACTTCACTAAACTTGCCTGATGTTGTTAAACTTTTACTTGGCATTCGATCTGGCTCCCCCTTGGACCCTTGTCCAGTTTCTATTTTGCAACAGGTTTCGGAAGTGATTGTGGAAGTTCTCACTCCACTGTTTGCATCTATTTGTGATAATGTTCATTTTCCGAGCGCTTGGAAAATAGCCTCCATCCTCCCCCTTTTAAAGAAGCCCAACCTAGATCCACTTAATCCGTGTAACTATAGGCCCATTTCTTGGATCCCTTTCCCTGGGAAAATTATCGAGAAGGCTATGAATGGTCAACTCAGTTCTTTCCTCCAAACCAACTCTTTGCTTGACAAGACACAGTTCGGCTTTCGTGCTGAACACAGCACTGAGCTGGCATTGATCAAATCTACTGAGGAGGTTAGAAAGGCCTTAGAGCAAGGTGGTGCTGCCATACTCATTTTATTGGACCTTTCTGCCGCATTTGATTCGGTCGATCATGTGGTTCTGATGGACCGTTTATCTGCGGCCGGGGTTATAGGCAAGGCTTGGAATCTTCTCAGGTCGTTTTTGACCAACAGAACCCAGACAGTAGATCTTGGCAGAGATAGATCAATACCTTTTTCTCTTCCCTGTGGTGTCCCGCAGGGGTCCTCGCTCAGCCCCACACTGTTTAATGTGTATGTGGCACCGCTGGCCGCCCTGATTAGATCATTTGATTTCCAGTTGACTTCATATGCGGACGACACACAAATTGTGTTGTCTATTAAAAAGGGGTCTGAGGCTGAGATTGGATCCAGTTGCCATAACTGTATGCAGGAGATTTCAGCCTGGATGGCATCTAACTGCCTAAAGCTTAATGCTGACAAAACAGAGGTGATTGTCTTTGGGAATATCGTTAACCTCTGGACTCCAGATTGGTGGCCAACAGCAATGGGCTCACCCCCAGCACCTGTGGCTCGGGCTAAGAATTTGGGAGTAATTATTGACTCAAAACTTTCCTTCGGTGATCAAATTAGCAGGGTTGTTTCCTCCTGCTTCTTCATTCTAAGAACCCTTAGGAAATCAAATTCCTCCTCCCTGAAGACAGCCTGAAGACAGTAGTCACAGCACTCATTCTGTCTCGACTGGACTACTGTAACAGTCTCTATATTAACATCCAGGGGAGATACCTGGTCAGACTCCAGATCGTGCAGAATGCGGTAGCCAGGCTGATTACAGGGACACCTAGATTTGTCTCTGTAAGGTTCGGTCTCAGGACACTCCACTGGCTGCCCGATAAACAACAAATTCAGTTCAAAGCACTGTGTATTGTCTTTAAGGCACTCAGTGGAGCTGGTCCTGATTTTCTGAAACATGCCTTTCAGTGGTATGTCCCCGGAAGAGATCTACGCTCGGCTCAGGCCAAATTAGTTACCCTCCCCCACCTTAATAAAGCTAACTGGGGAGGTAGGAGTTTTTGCCATTGTGCTGCTAAGGCATGGAATGGTTTGCCTTTCCAGCTTAGAAATATCACAGAGCTTTTCTCCTTTAGGAAAGAATTAAAAACCTGGCTATTCATATAATCTCCTCCTTCAGCATAATCACTGGTTAATCTCAGGTGGTAGTGTACAGCGCCAGGACACCTCTGGGTAACAGAGCGCTATAGAAATCTTTTTAACATAACATAACCTCTCTGAACTTTTAGGAGAATAGCTTGCATTAGCTCACCAGCTACTTCCAGCCAAAGCTCAACCTTGAATGAGGAGTGAATGAGTTGTCACATTTCTACCAGGAACACACAATAGGCTGACCTAGGCAGAGATGACTTCTCTGAGCTCAATACAATATGCAGAGTGGAGGCTGTGCCCCTCCTGTTGGCACCCATGTGTCAAATCTTTCATGACAGGTCTGTCTGAAGCACATGTAAAAGTATACCACCCTACAAAGGGAACAAACATGATATTTGAATAATTCTTATGTCTTGCCTATCTGGTTGCTGAAGGACCACACTTTTATCCTACCAGATGTATGTCTCTGTGTCTGCTTCAGACTGGATTTTAGTGTTAGATGTGGGAGGGTGCCAGGATTACCTCTGTACACACACACCCAACCCACAGAGACCATGTTTAGTGTGTAGAAGATTTTCACCAGCTTGACAATGCAACAGCACATGACATTTTGGGCCTAATTACAGTAAAGCAAACAAGTACTGATGAAAATGTAGTTAGTTCAGGGACTGGGAACCTTTACTCCATTGATCAGAGAGGAATTTGTAGTGTCTTTGGATGTCCTCTACCAAGAATCTGGTAAACCCTACAAAACTTGACCCTCAACCAGCCTTCCTCAGAACACTGCTGGAGTTGCAAAAGGATACTCGCTGGACTGAGCCTCCTCTGCTTGGCATCTGTGACCAATTTTACCCCCTTTCATTTAAAATTCAAGGACAGAAGGATCTCCAAGGATTAAAAGACTGATCCCAGGGATGGCTCCAGGAACATAGCCCAGCTGAAGAAGACATTCATGTAAAAAATTCCAGTTGGCAGGTGGCAACTTAATCTGAACTGGACTTTGCTGTTATCCTCTGACTGGCACATGGAGAGTCCCGAAGGGATCCCCCTAAGGCCCTGGAGACTTTGGAAGTGTAATCCGGTGGTTGTTTGGGCACCAAAAGAATTTGGGGAACTTCATCAAAAATGTTTTGCTTCAAGTGGACTGACTGCAAAGGTGAATGGGCAGTTCCAAGGTATCAGATTGAATTTCTGTGGTTGTCCCATGTAGAAAAGAGCCAACATTGGTTTGGGACATAGAAACATTTTTGCACTTCTGTACTTTTTGACCCCAGTGGATCAAATCTACTGCGGGCCCGATTACAAGTTTCGGCAGTGCGGGGGCAGTCGGTAGGCCACTGCCACGCCCCCTCACTGCAGAGACTCGCTGCCACCCGTCCACTAGCTTACGACTTTAAAGTGGTCTGCGGGCAGCATGGAGGTCCCAGGGCAGTGCTTCTTTCAAAGGTGGTGGTGCCTTTGAAAAAGGTACCTCCATGACACTGTCAGTGTCGAGGAAACGTGCAATATGCTTGGCGGGACTGCAGCGGTCCCGCCAAGCATATTGCGGCCTCCTGACAGCGACGCACTTCCAGGAAATAGCAGTTGTGTGGCAGTGTTGGTGGTCCTTGGGTGGTCTTACCGCCCAACTTAAATGGGGCGGTCGGTCCGCCAGTGTATGGTGGCTAGACCACCACCGCCGCACCTGTGTGAGTCCGGCGGTCCTTGGACCGCCAGACTCGTAATTCGGGCCTTATTATATTTGAACCAAACTACATCGCAGTATTGTGAGGGGTACATACTAAATTTAGGAGCTGTGGTGTGTTCTGAGGTAATTTTACCTAGTGATTATTCTCTACCGGAATAAAGCCTTATACTGTACCACAGACCCGGTCTAATGTGACCATAGACTACCATTGCTGCTTTGCACTTTTCAGCACTATTTTCACATACATCTAAATTGGAGTGGATTTTTATTGTGTTGTGCCATTAGCTTTTTGACTGCTCCGGTACTTCTTAATGCTTCTATATTTTCTCTGCGATAAGTCTGTTTGCTTTATGTCAGACGTCCAAGGAGAGGAGCTTAGGTTTGAACTACAGAAACCTTTAACCCGACCTAGCAAAACAGTGACATTATTAGTTCTGGTGGACACCAATCTACTCCTACTAATAAACTACTTTGTCACACTGTTACACTGGTAAATCAAATATATTTACCAGCAGCGGCATCTTGCACAAATAGCCTGTGTGTATCACAGACAATTCTGATAGGCCACTATCTACTGGCACCTCTTTGTTTTGTCGCCATTGTAAGCTACTTTGTTTTCTCTTTATTCATTTCAGTCAGTTAGGTGTTCAAAAATTCATACCAGCCCAAGAAGTGTTCAATGTGCCAAACATCACTAGTTGCAACTTTTAGGAGAACAAAAGGTACTGGTAAGGGAGCACTGTGAAGGATGCACCTCCTGGGAGTTGTTTCTGCTTGAAGGTTGCAGATTAAAGGTGGAATGTGTAGTCACTCCATTCTCTGATGTCCATTATGGCTTCACTCACCCTATGAGCTTGGTGTAAAGTAGGGCCACTTTTGTTTCTATAAAGGAGTGTGAGTTTTTAAGATGGTGCACAACTTACACACCAAGATTACTGAACTAGAAAAACAGAATTATGGCCATTATGTAAAATGCATTATGAAGTGGTTATTATCTACCATAATTCTATTTAACACAATGACTGACATAAATTTGTAAATGTAATGAGAAATCTCATAAGATGATAATTATGTTTGTGAACAACGTGGAGATGCTTCTAGATGGCGGCACAAGTGGACAAGGTGTTGGGTAGGGCATTCTTACTTTCAATGAATGATATTGATTATTTAGAGATGATGCATAACATCTAACCCATGAATACTGAGCAGATACATGATGCGTACACGCAGGGACTCTAAGCTTGGTATGTAGGTGTTTTCTGTTTTTACTTTGGTTCAATAATGTTTTATTTTGTAAACAGTGGAGCCAAAGGGGGCACTTTATGTTTTTTTGTTTGGATTTAATTTTTTATACAAATACTTGACAGCTCACGCTATAGCCGTATGGTTAATACAAGCCACAGGCTTTCATACAATGAAGCAGGATAAACACTAATTAAGACAATTAGGAATGTAAGTGGATGGCTTATAGAGTTTTAGGGGATATGTGTCTGTTGAATAGCTTGTATGAAATGGTTGTTAACAAAATGTAATTTGTAGTTAATTTGTAGCTGATAATGTTTTGTTTCTTTGGCACATTGTTTATTCTCATTATTTACTCCTTGAGAGTTACTTCTGAACATTATTTTCTAACATTATTTTATCAACTTACTATATATCTACACATATTTACTGTGGATAATTACTTGACTCATTGAGCATTATTGCAGTAGTGGTTATGAAACTAGTAAACTCACAATAGAGATATGAATTTTAAAACAAGGTGGCATGTATGTTCGTTTGTCACATTGGTATACTCGACTGGTGGTGCAAAATTTAGGATTTCAATTTGAAATTATCGGTGATAGTGGGAGAGGCAAGGGTGGTGTTTACACTGCACATACCTGGTGCAAACTCAGATCACTACTAAATCCACTAGAATGGACCTTTCGTTTGAAGTGAGGTTAAAGTCATAACATCAGCAATATACCAATGACAATGAAGCCCCACATGAATGACAAAGAAGGTTACTTTTGCAAACCATAAAGGTTGATTAAAACATTAACAAAATTACAATCTCAAATTGAATCAATTAAGCATAAATCAACAGACCCTTGAATACAGCATGCATGGATATAACCCAAGCAATTCAAATCAGCAAAAGAAGATACATGTTATTAAAGGCCTTATATGTTAAGTGAGAAGAATTTCCATTCCCATGAATGGAAACTCCCTTATGCTAAGCTAGTTTGAACATGTTAAAGCAACTGGCATCAGTAAATATAGCACTGAAAGTACAACCTAAGGAAAGTTCCAGTTAAGAAAGGAAGAAATCGAGAAATCTAGAAAGTAACTCTATGAGCAGGTATATAAGGATCATTGGGTCTCAAAAGAGGGAGATAAAGAGACGTCTGCCTGTGAAGGTGGCCAGTGGCAAATCTTCTAACTAACTAACTCAGCTGCACACAGTTAAAAACATGAAATTAAGTTAAGGTATTACATTGTATACGTTCCCACCAATTAAGAACTATTCAAAAATCAGGATTCCCAATGTGCCTGATATAGGCTACCTTTTCACGCATAATACAATATCAGATTCTTCCATCGTCGTGCCCTTTGTTATATCTCACAAAAGATTATTCACCTTCACTGCCTCCTACCCTGTGCAGGTATTTGTATTTGTATTTGTAGGGGGATTTATATAGCGCATATATACCGACAGGTCTCTTAGCGCAGACAGAAGGAGATACACAAAACAGCCCGGCAAAGACAGTCCTGGTGACAGGGATCTTACGAAGAGTCTCTGAAGAGCAACGTTTTCAATAGCTTACGAAAGGGGAGTAGGCCTGGTTCTTTCCGTAGGGCCTCCGGCAATTGGTTCCAAAGACGTGGCAGGATAACAGAAAAGGCACGTCCGCCTTTGGAAACCAGATTGCTGCGGGGGCAGACTAGCTGGAAAGCATCTGCAGATCGAAGTAGACGTCCTGGAACATACTTAGCCAGGCGATCCCTAATGTAGCTAGGGGCTTGCCCATAAAGAGACTTATGGGCAATGCACAGGGCCTTGAATTTCACGCGTTGTCTAACGGGCAACCAGTGTAGATCTAAGAGCAGAGGTGATGCATGGGCCCTCCTAGGAAGGCTGAAAACCAACCTAGCAGCATCATTCTGCGCCACCTGGAGCCAGTTAGTGAGCTTCTGAGGAAGGCCCAGATAAAGCGCATTCCCATAGTCGAGGCGCGATAAAATTGTAGCCGAGACTATGGATTTCATGGAGGAGGTAGATAGAATAGGGACCAACTTCCTCAGTTGCCTCAAGATACCAGAGCAGGTGCTCACCACTGAAGAGACTTGATGACTCAGCGAGAGATCTGTGTCGATCTTGATTCCCAAGCTTTTCACAACTGGGGCTGGACAGGGAGGAGTCCCAAGTTCTTTGGGCCAGAACAGGCCACCCCAGGAGTTATTAATGGTTGGGACGACAAGAACCTCCGTTTTATCGGGGTTGATTTTTAAAGAGTTAGCTGTCATCCAGTTAGTTGTGAATCTTAAGATATTTTGGGCCGTCTCTTGGGCGAGGGCTGAATTGTCAATCCTCAGAATAAGCTGGGTGTCGTCAGCATAATTAAAAATACGACAGTCCAGATTGGATAGAGCGGAGACTAAGGGTTGCAAATAGATATTAAAGAGCAGCGGGGACAACGCAGAGCCCTGTGGTACACCGCATGGGATGACACCTCTCTTGGAGGAGCAATCGCCGAGCTGCACCCTTTGTGAGCGGCCAGAGAGAAATGATCTTAGCCAGTCAAGGGCCGTACCCCTGACTGGCCGGGAATCTTTCTCCAACCAATTAATTACAACAGACATGGCCATCACACAGAAAGCTAACAGAAAATATACATGTAAAAAACATAGTGACTTTTGACTGAGGGAAAAAGAGAGTTATGCAGAGCAAGCAAAAATGCAAAGTGTTATTTTCAAAATGGTGTCGGTCATCTAGGCTCATGGCAACTCATACTAATTTTAGAATGCACATATTCTAACTGTAGTCAAGAGAAATCTTATAAATCACTAGTTTCACTAAACCGAAGTGCAAAATAACGTGTGCAAATATATAAGTAATGGTGAAGCCTGTTACAGATTAACATTTTATTAAGCACAAATAAATGATGATGACTTTACGTCATCGATAGCAATTCTGAATTTAAGTGGTGTTGCTTGTTTCTACATGGTTTTGTATCAGAATTAATAAAGATATTAAGTATACTTTTAATTATCCAGCAAGCACAAATGGTTTATCAATATTTTAGTCATTGCATTCTAATAAAATTAGACCCTAATTTCACAATAAGGGCCCGATTACGACAACGAACGGACCATCACAACAGGCCGTCTGTGGCAATCCGCTCGACATTCAGGGTCACAGTCAGGGGGAAATACCTTCACCTCCGATATGATCTGAGATACCGTCGGAGCGACGGTTGCACAGGTAATCCCTGAATGGCGGCGGTTCCTATGCAGGCACCCCCGTCGGTATTACAATGTTCCTTTCCCTTTGCCTTTTCATGGAGGTCCGACCGCCATGAAAAAGCACACGGAAAGTGAGTTTGGGGTCCCTAGGTGGGCCTTCGCTATGGGGCCCCCCGTGGGCAACCATGGTGGCCCCTGAAACATCCATGCACCCTGTGCCAGGCACAACACGGTGCAGGGATGTTTCTAAACATGCCTTTTTGCATTGAGGGTTGTGTTGCTCCCTTTCTCCTAGGTCTGCATTCCGTCCATCAATTGTGTGTCTTTTGCTGTCTAAATTGGGGTGGCATGGTGAGCAAAAGAATGATGGATTTAACCCAGATCTTTTGACTGGGAGTGAATGTTTTGATTTGGTCTGCATTCCATCCATTAATTGCGTGTCTTTTGCTTCTCCTGGCCACAGCACAAGCCTCAATGCAAAAAGGCATGTTTCCGACTGTCTACATCGTAATTCGGAGGAAGGGACTGCCACCTACTTGTTGGGCGGTCCCAATCCCAAAATGATGGAGGTCGGACAGTCGTCCAACTGCCATATTAATCAGCCCTCTTAAATGCATAACTAGAATCTACCTTAATGGGCATCATTGACAAGAATATACAAAATAATGACTCTCGTAACACCTTTGCTCATACTAAAGGTCTGTTACCAATCGACCATGATCAATTTCATCACTCAAGAGGGCACTTTGAAACTACTAACTACATGGTGTTTAAATCTCCTTCAAATTCCTAACTTTGTGGTGGTAATTAGCCATTGTGAATAACATACTTAAGGAGCTCAAAGAAATGTCAACAAAGTAAATGGTTCTTTCTTTTCCCTGCTTTCTTCCTTTGAAACTGTTTTGGTTTGTTTCTCTTTCTCCTCTCTCTCAAATCTTCCTTTTTCTGATTGCTCTGAGTCAAAATCTGAAGATGAATGAGTCCAGGTTCCCAAAACTGGGTGCTGGTGCCCATCCCCTTAAACCACCTTCCTCATATACTAAGAATTGGCACAGCACAGCGCCACAAGTAATTTTGAAGTGCTGCCTTATGCCTATTAAAAAGGGCAGGAATGCACCATATTTACAAGATACTGTGCATTCCTGTCCTTTCATCCAGCAACGGCGCACAATTTTCAGCTGAGCACCAACACAGATACCTTTGTACCATGGTGCAAGGGTTTCTGTGTTATTGACATGATTGTTTTTGTGCAGGAAGGGTCACCTTTCTGCACTAAAACAATCAAGAGAGGTTTTTTCATCATTCTGTGTGTGCTACAGAATGGTATAAGGGTGTCTGTATTGTTGGCATGATTGATTTGTGCTGGTAGGGGCACCTTCCTGCATAAAAACAATCACAAGAGGTTTTTTCCTTGTTGTATGTGGAAAGAGGAAGAAGCAAAGAGAAATGTAAACATTTCTTCTCATTATGCCTGCTTTGGGGAGTCATACTTTGTTGGCACTGCCGCAGGTTTACGTGATTTTGTAAATCTGGGGCAGTGTCAAAATATATGGGTGTTGGGTGGGAACAACCGCGGCAACGCCCATGGAACACCTCCTTGACATAGATGAAGGCAAGGCAGCGACTTTCGCTGCTTTGTCTTTCTACATATCTATGAGGCCATGCAAAGCCACACAGGGTGGTTTTTAGTCGCGTCATAGATATGATTGAGAGGCCTGCGCCACCGGATTGTCATAAAAAGTTACGCTCCGGCGGCACAGGCCTCTTGTAAATGAGAGCCAGAGTACCCTGCATGCCTGCACTCATTTGACCTTTGCACTCCTCTTCGAGATGTGTTTACAAAGGACAGTCTATCCTTGGTGGGCGTGGTCACCCTGTAAAACAGTCAAACAAGTGCTCTGAATGCAGCATAGCCTTTACTCTAAAAGACGCTGTTAAACTCCTGTAAGCTTCTTCCTTATGCTAAGAAATTAAGGCACATAAAAAGGACAGTTTGGGCAGTAGAAATCTTTACTTCTGGTTGTACATATGGACCTCTAAAGGCTAAACGTTAAGGTTCTTGTGTCAATTTCCACTTTACCCTTGAAATTGTATATCTTTGCCATATTTTTATGAGTACTTCACATATTGTCTTTTAATTTTCAAATCTGTGTTCATTCCCTTTGTGAATTATCGCCTTTTGCTTTTTTGATTCTATGTAATAAATGCCCTGTTACTTCCGAAAGCGCTACGATGTCCTGGAGGCCGTTTTGGCACTATTAAAACTTCAGAAATATATAAATACACTATACTTTAGTTATAATTAGTGGATTACTTGGTAAACTAGAGAAATCTTTAAGTGGACCAATCAACGGCTTGAAATTGGTTCCTTTCCTTTGCTCTGTCTCATGAGCCACAGAAGGTAGGGGACATTCTGATTTCAGTAAAAGGTAGTTCAAAGAATACTCTAAGTAAGGGCTAAATCACTGGAAAACATCGATTTGGTTTTAAGTAGCTCAATACCCAAGGCGCAAAGACTTAATTCACCTATTTGTAAAGATAAAGAGACAATCGCAACAATTAGAATGTTCTTTTAATCTCAGATGTTCTCTAATTAGGATGCGTTCACTACTTAATGTTTTTGTTTACTCAGAAAAACGACACCCTTAGATATAAGGCCTGCAGAACTGTTTGTACTTATGCACAGTCTACTGATTTTGGCGGAGCATCAATGTAGCTCACTTTAATGCCAAAGACAAAAACCAAATATCTGTTCCTAAGCAAATGACCGCCTTTAAACTAGGATGGGAATCTGTGTACATTTCATGAAACCTTTCTAAACTGTGGTAGTTATCGAAGCTCAGAGCAGAATTTTTTGCAGCGTACCTATCATTTATTGACATATCTGGAGATGGAACGGTTAGCGCTGAGAAACGTCTCCTTGCCACTCTCCTGATAAAAAAAAGCAAGTGAACACATAAAGAAATATTCATTGGCGTTCATAGTTTAGGGTAACAACATCATAACTGGAGAAGCACTCTGAATAAACCAAACATATGAGCCTATTCAGGAAACACCAAACTTTACATCTGGAAAGCTCCCCGTGGGAGTAATCACGACGGCGACCTAAACGTGTTTCCTCCAGATTCCCTTTTCCCTGTTGGAAGTAACTAGCATCTTCATTGTTAGAAACTGTGTTGGGGAGTGACTGTCCATTAGAATTGTATCATATGGGACAATTAGAACCAACCTCATGTGTTTGCCTCTTTGTACACCCATGGCCTAGATAGCAGTGAGCTTCTCCCTATTTTGGGGAGGCGCAGCAATTAGGGTGGGAATCCACAGCACCTGGTAATAGCGCAGATTCAAACTGAGTGCCTGTCTGAGCTAAGCTACTTTGCCAGGGCCTGGGCTTCCCCAAATAATAAACAACTACTAGGTAATGGCTGCTTCTCAAAACGTGGACAAACAATGAAGCGACACAGTATCCGAGTGACAGCAGCAGAACTTTGAAGATGCTGTTGTATAACATCACTCGTCCACCTATACCTTTCTCTCAGTAAGTCAAGCGCTCACTGCAGTGGACTATGTGTAACATACCTGTCACTCTTGCTTTAGCTGACTATGATCTGTGAGAGATGAAATCTTGAAATTGGTCAGCTGGATCTGTTTTACTGGGAATGGAACAATGCAAGGCAGTAGTGGTGGGGCAGGGAGAGGGAGGGGGATTAAAAAAAAAAAAGGGGCAAAGAAAAAAAAAACTCTTACCTTCCCAGCGGCCACTTTCCTCCCTCCTCATTCTCCTCAGGTTGAGGAACCTGGAAGCACCCAGGCTCTCGACTCCCCAACCAGTCACAACGCTGCAGTGCAGCATTGTGATTGGTCTGAGTGCTGTGGTGCGGCGCTCAGCCATGGTATGTGAGGCTGCACATGTTCTCCACTGGGCTGTACAGCACAGCCTGGTAGAGAGCATGGCAAGTGCACATGGCGGATTGGCTGGCCCGAGACGGTCGGCCAAGCAATCATGTGAACTTAGGAGAGTGCCACCGCTCCTTCCTCTGCTCTGCGGAGCATGCAGCCCCGCCCCGCTCGCACCGGCTTTACGTAGCCAATAATGAAAAATAAAATGATAATAACATTATTATCATTTTATTTTTCATGTGGGGCGAAGCTCCCCAGCGTTAGCGGAGGCGCCGCACTGGAATGGAAGATTGCATTTGCTGCCTCCTGTGAGAAAGGGATAGTTCTATGCTGCGCTTGTTCTGTTAGGAAGTAAAGATGCACTGCTGCTGTGCATATCCTGAGATGGGGAAATCATGTGCTGCTGCTGCCACAGCTGCACCTTTCCTCTGAAGTAGGTACGCTTGCACTGTTTCTGCCCAAAGTGTAACTCCTGTTACCCCGTCTTACAACGAAGCAAGGATATGCTCAGTGCACCTGCATAATATGCCCTATGAACCAGGGAATGTTCCATAATATTCGATGTGAAATGCCAAGAGCTATAGTTCTGAGGAAGGCACCTGATCCCACCTAGGGGCAATATTAAAGCTTCATAATATGTTGACAGAAAAGAGGAGTGTTGCTTTCTTGACCCTCTAATTTTTTCTTGAGTGTTAGGAAGGCACCAGTAAAAAGAAATTAACTTTCCCATACACAATTTTAATATCACTTTTTAACAAAGAAAGAACATAAATGTTCACAAAAGGGACATAACAATGCCCAAACTGGGTTTCATATAGTTATGAAACTGTATAATCAGTGACAGCAGTTCTCTGATGCTTCCCAGTACTAGATGTAGAACCCACAGTTGAAGCATACTGCACTGAGTCGGGGAGGGTTCATCATCTTACATGAATCTATTAATGTAAGTTAATTCAATAAAGAGTGTGCAGCAGTCCTTAATCTCATTTCACTCCCTTTTTAGTGTATTCACTACCTCTGTTGTTCCCGTCCTGTATGTGTGAGTAAATTGTGTTATGTTCCTCCTGCTATTTCCACCTGTCCGTTGCTTATTCTTTGTGATAGGGAGGATTATGCAGCAGCAGTCCATGTAGTACCTCTGTTTTGTTGTGAAGCTTGATATAAAATTTCCCTCTACACAATATGTAAAACGATTTGCTTTGCCAATGCTTGTTTTAGTGCCTGATGTCGATGAAAGACTGAACCCGAACACAATTTGTGAGCAGAGCTTACTATTAAGTTTAGATGGGATAGATGACTTTCAAAACTTTTAAAACATTGCTGACAAGTGGCTCCATGTCCTGTGGTTCACTGACAGAATATCGAAACCATAAATATCGTGCTCCCAAAATATTTTGTCAAAAACATCAATGACAAAAATATCATTTTAATATCAAAAGACAAATATTGTTTTACACTAATTTCGAAAAATATATACCAACATTTTTTTAAAATATATATAGTTGAAAATAGTAAATATGAAAGATGTTAACTTGTTGCATTATTATATAATGTTAATTAAGTATGTTTAAATAATATTTAACTATATATATATTACCTACTGGCAGTCGCCAGTAGGTAGTTATAGTTAGGACCTATTCTCCATAGGAAATCCGCAACATTCTATTTGGAATAACGTTGGCGTCGATTGATGAAACTTCGCGAAAGTTTCCAAACTTTTGGCCAGCTCCGGTCCGCTCCTATCCTGAAAATTTCACGGTGATTCGTCAAGCGGGGGCCGAGAAAAAAGGGGGGTCCCAAAACACATTTTTCCCATGCATTTTCCCGTAGGACCTGTTGACGCAGCTACAGCCCGAAGTGCTGAACGGAATTACACCAAATTTGGCAAAGAGGTAGTCCTCAGTTCAGACTCATGCCTTTTGCTTAAATGGTGTAAATCCGTTCAGTAGTTCCTGAGAAAATCGAAAGTAAAATCACATATATATCTGGGCGGAGCCTAACCACACATCTCATCGTGAGATCTGATTGGCTGTCAGCACTTCATCCAAGAAGTGTTGGCAGCCATCTTGGGACCAATATACATGATAGCACCTCATTAAAAAGCATTGCAGTTAATAGAAGGTTTTAAGACTTTAGTTGCTTTATAAATCATTTGTTGATGGTACCATACTCATTTTAGGAATTGTGGTGTGTTCTAAGGTGATTTTACCATGTGAAAAAGCCTTCTGCTGTGATATCATTAATCATGTTTGAGAGAAAACTATTTTCTCATGCTTTTCCCACAGAGGTTTGGAAGGTGATCTATAAGCTAAACTGAGAGCATATTTTCAGTAAATTCACATTATCTTTCTCAGTCATGTGAGAATGAAGTCTGGCATTCTCAGTATACCATGTACATCCAACAGGGGCAGAGACTGTCAGTTGATTCCTTTGTGTTCTACTGCAGCTTCCCAGAGTGTTCTAAAGAACAACTAGAGCGCTAACAGTCCTACTTATGACAAACGCATGGCACACCTGAAGCCATCTTGGTTGGAATAAAGTGGTAACTCTTAAAACATTTATTTTAAAAAGGAACAACATGAGTGGGTTCATTTTGCCGAAGAAAGTATGATTAGTGCTGCAGAAAGAAAAATTAGGGCACATTTTGAGTGACTTCTCAAATCCTCTTCTATTTCAATAAAAAATTCTGACATGCAGACTGAAACATGCACTTTCAATACCAGCAGCAGACTTCCATGGTGAGCAGTAGCTTTACTACAGTGATCTAATAAGCAACTAGAGTGCTAACATTCTGAATTTATGGCACATGTGTGACACATCTGAATGCCTTCTTGATGGAATCAAAGTAAAAAACTGAAAGTATTTCCTACTGAGGAGACTGCAGTAAATGAGGAAATTAGGAATCTTCATAACAAATAAATCTCCCAAGATGGCCACCAGAGACAAAAGAGCCCAAATGTAGCGCAAATATCACTCAGATGTAGCCCAAGTATAGCCCAATGACAGAATGTCCCAGAGTGTTCTAACGGACAACTAGAGCGCTAACAGTCTTACTTATGACAAAAGTATGGCACACCTGAAGCCATCATGATTGGAATAAAGTGGTAACACTTAACACATTTAATTTACAAAGGAACAAAATGAGGGGGTTCATTTTGCCATAGGAATTATGATTAGTTCTGCAGAAAGAAAAATTAGGGCACATTTTGACTTCTCAAATCCTCTTCTATTTCATAAACAAATTCTGACATGCAGACTGAAACATGCACTTTGAATACCAGCAGCACACTTCCCTGGTGAGCAGTAGTTTTACTACAGTGATCTAATGAGCAACTAGAGTGCTAACATTCAGAATTTATGGCAAATGTGTGACACATCTGAATGCCTTCGTGATGGAACCAAAATAAAAAACTGAAAGTATTCCCACTGAGTAAATGAGGAAATTAGGAAACTTCATAACAAATAAATCTCCCAAGATGGCCACCAGAGACAAAAGAGCCCAAATGCAGCACAAATATCACCCAGATGTAGCCCACATGTAGCCCAATGACAGAAGTGTGCAAAACACTTATTTTTTGTGTATTTGCAGTTTTATATAGTGCAGACTTGTCAGGTATTGGAGTGCTTTACATGAGCATTGGTTACATCACACAAGATCAAATTCATTTTGGTTGTAGACATGGGGAGATTAAGTGATTTGACCAGAATCACAGAATGTTGAGATGAAGCAGAAACTCCAACCTGGTTCCCCAGTTGCAAAGTCTGCAGGTCTGGAAGTAACACCACATCCTCTCCCCTAGGTGTAACATTTAATCAAGTGGTCAACTGGATAAAAAAACATAAAGATTACAAATAATTTAAAAGTTCTTTGTCGCTATTTGAAAACTCAGAAAATATGTCCTCATTTTAGTTTTTTAAAGCACTAACCATAATTTTGATGCAAATAAGACCCTCTCATATAAGTAATTTCTGAATGAAATACTCTAGGTATTACAGTTTTGATTACATCAAGATGACGTCAGGCGTTCCACACTTTTGTAATAAATATAGAATGTTAGCAATCTAGTTGTTCATTGGGATACTGTTGAGAGGCAGAGGCCAGGGGCACGGACTCTGAAAATTGAAGGCAGGTAGGAGAGTGCAGAGGCAACAATTTGACCACACTGGGCAGGCAGGAAGGGCAGTGGCAGCACAACAGACTATGGAGGGCAGTGGAAAGGGGGGCAGGGGCAACAAACCAACAATACAGGACTGGCAAGAGAGGCTGTGGCAATATAATAGACCATTGTGGGCAGAAGGAAGAGGCAGTGGTAGTACAACCATACATGCCAGCAGACCCGTTTCAGCCAGGAAACGTCCAATGTTTTTAAGCTCAAATGGGCTTTATTTGATCTGTCTCCCGTCTACAATCTCCTCTTTTTCAATGTAACTCAAAGGGGAAAATCAATACCCCCTGTTTTTTTTTTTTAAATCTCCCTCTTACCAAGTTCAAAATGTTCGCAAGTATGGTACATTGGATCATGGTAGGCAGGAGGAATTGGGGTAGGGACATGGACTCGGATAACAGAGGACAGGAGGGACATGGAGAGGTGCACCAAACTGACCCTACAGGGCAGGCATCAGGGTTTGCAGCAGCACAATATACCACACAGTGCATGTGAGACGGGAGTGCAGCACAACAATCCATAGAAAGCAATAGGGAGGGGACAGGACCATGCACATGAACAACAGAGAACAGAGGGGAAAGAGGCAATGGTAGCTAGCTGACCATAATGGACAGACAGGAGAGAAAGCTGCAGCATAACAGACCATAAAGGCAGGAGGGACGGATCAGGGGCATTACAATGGAACAGACAAGCCAGGAGGGAGGGAATAGGGGTCTGCACATGGAAACAGAGGGCTGGGGGCAAGGAGGCAGGGCAGGAGCAGCAAGATGACCATGGAGGTCAGGCAGGATGGGCACTAGAAACAAGACACACCATGGAGAGCAACAATGAGACTATGATGGCATACACACAGACCATGGAGGGAAGGTGGGAGGGGGTCAGGGGCAGCTAGCTGACCACACAGGGAAGGTGGGAGGGGCCATGGCAGCACAGAAGACCATGCATGGCAAGCGGGAGGGTTAGTGGCAGCACAATGGCTATGATGGGCAAGAAGGAGGGTGCAGGCGCATGCACAAAGGACCATGGAGGATAGAAGGGAGGGTCAGGACCTGGGCACAGACAAGAGAGTTCAGGGGAAGGGGCCTCACAACAGACTGCACGGGGCAGGCAGGAGGAGCAGTTGCAGCACAACAGACCAGGGAGGGCAGAAGGGTGTGGCAGTAAAATGGACCATGGAGGACAGGAGGAAGGGGATAGGGGCATGGCATGTGGACAGGCAGGGTGGAGGTGGCAGGGACAGGTTACAGTCATCTTACAATGCTAGGCAGGTGGGAGGGGAGTGGCAGCTCAACAGAACACTCAGAGTAGATAGGAGTGGCAGGTCCATGGAACATGGTGGGCAAAAAGGATTGAGCAGGGGCATGCACAAAGACATCGAAGGGCAGGGGGCAGGAGAATAGGGCCAGCAAGCTAAGCACAGAGGCTAAGCTGGAGGTCAATGATGGGCCTTAGAATTGGGCAATGGAGGGCAGGAGGAGTGGACTGGTACCTCATGCTAAATGGAGGGCAGTGGCAGCACATCAGACCATGCATGGCAGGAAGGAGGAGGCTAGTCCATGGATTCAGACAACAGAGGATGGGAGGAGGTGGATGGGGCAGCAAGCTAACTGTTCAGAGAAGGTGGGTATTAGGAACTTTATTGTTTTTAAAATGTGTGTCTGTGCGAACTACTTATAATATGAACAAGTATGCAGCATAATCTCACTTTTATTCTGGAACAAGAGGACGTTCGTGACTGTGACTCCGGGCTCACTTAGCAGAGACACCCCCTGACCCTCCACCCCCCATCGCAAAATGTAATGCCTGTGAAAAGGGTAGGTGGATGCAGTGTTATATAGAACATAGTCCTGAGAGCACGATTGAAAATAAAATCTAGATATAGTATATGGTATAAACTATGCACCAAAAAGTGTGATATAAGATGAACCGGGGAGTGAAATATAATATGCAATACATTGTGCGCAATGACAGATTCATTGGAGAGCGCGAGATAGCACAGGCACTAGTGCGTGCTATGCGATATGCACCTTGGAGTGTAATATGCACAGGGCAGTGTTGTATAACCTAACTAGTCTCTAAAGTTGTAATATAAAATATGTGCTGGGGAGTGTAACATTGCATATGCACTGTGACAAAGATATGGATCCCAGATTGTAATATGTATGGCATAGCGCTGTGCGTTATAACATAGGCATTGAGGAAGGCACGTTAGATGGGGCAATATAACCCGTGCGAAGGCAAGTGTGGCATGACATATTCACGGGGTGGTGTTACAGTGCACATGGGATAGAGAGTGTCATAGCATACGCACTAGCTGGTGGAATACAACACAGAGGTGTTAGGCACTCGGCGGGCACTGATGGGTGTAACACAGCATTGGGCTCAACCAGGAGCACGCTGTGACTCTCAAGTGAGGTTTGTCTCCTTTCCAGAGAGTAAAATAAAAAGTATTACACATCCGGCGGTGGATGTATGTTTTATTAACCGTGAGGGGGTTTTCTTGCATAGTTAGGTCGGATTTTTGTCGAATCCCCTTTGAATGGCTTGGTGTGCGTGTATATTAAATGTGCCCGTCAATAGCTACCCATGTTTGTATAAATAAACGACAAGGGTGTCTACTTGGAGAGTACCCACTGGCGGGGGCGCCGGGATTATGCACGGTAGGGCGTCAGCTTCACTTGCAGTGTAAATACATTCCATGTGGATTCATTCTGTGCATAGTCGCCTTTTAATGAATATCACGCAAATCGTCATGGTGATAGGTCCATACGGTTTGTCCAGCATGTCCTAGGTGTTCCTATAAATATATATTTTTTAAAAATAATAAAAAACAAAGGCCGGCCCCGGGGGATGGGGTCCCCGGGCCATAAGTGGCCTGAGGAAGGGGGCAATGCAGCCCCCTCCTAAAGAATAAAAAAATAAAAAGGCCATGACCCGGGGGTTGGGGTCCCCGGGGCCGATTAAGGCCTTGGGAGGGACAAATTAATTTTTTTCAACAAAAATAATTAGGGTGCAGGGCCTGGGGGATGGGGTCCCCAGGGCCAGTAAATTAGAAAAAGAAGGGGGGTTACACAGCCCTCCTTCTTAAAAAAATAAAATAAATAAAAGACTGGCATCGCGCCGGAGGCCACGCCCACTCCTTGCAGCACTCTGCAAACGCGCCCCCTGGCCAGTTGAAGTTGGGGAATTAATTCCCCTTCAATACTGAGGGTCCCTGAGGGCCAACTAGCCCAACAGGTATCTCCAGTATGCGCCAGGGAGCTGCGTTGCAGACAGGTGTTCTGAGGCTACGGCCCTTTTTACACCTCTATGCAACGCAGCTCTGTGGCGCTTACTGGCGGTACCTAGTGGGCTAGTGTGACCCTAGGGACCCTTAGGATTCAAGGGGACTTAATCTCTCAACTTAGAACGGCCACCGGGCGCGTTTACACAGTGGTGAAGGCAGGGGCGGGGCCTGAGGTGACGTGTGCAAACACGCCCTGTGGCGCGTTTTAAGTTGGGGAAATAATTCCCTTTCAATCCTGAGGGACCCTGGGGGCCAACTAGCCCACCAGGTGTTTCCAGTAAGTGCCACTGCTCTGCGTTGCAGAGAGGAGGTGCAGGCTGTGCCCCTTTTTACACCTCTCTGCAATGGCGCTTACTGGACGTACCTAGTGGGCTATTTTGCCCCTAGGGATCCTCAGGATTGAAGGGGACTTAATCTCCCAACTTAAAAAACGGCCACAGGGCGTGTTTACACAGTGGGGAAGGGAGGGGAGGGGGCCTGAGGTGACGTGTGCAAACACGTCCTATGGCGCGTTTTAAGTTGGGGAAATAATTCCCCTTCAATCCTGAGGGCCCCTGGGGGCTAACTAGCCCACCAGGTGCTTCCAGTAAGCGCCACTGAGCTGCATTGCAGAGAGGTTGTCCAGGCCGTGCCACTTTATACACCTCTCTGCAACGCAGCTCTGTGGCACTTACTGGAGGTACCTAGTGGGCTAGTTGGACCCTAGGGACCCTCAGGATTCAAATGAACTTAATCTCCCAACTAAAAATGGCCACAGGGCGTGTTTACACAGTGGTGAAGGGAGGGGACGGGGCCTGAATTAACGTGTGCAAACAAGCCCTGTGGCGTGTTTTAAGTTGGGGAAATAATTCCCCTTCAATCCTGAGGGACCCTGGGGGCCAACTAGCCCACCAGGTGCTTCCAGTAAGCGCCACTGTGCTGCGTTGCAGAGAGGTGGTCTAGGCCGTGCCCCTTTTCACATCTCTCTGCAACGCAGCTCTGTGGCACTTACCGGAGGTACCTAGTGGTCTAGTTGGACCCTAGGGACCCCCAGGATTCGAGGGGACTTAATCTCCCAACTTAAAAAATGGCCACAGGGCGTGTTTACACAGTGGGAAAGTGAGGGGACGGGGCCTGAGGTGACGTGTGCAAACACACCCTGTGGCGCGTTTTAAGACGTATTTTTAATCCCCTGCCCTATTATATACTAGGGGCTTACAGAGGATGTCATGCTGATCACAGGGGGACCCCAACGTATAGTGTTCCCTAGTGTATGTAGGTGTTTTCACTGTATTCTGAGTGTCTTTTAACATAGCACTGGCTCTAGGACTGGTTAGTCAGACTCAGTTACCACCAGTATCCATCTGAAAAAGTTGAGGGTACAGGATGATTTTGCAACAAGGCTTCTTTCTGCTCTTCTGTTTGTTCTTTCTGCACGTTATCCTTCTTCCTGCACTTTTCTGCGTCTTTGAGGACTTCTGTTGCTTCTCTCTGCGTTTCTTTTTTTTCTTTCTGTGTGTTTTTTCTTATTTCTTCACATGTCCTATCTCTGTAGGCATAGTTAGAAATTAGCATTTACAAAACCTTTGAAATTCACTGAAAAAACCATAGGTTTCAGGCATGTTATAGTTAGGAAAATCTTAGAAATTCACTGAGATGTCATCAGTGATGTCATGAGTAATGTCACTGACCATGTCATGAGTGATGTAATATGTGACGTCATCAGCAGTGCATTGCGGGCACGCGAGTTATAGTTAGCTGACCTAACTATAACGGGGAAATTTCAATGGTTTTGTACGAGTGAAAAGCCCAGCTAACTATAACACCCCTGAAACCTATGTTTTTTTTCAGTGAAAATATATATATATATGTACTTATTTAAACACACACTTATATTTATATGTGCATGTTGAAATACACATATATACATTAAATCTATAATTAAAATGACTCATTTAATCTACATTCTAATCTTCTATTTATAAATTTACTAATATAATAAATATATATTACCTACTGGCGGTCGCTAGTAGGTAGTTATAGTTGGGACCTATTTTCCATAGGAAATCCGCAACATTCTATTTCAAATAAGTCTGGCGCCGGTTGATGAATCTTTGTCAAATTTTCCAAAATTTTGGCCAGCTCCGGTCCGCTCCTATCCTGAAAGTCTCGGGGTGATTTGTCAAGCGGGGGCCGAGAAAAAAGAGGGGTCCCAAAACGCATTTTTCCCATGCATTTTCCCATAGGACATTTAGCCGCAGCTACAGCACGAACTGCTGAACGGAATAACACCAAATTTTGCAAAGAGGTAGTCCTCAGTTCAGACTCATTCCTTTTGCTTAAATGGTGTTAATCTGTTGAGTAGTTCCTGAGAAAATTACAGTTAAAAGTACATATATATCTATGGCCTCAGAGGAACCGCGCACCCTATGCGCACCCTGAGTGCACCCTCTGCGAACCGTGTGCGCACCCTCCCGATCATGCACTGAATGCTAATTGGCTGTCAAGTGGTTGTCAACATTCGAAACCAGGAACTGTTGGCAGCCATTTTGTGCCTCGGTAGAAGCGAGGCTGAAGAAGTAAGGGGAATAAGTTTGTAAAACATATAAAGGGGGCAGGGTAGAAATACTCTGACCCTCTAGACCTGCTTAGGGGGTCCTAGAAGGACTCCCAGGACCCCTTTTTTTTTTTAAATAAAAAAAACAGCAAAATGCGCGCTGGGTGTGCGGATCCGGCCGTAAAAAAAAGAAAACGAAGCGGGGGCAAACACTGTAACATTTATTGAGGGACCACCACCCCTGGGGCTTTATTTATTGAGGGAGGGGGGCTGCATGGCCCCCCTCCTGGAGCCCTCGAGGGTCCTGGGGACCGCCACCCCCTAGGGCCGACTCCTGCAGTGTCCTGGGGTGCCCACCCCCAGGACACTGTTGTTTGCTATGAGAGGGCGGGAGTCTCCCGCCCTCCCATAGCATACTTCGTTTGGATTTTGAAAGAGAGAGCAGGGAAACCTCTCTTACAAAATCCAAATCATATTGCTTTTCCACACGGGGAGTTGCATGTCAGCAGCTCCCCATATGGAAAAGCAATGCCGGCTCCCGAAGGACGCGGGGAGCTGGCTGGGACCGTGGGGGCGTTGGGGCTCCCCCCACGGCCCCCAACGTTTTTTATAAGCCACGGGGGATGGGGTCCCCGGGGATAATACAAATTAGTGATGTGTTTTTTTTTTATTACGGTAAAATTAGGAGGCGCGCGGCTGTCAGCGCGCCCCCCTGGTGTGCACACGTTGGGTGCACAACTCCTATCGCATTGGGTGCACGATTTCTCTCGCGTAGGGTGCGCAATACCTAACGCGTTGGGTGCGCGACTCCAAAAAATTATTTAAAAAATAATAATAAAAAAAGATTAACAATATAGTTTACAAAATTTAGAAGAAAGAAAACAAAAAACAGAGTTAAAAAATGGCTACAAATATTTTTTTAAAAATTCATTAAAAAATGCCATATTTTTAAAAAAAAAATATGTAAAATGACAAACTTTAAAAAATGAAGAAAAACAGTATAAAAACATAAATAAAGCAATTGATACACTGAAAAATAAAGATTTAGAAATCCTATGGAATTCAGTAAAAAATCATAGGTTAGAGATAAGTTATTGATAGGTATTAGCATTTAAAAAACCTTTGAAATTCACTTAAAAAAAACATAGGTTTCAGGTATGTTATAGTTAGGAATTAGCATTTAAAAAACCTTTGAAATTCATTGAAAAAACCATAGGTTTCAGGCACGTTATAGTTAGGAATTAGCATTTAAAAAAACCTTCGAAATTTGCTGAAAAAATCATAGGTTTCAGGGGCATTATAGTTAGCTGGACATTTCCCTCATAAAAACCATTGAAAATCCCCCGATATATTTAGTTCAGCCAATTATAACTCGCGCCCCCGCAATGCACTGCTGATGACGTCACATATTACATCACTCATGACATGGTCAGTGACATCACTGATGACATCTCAAATGATATCACTGATGACATCTCAAATGACATCACTGATGACATCACTGATGATGTCATCCATGTGATAATTTGATGCATCTTCTCACAACCTAATATAACCTTTGATACACCCACTCTTAATTACATACTGCCATTCTCAAAACCATAGACACTCCAACACCAATAAGCAAATCCCCCATCACAGAGTCTTAGGTCTACACACCCATCCACTCACTCACCCGTACAGTCACTCATACTTATGGTCACTCAGTACAGGACTATCATATGCACCTATATAGACACTCACACACAGCTACTCATCCATAGAGGTACTCACACACGTACTCAGACATGACAATAATTAATCACACTGCCATTTACTCACCTATACAGTTATACACACGCTAGCTCAATTACTCATACAAATACGAGCACATTCTTATACTCTTATAGAATCAATGATAGAAGCACACACTCATCCATACAGCCACTCACACGATCACACACTCTCACTTATAGTTATTTCTGTACTCCAACACACATATATACTGCCGTTCACATATGTACTAAATCACACATGTACTAATGATATATATATTCACTCACTAACACAACCATACACACACTCACCCACCCATACAGTCCATCACAGACCTAGTCTTGAAACCATGCACCCAGTGAATCACCCACTCACATATCTATGCACAGAGTCACACACACCCCACCCACACAAACACTCAGGCACCCATACCGATACTCAGACAACCAATCTATAACCCATATAGACAATCATGTAGCCGCTTACACACCAGCAGACAGACGGATACAGACATTCACACAGTTTACACACTAACCATGCATTCAGTAAGATACGTTTAATCACTCACTTATAGAGTCAGTCACGCACCAACAAAATCATCCATTCACACACTTATACACCCACTCATTCTTCAATATGCCTTTCCCTATATATAATAAACATATTTAAACTTTACAGAAACACACAGACACTGGATGATGTCATCAGTGATGTCATTTGAGATGTCATCAGTGATGTTATCAATGATGTCACTGACAATGTCAAGAGTGATTTAATATGTGATGTCATCAGCAGTGCATTGCGGGGGCGCGAGTTATAGTTAGCTGAACTAACTATAACGGGGGAATTTCAGTGGTTTTGTATGAGGGAAATGTCCAGCTAACTATAACGCCCCTGAAACCTATGGTTTTTTCAGTGAATTTATATATATGTATATATATATATTTTCACAAAGTTACTCCTTCCGAAGTTCAAGCCCCCTTAGGAGGGGTGGCGCGGACCGGCGGAGAAAACCGGCTCTTAATATATTCAAGGTTCGGAGTTCCAAACGCGCTCGTGGAGCAAAAATTCATACCAAGGAAACGACTGGTTAAATCAAAAAAAGGTAGGTTTATTCAGGTCATAAACCAGCCGTGACGCGTTTCACCCGCAAAACGGGCTTGTTCACACAGCGTGTCACAGATCATTACCACAATACATACTTTTCCGTATCAAAATCAATGACATAGAGAAAGGACTTTTGGTATTACATAGTGTCTTCAAAGTCGCATTTCACAGGCACCATTGTATAATGTGTTAAAGGTAAGGTAGAAACGCTGTAAGACAACAGAAATTTCTAATGCTACCTCCCTATTTGTATGCATCTTGCTTACCCTAGTATAATTACATTGAATATTAGGGTATTGCTGATTTGTATTCTAAATACTTGCGAAAGTTCGCCCAATGTGAAATTCTATTGCCCATATTGCATGCTTTATTCTACATTTGCCTTTGGTGGTAGAAACTTTAAATAGTGCAATCTGGGTTTGACAATAAAGTGATTGTATCACGGAACCTCCAATGGTAACATACTTTTGATTTTAGTCCTTCTTCTAGTTTGATAGACGGCATTTGAATAAAACTTTACTCAGTCAAGTGATTACACGAACAGAATGTTATCTAATAGTAAAAAAAGTATCTCGTCCAATAGTGGCAACGTTCAATTTACATTCTATCTATGAGATAATGTGAAATAGATGTCACAGCCCAACAGCGGCAACCGACATGTTCGCAAATATACAGTGTGAGAAATACTGATGTTAGTAGTAATTACAACTGCTCAAAATTCGTCTAAAATCTTATCGGAGAGCAGTACGTGGCATGTTGTGCTTACCCTATTACATCTTTTTTCCTATACTACACCCATCAGTGAACACCAAATATGATCATTTAAAAAAGAAAGAAGAATTCATCTAGAAGCCAGAGAGGGGAGAAATCACATTTTCTTAGCTAATGACATAGGCAGTGATAGAAATCACATTTTCTTAATGAATGTTTTAAGCAGCAGTAGAAAAATGATAATCAGACAATGTAATCAAGGAATACCAATGAGTTACTTGACAGTGGTTTGAACATCATTGTCTGGAAGGTTATTGAAGAAAAGGGTAGGGATCCCGTTGTCCCTTGTAGACATGGTCCCTTCCTTTCCTCCTGCAAAGAGAAGAACAAAAAGAAAAGGATAAGAAGGAAAAAATATGTTTTAGCACTTTCTAAACCTTTATAACGCTTTTTTGTGTATACGATTAAAGAACATCAGCATAGCAACAAGATGTAGCATACACAAGGTTCTTGAAAGATAGATATTTTCTTAAAATACAGAAAGTACTCAAAACGTTATTATGGGTACACATGCATATACCAGTGAAATGTTAATTTGCTCATTCAGTTTGTAAGTGGATTGACATCTCCTCGTCAATATTATGTCCATTAGGGAATTTCGTACACATACCAATAATGTGTCTCGATTCTCTTTGTCTGAGTCTTAGTATGCGATTTCCACCTCGTTTATTCGGTAGAACTTGCTCTATCCCATGATAAGAAAGTTTCTTACAATCTGAAAAATGAAACTTTTCAAAGTGAAGGGCAATAGGATATTGCTTATCTTTGTTCGTTATCGCCCTCCTGTGTTCCAAAATCCGTTTTTTTGCCATATGTGTTGTACTGCCCACATACCTTAATTTGCATGGGCATTCCAACACATAAATTACATATGTACTGTTACAGGTCAAGAACTGGTCAATGCTAACCATTGTGTTAGTACTTGTGTTCCAGAATTCTTTGATCATGCGGCTGTTGGCACATGCCTTGCAGTGCCCACATGGAAAGAAACCTTGCAAATTAATGTTTCTCATGACTTTGTTAGTGGTTAAATCACTATGGACCAGCAGATCTCTAAAAGTACGGCCTCTTCTGTAGGTTATGTTTGGTCTGTCTGGTAGACACTCGCCTATTATGGGGTCGTTTTTTAGCAATTTCCAATTTTGTGCCAAGATTTTTCTTACTGGCTCAGAATTACCATTGTATGTTAGGATCATGCGTGTAGTGTTGGATTCATCATCTTCGCACATGGGTACAATAGGTCTATCTTCCAAAAGTTTACTTCTGTCAATGTTGGATATTTTATCCATTGCCGTTTTGAGTACCCACAGTGGATATCCCCTTTCTCTGAACCTTTTCACCATTGTTTTTTCTTCATTCTGGTAATCATTCAGATTACTGCAATTTCTTTTGGCTCTGAGTAGCTCACCATACGGTATACTCCATTTCAAGTTGTCAGGGTGGCTACTCATTGCATGGAGCAGAGTGTTCCCTGCTGTGCTTTTACGATAAAGAATAGTCTGTAATCTATTGTTCACCACTTGTACTTTAGTGTCAAGGTAATTAACTTCTTTTTTACTGATAGTACTGGTAAAAGTGAGATGATTGTTATTCTGATTTAGGGTCTCTATAAAGTGTCCTAGCTCATTTTCATCTCCTTGCCAAATGAAGGAAATAATGTCGATATACCTTAGCCAAAGTATGACTTTGGTAAGGGTATTTCGAAGATTGGAATTCATGCGGATGTCCTCCTCCCATGCTCCCATGAACAAATTGGCAAAACTAGTCGCAAAACAGGTGCCCATCGCAGTCCCCAGTGTTTGCTTGTACATGTCATTGCTGAACATGAAAAAGTTGTTACATTGGCAAAATTTTATCATGTCAAGAATCATGGCAGTGTGTCCCAAAAATCTGATATTTCTGCGTTTTAGGAATCTAGCACATGCCTCTATTCCTTGATCATGGTCAATTACCGTATACAAGGAATTTACATCCAAGGTAACTAGAATGTAATTCTTCTTCCACTTGAAATTGTCAATTTTACTCCAAAAATCTTTGGTGTCTCTTACGTAAGAGGGTAGAGTGAAAACAAAATCCCTCAAAAAATGGTCCACATACCATGAGATGTTCTCTAAAACACAGCCTCTTGAGGAAATAATGGGTCTTCCTGATGGATTCTCCCTATCTTTGTGAATTTTAGGGAGTAGGTACATTACTGGAAGAATAGGAAAATCTTTTTTAAGGAAACAAAATTCCTCCCATTCTATAAGTCCTTTATCTTTCCACTCAGTCAACTTCTCCCAGATACTAGTAACACTGTTATTATACTCTATCCGAGTTGACGGGACATATGTGTTGTTATCATTAAGTTGTCGCAAAGCCTCTGTGATATACATTGCTTTTGTCAAGATTACAATGTTCCCCCCTTTGTCTGCAGGTCTCACTACGATATTATCATCTGCAGTCAATTCTTCCATCGCTTTTCTCAGGGCAAATGTCAGATTGTACCCAAAATTTCTTAATTTCTTGGGCCAGTTTTTTTGTCTGAATTTTAGAAGATCATTACCAACAAGATCTTGGAAGGTATCAATGTTATCATGATTCATCTTCGGCAGAAATGTGGACTTGGGCTTAAATTGGCTACACGCCGCTTTATCGTGCTTGATTTCTAACTCTTCCAAGATGAGCAAAGAATCTGTGCTCATTTGTGCTCCTTCTGGATTGCTCTGTAATTCGTGGAGAGTGACCATAGCATCGATATCTCCAATAGTGAGGTCTGATTCGTACATGGATTTTTCAGGTTGTTGGTAATCACAATTTTTTACTGGTTTCAATTTGTGCCATTTCGTTAATTTTAACTTTCTGCAAAATTTAAAAACATCAATATTACTATCCACATAATTTATCAGGACAGTTGGACTGAATGATAGGCCAAGACACAAAGTTCTTTTATCTTTACTACTTAAAGATTTAGATGTTAAATTTACAATTGTTTGATTTACCATTTTCTCTTCCATTAACCCCTTGAGTGCCCATGACGAGATGGTCTCGTCATGGGCCGCGGTTGCGCTGTGCCCATGACAAGACTATCTCGTCATGAACCCCGCCCGCTAATTCAACGCCCGGCACAGGGCGGGGCACACAAGGGGTTAATAGTTCTTCTTGGAGCGAGTTGGCCTTTTTCCCATGTGCTCCATTGTGTTGTCTTTCATACTTCCTCTGCCTGTTCCTCTTCCGCCTCTTCCTCTTCCCCTTCTTCTTTCCCTCGGTGGGGGGGAATCCTCTCTTTGGTTTGTCCTGGATGTTGATCTTGTGGTTTGTCTGCTCTTCTTCAAGAGGCGATATTCGTCTAAAAAAGTTGACTTTGGACGTGTGGCATTATCTCCCATTACCTGCAAACTCTCCGAAGAAGATGTTGTGGCTGAAACGTCCGTATTAGTGTCACTAGTATATGCTCTTTCATCGTTGGATTGTTCTTGTAACCCAATCAGCTTGGTCTTAAATTGATTGGCGTTGGTCTCATATAGATGGTCAGACTTTTTACTGTACTGATTCGTAGTCGCCACAATCTCAATGTAGTTTACGTTGTTTTCTTCTTTTTATGTCCTCTTCTAAAATTTTGAGGCGTTTCCTCATCTCTTCTAGAAATTTCATGATCAGTTCTTGTTCACTGTGGTTCTTAAGGCACTCTCTTATCTCTTCTATTTCTTTCTTAATGTTCTCTCTGTCCGACCAGGCATATTTGACTAGAATGGCCAGCATGTTCCTAGAACTGCTCACTGAATTAGCAGACCATTCCTCCAGCATCTGTGAGTCTGGTGACTCATAGGATGGAGTTATATACATTCTGAGGCCCCGAGGCACCATTGCCTTCTCAATATAATCTTGTAACGATGTGGCCTCCCACCATTTGGATATCTCTTGTTTGTGAAGTTTCTCAAATTTTAGTAATGTATCCATAATCGTTTTTCCCATTGGTGTAGTTGTTTGAATGGAACAACCTATGCCTGGTGCTCTTGCGAATAGAGTTAATGCTGCCTCTCTTCTCTCTCTCTCTTCTTCCATCTTGTTCTTGGGAAAATTCCCTGTCGTTGAACCCTCGTATCCTTGGTATGTATGCTCCCCCTTTTAAATGAAGGGTTCCCCTTGCTACTGAAAGTGCTTGGAGATTATCATCACAAAAACCAACAGTTCTATGTTCCCTTTGTGCAGTCAACATAGTCCCAGGTCTATAGTTTACTGCGCCCTTCCACATATGGTAAGTAGAAATCTTCTTACCTGCACGATGTCACTTGTCAACGTCTAGCGTGCGGTCCATGTGTTTTCCGGGTGCAAAGAGTATTCCGACCTGTTCAGTAGCTGCGAACTTCTCAATTTCAATATTTTCACAAAGTTACTCCTTCCGAAGTTCAAGCCCCCTTAGGAGGGGTGGCGCGGACCGGCGGAGAAAACCGGCTCTTAATATATTCAAGGTTCGGAGTTCCAAACGCGCTCGTGGAGCAAAAATTCATACCATACTGGTTAAATCAAAAAAAGGTAGGTTTACTATATATTTGCGAACTTGTCGGTTGCCACTATTGGGCTGTGACATCTATTTCACATTATCTCATAGATAGAATGTAAATTGAACGTTGCCACTATTGGACGAGATACTTTTTTTACTATTAGATAACATTCTGTTCGTGTAATCACTTGACTGAGTAAAGTTTTATTCAAATGCCGTCTATCAAACTAGAAGAAGGACTAAAATCAAAAGTATGTTACCATTGGAGGTTCCGTGATACAATCACTTTATTGTCAAACCCAGATTGTACTATTTAAAGTTTCTACCACCAAAGGCAAATGTAGAATAAAGCATGCAATATGGGTAATAGAATTTCACATTGGGCGAACTTTCGCAAGTATTTAGAATACAAATCAGCAATACCCTAATATTCAATGTAATTATACTAGGGTTAGCAAGATGCATACAAATAGGGAGGTAGCATTAGAAATTTCTGTTGTCTTACGGCGTTTCTACCTTACCTTTAACACATTATAAAATGGTGCCATGAAATGCGACTTTGAAGACACTATGTAATACCAAAAGTCCTTTCTCGATGTCATTGATTTTGATACGGAAAAGTATGTATTGTGGTAATGATCTGTGATCATTTTGCCGGTGAAACACGTCATGGCTGGTTTATGACCTGAATAAACCTACCTTTTGCTGATTTGACCAGTCATTTCCTTGGTATGAATTTTTGCTCCACGAGCGCGTTTGGAACTCCGAACCTTGAATATATATATATATATATATATATATATTCATATACATATATTAAAAATTATAACAAATGAACTGGAAAATCAGTTTTACTAAAAATGTCTTACAAATAGCATAAATTTCTTAATATCAAATTAAATACACAAACACATAATACCATATATTTAAACAATACTAACAAAACTATAACATCCACATGGATTGAACAGCTCGGAGGAGCTACACGCCAGTCTATAAACGTTTACATTAAGTTATGTAAACTCCCTGATACACATATTTTTATATGTACAACAACAGTTTTTTCAGTCTGTATTTTACATAAAGGCCCCCCCCCCCTTTTTTCCTTGCTGAAACGAGACTTTAATCCAATTTAAGTTTGGTAATCAGATCCTTTGTTGACCTGCGACTTACATTATTTTCAAGCCCTAGTAGCAAGTTACTATACATATATCGGCCAACATCATAGTAACTATGAAGCTACTAAGATCTTTAAAACTGCTTTCTTCCTCTCTCCGTTCTCTTTTTATATATAATATTCTTATATTTTTGTATATATTTTTTACATATATATCATCATCACTTGTCACTTTTTTAGTAGTTTTAAATTCAAGCACTTTTTGCACAACAACACTAATATCAAATAAGACACAAAAAGTCAATTAATAAGTTGAAAATCACCCAAAAATTATTTTAGTGTGACGAAACATATCGGGGATGATTTTATAGTGGGCAACCTGATCTGTCCCCCCTTTTTTTATTTTATTTAGTCTTTCGAGTCTGTGATCATCAAACGTAGAGAACTGTGGCTCCCAATATGCTAACATAATCAGTTAACAGGCTTCATGCAAGACAAAACGAATTGCAAGATTGAATTTTAAATTGTGAAGTATTTTACAATCACATACTCAGAATTCTTTGCATTTACGTATTTATTATATATTTATTATATATTTATTCATATATTTATATGTTTTTATATATGTTTATATGTCTATACATTTAGGTATTTATATAAGATTTTATCTCTATAATCATGATATAGAGAATAGTTTTTATAAATTTATAGACTACTCTATTTATTTATGCATGTTTACATATTTATATATTTATATATTTATTCTGAAGATTTTAATCTTTCTAAACATGATACGATGAACATAAGATCAATCATTCTGATATTTAAATCTATATCAAAATCTCTATACTAACTCGAAAGAGCTGAAGTGTTAAAGACATGTGGACAATGATGAAATTAATCGACTGTGAGTAAAGTTTCAATGTTTCATTTGTGAAAAAAACTGTCGAAACACACTATGCCCTACCCCCTTTAAAAGTGCAACACAATTGGTGGTTCAGCGTCATGTGATCAAGTCCCCTAGCAGGGACGAAACGCGTAATGGCTGCTACTCTGTGGATGTAACCTAAGGACATTACAAAACTATCGATCTTAAAGGATTGTGGTCCGTGCACTTTTCCGTGGCTGGTGGCAGAATCGCGGAGTGTAAGAGTGCTTGCGAATATATATATATATATATATATATATATATATTCATATATATATATATTAAAAACTATAACAAATGAACTGGAAAATCAGTTTTACTAAAAATGTCTTACAAATAGCATAAATTTCTTAATATCAAATTAAATACACAAACACATAATACCACATATTTAAACAATACTAACAAAACTATTAAATGTTAGAAACAATAAATATAATATTCCCACTCCAGTCAGAGCAACATTAGGGAAAGTGTTGCGCCCAGGAGGGGTAAAAATGGCTATTCTCACTCCAGTCAGTGCACCGGTAGGGAGCGCGCTGGGCTCACGAGGGGTAAAATGTACTATTCCCATTCCAGTCTGTGCAACCGTAGGGAAAGCATTGGACTTAGGAAGGGTAAAATGCACTTTCCCCTCTCCAATATGTACAACATTAGGAAAAGCATTAGATTGCGGAGGGGTAAATTGTACAATTGACACGCCAGTTTGTGTAACAGTTGGGAAAGCATTGGATTGCAGAGGGGTAAAATCTACTATTCCCACTTCAGTCACTTCAAACATATACCAGATTTCAATACACGTATTATTTGAACAAAGATATAAAGTATTAATATAAAAATATATATCGTACATTTTAAAAACTATTAAACAATGTATTTAATTAGTTGAAATAATGAATATCAAATTAAAAATGCCATTAATTATTTAATAAAATTCCCACACTATACTCTGAGATACCTAGCAGTTCAAATTTAAAATGTAATTAAAATAAAAGATAACACAATTAGCATATTAATTAATAGCTAAAACAATTAATAATAAATGAATAATTAAATGTTAATTCATTATTACTTAAATAACTTCCCACCTGATCTCCTTAAAAACACAACACACACCTACTATATAACATTGAAAATATATTTATTAAATAATTTACACAAATTATTAATCAATTACATATTTTAATTAAAATGATTAATAATTAAAATGCAATATTTACTTAACTTCCCGCCCTGTACTCCTACAAACCCAACAACCCACACCTAAAACATAACTTAAAAAATAAGAATTACACAATTCACATGATTATTTATCAATTAAGTCATTGATGATCATTAATAATTAATCAATTATTACTTAATTAACTACCCATCCTATACCCCTATTAACCTCACAACCCACTATGACACTATAAATTACTATTACCAATTAATTTAACATTATAAATAACTTAATAATCCCTTCGATGCCAGGCCTCCCCCGCCAAGTGTTTTTTTGGGTCTTTGGGTCATTTGGTCTACATAAGGAATCCATGCCAAATTTGAATCCTTTTTTTCAAAAATACTGGGGATTCTAAAGCTACCCAAGGTTTGTAGTTTCCCCAGAGGGGACCGAGAAATTAGCCAAAATACAGTCAAATGTTGTTATTGGGAGGAAAAATTTGAAAAAAGTGATGCAGAAGAAACTGTCTGTTTCTTTCCCCTGCAAATGGTATCAACAAAAGGTTTGCAGTGCTAACCTCGCCATCTTCACAGATTTCAGGAACAGGCAGCCTTTTGTCAGAAAACTCAACGTTTCTACACAGTTTTGGCATTTTACTGGGACATAACCTATTTTTCCTATTTTTTGTGCTTTCAACCTCCTTCCAGGTAGTGGTGGAGATGGGTGTAAAAGCAATATTGGATCTCAGAAAGCTATACATTTCTAAAAAGTAGATAATATTTTGAATCAAGCAAGTGGTCATTTGTGTAGATCCTTCAAGGTTTTCCTATCAAAAGTAACAGTTGTAATAATCAAAAAAATAATGAAATTGAGTTAAAAAAACAGCCATTTGTGTGAGAATTATATTGTTCAAAATGGTACCTCGTTTGTGTGGGCAGGCCTACTGCCCGTGACAGAAAACAGCCCAAAACACAACATGGACATATCACATCTTTCCACTGAAAACTGACCCTTTTTTGCAATATGCCTACCTATGGATTTCTATCGGCCCTAACTCAGCCAGAACCTAGGGAAACCTATCAAACCTGTGCATTTTTTAAAACTAGACACCAGGTAAACCTAGGATGGGTTGGTCTGTGTGTTAATTTCATCATGGGCCTGTTACCCAGAATCTCTTGCAAACCTCAATCTTTGTTGAAAACAAAAATCTCATGATTTTGTGACGGAAAGTTCTGGAATCTGCGGAGAGGCAGAAACTTCCACGCACCCAGCATACCCCCAAGTCTTCCGGTAAAAAATGGTATTGTACTTATGTGGGTAGGCATAGTGCCCGTAACAGAAAAAAGCCAAAAACCTACCATGGAGACATCAAAATTATTGATCACAAAACGACCTGGTTTTGCAAGGGAGTCACCTGCATATTTGATCCCGGGATCAGTGGCCATCTAGGGAAACCAACCAAGCCCAGATCGTTCTGAAAACTAGACACCTGGGGGAGTACAGGGAGATGTGGTTTGTGTGGTTTCCCCAACACTTTTTTACCCAGAATCCCCTGAAATCTTTCAATTTAGGAAAACTAATCACATTTTTCTCCTTTTTCTGTGTAGGAAAGTTGTGGAATCACTGAACCGACACAAATTTCCTACCACCCAACATTCCCTCAGATCTTCTGATAGAAATGTTACCTACTTGTGTGGGTAGGCCTAGTGCCCACGACATGGAAGGGCCCAAAACGTGTTGTGGAGACATCAAAATTATCTATCACAAAACGACCTGGTTTTTCAAGGGGAGCACCTGCATTTTTGTTCCCGGTCATGACAGCTTTTCTATGGAAATCTACCAAACTCAGACATTTCTGAAAACTATACAGCCGGGGAAGTCCAGGGATGTGTGGCTTGCATGGATCCCCCAACAGTTTCTTACCTGGAAATTCTTGTAAACCTCAAATTTAGCAAACAAAAACACATTTTCCTCACATTTCTCTATGGGATAACCCTGCTGGCACTAATTTCCTACCACACAGCGTTCCCCTCGTTCTCCCGAGTAAATTGATACCCCAATTGGGTGGGTGACCAAACCAGAGTCAGTCTAAAAACCTATAAAAGAAAATTGTGATTATCAACTTGCTGTGATACCCCCTCAATGTCTGCACCTATTTGTCCCTTCCTTGTCATGGGCACTTGGCCCACCCACACAAGTGAGGCATCATTATACTCGGGAGACTGAGGGGTATGCTGGGTGGTAGTTTGTGCCGGTGTGGTGATCCCACATAGAAATGTGAGGAAAATGTGGCTCTGGCTAAAAAAAATACTCCCCGGTACTTAGTGGGCTTTCTGTCCACATCTGACCACTGGGGGGACAAAAGACTGGGTATTCGTTTGGAGGGTGGGAGGCATTGGCAAGCCCATTCTGGGCAGCCCCCACCCATGCACTACTAAAAACAAATAGTCCCAGGCTTCCTAGTGAACTTTCTGCCCCTTTGGGAGCAGATCAGAGGCTATTGACCCCCTCTGCCCCCCGGGGGGCAAAAAGACTGATTTTTTTTCCAATAACATTGTGGGGTAGCAAAAGGGCTTGCCTAGGGGGCACTCCCCCTTCCTGGTGTCTAGTGATGGATTCCTGTTTGGGGATTGCCCTCCTGTAGTGATCTCCAAGTAGGGATCCACTAGGGAATGGTACCATTGGAAAAGGGAGATACTCCCCTGTTCAATGATACATCTCCCGTGTGTTTCCGTGCTGAGGGGGGCTGAGTAATCTCCACAAGCACTGAAGCAGTGAAACTGAAATGAGCTAATTGGCTAATTTTAGTTTCACTTTCAATGTAATGATGTTAGCGCACCATGCACGTGATCGTCAATACATTGAAAACAAATGTGCATCGGAAGGCTGGGGAAGCTCTTTCCCAGATTCCAAGGCGCAAAACCATAAAAGGAAATCCCTCTGCTGTAAACAGCAAAGGGATTTCTGGGTGCCACACACGTAATGGTTACGCCCTGGGCACACCAATGCCACAGCCAAGGACGTAACCGTTACGTTTGTGTCACTGAAGGGGTTACATTTATAAAGTATGTTATAAAAACATTAGCAACAATTATACAAACAACATATAGCATATACAATTACAATGTTATTTAAAACACATAAAGATAATTAACAAATTATAATTTTTATGATATTATTGTAAACAATATTAACAACAATGATATTCTTGAAAATGATATCACTTACGTAAAAAAATCAATATTTTTGTTAACGATATTCCTGCATCACGATATTTCTTTGACATGATATTAAAAACTCGATATTAGTGTCACTCAATATTTATGACTCAACATTTTGTCCGAATACCTGTCATATATAACATCTTTGGCCAATTGTGGCATTTCAGCCAGCTGCACTTTGCATGCTGGGGTTTTGAGCCCCTAATGACAGTTTTAAAAGCAAGACCACAAAACCCACATTGCAACAAACTGTTGACTGAAAAGCCTGGAACGGCTGATTGTAGATTTTTCTCATAGTGCCACTAAGCGAATTTGTGATATGGAAAATAAAATTTAGTATGTGGCAAACTGCCTTTTTTCCTTGTAGCATTCAGTGGTTAAACATCCCAGTGAGTGAGAGAGCATAGATGGCCTTTCAAGCAGGAGCAGGCGGTGCAGGTAAATGTGGGGGCGGGTCGGGGGGGCAGTTGACTAATGACGACGATAGAAATTAGTATGAAAAAAGAAAACCTTCTTCTTTTTTAAATGTTATTTTCCCTTTTTGTATTTAGTCGACTCCCCCCCACCCCGCCCCGCCCCTCCATGCTTACCTGCACTGGTTGCTTCTGCTTTCAGGTTCAGATGGAAGCATCTAACTGCTAATGTGCTAACAAAACCATTCCTTGGAATAACAAACTGGCATGCTAAAAATCATTTATTTACAGACCAGGGGGACCAGCAGCTTGCCCTGTTCGAAGAAATACTGAGAAAGGAAACACAAGGTGCTGTCCTCCCCTTCCAAAACCCATCCTCTACCTAGTTGTTAGTGTGGTTTAAATGGGGGGGCTGTAACATCTCTGTGATGCACTCTGCCCTTAACAGGTGTAGCGGTTGCTCCAGTTGTTGCCTGGAGAGGGTTGCCTGCTCCTGGCTGTTCATATTGTGAAGATTTGGCATCAGTAATCAGCTTTCTGCATCATCTTAGTTGTCTTATGTCCTCATCTATGCATGATAATCCAGTCATTGATCAATTTTTATCTAAACGCACCTTCTATATTGGGACATGTAGTTCTATGTCTAACATTACAAGTTTGAGGTCAAACACTCAAGCATGTACATTGCTGCTTTCTAGGCATGCAAGACTTTCCAGGGAATGGGTGATAAAATAGGTCTTAAAATTAACCCCGGGTGGAGCTGGCGGAGTGCAACTATGCGGAGGTCCACGGAGTTGTGGGAAAACTCCGCTCTGCTCCGCCACCCGCCTCCACCCCCCCATATAAAATAATACTTACAACCTAGTTGAAAAGAAATAAAGTACATCTGCGCATGCACAGTTTGTGCAAGATTTACGGCGAGGAGGAGGGCAGCCCGGGTACGCCGCAATAGAGGTAAGTGACTTTATTTCTTTTAAATTAGGTAAGTATTATTTTATTAGGGGAGATCGAGCTCGGGAGCCAATTTAGCAGGGGCGTTGGGCTGGCTAACTCCGCTCCACTGAGGAGTTGGAGTTGTGCCCTACTCCGCGTTCTCAGTGGAGAGCGGAGTAGGGAAATCTCTGTACGATTCGCTGGTGAAGCGGAGTTCTCCGCCCACCCTTACTTAAAATCCAAGCAGACAATACCAAGGAAAAGCTCCTTCTAGAGTTCCTACATTTGTAATTGTTGATGGTGCAGAGTGGGTAAATAGAATTATAATTTTTTACATTCAGTCATAAGGCCCCTTTTAATAGACTTCACAGATAAGCACCAGAAACCCTACATATATATATATAGGCTATCTGAACAAGTGCTAACAATGTCTGTGTAAGATGCCAAATACATAGGGAATGTAAGGACAACCAAAGTTAATCATTCCCTTCCCACAACACTCTATCACTGAACACGACCTCTGCCGAAATGAGTACATAGGATAGATTGTAATCAGCCCTTCACAGGCTCACTTGGGATATGGAAAATAAAATCAAGTCAATTAAAAGATATACTAATGAGGTTTTACGGATGTTTGCTGTCAAGAGTGTAAAATCCATCTAGCAGATTTATTTTATTCATTTATTAGCAGCTTTATAGGTGGCAAACATATACAGGAACAGTGTCATACACATAGTAGCGAGTATAATATGATGTATAATATAATCTACAATAAATAAAACTATGAAATACTTCATTAATGTAAACTTTTACATTGGGTGATAGAATATATGGGAAGAATAGAATACAGTAAGAAAACATTTCAAAACACATTACCAGTTCCAATACCATGCAATCAGGGGAAAAGATTGTCAAAATACTGTTAAAATTTGGGGACAAGTATTATGTTATACACAACCAACAATACATCCAAATTGCCTGAGATTACATTTGTCTATTTTCGAGAATGAAACATTTTTGGACGCATAATACATTAGATCGATGTGCAAAAAAAACATAATGATAAATTAACATTGAGACATAAATAAAAATGTCTAACTCCATAAGAGACTTTAGACAGTATTAATCATGAAGATCATAGATCTTACAGAAAAAGTACATAGTTGCATGTAATAGTTTAAGCTTTAATTGGGGGTTTGACATCCATGTTTGAATAATCACAAGATCTTTGGCCATGAATTCAACATTTTCAAAAATAGTTGAATGTCAACTGCAGGAAAGAGATATGAGATGTGAGAGTGGAGACTTAAGGCTTCATGCGGAGTTTAAGGAGCATAGGAGTTTTAATAGAACTTTGAAGCTTGTCACAGTGTCAGAGCTCAGCATGTTGTTCAAAATATAATGAGAACCAGCTGAGAACTAAGCCACGCAGTCCCATTCTGCCTCTGAGAGGTTTCAATTCATCATTTTGATGGCAGTTAATAGGTCAAAAAGGACAAGGAGGAGGAGCTGGTTCCTCAACAAAGGTTTTTAGCTGGGTTTCCACGAATTCCCTAGTAAAACATTCATATTGATACCCATTGAATGGTAGATGACATGAAGATTGATAGAAGCAGAGTTAACTCAAAATAAACAAATTGAAAATTATTAAAAGGTGGGCAATTGCTAATTTATCTATAGACTCTCACATTTATGCAGTTTTTATGAATTACTCCTTCTCCAAAGCCGGATTTCTCATTTCTGTTCAGGCTGATAATGTTGCAATGCAAACACATTTTACTCACTACAATGTAGCACTCTGCCCATACATATTTTATTTTGTATACCATACTCAATCCTCAGAGGCGATGGTCCTCCAATTAACCTTTCTCTGTAGTAGTGAGGGGTGAGAAATCAGGATGTCCAACTATCGGCCACTCAATGAGGACCATTATTGGTGGCCAACTCACAAATTGGTCATCAGGTTCAAATATATAACTCTCAAAACCATGCTGTAACAAAAAATTACTGCAATTGGTAGACCCAACCTTCTAAAGAAGTTTAGCCTGATAAGAATCATACAAACAAAAACTCTGTTGTGGCTACACAAAACAAGAGCAAAAGAACCTCATGTTCTGAAAATAATATCTGACTCTCTCTGTTAGGCATTTCAAATCAGTTATATAATTGTATGCACAGTTTCTGTGAAAATACCACAAATGAAACTCAAACAAATTTAGATAATTTGATTATTATATTAACAATCCAAAATCAAAGCATATAAGTAACATTTTGAGAAGCCCGGTCATAAATCTAACAGCTTGAAATATAAAAATACCCATCTAGTCAAAGTAAATCAATTTAAAAATATAGGCATCCATAAGAGGTTGGTTCCTAATCACTAAAGATTCCTACCACCACTAAAGGCAGGAGGATGGTGCCCAAGAGTTATCTTAGCATGAGCAAATGGAGCAAGTTAAAGTCCACTAGGGGAAAGGTGTATGGTAATAGGAAAGGGGAATGGAGCATAAATAAAGAACATTCAAGACTGGTTTCTCACCAAACTGCTCCAAATCACCCAAGAGTCAAGTTTATCAGCAAGGCGGGAGGCAAGGAAAGTAAACAGGGGGTTGCCTGAGCTTGAGCTTGAGCTGAAGCTGTGCCTCCTCCTCCTAATGAAATCATCTGTATATAGTTCATATTTGTCATTAAGCCATCAATGGTCGATCCAGAATGGTCTGATCACCATGTGATAATTTTTCCATCCTCCAGGTACAAATTGAAACTCCACCATATTTTCCCATGCACATCATGAGAAACGACTGTTCATTCCATACTCAAAGATTAGTCGACAAAGAACTTATTTACCTTGTTTCTCTACATGGATATAGTTCAAAGGTTAAGATCCCACCATTCATGCACATGGGGGTGTAAGAAAACCTTTTGTTGCTTAAAAAAAGGGCACACAAACAAATAAAGCAACCTTTGAGGAAACCTATCAATGTCCATTGCACAAGGCTATGAAATAATGCAGCCTAAAGAGAAAAGACATCTCAGACATATTTTAAAGTAAGCATTTAATATTTAGTAAAATAAAACTCCAATTTAAATTGAAGCAAAACAGAATCAATCGCACATATCACATATTAGCATTTTTTGACGTTGTCAGTGAATGTTATACAGAAATTTTCAACTCTAATTATAGCATATTACTAAATTAAAAAAAGCAGGAGCACTATTTTTAAAGTCATTATAATAAAATAGTTTTTAAGCATAAATGTTCTGTAAAATATTAGGCACTTATACTGAAAGTTTCAGACATGTAACTCTTGCATGTACGAATTGCACCAGTGTCGAGTTTGTTATGATTCTCTTCCATGAAGTCAATATGCTAAGTTTCATCATTTGTTTTCTATGACATCTTTGTTACCAATATAAGGTAATCAGTAACATTTTAAATTCACTATTTGATTAATCCTACTGCTTCTACCTCATCAAGTGCACCTTAACGGTGCTGGTACATCACCTTTTCTCAGTTTCAGTGTTGTTTTGCACATTTATGTTTTCATTATCAAGATAGGTTTATGTGTCATGCAGAGCAAGATCAGCTTTTAAGCTGCATCAAGCCCTCCTCTAAAGGAAACATAAGCCATCACAAAAATCCACATCAGATCATCACATATCACATTTTATTGTTTCAAGCCTTTTGCTTGTAAATTCTTCCAGAATTTTCGTTTATAATAATTAGATTGCTCATCTTCTAGATGAAGATCGGATCTTGTTCTTTTCACTCTTCATTTAAATATGTTATAGCTAATATCATCGATAGTATGCCACAAATGGTCGCAAGATTGAAATCACTTGTCAAATGACCCAAGTTACCCAACCAGTTGCAAACAGTTGAAAATTCCTTCCCTACTATTTTCCTGGCAACATCAGATTTTAATCCTTTCCGATCTTTGTTTCAGTCAGTAATATTTTTAATATAGCTCTCTGCTAATATCCGGTATTTAAGTGCAACATTGTTTGAATTTTAACAACAAACAGACTCCACCCTCCTTCACAAGAAGGATGTCAAAAGCAAGTTGATTTTGCATCACCATCAATCTTATTGAAATCATCTCAATATCTACAAAAGAAAATCCCCAGCTGCACTGGTGGCTAATTACTCAACTATAGTATACATTGTTTCTAGTTTTATATGAGTTTAATGCTACTCCCACAGAAGATATTATGCTAAAAAATATCACCTATTGTTTCACTAGTGCTCACACCTCTCTTCATTCTCACATTTGTCTCTTTTAATTCTCCTTCAATTAGTTTCACATGATACTTTTTGGGAAAAACAAGCCCTATGTTACAGCTTTCATACCGTCCTTTGGGCAATTTATAAAATGCATTCTTACCACAAAGATAATACACTCCAGAAAAAAATAGGATCAACTCCTTCTAAGTATCTTCTTCAGTTTTCCTAAACATCAAATGCATCTTCACATTCACAGACAAGTTAATATTTAATCTTTTTCTGTATATACACAGTTTTCCTTTATGTTGCCAGTGTAAAGCTACCGTATCCATTCCTTCTACTATTTTATTTACTTCTTCTGGTAAATTCCAAGGAGTTAGTTTTAAAGGTGCATCAGTTTTATTGGGCATACTATTTTGCCTACTTTCTACTAGCTCTATGAATTTCTTCTCAGCTCTCCCTATTTTATATGTTAGATTATTTCTATGTGCATAAGTCATATCCAAAGATTGAGTCGGTCTGAATTAAACAGCCGATAGTTTCAATGAGCAAATCTTCAAGTTATGCGTTTAAGCTTTTCTGTACAGGAAGTTCGCAAAAGATCAGTTCTTGATTTGCATAATAATATTTTAAGCAATCAGTACCATAAAAGAAACTAGTTAACACTCTGCAAAAAATCCATATGTTAACAGTACACTATGGTAAACAACATCTTCGGCAACTCATGCGGGTAATTTCATACATAGGGAGCAATCACTTGCATCTACTGTGCTAATGTATTAATTTAGTAACCTAATATAAAAACTTTGTGAATGTTCAGTTTTTGAGGAATCAAAATGTAAAGTGTTGTCATTCAAAGCATTAAAATCAGCGCTATTAGGTTTGGCAGTTTTGAAAGTAATGGTAAGCTTAGGATTTTCAGTGGGTACATAATGCAGAAATTTTAAAATAATAACCAATGCAACTAAGTTATAGACAATAAGATAAATACTTTGTGCATATACTTGTTTGCAACTAAGTGAGATTCCAGTGTTAGGCCTCATGGCTTTTCACAATTTAACTAAAAAACTCTGAAAATAATAAAAATATCAGCAAGTAGTTTGAGCAATTCGACAAAATTAAACACAAAAAACCCCACAAGTCAATGGTTCTGTTCAAAATGAGAAATATGCAGATCAGCTTCGTTGATGTGTATAATTAGGATAAATTGAGTCAGTCCTTCAAGCGGTACACCAAGATTGAAATTCAATTCCATCACAAAGTTTGTGTCAAGGAGGTTCAGGTGGATTCATATTGCTAAAGTAAAAGGTAGCAAACTCCTGCTGCCATTCATTTGCTGGCCAGATAACTCCATTCAGGTGATGAGTACTATTGGCTAAGTACTCTTGCTCTTTTTGATCTCCTTACAGCTGTACACTTTCACTCTGATCAGACTGTTTGGAACTTTCAGGAATGGTTTGTGGTACTTGCACTCTTCCTTCTGTTAAGCAATGTTGCAGTATCTCACGTTTTCTGGGCTAACCGTCTCCGGGTACAACTCGCTTTCTTGCTTCACCAGTTCCTTCATTAGGGTCAACACTCCTCGTAGTCAACTCTACTAGCTGAGGCCTTCCAGTAACAACAATAGTTGACTCACTCAGACCCACCTCAGGCCAATTGAGTATTATCACAGCTGCTTGCTGGTCCATAACAGCTTGACCAACCTGCTCTCTCTGTCTTACAGTAACCACAGTCACAACAGGGACAGGTGCTGTTATATCATCAAGAGGACATGGGACCCTGCGAGTGTGGGCAGCGTGTACCCAGTTCAGAAGACCTCCACACTTTACAGCAGTGTTAGTAACCAGAATCACCTAGTTAGTTCATTTCTAATGGTGCTCCAGGCACGACTTCCGTACATGCTTCGTTACCATTACCCCAGTCACTGGGACTTAGGTCATGGCACTGCTCTTGTTGAGTCACAATGGAAGCCTCACCAGGTTGGTGAGACACAAAACGTACCATATCTGACAGACATTTGCAGTAGTTTAAGTTCAGATCATCAATAATGTTGACAAGAGCATTTGCCGCAAAAGCTGGCTTTCTCATCACTCGTCCCAAAATGACTTAATGGGGTGGTAATCCTGTTCTCCTTTCTGGTGTAGTTCTCAAACTCATCAACACAAGCGGCAATGCATCAGGCCACTTAAAAGACATTGAAACACACATCTTTGCCAATCTGGACTTCAATGTGCCATGAAATGCTCTGCAAGCCCAGAAGCCTCTGGATTGTAACTACAATGGAGCTTCTGCTCAACTTGTAATGCTGTACATAAAATTTTCAGGACCTAATTGTTAAAATGATTTCCTCGGTCAGACTCAGGAGAAGTCAGAAATCCGATCAGTGAAATCGACTCTCTCTCCAGCATGTTGGATAAGCTTCCACCCATTTTGAGAAAATGCAAACAATGATCAAAATATAATTCAAACTGTTGCAAAGGGGCATTTCCATAAAGTCCATTTGCATCCAGTTGAAAGGGCCTGTTCATTTCCCTACATGGCTCATTGTAACAGGCGTTCTTTTTCAAACATTTTGTTGTTGACACACTATGCATTTCTGGCAAAGCCTTTCAGCAATCGATCTAAATATGGGGTTAAACCACTATTGTTGAAAGAGGCACATCATTGCATCTCTTCTCACATGTGCAGGACTATGATAATTTCTAGCCGTAGGTGGTAACAATCTATCAGGCAATACAGGTCTGCCATCAGTATGAACCCAAACTTCATTCTCTTATGGTGTAACATGCTCGCAGCCAAATTTGCTATTCAGTTTCTGTCACTTCTTGCTGTAATTGTTTAACCTCTTCCCAACTATCTATTGCAGTAAACAACAGAGTGAAATTTGTGACGTCTGATGCTTCATTCATCAGATCCCCATTAAAGGTATGGGAATTTGTGGCGCAATTTTTGACCATCTTGTCAGCACCTTGCCTGTGAGCCATGCAATCTGGGCAGGCAATTGTAAGGACAGCAAAAGGTTCCTCAAACTATCTCCATTTTGTATAGGCGATGCGGAGGAAGTCATGAACCCATGATGTTACCACAATTGCCCGAAGTCATGTACGACTCCAAAGCCAAACAGATTATCTGTAAAGATTGTGGCTTTGAGCTGTTCTGAAATGCTGCAAGCAGGCGTCAAGACCTCCAACCTCGGATACTTGAGCCGAACACACTCCTTGCAGCCAGGACACTTCCACAACTCCTGCAAATATACAAACAGCATACACCGCTTTCAGTTTTCCTTCATTATCTTGCAAACAAGAACCATGAAAAAACAAAACATGATCAGATTTAGGCAATGACTCATCCAGTTTATCAGATTGGTGCTTTGTACATGACTCAGTCACATACAACAATCATGTTCAATTCATCAGTCACAGTTTCATATCCAGGCAGTGGCAACAGAGTGGATGGTTCAAGATTGTGCTTTTTTGAAGTATAGTATTTGCTGCAACCAGAAGTATCTGCTCACAATTTGAAATGTGACTATTGGTTAAATACTAAGGGGCAGATTTACAAGCTCCTTGCGCCACTTTTGCGTCACTTTTCCCATGTTACAAGTGACGCAAAAGTGGCGCATGGGGCTTGTAAATCTGCCCCTAAGTCCGGGTACTGGTCAACAGTATTTCCACTGAGTGACGCACATACACTGCCAGACATTGTGCTATCTGAGTTCAGCAAGGCCACCACTGCTAACTCAGCTAAAACGGACGGTAGCATTTCCGAGGAGGCACAGTTTAATATCCCCGTTTTACCAACACATTCCTTCAAATGAGAGCTTGTCATGAAAAACCAAAAAGTATTGGCCCTGAGGCAACGGGAGATTTTTCCACCCTAAAGTGGTTATTATTTGTCTTAGTCACTGTTTTATGGTACTGAACAGAAAAACATGTTTGTTTGAAAAACTGCCCGAAACAGGCCAGACAGTCCTGACAGTCCTTTGGCAGATGGGCAGTCAGTCAAAGGCTTTCACAGATGGATCCATGTGATGCTCTGCTTTTGGAAACGTGGTGCTTTCCTGATTTCCTGAGTATTGCAGGGAACATGGGAGTGTTGAAAGCGATGCGTAGGGTGCTTTTTGCTGGATGCCCACCCTCTGTCAAACTCTGAACGAAGCCCCTGGTCTCTTTGGGGACAAACCTCAAACTTGATTGAGCCAATAGGTTTCTACAACACTATCCCAAGACCAGCAGAAGGTAATACTCATCTTGAAACCTGGTTAATAGCCAGATTTAGAAATAAATGACAAATCAATCATAATTCTAGACACATGATTACTGCCTAGCTTTACTGGAAAGAAGGCTCACAGCATCTTTGAAAAAAAAAGCATGATTACTAACTAAAGACGATCAGTAATGAAAACCCATGATTACATGGAAAGAGCAAATACCCAGATCATTGGTCTAAGTATTACATCAGACTATGTCAGGGTTCATTGATCAACAAAACAAAACAACTGAAGGAAGACAAAAGCCAAGTCCCCGAAATACCATGGGTCATGAGTCTTGGTACGAAGTGTGGCAAGCAATAATTCTCACACTTTTACACATTGAATAAAATATATAAAGAACCTTACCCATGGCATACCCAATTGTCCTGCTCTGCAATGAATACATAATTTGCTGACTACATATAATTGCAAATAAAAGACACCAGGGCTCCATGGAGAGTACCAGAGAACTCCTTGATGAGCTATCATATCCAGGCAGTGGTAACACAGTGGATGGTTCAAGATTGTGCATCTTTGAAGTATAGTATTTGCTGCCACCAGAAGTATCTGCTCATAATTTGAAAGGTGACTTTTGGTTAAATACTATGTCCGGGTACGGGTCAACAGTTTTTCCACTGAGTGAGGCACAAACACAGTCAGTTGATGTCCCATGACTATGCTCTCTTACTGTTCAAGGCTCACCAATGCAGATGCAACTGCTTTCAAACATCTAAGCAACGCTGCAGCTACAAGATCAAGGGTCGCTGAAAAGTAAGCGACTGATCTGCAATTGCTTCCATGCATTTATGTAATTACTGAAAGAGTGCATCCTTCTCTTTCACTACAAAACATTACAAAACACTTGTTGTAATCAGACATTCTCAGAGCCGGTGCCCTATAAAGTCATTCTCACAACTCAGTGAAGGCAGCCATACAACTGTCATCCCAAGATACAGGAGCAAACACATTTATGTGTGTCAACCTCTGGAGATGTTTCACTGTTAAAGAAAAGTTTAGAATCCATTGTCGACAGACTTCTTTTTGGGCAGTTGGTGATTCATGTTAAGATTTGCAGAGATTCTTTCATGTGACACTTTCCTTGCTCCTTTTTCAATTTGGTGTCATAAGTACAGAACTTCAGTTTGTCATAACTGTATCTTAGTCGGGGATAATTTATGTCCATTTTCTGCCAGATGATGCAGAAGGGCAATGTTATCAGTCTTGCAAGCGTTCTTTGTATTTGACACCACCAGTAGGTTGCAAATATACTGCACTAACACTGAGTGATTTGGCATTACCAGAGACTCAAGATTGTTTTTGAGAATCTGATTAAAAATTGAGGTGCTTTCGGTATACCCCTGTGGGACTTGGCTCCACTCCAAAACACGATTGCCGAAATGGAAAGCAAAGAAGAAACTGACTATCCCCATGTAAAGGAATAGAAAATAAAGCTTGACATAAATCAATGACTGAAAACCATTCAACCTCACATGGAATCTGAAATAAGATCACAGCTGGATTCAGTACCAACAGGGCAACAAGGGACAACGATTGCATTTATTTTTTGCAAATCCTGCACAAAACAATATTTACCATTCAGCTACTGTAAACCTATAAGGGGAGAGTTACATGGACTCCCCATTATCTCCTTTTGAATCCCTCGCTCAATAATTAAGTCCCATTATTACATGGAAGTAGCAAATACCCAGATCATTGATTTACATCAGACTATGTTCGGGTTCATTGACCAACAAAACAAAACAACTGAAGGTAGACAAAAGCCAATTCCCCGAAATAGCACGGATCATGGGTATGGGTACAAAGTGTGGCAAGCAATAACTCTCACACTTTTACACATTGCATAAAATGTATAAAGAGCCTCACCCATGGCAGACCCAATTGTCCTGCTCTGACAATGATTAAATCCTTTGCTAACTACATAGAAAAGCAAATAAAAGAAACTTGGGTTACATGGAGAGTACTAGAGAACTGTTTGATGAACTATGGGAAAATTGCCTTTTCTAGCTGGTGTTTTAATAGAAAGTATGGATGTCAAGTATGGTCTTTATATACTAATATCCATAGATTTCCTAAAACAGAAGGATGAACTGAATGAGAGAGTAGACATACAAGTACAATTCCTTTTTTTGCACAACTATTTCTATTTTGCACTGATCTTTACCTTCTTACAATTGGGATGGCAATTGCATCCAGGTTTGAATGGCAATGTACTGAGCGTCCTATGGTACAGAATAAACACAACTACTCTATCCGGTGCCATATCCAGGATTTAATTTATTTCTCACACTGGCAGCCTACAACTAAGTTTGATTGCCAGTGGACAGCACATGTCATTATGTCATTTCAGACAAATTTAATTAATTCTTTTCAATCAACTATGAACAAAAACAGTCCTCTAAAGAAATTATTTTATTAATACAAATATACAAAATAAATACAAACATGAATATATAAGACAAACTTACAGACCATCTCACATACATAGTTAGTGGAAAAACACACTTTTAGAAATTGGGCCTCTGGTTGGCAGAGGTATGCACCCTGTCCAAGTAGGAACCACAAACCTAGTCAGGGTAAGCTAGATACACACTACAGGATAATGTGTACTCCCCCTCTGGCACCGTGGCACAGAGAAGTCAGTCTTATCTAAAGAGGCAATGTGTAAAGTATTTGTACAACTTACACACACAGAGTAAAACAATCAAAGACCACAAAAATACTCCACACAGGTTTAGAAGAATTGAGAATATTTTAATGAGGAATTCAAGACCAAAATGACAAAAACTCAATGAGTAGAACCAAAGTTAAGAATTTTTAAAGAATAAACCAGAACGTAGTTGTTAGAGTCAAGCAGCGCTTGCTTTGTGGTTACTTCAGGTCATGCTGGGCTGGAGTAAATCCAAAGTTCAGGCCAACCACAATGGAGGGCAGGCCGACTACATGACCCATGGAGGGTCTGCTGAAAGACTATTTTGGATGGAACAAGTTGAAGACTCGATGCATTGGTTCTGATTTCCTCAGTTGGGTAGATGCGTCATCGGCAAGCCTGGTAGTTGGGTCTCGCGTCGTCATCAAAACCATTATGATGCAGGTGCTGCATTGTCATTGTCGAACCTCTTGATTGGGTCGTCGTTGAACCCCTTGCGATGCAGGTACTGCGTCATCATCGAACCTTGCAGTTGGGTCACGCATCGTCGTTGAGCCACGCAGCGATGTCCTTGGATTGGCACTGTATCAGTGTCAAAGGGCACTACGTCAGTTCCATTCAGCGCAAAGTCATTGCTGAGTTGAGTTTGAGGCAAAACAGCTGTAGAACCCACTTCTAATGCCCAGGGCTGGATTGGCACCTCAAGCAGGGTAGGACTCACAGATGGTAGAGACCAGCAGCAGTGGAACTGTAGGAAGTCTTTGGTGGCCCTGAGACTCCAAAAACAGGGGGCAAGTCAGCAGGACCTTGTTTTCACTATGGGTTCAAGTGAGATGGGTCCAGTCTTTGCCCTCAGCAGGGCAGAGATCAACACGCATCAGGGCGGCTAAGCAAAGCAGAAAGCAGTTCCTTCAGAACAGCAGTCAGACAGATTGGCAATTCTTGTAGCACAGCAATCTTTACTCCTTTGCAGAGTTCTTAACAGGTCCCGTAGTGTACTGTCTGGGTAGGGTCAGAGCCCCAGTACTTATACCCTAATGTGCCTTTGAAGTGAAGGGTGGCTTCAAAGAAGGTCCTTGAATGGCACAGGTCGCCTATCATCCTGTTGTGTAGTTCTCACTAATCAGTAGAACCTGCCCATTTGTTGGACAACATAAACTTTGGGTGAGGTGCCCGGACTGATTCTGGGCACCCACCACAGGATATGTTGGCCTTGAGACCAGCTAGCTCACAGTCCCAACATAAGCCCCCCTAACCTTACCAGGGATCTAATGCTTTCTGGCAACCACTGAACATGACAACCCTGACCCCTCAGGGATCGTGTAAACAGATCAGAACCTTTCACTCAGTCACTCGTGCTTACTTTTACTCATAGAAATATATAGAATACACAGTGGGACATTTTCAATATATTTATTGAGCCATCATTCTTGTATAGAATACATGTGCTGCGATAATCAGTAGACAGAAGTAGATGAAAGTGATTGCAAGCACAAAAAGAGCCAATAGTAGATACAATTCTACCATTGTGCTAAAACTGTTTATATATACAGGCATATAAGCAAGGCAGTAATCAGGCGTATTTCTACTATGCAAACCCTACGCTGTGTGGACCTATAGTATGTGTAGGTGTGGAGCCAAGAATACCCCCAAGGAACAATCCACCCCCATTACCTGGCAGGAGAGAATGTAGGAGCCCGTCTTGGTCATGAACTGGGCACCCCTTACAAGATGTCAGGCCACTGCGTGGTGAAGGGACCCTCAGTGTCAACTGAAGTGCCTCATCTGCTCATCTTTTGGGATGCTCTTGATTTATAATAGAAAGCAGCCTTGAGAAGTGCTTATAAAACAGTGATGCTATGGATATCTAGAGAGCCCTTTCGCCCCGTGGATGAAGGTAGAACAGCATTCGTACATCGTGCATAGAAGGCCTTGTACATGATGTTCAAGGTATCATGATAATGCTGTGTGAAGCTAGGTGTGTAAAGAAAAATCCAACATTGTTGCTAACGCAAATATGTGCAAAAGGTAACAGCAGAAATGTTATTGTGAAAAATAGGAAAATGCAAGAAATTAGCTGCTTCGCAACATGGGCCTAACCCAGGCACATAACAATCCCAGTCCTGTCTGCCTAGCTGTGGGGGTTAATCGGCACTTTGTGTGGGACAAAGGACACTGCCTACTCAGATGTAAGTGGCAGCTCCCCCTCCCTCTTACTGCATAGGAAGAGCTATCAGAATGTAGATGAATGCAGATGAGTACTCTGTCACACCCATCCTTTCTGTGTTTGTGGCTGTCTAGAAAGACTGCACAAAGTGCAGCTGTTACCCACCCCAGACTTGCATTGGATACAGGCTACAAGGCACACAGAGTAGCAAGAGAAGAGAAATGTCCATTTTCTAAAAGTAGCATTTCTAAAATATTGATGATGAATCCAAAATTACCAGTAAAGAGTATTATGTGTACCTTTCCATAGATATTAAACTTGATTTAACTACTCATTTCCAATCAGGAATTACAGCTTAAAAGTGTTTAAATAAATTCCCAATGCTAGAGTATGAGAGGCGTAGGCGTTACAAAAGTGTATTTTTGCTGTTTGTCAATACCGGGACATGTAAAACTTAAAATTGAATGTCCTACCTTTTACTTACATATCACCCTGCCCTTAGGGTGAATTAGAACCTACCTTAGGGGTAACTTATGTATAATAAAAGAGGAGTTTATGGCTTGGCAAGTGGTTTTAGATAGCAAGTCGAAGTGGCATTAAACTGCACACATAGGCCTTGCAATGGCAGGAATGAGAGAGGTTTGAAATGCTACTTTTGTGGGAGGCACACACACTGCTGCAGGTCCTCTAGTAGCATTCAGATTACAGGGCCTGGGTATATGGTATACCACTTTTCAAGGGACTTACCAGTACAAAACATATGCCAATCAGGTATACCCCAATGTCGCCATGTTTAGGGGAGAAGCACATGCACTTTAACACTGGTCAGCAGTGGAAATGTGCCCAGTCCTAAGGCTAACAAAAATAAGGTCAGAAAAATAAGAGGAGGGAGGCAAAAGGTTTGGGGTGAACCTTCAGAGGGCCATTTTCCAACATACAGAAATTAATAACCCAACATTCTTTGTCAAGCAACATATTGTTGCTTTAATAAATGATATAATTTCCATTATATATCTGTATAAATTGTTCATAATAAATCAAACCAAAGTTATGAATGATGGTTTCAAGGAAAAAATAGTATGTTTATTTGTCAGCTTTATCTACTATGATTGTATCAATTATATGTACTTACTTACTTTGATTTGATGTAATGTGGATGATTTATGCCAGTATTTAATGGGGTACTAGGATTCCTGGGTGGCTGAGGTATGCACCCAGGCCAGACAGGAACCATTACTCTAGTCAGGGTAAGCTAGAAACACACGGACAGATAACCTGTGCTCACCCTCTGGTATCTTGGCATAAAGTAGTCTTACCTGAAGAGACAATGTGTAAAATATTTGTGCAACTCACACACAAAGTAGTAACACAATGGATACACCACAAAAGAGTCCATACAGGCGTAATACAATAGAGAATATTTATCTGAGCAAAATGGGACCCAAATGGCAAACATCCAATCAGTAGAAGTCGAGATATGAATTTTTAAAGATTGAATGCAAAATTAGAGCTTAGAAGTCACTAGCAGTCAAAAGGTTACCTGAGGCCATGAGGGACCGGTCCAAATCCAAAGTTCAGGCCTAACACAATCTAGGGGAGTCTGGCTATGGGACCCATTCATAGCCTGCTGAGAAAGAATATTGGGTGGAGCAAAGCGTTGACACTGAGGGCTGATGTGTACATTTTTTGCACGCAGTCAGGTCACTGCGTCGTGGTCAAGCATTGCTGACGTGAAGGCAATGTGTCATCGTCAAGCTGCACAGAGTGGTGTCATCAGGTCATGCAGACTGTAGACCCGTGGTTGTGGAACAGTTCTTCACTTCGGCGTCAAAGGGCAATGCGTCCGTTCCAACCAGTGCAGTGGTGAGGATGCATTGGTTTTGTGGAAAACAGCTCTACAACCCATTTCTGAGCACGGAAGTTGGGGAGGGTCCCTCAGGCAAGGGTAGGTCTCACAGAAGGCAGATTCCAGCAGCACCAGCAGAATTACAGGAAGTCTTTTGTATCCCTGACACTTCATAAAACAGAAAGCAAGACCTTGGAGATCACTTGAATGAAAGGCAGAGTCCAGCTCACATTCAGCAGAGTCAGATAGCAGCAGGGCAACACGCAGAAAAGCATTCCATCCAGAAAAGCAGTCCAGTTGAGTCCTTTAAGCAGCACAGCAGTCCTTCTGACAGAGGTTCAGTTCAAGATCCAGAAGTGTCTAATTTGATTGGGTCAGAGACCCAGTGTTTATACCCAAAAGCGCCTTTGCTGTAGGGGGTGAAGTTAAAGCAAGGCTCTGAAGGGTACAAGAATCCATCTTCTACCCAGTCATGTCTGGCAGGTTACCTGTGGTAGGTAAATCAGTGCTTTGTGTGTGGACAGAACACCACCTATTAAAGTGTGTCAGCCCCTCCCATTCCTCCCTGACCAAGAAGACCCATCAGAAAGCAGATGAATCCAGATGAGTGCTTAGAATGGAGATGAGCATCAACTTCCTGTGTGTGTGGCTGTCTATAGAGAATGCACAAATTGTAGCTGTCAACCAACCCAGACGTGTATTGGAGACTGTCTGTCATGCACAAAGAGCAGTAAGTACAGAGAAATGTCCACTTTCTAAAGTAGTGTTACTAAAACAGTAATATTAAATTGATCTTCACCAGTAGGAGGATTTATAATCACCATTCCAAATGTATGAAACATGAAAAAGCTACTCCTCTCTGATCAGGAATTACAGCTGAAAAAAATGCCTTAAGGAATTCCCAATGCTGACCTATGAGAGTGGTAGGCCTCCCAGTAGTGAACAGTAAAATAGACTGTTTGTCACTACCTGGACACGCAAAACATACAAGTACATGTCCTACCTTTTACGTACATGGCACCTTGACCTAAGGGCTACTTAGGGCCTACCTTAGGGTTGACTTAGAGATAAAAAAAGGGTAGTTTAAGACTTGACAAGGAGTTTTAAATGCCAAGTCGAAGTTGCATTAAACTGTACACAGGCACTGCAGTGGTAGACCTGAGACAGGTTTGAAACTTTACTCCTGTGGGTGGCACAATCAGTGCTACCGCCCACTCATAGAACTGGAAGTACATCCCTGGGTAGATGGTACACCACTTTACAAGGGACCTACCAGTACAACAAATATGGCAATCACGTATAACCCAATGTCATCATGTTTAGGGGAGAAGCACATGCACTTTAGCAATGTTTGGCAGTTGTAAAGTGCTCAAGGTCCTCAGGCCAACAAAAATAATCAGCAAATTGTGGCGGCAAAAGGCAAAAAGTCCAAGGGAAGACCACCCTAAGGATGCCAGGTCTAACAGGTACTATATAATATGTTAAATACTGATATTTTGCCATGATTATATGAATATTAATATGTCAGTTGTAGGATATACATTTAAATGCTGTTTTACAGTACTATGATTGTGGTTTGGTATAATAAAGGAATTGCTATGGTGTTTGATGCCTAAAGGGGTTTGAACTAATATTATATAAATCTATCTTGATGGTGGTCTAGTATAAGTGCTTGAAGAAGTCCAAAACATTGAATATGAAATTGCTGTTTTCTAGAACATGACTAATTGATGGAGAACCTATGATAGCTCTAGCTGAAGGACAATGAGTTCACTTTGTGAGATAGCAGCAATTCTACTGGCAATGATGTCTGTGTTGTTATGTAGGTCTTGGTAGTTTGGATGTATTTGTACCTGTTGTCTGATGCATTGGGATTCAATATATTTTCCAATAAACAAGAATGTATTTGTTGTAATTACGTTTCCATTTTAGAATACTTTTTACCACCCGATGTAAACAAAAAATCTTTATCAATGTGAAATGAAGTGAGGATTATCTAACCTAAGGATTTACTATTGATTCTAGTAATGGTTTGATGAATGAAGCAAATATTTTTTTTAAAAACCAATGCAGTCAGGAATTAAGTTGACAAACATTACCAAACCAATTCTGTGACAATAAGGATTATTTAATGATTAAAAAACAATGCCACTTGAATGTTATTCTTTAGGTATCAGGTAACAAGATTCGATGCACATTTTCTGGCCAATCATACTGAAGCAGTGTTGGAAATGACCATCTTTTGTGTGGCATTTCCCTAGGACTTTCTCTCTCTAACTAAACCTGTTTTTGTTGGCAACAGGACTCTATACATTTTTACTCCTGCTAACCAGTGGTAAAGTACTTATGCTCTCACCTTCCGTCCCTAGTATTTGCTACAACATATAGCTGGGGTGTGTAAATTAAAAGCTACATGTGGGATGCAGCACTCGCGCTATTGTTGACTGAGTGTGCAATTCAAACTGCCATTTAAATATTATTGCCAGGCCTAAAGCTTCCTGTTTAATACTTAGAAGTCATCCTTAACATGGGCCCTAAATGCCCACAGGCCATGGTGAATGCTATTTAAAAAGTAGCACACATATATTACATGTTTTACATGTCATAGTGGTGAAAAAAACAACAAAGTCATTTTTCACTGTATAATGCTTAATTTCAGTTTGAGAGTAGCAATTTGCAATCCTGTTACTCCGAAGACAGGCGAGATGCATAATAGGCAAGTTTCATTCTTACATATTATGCACCCTGTCTTTGTGGGCTCCAGGGTACATTTTACAGATGATTTGGTGCTATAGGTAGACTTTAAATATGGCCACAATTTTTATTCTGCCATGTGTTTGCTATGATGTGGCCTACAGCAGTCTAGTACTGTTGGGTATCTTTGGTCTCATGATTTAGAGGGACTCATGAGGGTGAGCAGAGTTAGTTAGTGGAGTTAGTATAGTCACCGTGCTTTGGGTGTCAAAGCACATGCTGTAGGAGGTGTTTAGCAGTATTTGCATGCCAAACTTAAAACAAAATAGCAGCAAATCCAATAAATAAATCAAAGAGCTTCGAGAGACCTCACAAAAATGCAGATGTCTACACCCTGACCACAGCCTTAGGAATATAATTTTGACAATCTTACACAGGAATGCCGAAGGTGACAAGTGGGTGTGTGAATGAAAAATGATGCAAACATTTTTGTCTCTGCAAATAAACTGGTACTAGCTGTGGGGAGACACCTCCAATTTATTTAAAGGTGACAGGGTTCCATTGTCCCAAGCCAGAAGTAAACTGTTTCAATCACTCAAGCAATCTATTTTTTGTTCCTGAAGAAAATTGTGGAACAGTTATCAGATTGACAGGATGGAGAAAAGTAAAAGCATCTGCTTGACCAAAAAACAACCAGGTCAGACTGTCACACTTCCTCCTCCTGCTAAGAGCTTTTCTTTTGTTACAAAAGGTTGTCTGCAAGGTCTTCAGTAGGTAAAGTTTCCCATCATCTCGACCTTGAATAGCTCTCATCAGATACACTTTCTGTTCCACACCACTAAATATGGCTGAGCTCCAAGAAATGTGACTACCCTCTATATTAAATTTTCATCTGAGTGCTTGTTGGCCAGTGTTATTTCATGAGTCTGTTGGGCTAGGTGCTTTTATTATGTTATGCAGATTTGTAGGGTGCACTTTCATCCGGAACGGTATCCTGGCGCTGAACAGTTGTGAGTTTAGCCACAGCTAGGGCCTAGTGGGACTACTTGAAAAGCCAGTTCTTCAGTTTCTTGTGGAATTCAAGAAGTGAGGAGGAGGCTCTTATGAGTAGCAGAAGGTTATTACATGATTTAGGAACGATGTTGGAACGACGCAACCAGCACATCTGGTTTCCCGTATGCATGGGATTTGTGCAAAGAAGACTAGTAGAGGTGTCTCAAAGGTTTGTGAAAACAGATGTGATCGTTGAGGTGTGCTGGGCCACTGTTATGTAGTGCCTTGAAAGTGTGGCTGAGGAGTTTGAATTGTGCTCATTTGTGAACGGGAAGCCTATGGCACTCTTTCAGGTGTGCTGTGATGTGACTGGGGAGTGGGAGGTAGGTTAAGAGTGATTCTGGCAGCTGAGTTTTATTGATCCCGGCAAGGAGGGTGTTTCTGTAGGCCATGTTGCTTGTAACCAGAGTGTGTGTGATGGTTTTCCAGGTGCTGATTTGGAGCCATATGAAAATCTTCCTCAGCGTCTTCAGAGTACAGAAGCATGAGGCAGTGACGGCACTGATGAATCTTGGCATGGTTGGTAGAGGTGAGAGTTGGCATTTACTGTGTTGGGCACTATGTAGGGTCCCACAGTAATGCACACTTCCTGAAGATCATGATTTCGGTCTTATCGGTGTTCAGCTTCAGACAGTTGCTCTTTATCCAGTAGCCAATATCAGTCATGCAGGCATTTAACTGGATCTGGGTACTGGGTGTATTTTCGTTGAGAGAGAGAATGGATGATTCTGGCTAGAGGGTTCATGTCTACATTGAAGAGGCTTGGGCTCAGGGAGGATCCTTGCTGAACTCAGCAGATGAAGCCATCAGCATCTGAGGTGTATGGTGCCATTCTTATTTTCAGTCGGGAAGGAGCAGGTCCATCGGACTGCGTGTCCTTGGATTCTGATATCATGTAGGCATTGGCTGAGTATGGAGTGGGAGACTGTGTCAAATGCTGCAGAAAGGTCAAGGAGAATGGGGGCTGCTGTGTCTCCTCTGTCCAGAGACATGCGGATGTCATCCATGGGGGCGATGAGGGCAGTTTCCATGCTGTGGTTGGGTTTGAAACCAGACTGAGTAGTGTCAATGAGTTGCTGGTCATTGTGGGATTTGGTGAGATGTCTGTTGATGATTTTCTCTAAGACCTTGGCTGGAATTGGTGGCAGGTAGATCGGTCTGTAGTTGGCAAGCTTTGAAGGGTCTGCAGAGGGTTTCTCCAGCAATGGGAGGACAGCTGGTTGTATCCAAGCATCTGGAAAGGTTGCAGAAGACATTCAAAATGGGTGTGAGCATGGTGCTCATGGGTTGCTGTCCTGTGGGGTACATGTGGCAAGGGCAGGGGTCCAATGTGTCCCCTGAATAGATGGACGTCATGGTGGTGGCAGTTTCTTATTGATTGATGATGGGCTATGTGATTAGTATTGTTTTTGGGTAAGAATGGGGAGAATTTTATGAAGTCTTTCAGGTCTGACTGTGAATTGTAGTTGCTGTAAATGGCATTGATTTTGCTGCTAAAGAATTGGGAGAATTTCTTGCAGAGGTCCTGTGAGGGGGTGATCGAGTTGGAGGCAGCCAATGGGGAGGTGAAACCTTTCAGAATGATGAAGATTTATTTGCATGTGCTGGTCCTGGCACTGATGCTGTGTTCCAGAGCGCTGTGTTTGGTGGTCAGGATCATTTGGTAGTAGCATCTGAGGGAGGTCTTTTTCAATTCAGTTACTAGTGTTCGCCGACTGGTCCCACATGGTGTTCCCTAGCTTTGGGTCACTTTTCCATCTATATATATATTTTTTTATGTTACACGTTTTTCCTCTTTGTTACAAGTGATATGAACCCTTTAACGCAGTATCTCTTTATCTGTAATGCTGTTACTTGATTTACCACATACAACACCTCACACATAACACGGTTATCTTGCACCTTTCTGCTAACGTCAGGTTAGCCGGGGCAAATACCTTTTCCATGCTGAAATTTGTTGCCTCTGTTGAATGTTTCAGTTGGACACTGTGGGCGCTCGACTACAGCTCAAATCGAGGCTGTGACGTTTCGGTACTGCTGCCTGCCAGTGGATATCCCTGGACCTTTATGCCTTTCATCTTCTCTTATTCACACAGTCAGAAACCCAGATATGAAAACAAACAACTACCTCCAACAGTGCATTCATTGTGACACTGAACAAACATAAATTATCAAAGCGTGTAATCATAAAAGTGATAAAGGTTTCTATCACCTTAATGTTAGTATATCCCATAGCTGACCAGTGTAGAGAGATAGCGATAGTCATATTAACGGTATGCCAAAGGGTGGCGGGCTCCTAAAAAGATTAATTATCCATTCAGGAAATATAAATAAACCCAGGGAACATTAGCTGCTGGAATCCATAGAAAGTGATATATTCATCTTTTTGCAAGCAAGGAGTAGACATTAACATACTTCATTTTGTCCAGTGGCTTTAAACGATTTTTTTTCAAGGCAAGCACAATAAAAATGGAACATCATGTTAGGCATAGTTATGAAAATACACTGGAATTAATTGGAAAAAACAAGCAATTAAAAAATATTAGCTATGGGTCTGTAGGAGCCAGCACTGCACAAATCACTTTAATAAATTACAATGCTTTTTATATTGCAAAACGCAGCACAAAATATACGCAGACTGTCTACATACAATAGGGGTTTGTGTGATATGAAGTTATTTGCTGTTGTTTTTGAATTAAAGGAAATCTTCAAACAATTTAATTGAGGTGTTCTTCTTCTGTGTTCAGCTGCCTTTATTGCTGTAAGCTTTTGCTAGTTACAAAAGTGTTTTCAATTTATTTTTGCTTTAGATTTAAAATTATTTTTCCGCATTTATGGTGGGCTGTGTTTTTGATTGCTGAATAGGAGGACACTTTCCACACTCAATACTTGTCGTAAAATATAGCTTGTCTTGCATAATTAGTGGCTGTAATTGATTCCTCTGCACAGTTTGACAGGCAGTTTTTTTAGTGCCTCGTCTTATTGCTCTACTGCCGTTCCAGCAATTCAGGGATGGTGAAGAATAAGTAATAGATTTTATTAGATAATTTGATAGAACACCTTTCAAAATGGCCTGCGGTCATTGCTTTTGTGGTGATCAATTTCGGCTTCTCGATAGACGCACAGCTGATCCCTGCCCTTAACTGGCCTGCATGTTATTAGCCTGTAGGCTGGATGGATCTACACTGTAGTTAAGCAGCCAGATTTATTAGAACAGAGGATCTAGATTTTCTGTGGGATTTTGTGGTACATACATGTTTTCAGTGTGTTCTTTCTGCTGATGCTTTTTTCGAATCTCTTTGACTTCTTTGTTTTATGAACTAACCTTCCATGGATGTTTTCCTTGAGGTTCCCAAGGGCCTACATTTACAAAAGCACTTTGTATTGACAGAGTCAGTGCAGCTGACCTTGTGAATACAAAACGCCACTTTCAATGCACACACGTGTATTAAAATCGGCATCTGCCAATGCCAATTGCATTTCACACATTGATATCTCCTGAAGTTGCAAGGGGGTGTTCCTCTGTCTCGGCAGTTCTCAATGTACAGCACTAATGCTGTGTCAATGTTTATGCAGAAGAAAATGATTGATTGGTAACCCACGGACAGGAGATTCACAAACGTGTACACTCTCTTGTAGCTGGCATACAAAGCGCACTGACCCACCTTCCCTCCTTTCCTCCCCATATAGAAACACCTGAGTCATTCTTGGTCTTCACAGTGTAACTTTATTAATACAGCTCCGGCCATGTACTCATTGGCCATTTTAATTACTCGTGAACATCTTATAATAAATTTTCAACACACCACAGCACTCCAACTCAACTGACTGTAATATTGTACATATTTAGGTTTTGTCTTTGGGCTGTGCCAGTAGGCCCCAACCAAGATAGCCTGCTCTCCTTAAGCTGACCGCCCCCCGGTCAACAGAGCCGCAGGTAAATAGTCTGCCACCTCTTGTGACAACCGCTGGCTTCCTGGGGTAGAGCCAGAGAGTACGGAGCCACCAGCAGGTCAGCCCCCTCTCTCTCGCCAGCCCGGAGCCCTGATAGACTTCCAGACCTGTTCTGGTACTAAAAAGTCACCGCAAAACGGAGTCCATGTCATTTCTCTTGGCCAGGACCCCGCTGAACCCGCCTAACTAACACCACGCTTTCAGGGATGGGTGGGTGGGCAACTCCGACGCGACCTCCGGCAACCTAACAGGATCGCGGACAAAGAGGGCGAAGATCACGCCCCTTCCACTTTTAAACCCCCCGCCATAAACGAATTGCTTCCTGGGTCGAACAACGACTCTTCGTGCCTACGCACATCCGGTCACTTTGCTTGTGTCCATCCCCTTTCGGGTCACGCGACCCGGAAGGGGTTCCTACGCTTTCTCGGGCTCTTTGATGCCACTAAAGGCGCCACGCCCCTTACATGGGGTGGCGCCCCTCATAGCTGGCATACAAAGCGCACTGACCCACCTTCCCTCCTTTCCTCCCCATATAGAAACACCTGAGTCATTCTTGGTCTTCACAGTGTAACTTTATTAATACAGCTCCGGCCATGTACTCATTGGCCATTTTAATTACTCGTGAACATCTTATAATAAATTTTCAACACACCACAGCACTCCAACTCAACTGACTGTAAGATTGTACATATTTAGGTTTTGTCTTTGGGCTGTGCCAGTAGGCCCCAACCAAGATAGCCTGCTCTCCTTAAGCTGACCGCCCCCCGGTCAACAGAGCCGCAGGTAAATAGTCTGCCACCTCTTGTGACAACCGCTGGCTTCCTGGGGTAGAGCCAGAGAGTACGGAGCCACCAGCAGGTCAGCCCCCTCTCTCTCGCCAGCCCGGAGCCCTGATAGACTTCCAGACCTGTTCTGGTACTAAAAAGTCACCGCAAAACGGAGTCCATGTCATTTCTCTTGGCCAGGACCCCGCCACAGGGCGAGACGTTTACTGGCGGGCTCGCCCTCCCCCCTGCTAAATCCAGTACCTCCTCGATAGCACCTAAGATCGTCTGTATGAATAACATGTTACCAGGCTTGGAAAGGTGTACTCCATCTTCTGCGTATAGGTCTAACCTTGCAGGTTGTATCAACTTGTGTCTGATGTTACGTATGCTGGATCCCTTTAAAATTCCCGCTACAGACTGATTCAGCCTCCTCACCGATTTATTTATCGCCTTCGGTGGCGCTCTTTCCGCCCAAAGTTGTTGTGGTATGATCTCGGACCAAAATAAAATTGTTTTGGGAAACATATTCTTAACTTCAGCCAAGACTGAGAACAAAGTCTCCTTGACTCCCCTCCTCCCTGCCGGGATCATATCATTGCCCCCTGAGTGTATTACTAAAATATCTGGGACCGGCATGCCTCTAGCCATGGCTCTCTGCAGGTCTTTGGGGACGCCCCTTAAGCGTTGTCCACCTACCCCCACCCAATGGTGGTCAATTCCTTTCGACTTCTGATCTCTCTCTTCTTGTGAATCGTTGAACGTGAGCCCTGCCCTGCGTATAAAGGAATGACCACACCAGCATATTTGCGACCTCTGAGTAGGTGTACCTAGAGCAAATTGAAGATGGACATAATCAACGTGAAGTGCCGTAACAGGGGGGGAACAAATCAGCCTACCTATATTAGCTGAGGGCGTATATATCGTTCAAAGCATGTCGACTTCCATCGGCCCAACCTCTTAATGATCTCCTCTGGAAGGCCTAATGCCGCTGCTGTTGTGGCTGCGCCGAGGCGGAATGAATGAGAGGTATAATGCGCCGTGTCTACCCCTAGTCCTACCAGCGCTAACTTGCACACTCTAGTAAACTGAAATCTTGTGAGGGGTAACCCATCGGCATGCATTAGCAATCTGCTGTCGCCCCCATTTTGCCTGATGCGCAGGAAGGTCCTTGTAAGGTTCACTGGGCAACATGTTGTCCCTGTCATAGGCCTTAACTGGATCCAACACCCTTTCCCTAGTGGGTCTGTTTTTGATCTCCGCACCCTGACTTGCAAAGAATCGTCTGTCAGAATAACATCCTCAGCTCGTATGCCCCCTTCTTTGTCTGTTTTTGAGGCCGCCAGTAACTCGGATACCCTGAACGCCCCAAAAAAGGCCAGCGAATATGCCACACTAAATAATTGTGTCTCATAAGGTGAAAAGCAAATTCTGGGTAACATTCCCAGCAAGCTGGTTAATCTGCTTGCATCTATCGGTCTCCTAGCATCTTTTGCCCCTGGTGTCAATCGCTCCCAACCCTTTATCGCTCTCCTCACCCTTGGGTCTTTCGTCGGGTCTGCCACACCGCTCAACCCAGCATAAAATGCTATTGCTGACAATTGTCTTCTCATCATTGCTGGAGATTTCCCACTCTCTTTCTGGTGCACTATGAATTCTAAGACACTTAATGGTGCAAAATCATCTAATCTTTCTGCTCTTTTGACAAAAACCTGATATTCCTGCCATGACCTCTCATACATACTCTTTGTCTTGGGAGCCAGAGAAGCTGTTATCAAATCGGGGGCTGTGGGACACCAAGCTTCCATAGACCGGCCGGGAATTCCGTCATCTCTATATCTGCTTGCGGCCATCGGGTGCGAAACTCTGTCAACTTAAAACGGGACAATGCATCAGCGACTGAATTGTCTATCCCTGGCACGTGTCTGGCAGTAAAGTGTACATTCAGGCGCAAACATTGCATCACCAGCTCCTTCAGCAAGCGCAGAACCCAGGTGCACTTTGCTCTCTGATTGTTAATTGCCATCACTACTGACATGCTGTCTGACCAAAACACAATATGCTTGTTCACCAAACTGCCCCCCCACAGATGCAAAGCCACAATGATTGGGAACAATTCCAGAAAGGTAATATTCCTTGTGAGACCTGACAATGCCCATTCTTCCGGCCAGTGTTGCATGCACCATTTGCGGCCTAAGATAGCTCCGAAACCCACACTCCCGGCTGCATCTGTGAACAATTCCAATTCCCCATTGGGGCGACTCGGCGCTTGCCAGAACACTGTGCCATTGAAATTTTCTAAGAAGTCTTTCCAAATAGCTAAGTCCTTCTTCACCTCAGTTGATAATCTTGTATGATGGTGTTTTGCGCGCAGCCCTGACATTGCCCTTGCTATGCTCCTCGAAAAGGCCCTGCCCATTGGTATGACTCGCAGCGCAAAGTTCAACTGTCCCACTAGTACCTGCAATTGATGTAACGTCACTTTACGTGCCAACAAGCAAGTTTCAATAGCTGTCTTGAAAGCTACCACTTTCTCTTGCGGGAGCCTGCATACCCCTTCTCGAGTGTCTATCTCTATGCCTAGGAATGTTAGGCGTGTAGTTGGCCCTTCTGTCTTTTCTGCCGCCAATGGTACTCCCAAAGCTTTTGCCAAATGCTGGAAGCCCAGCAGGGCCTTCCTGCATGCTATCGAGCCCTGTGGTCCCATGAATAAAAAATCGTCCAAATAGTGCACCACCTCGTAAGAATTATCTGAGGTTAAGAATTGCTGTACAGCCCATTCCAGGAACCTGCTAAACGTTTCAAATACAGCGCAAGCGATCGAACACCCCATTGGCATGCACAGGTCAAAGAAATACTCCTCACTGAAAGTGAAACCTAAGAACTTGGTGTCTTCTGGATGTACCGGCAGTAGCCGAAAGGCTGCCTCAATGTCTGCTTTAGCCATCAGTGCTCCCTCACCTAGCCTCTGCAATTTCTGAATTGCGGTGTCAAAAGTGGTGTAACGCACTGTGCATAGGTCTGGGTCAAGTTTGTCATTGACGGATAACCCTGGGGGGCTTGATAAGTTGTGAATTAGACGGAATTTCCCTGCCTCCTTCTTTGGAATCAACCCCAATGGCGAACATACCAGGTCTGGCTTAGGTAATTGCTTGAATGGTCCCGCCACCCTCCCCAACGCCACCTCATTTGCGATTTTTTGCTTAGTCACCTCTATGTTTTGAAGCACGGAGCGTTGGTTGCGTGGGGGATTGTCGGTTGGTGTGGCAGTAGATGGGATGCGAAATCCTAGTCGAAATCCATCATGTAAAAATTGTGCATCTTGTAATTTGTCATATTTGCTAAGGAGGTAGGATAGCACGTGCAATTTGATAGGTGTCGGCAAGCCCTTAGGGGGCCTGTGGGGGCCGACCTTTAGGTTGTGCGGGGGCTGGTTGTTCTTTTGGCTTTCCCAATTTTTTATAACATTTAATTTCTGCGTGTCCTGGCACTCCACAGAAGGCGCAACAATGTTTAAATCTGCATGATGTGCCCCGATTGCATTCATTCTTGTTAAACTGCCAGCAGGCCTGTTTTTTGTCTCCCGCACCCTTGTCCCCACGAAAGGACTGGTTGGGAAAGGTTTGATTGGACTTAGTCCCTGCTAATGTTGAATAAAATACTGTGTGCCATACATTAATTTCCCGTTGATCCCATGCCAACCCTGGGTGCACTGCCTTCATCTGTCTGAACTTGGTATCGTATTGGAGCCATCCTGTCCCTGGGAATTCGGACGCCGCTCCATGTATTAGGGATATGTAGCTAATTAATTGTGGAGCTACTGCTGGGCATTTCTCAGCTATAATTGCCGCGTAAATTGCAAAGCCCGTAATCCAATTTTTTATCGACCAATCTACCCATACCTTCTTCTGCCTATAGTCGCCTTCCTTTCCTGCTCTGCTTTTTCCTGGCACCACCCCAGCATTTATGAGATCAAAAACGTCTATATATTCACCTTTCAAAATCTTTTCTTTGGTCTCTATCGGCACATGCCATGTGATCCCGGCCGAAGGCGATAACGCCATGGACGCCGATCCATACATTAGAGGGCTATATGCTAACGCTGGTTGCCCAGTCACGCCTGTCCCCAATGTGCTTGGGAAGGGTCCTGCTGTGGCTCCTGCGCCATTGCCGAGCATTTGTCCTTGTGCGGGCGTTGTTACTGTCATTGGGGATTGCCCCATAGCTACTAGCCCTGACCCCCCCGGATAAGACATTGCGGGAATCATTGAACCTACTGCGCAATTACTCAGTGCTTGTCCCTGCGACGTTGCTGCTATTACGCCTGGGGATTGCCCTACGCCCCCTGAGTGAACCCATACCTGCGCTATTCCACTGCCTGGCTGTGCCATCACTGATGGTGTATTTAGAGGGATCAATTGCTCTTTGGGCGCTTCCACCATTACTGCCGGTATCTTCGCCCCCTGTGCCACATTGTTTGTACTGTCGTCTCCCCCTTTCGCAGTCCCTACTTGTGCATCATTCGATCCCAAACTTGTTGTTTCGACAACTTCTACCTCACCTGAGGATGTATCTTGAGCGTCTTTTGTTCTATTGCGCTTGTCCATTGGCGCATCTTTGAACCTCTCCGGTGTGCGCCTCGTTCGCTTGCCTCGTACTGCTCGCTCTTGTGTACCTGTACTGGCCCCTTCTTTCAGAGTCTTTAGCGCCCAATCGACTCCCCTCTCTTTGGTAAACTCCAACAGCTCAGTCAACGCCAGGTACTCGTCCTTTGCCGCTTTTGCTCCTTTCCCTTTCTGCGCCCGTCGTGGAGGCATTCTGCACTTAAGAGACAAAATTTTGTTACCATATGTTCTTACTATTCATTCCCCCGTGTATTGGGTTCCAAGGAATTCCTTACTTTCTGTTCGCACCCTTTCTTTCGTTGACATGCATTTATCCCCCTTCATTGCGTCCCTTTATTTGCCCCACCTACTACTGCCTAGGTTGTGTTCTGCCGGCTAACCCTGTGACCTCCCATCGTTAATTTTTACCCTTCGTGCTGAATCATGTCCAGCCGCTAGCTGCTCACATCCTTACATGGCTCACCCCTGTGCCTTTGCTTCCAATGCCTGCTTTCGTTTAGTTGAAATGTTATTCCCCATTTCTTATTTTTCCGCCTCTGAAGGACAAATGGACCCGTCGGGATATGAACCCGTGACTAAGATGTTGCATCCATGACCTTACAGTGAGCGCATTAGTGCTCTAAGCCACCAGACTTATCTCTCAACCTCCGCAGCGCTCTATTCTAAACTCCCCTTAATTGCCGCCACCCGGGACCCTTGTCTCCGCTATGGGTAAAGCATCATTTTCCGCTCTTTTAAGCCTTGCGGTACTTGCATATTCATCGAGCGCTGCCCCGGACTTACGATGGGTCCTCTGAATTCTATCTCTATACATTTGCTTTCGCTCGCTCTTGCTAGCGCATCTGGCACGCTTCCTCATGCCCATTAACTATCGCCACCCGTTTGCCCCAAGTCGTGTCCCGCGTGTCCCTTACTCGCACACGATATCACCCGCATTATGCTGCACACTGTGAGGCCCGCTTACCTGCCGATCGGGCTCCGGCCGCCTTTCTCGTTGCCTATGTCGCCGTACCCTTCGTAACTCCGACGCGACCTCCGCAACTCCGACGCGACCTCCGGCCACCTAACAGGATCGCGGACAAAGAGGGCGAAGATCACGCCCCTTCCACTTTTAAACCCCCCGCCATAAACGAATTGCTTCCTGGGTCGAACAACGACTCTTCGTGCCTACGCACATCCGGTCACTTTGCTTGTGTCCATCCCCTTCCGGGTCACGCGACCCGGAAGGGGTTCCTACGCTTTCTCGGGCTCTTTGATGCCACTAAAGGCGCCACGCCCCTTACATGGGGTGGCGCCCCTCATTCGCATAGTTTACAGGCCGTAAACTTCTGGAGGAGCTAGCAGAGGTCCCATTGTGCTGCTGGCTGCTGCTTTCTAATGTAAACATTTCACAGTGTGCCCTGGTGTCTGGGATTGTGAAACGTATGACTTTAAAAGACGGGGCATGCAATGCTACCACATTGCAAATGTGACTTCGGTGACCAGTGTTTAACTTGTAAAAGAATAAGTGCTGGGGTGCAAAGTTTTACAGAAAATCTCGAGGTCAGTGCTAATAAATATCAATGCATTGAATACCAAGGCTGGGTTAGCATTGATTCCGCCTCATGCCTCTTTAATACACCCCCAGATATTCCCTATCTACCCTTGTGTCTTTCAGGTTACTACTTTCTCCCTTTTACATACATTTTGGCCTTTCTCTTTCTCCTTCTTTCCCCCTTGCATGTATTTCACACTTGTCTCCTGGCTCAAAGTCTGATGAGCTAAAATAAGTGCTAGTCCCCATAAATCAGTGCTGATTGCCCCACCTACAATTACTGGTTGAAATTAAGCACTGGATGTGACCAAGGTGTGCTATTGTAGAACTCAATTTCAATATTCGTTATTGTGAGTGATGATGCACTTATACGATTTCCACACTGTTTGTATTACCGATGAAGGCAGTTTGTGTCCCCTTGTGCACAGTATCTTTGCAGAGTAAAGGATTAGTGAGCCTTTCACTGCTCAAAGGGAGAAGTCGTCCACAGCGCAACACAATGTATTATGCTGCAAGCAGTGTGCATGTGAAATTGGCTGAATATGTAGTTTTGAATTGTCACACACCTTTGAGTATATTTCAATGATCATGAAAATATTCACTCTATTGTAAGCCTTTACTCTGTACTCGTTGATTAGTCTTTCTTTGTTTCATGAAGCTTTTGTGTCTGAAATTAAAAATTAGTTTAGAACTCAGATAGATGTGCATTACTGGTGGACTATCATCATTGAACCGATTTACACCCCGCCAACAAACGCATCCATTCTGAGCAAATTTCTACTTTTATGAAAGATTTGGAGTACATCTATTAATCTGGGTTGTGGTATTAAATTTCGTGGTCCATAGCTCCCTTCCTGTTGATCAATACCATTTTTGTTGTGGGTGGATCGCTACTCGAGGTTTGGACCTTTCATGCCTATATATCTAAGTCTGTAAATGGGTAGAGTGTGTCCTCGGAATTGTATTGAATATATCATTGTTACATTTTCCAGATGTTCTCTGCTGTAGTAAGTATAATATTATGAATTTTCCATCATTCCATCATTCTTAGAGTGTTCTGCAACAAGACAGATGTCAAGGTAATCAACACGTGTTTTGCCCACCTGTTGGCGCATTAGCCTGAGGATTTCCCAAGACTCATAGATCAGACCAAACATCAATAATGAGGAATTCTTTGTTGAAAATGTCCCACAAGATTCACATGTGGCAGTGTACTCGATTACCTTGATTCAGTGCATAGAATATGATTTCGCTTCATGTCTCGTCCCGGGCTTAACCCCCAAAGTCAGTGTGCACCAGCGAATAGACATGCCTTCTCTGCCTGAACTGCTGCAGGCAGGGAAGGCATGTTTGCTCCCGTTTGGCTGGAGATTTAAAAATGCTTCCACCAGGTGAGAACAAACATATGTTTCCCTACCAACATCAGTGCGGGCAGGCCAACTACTCTGTCCCAGGGAGACAATTTAGGCACTTGAACAGAACTCAGGGGATGGGGCCCTTGGGCCTTGTAGGGCGTCCCTCACTAGGGTCCTTTTTCGGCCTTGGCGGAGCCTACCTTTCCCACTGGATAACATTGGGTTGCCTTATTTTTACATTCAATAAGGGCTAACTTTTGATTGGGAACAGGTAAACATTTTATGTTTGATATCTGAGAAATTGTATTTTAAATCCCTCTTTAACAGCAGCGGCCAATACAGGTAAGAGTGCTGGCGCGGTGAGGCCGGGTGGGGTGGATTTTGACAGACAACAATGAGGTAAATTAAATAAATAATTACTTTCCCCTCGTCGTCAGCAGTCAAAATCCTCTCCACTCGACCCCACCACCCCATTACCCTTACATGCATGTGTCACGGCTGCTCTTTAATAGTAAATTCAGATTACAAGTCACTTTTTTCATGCCCTTTTTGGGACCTGCAGTTTGTTCCTGGGTCACATGACTGTGTGTGTTTGGCAGTTGTTCTTTGCTTGTTCCTCCCAGACGGCCACACAATAGATAGTGTGGCTGTTGGCAGGATGGGCCATCCTAACTTGATGAGAGGGGAAGAGCTGTCACCTGTCACATCTAGTCTATTGTGCCTGTAGACAGACTAGGACTGGGGCAGGTAGGCAGAAAACTGCAGAAACATCTGTAGGGGGAAGACTCCAGAAGCTCCTTCTAGGTATAAAAAGCGACCCTTAGACCCACTCTACAGTCCACTCCTGGACATGTGGAAACTACAGGGGAAGGACTGCCCTCCTGCTAGAGGACTACTCTGCTTCTTGAGACCTGCCCTGCTGTCTGAGAAGAAAGATTGGACCTGTATCCTTCCTCCAAGGCAGAAGACAGAAGTGAACTGGATCTGCCTAAGCCCTGCTGGCATCTATTGGAATGAAGTCCTGATCCCCAAGCGGTGTCTCCGATCCTGGACCCTTGATATGACATCAGCCTCTGTGACCGCATACATATCAAGATGTTGCCACCCATGCTGATTGCCTATGCGAAACTTCGGTGAACCCGACTTTTTCCACTTCAGCAACTGCCAGCAACGATGGACAATGTGAGATCTGCACTGTGCTCGAAAGCATCAACAGCCCGCGGTGATCATCAACGTGAAGTTCCAGCAACGACCATCCACAGCGCTCAACAGGATCTTTGTGCTACATGGGCCTGCTCTTCACGCTACAGTGACCACCATCCATAAGGCTCTTCCTGCTGCTCGTGGCCTAAACCAATACAGGCCAGACTCTTCGTGCTGGATGTTACAAAGTAATTTTTCCAGGGAGACTAACCTGGTCCCTGTATCTCTGTCATGGTCGGCCTGAACTTGTTGCTTTCACCTGGTCTTGCATGACAAGAAAACGTTGAGTGGTGCTTTGTGCTTTTAGGCTGTATACTTAGCTTACATTTATGAAAACGCAAATCTCTGGTTCTACTGATTGGATTTTTGTTGTTGTAGTGTAAAATAATGTGTTACATTTTACTCTATTTTTTCTAAATTCATGTAGGATTTTCCTTGTGTTATGTTTTCACCTTATTTAAATTTTTGAGCTGCATAACTTCTTTACTCATTGCCTCTGGGTTAAGCCTTTCAGCTTTTGTGCCAAACTACAAGAGAGCTAAGCACAAGTTTTGTGGTTCACTCGGAGGAGAATGTTATTTGAGAAGGGATAACTCCCCCTTCAATTAACAACGCAATTTCTCACAGTGACGTTATAGGTAGGTGAAAATGTCAGTTCAAACTTTACATTTTAAACTAAAAAAAACGCTGAGAGCAGTAGCATAGAGTTCGAAACAATACTCATCAAAGGAAATGGCAATGCATTAAACATGCCAGTGAAGCTTGTCAAGCGAGCAGCTTTGCAAGCAAAATTCCAATGCATAAGTAGGTCTGCAGAGTTAAGGATTGTAATTGCATTAATTGTATAAAATATCACAAGCAGTTTTCATAAATGAGGTCCTTAATCTAGAAGCTGTTTATGGCACTGATGTACTTAGATGACACTGAGGGCCTAATTTAGCAGACCCTCACTTCTTCTTGCTGGGCTGCCTTGCATCAAAGTGAAAAGGCTGGAATGCATGGTATTTATCCAATATGGTGCATTCCTGTCCATTCCCCCTGTGCTGGCACCATTTCGGCAGCCTAGCACCAACGCAGGCCCCCTTGCACCATGGTGCATGGCTGCCTGTGTTGTCGACAGGATTGTTTTTTTACAGGATGTGGCACCCTCCTGCACCCTCCTGCACAAAAACAATCATGGGAGGCTTTTTCCTCTTTCTATGTAAAGGGGAAAAAACTAGGAGGAATACAATTATTTCTCCTCATTGCACCTCCCCTGGGGAGGAATAAGGTTTTGTCACATCCACATGAATGGGTGTTGTGTGGGAACACGCACGGCAACGCCCATGAAATGCCTCTCTAGGGCAGAGTAAGGCAACACAGCGGTTTGCACTGCTTGCCTTACTCTACATCAAGGAGGCCATTCATAGCAACGCAAAGTTGCTTTGCATGACCTCATAAATATGATTTTGTAGTTTGCACCGCCGGAGCATCACAAAAAGTGATGCTCTGGTGGCACAAGGGGCTCATAAATATGCCCCTGAGTGTCTAAATAACTAATGGGTGAACTAGTAACCTTTTCATGGTTTTATATATATTCAGAATTCTAATTTGCTTTACATCTTAGCTAAGATGTTTGTGTGTTCCTGCCAGTGTTAATAGCAAGCATTGTTTAAGATGTGTACAGGATGTCAGTTAGCAAAATCAGGAAAACCATGCCCGATCCTTTGATTCATAATCTGAAGGCAATATAAGTAAGCGATCTGAATCTACCATTGAGCTGGGCAGCTCTCCCATATTTATCAGTGTACCTGGGTGACAAGCAGGGGGCACCCCTGAAAATGGGGTTCAAAGTTCCACCCAGAAGTATGACGGCTTCTTCCAATGTGTGCCATATTGTTGCCCCAAAAAACACTATTCCTTTAAAATCCAAAATGGAAATCTGGTTAAGCCAAACCCACTGGTGTTGCTAAATTTCCTTAACCTTCCGCTTCCAGCCCATCTGTTAATTCAATTACTTAGGCGCCTGTCTGGCTGGGGGTGGGTCTGTATCCTGTCCTAAATGTCATTCCTTTTTAAATCTTTGAAGACCAGCTTGGCTACCTAGCCCCCAGCCCCCTTCCTGCCTTTTGCTTTGCAGTTGCAGATCTCCTCTCACCAGATGTCTCTATGCAGGCCACTTCAATCCTTCTCAGAGCAGTTTGACCCACCCTGCAAAAGACTGGTCCATCAGGAGAGGCTGCTGGAAGGCTGGATTTTAGATAATCAGAGAAGAAAGTTCTATAACTTTTTTTCAGTGCTTTAGTGTTCGCCTACTGCTCTCAAACTGCATGCCAGGATTCCTGCCACAGCTCACCTCTCTTGACTATCACAATATACTGGCATTACTCATATAATTCCTCCCAACACTTATGAATGAACAAACATCTTATACGCTGATTTTTGACCATATTCCATGCTATTGATATATAGATAGCTACAACTGGTGTTCCCCGATTTGTTTGAAAAGGCTTAATAGCTTTTACAAATGTGTTACCATGCACGGTCAGGTTTCAGGAGCTACAGAAACATCCAGAAAATCCACCAGAATAAACAATTGGAGCATGACGTTTGTGAACATTATAAAACACCTTCTAGAAGACAGCCTCATCAAATTATTAATCTGCAGCTTCTCCTTGCCATAAGTAATTAGAACATGACATTTGTGAACATTGTAAACCACCTTCTAGAAGGCAGCCTCATCAAGTTAATTATCTGCACCTGTTCCTTGTGATAAGCAATTAGAACACGACCGTTGTGAACATTCTAAACTACCTTCTAGAAGGCAGCATCATCAAGTTAATTATCTGCAGCTGTACCTTGTTACAAGCAATTAGAATGTGACCTTTATGAACGTTCTAAAGCCTCCTTATTTAAAGACTGTCAACACTCCTCCACTTATCTTAGCCTCATCGCCTGCCACTTGCCTGTTTCGCAGCTTCCGGGACTCTGTCTTGCCAGCTCCTAGATCATCCCGCTTTGACCTCACCGCAAAGAATGCCCTGCATTAGTCTCACACCTGGATGCAAAAAAGAACAAGAAGAAGAGGAGAGACACATTAACAGACTTGATTTTACTACGTGCTGAGCTAAGTCGCAACATCGTACTGCAAACAAATGTAACCAGTGTTTTGTTCAACTTGTACATACTGTTGGCAGGGTTCTGCCAGAGAGAACTTGGGTGAAGCTAACCCCGCCCAAATTTGCTTGTGGGTTTGATGCTAAATTCATACTCACTACAGTTTCAAAAAGTTTTATAAAGGACCCGCTTTGGACAATCTAAATGAAAACAAATCAACAACAAAACTGAAGGTTGGTTGAGATTTTAACAGGTTTCGTGAGGTGATACCTTATGAGATAGAGTTAATACTAGACTAAAGCCTTATTATTTGTTTGTTTATAAGTACCATATCTACCGGTACCATTCATCAGACTGGTGTGCATACCTACTGCAGTGTTGATGTTGAGTAGACGAGCTACAGCATCTTTGCCTCTACACGCTCTCTCCATTCCAACCTGATTCCCCCTTGGATTTGCCACAGGAGCAGTGTCTCCTTCTGTAAACCAAGGGCAAGTTTCAGGAAGATTCCTGAACTAGCAACGCTGCCCCATTGGAATCATCTGGGATCCAGGTAGGTGGCTTATGACATTGCAATTTCATCGGCAGTCATCTACACCCTTCTCTTATGTGTGGGTGGAGGCGGCGGCATCACCAAGATCAGGGGAGGAAGTAAGTGGACGCCTGCTGAGCATTTTTTAGACTGTGTTGTGGTACTGCAGTGTTCTTCAATTATAGATAAATTGTTTTGAGAGACATGATCAGGGTTCTTTTTTTTCTTCTCCCCCTGGATGATTTAAATCAGGCATTAACACAGATAAGCTACATAGGCAGGTCATAAGACACTGAGACCTGCTGAGACCACCGCAAAGGATTCTGTGACTGGGAAAATATTGCGCAAATTGGCACCAACGCGAGATTTGAGAGGTTTAAGTACGGGTTCTCCTCTCCTTGGTTTTGCCTCTAAAATACTGAGATACCCCGAGGTTCTCCAATTCCAGTAAAACAGATTTCATATCTCTGCTATTTTTCAGCCCTGTTATTTTTCAGCCATAAAATTGTAAAACACAAATTACGGGCGGGAAAGGAGAAAGAGCCTGGCTTCTCCCAGATACAAAAAGGTACCACTCTGCACGCTTTTCTTAATTGAGCTCTTTGTTTAGTCTCAAAGAAGATCAAGCTAGTTGAGAGACTATTATCACTGGATTTGGGAGAGAATCTGAGCTTTGTCAGCTCCAAACTTAACACCTTGCCTGGCAATACCAATGGTTCTTCCATGGCCACAGGGGTGAGTGCACAGGTCTTACAAGAGCCTTTTTCCCCTGCTCAGATTCAAGAGGACCGGAGGCTCAGGCCAGGTCCACCTAGAGAGATTCCTGACTTTTCATTGAGCTCCATAATCAGTGAAACTGTGGCGAAAAATACAAAAAAGGTGAAGCCAGGCCAAAACCCCACCAATCCCAAAAAAACATGTCTCAAGTCTACTTCATCATCCCGGACAATGGCGATATTCGTGGCTTTTTACATCTGAACTCCAAGAGGGTAAATGGCACTCCCCTCCCTTCTTCCTCGGAGATGGTCTCAAATATGTCAGTCACACTTGAAACTACACAGCTGGGAAAGCAAGGGAACCACAGACTGACACCTCCTAGTCTAAGTACACCATCAAATGCCCCACTAGCAAATGGATGCTGCACTGGTGAACAACTTTCTTGGCAGACTTTAAATCTTTCTCCAGCATGCTGCTCGTATGTGGCAGTAATAGCAGGGCTACCACCTGTGCCAGAGGTGTCAGAATTTCCCAGTTTTAAAAATAAAGTTTTCCACTAGTTGTCAAGAAACTCTTCATTCTCCATTAAGGAATATGATGACATTCATGTTGAGGTGAGTAGGTTGGGTAGGCCCGTCGAGAAAACTACTAGAGGGGGATTGCATTGTAGTTACCTGCAGGAATCCGGAATTGGCATTGTGATTGATAAACTCAGGCTGTATGCAAGGCAAAAATAACACCCATATTACTCACTCTATGATACCACTGGGTTTCTTCTACGACCCTAGTGCTGCCAACACCTGGGAATCAGGGTACAGGTTTTTCCCTCTACTGCGGGTTATAGGAGGGGTTATGAGCGCAATTGCAACAGTCAATAGACTTTTGCCACTTTCTGATTTGGATGCAAATGATTGACTTGAAGATCATCCTGATCTCCAAGATAAGAGTACTTTTGAAACTGACTCAGGAATTGATCCATTGGTCCCTGTTCTTACGTATGATGCATAACTGTTAGCTGGTTTTGAGGTCCACAAGGATGTTCTTGGTCTTGCTGACACGGTCTCTAGCTTCCTGTCTCGGAATCAGGTTGCCGAAACTCCTTTAACCTTTAAGTTTGCCCCAAAGGGACAATATGAAGGGCATAAACATTGCTGGTATAAAATCCTATAACACCTCACCCATTATTTCTTGGAACGCAGCGGATCTTTGTTCAAAGATATGAAATCCTGAATGGTTCTCTTTTATAGATCCCTTTGATGTCATTTGTTGCCAAGAAACTTGGTTTTTTGGCAATGTGTTAATAGATGAATTCAGATCTTTTTGTTCTCCAGCGGTCCCCTCTAATGCAGGTATGGGTAAAGGAGGCTTGGCAGTCTTTGTGTCCACTAGGCTCAAGAATCTATCTGTTACACAGTTAACCTTAAGCCCTTACTATCAGATTTTGAAGCTTTCCTTTACCACAGAGTTCAATATCCTCCTTGTAGATTTGTAAAACAATTTTTATTCCTCACATCCGGTAAATACTGTTGAGGACCTAGGGTCTGTTATCCGATACCTAATAAGTAACAAAGGCAAGGATCTTTCCATAATATGGGCAGGTGATTTTAATGTTATTTAATGTACCTTTGGCAGGAGTCGGGTGTGTTTGATAGTAGACAGACAGGATGCTGAGGTGGCTCACTTTCATCATTCTCCCTACGGAGAAGCATTGACAAGGATAATGCTAATGAATAATCTGGACCTAATTAAGATGTTGGGCGAAATTACGTCCACCTGACACCACTGTGGAAAGGAACCGCCCAACCGCCCAACCTTAGATTGACAGTTCTGACCGCAGTATTACGATGCAACAGCCCATAGGGCGGTCACAAACCTCCTTTTGTCAATGGAAGCTTGTGCAGTGGGTGGAAAAGGTCTATAGCACAAACTTCCATGGACAAATGGAGGTTTGTAAAAAACCCTGCACTGTGTGGGAGGCAGTGCAGAGGGGTCCCCAATGTTGCTTTCCAACAGCCTTTCCATGTAAGAAAGGCCAACATGGAATGGCAGTCGAAAACTGACATCATAATCCCGACAGCTGAGCTGCTGTCATTAAGACATTATGCTGTCTGTCCAACGCACCACGTCAGAATCAACCTGCAGGTTTCACTCTAACTGCTGTCATCCTAATATGGTGGTCAGCCCTATCTTTTGTGGATTAGAACTTCCCAATATAGATTTTATCTTTCACAATTTCACATGAACATGATTCATCCTTTAAGGGCGTTCCGGACCACCGGTTCATGGTTTGCCTCTTTGCCACCTTGTCATTGTGACTAGATCTTCTGCCAAACTACTAATCACTTTATATTATTTTTCCCACTCTGCATAGCCTATAGATCCCTATTCTTACGACCAATCCTTAAAGAGAGGTCTTTTAACTCACATCTTGAAGGTCTGACTTTATTGCAGCGCTTACAGTCCCCAATGATCTGTTTCAGTGTTTTAAAATTGATAATTCAGCCCCTGATACTGAGAAAAAGGTACCCATCATGAAGTTAAATTGGTATCATGTGGTCTCATGATTTGTTTTCATTTCATATTTACCTGCACTTTTACTGTCTTTTTATCATATATTGCTGAGTCAGAGAAACATGTTTGTATTATGATTTACAGGCGATGTGAGATTTTATGATTTGTAATGATATTTAATAGAATGTCCTAAGTTTCATACTGCGCTGTATATAAATTGTCTTTTTCTGAGCTTTTATGGCCGTTTATTCAAACAAATAAAGTTTTATTGGTTGATAGTTCTAATAAATCTAACCTTGACAAGTTGTTGGATTTATACTATAATTCTAATACTTTGAAGTATTTTTAGCTGGTTTCTGTCAATATTCATATTTTATTAAACAAGTCCAATGTTAGCCTACCGAGCTAATGTGCTACAATGAAGAAAACCGAAATTGACAGTTTTTCCCTCACCAGGGCACATAAAACGAATTTTATAACATCCCTGTTTATAGTCACAAGGCACCCTACCCCTGGGTCAGGTAGGGGAGAACTTACGGGTGACTTATATGTACAAATGAGGCAGGTTACAACTTGGGAAGAACCTTTAATTCCAAAGTCCAATTTGCATATAATTTACTTTTAGAAGCAGGGCTGCCTTTACAATGACAGCAGGCAACATAGCAGTGGATTAATTCTGTTAGTCATCCATGCCCTTTGATACATACTAGGAGCTTACAGGTAGGTTGTCATACAAATTGTAACTATACCTAATCACCACATGGCTTTTACGCAGAGCTCTGGCCCTGGGTCTGGTTAGCAGAGCCCAGGGCACAATCAGAGTCAGTTACCACCACTATCACTTCAATGATCCCCTCCCCTCTTCTCTCTTCAAAGATCTGATAAGGTCACTAGTCCCTCTCTGGTCCAAAATTATTAATGCTTCCCTTCTTCAAGGTGAAATCCCGGACTGCATAAAGTCCGGTCCGGTGCTCTCTATTCTTAAAAAACCATTGGCTGACCCGGTGGATCTGACCAACTTTAGACCTATCACAAACAACCCCACTCTGGCAGAACTCCTTGAGAAATGCGTTCACGTACAACTATGTAACCACATTGAAGAATTCCAATTACTGGATCAATTCCAATCTGGCTTCCGTCAGGGTCACAGCACTGAAACGGCCATCCCACAATTTAGTGGACGACCCTCTTACTATGCTTGACCAGAACAAATCATGCCTTTTAATATTACTTGACCACTCATCAGGTTTTTACACCGTCAAACATGACAACCTCCTAAACCTTTTGGAACATAGGATGGGGTTCTCTGGCACAGTTCTAAAATGGTTTGCCTAGTTTCTTCATAACATATCTCAAAGAGTCAAAACCAATCAAATCCTCTCAAATCCCAGTCCTTGCACTCTGGGGGTGCCCCAAGGTTCATCTCTCTCCCCCACCCTGTTCAACATTTTCATTGAACCTCTTACTGAAATCCTCAAGGCATCTAACATACATTACCACATGTATGCTGATGATACGCAGTTATACCTGAAAATCTCATCACCGAACGATATCACGACTCTCAATGGAACCCTGCACAAAACCCAAAACTGGTTAACCCTCAACCATCTCAAACTGAACGCCCTCAAAACTGAATTCTTCCTTATCTCCCCGCCCAAGCAAGACCTCATTGTGAAGAAATGTATAAATAATCTCTCCGCTCTTAACTGCACACCACATACCATAAACTCTACAAGATCCCTGGGAATAGTGCTGGATAAAACCTTGAACATGCAAGCGCATATCAGCGCTGCTACCAAAGGAGCAAACTTTCCTCTGAGCATTCTTACGAAGCTCTAACCCTTTCTGCCCCCCGTGGACTTAAAATCTGCTGTGCAAGCACTAGTGCTCTCCCGACTCGACTATGGCAGTGCAACCCTTTGTGGTGTGTCTAGATACAAGCTGGCCACTCTCAGGGCCTCACTGAACGCTGCAGCAAGGATCATCACGGGCTCCAAGAAATACAACCACATTTCCCCGATTTTGGAAGCTCTAAATTGGCTACCATACGAGGCAAGGATACAACTAAAGCTGGCATGCATGACCCACAAAGCACTTCATTTCATGACAGCGCCAAGAAACCGCTTGGTAAAAGTGCGCTATAGAAATGTTTTTAAATTCAAATTTCAACACTCCTCTATACCTTGCAAATAAGCTAGTCCTTTCGGGATGTACACACTCCTCTAGGAGCTCCAGCACCTTGCTGTTGAAACCTAACAAATAAAAAATTTTAAAACCTACAATCTTGCCTTCTCAGGTGTCGCCCCTAGAATCTGGAACTCCCTACCTACGGAAATTAGACTGATTCCATCAACAGAGTTCTTCAAAAGGAAAGTGAACCTTTACTTATGACTTCCTCTCTGGGCTAAAGCGTAGGCCCGGCAAACCTGTTTGGACCGCTCACTACCTATGATATTCTGGAATGGCTTGCCTCCGACATCCTTCTCTACGTTCATGTTATTACTGTTGTACATTACGGTTACAGTAATTTATTCTTGCTTTGCCCCTATTGTCGTCCCGTTTGTTTGTCAACCTGCCTATGTAAAGTGCAATGTTACCCGATTGGGTCTTGTTCGCACTCTGCAAAACTTTTTAAATAAATCAGTCAAAAACAGAGGGGGATCAGGGCAAAAAATTACTTTCTCACAGTCTATGTAAAATATTAGAATATACGAAAATATTAAACTCTTGTGAAAAACCTACCATAATCCATGTTTGAGTTTTAAACTTTCAAAAACATAAATTAGCATATTAATATATTCATATTCACATGCCAGTGCATTTCAATGAATTATTCTGATTGATTGACTGATGGAATATTTCATTTATACAGCACACTGTTACTGAAATGAGTCCAGGTATTGGCCTGAAAAGAGATTCTGCATTCTAAACCCGCTTTATGTTTTAGACACGTGGCTATGATTATTTCAAATCCAATATGCACTATTTTCTTAGGCAGAGTGGATTATGATAAAAAAAAACATCCTTGTTGCCAGGAACCTTGTAGAACATCATATCGCATCTCATGAGCTGCCCTGGGCAAGCTACTTCAGTTACTGTCAGAGTCCCATGCTGCTCACTGAAGATACCCTGGCTGTTCCCCGTGTCAGGTATAGCTTAATCTTCCAAAGTATAAAGGAAGCTTTGGATCACCCTTAGTAAGAATCACTTGAGGTAAATCCAAAATCCAGCAAAGGATTACACTATAATCCCACTGAAGACATTTAATATCCCTTATCAGACATGGAGAGTAAAGCGTGCGGCTCTCACTACTCTTATTGAGAACAGGAAAGTATAAGATTACATTCTGTCTGGCTGTTTTGTACATGAAAAGTGCTGCAGCGATAGAATATCACAAAACGCAAGCTAGCAAAATAAATAAAATCACAAACTTCAAGTAAACACATTAAAACTAAGACTAGGCAGTTAATGAGCCTAATTATAAATAACTGAAAGGCTAAGGCAGCGATTCTGATGTTTCTTAAATATACAAAGAAACTTTCAGCACGTTATTGCGTGTGTTGAAAGTGTGTGATTTATAAAACATTTTCATCATGTCCCAAGATTATGTACCAAGATAGTTGTGCCGTGCAATACGCAAAATGTGACTCATCATTCAAATTGAATGCTCAATAAAAACTGTTTCTCTATTATTTTCACTAATTATGGTAAAGTCACGTCTTGATTTAGCACGATTCGATTTAGCACTTTTTTTGCAAATAGCAAAAAATGTAAATGCAACAAAAACGTAATGCATTCGCCTAAGTGGGTTTTATATTGTAAGTGTTTATATAAAATTACACAGAAATGTCGCACTGAGTAGGTAAACACACTGCTACTCTAATTGAATTGTATTGTATTGTAATTACATTTATATAGCACTTACTACCCATGACGAGGTGTCAAAGCACTTTTCCGGCAAGTAGGACGCAACTCCAGAAGCGATAAAGGATTAGTGATGAATTAGTATAGTGAAATATGAAAGTAATTTGAGTGGTGGATATGTTAGTCAGTTATTTGGATTGAGCAGGAGAGTGGAGGGATAGAAAAGGGAAAAATGTTTGCATTTATATAGTGCTTGCTACCCCTGATGAGGTGTTGAAGCACTTTTTTGGCGAGTAGCACGCTACTCTGGAACCCATAAAGGATTAGTGGTAAATTAGTATAGTGAAATATGAAAGTAATTTGAGTGGTGGATATGTTAGTCAGTTATTTCGATTGAGAAGGATAGTGGAGGAATAGAAGAGGGAAAAAGGTTTGCATTTATATAGCGCTTGCTACCCCTGATGAGGTGCTGAAGTGCTTTTTCAAAGAGTAGCACGCTACTCCGGAACCCATAAAAGAATAGTGGTGAATTAGTATAGCGAAATATTAAAGTAAGTTGAGTGATGGACATGTAAGTCAGTTATTTGGATTGAGAAGGATAATGGAGGGACAGAAGAGGGAAAAGATTTGCATTTATATAGCTACCCGGATGAGGTGCTGAAGCGCTTTTCAGTGAGTAGCACACTACTCCGTAACCCAAACAGGATCAGTGGGACCTAGTATAGGGAAATATGCAATTAATTTGAGTGGTGGACATGTTAGTCTGTGTTGGAAAACCCACTCCCACACTAGAAGGGGTGGTGGTGGTCTTCCGGACACACTGTGGTAGCTTGGCTCGAGTGGTCAGGAATCAGGCTCCGTGCTAAGCATACAACATACCCAAACAATAACCATGCGTGCATCCGTTCCAAAAACGACTCTACACCGTAAAAATTATGAAAATAACTTTCTTTATCTGCTTTTTCTCTTAGTTGCTGATTGGAGAAAATAAATAACAATCACAATATACAAACTTTTTAGAAAGTGCAGGACAAATAAATACTGGCTTAATGATTCAATAAATAGGGGTGATCATAAATACTGAAGGCATAAATAAAAGTGCAATACAGACAGGCAATTAAATATTCTGAGGCAATAAATACTGTAACCAATAAATATTGTGCATCAATAAATACTGTGGACCAATAAATACAGTGGAACAATAAATAGGTTAAATACAATAAATACAGTGCCCCTAATAAATACTTAAAAGCTGACAGTGACACTCATGGAATCAGATCACTTTTGATTCCTAAGGGCTGATTTGGCCCAAGCACAGCTTGTGGGGATGTGGAAGGCTTGAGGGTGTCTACTCCCTGGCTTGGACAAGGCTGAGGCCTAACTGAGGTAGGTAAAGGGGGAAAATACCAGAGACCTGGCTCTCTCTCTCCACACAACTTCTCTAGATTAGTCCCAGTTCACCCCTGGCACAGTCAGGTTGGTTCCAGCACCTCCCTAGCCCCTTAGAGCAGTCTCTCAGGTCTCCACAGGGCCTTAGGCGCCCTCTACTCCACTTACTGCCCTTTTTCTGATGCTCCGACGCCGCTGGAGTCGGGTCGATGCCGTGAGGCGGTTCCAGCTCGATGTCGGCGGCCTCGGCACAATGTCAGTTCTTTGACGACGCCGGCAGGCGGATCCGGTCTCGATGTCAGCGGCCTCGGTTCGATCTCGACCTCCGATTCGATGGCGTCGGGCAGTCTTACTCGATGTCGACTTCGGGCGGCTCCGGTCCGATGGCGACCTCGGATTCGATGACGTCGGCCGGCCTTGCCTCGATGTCGATTTCCGGAGGCTCCGGAGTGCGATCCTCACTCCCGACCTCCGGTGCTCCTCACAGGTTTCCGGCGACTCCGGAGTGCGACCTCCACTCCCGACCTCCGGCACGATTCTCACAGGTTCCGGCGACTCCGGAGTGCGATCCTCACTCCCGACCTCCGTTACCCTTCACCTCAGTCTCCGACGACTCCGGAGGGCGGACTTCACTCCTCCGATGACGCCGCTCACTCGACCTCGGGTGACTTCCTCCTCGACCTCTGGTATTCCTCACGACCTCTGACGGCGCCCTCTCTCGACCTCTGGCGGCTCCGGGTACGACGTCTGCTTTTCCAGTCAGCGCCGCTTCTCCACCTCGGGCTCCAGGTCTTAGGCTACTCGACGTCGGACTTCAGGGAAACCAGCTTCCAGGTCAGGATCTTGCTGTTCTCTTGTTTCTAAGGCCTGTTCCTGCTGTCCAGGTCCTCAGGATGGTTTTTCTGACTTCTTCCCACACAGGGCTCTAGGCTGGGCTCCGTCAGTAGGCACTAGTATCAAGGGTGGGTTTATGGACCCCACTCCAGGCACAAGTTTCCACCCCTGCTGCTTCACTCCTTCCTCCTTCAAGTTTCTGCTGCTCACTCTTCACCAGTCAGGTGCCAACTGCCAGCTCCAACTGCCAACTCTCTCTCTTAACTCCCCAACATTCTAAACCGCCTCCAACTGTCACAGGGTTCTGGAATGTTCTGGAAGGTGCTAGCAGGTTCCAGTGGATGCTGGTGATGTCACAGGTGGCCACCATTTTGTGCTCCAGGCCCTCAGACAGAAGTTTCAGGGGTAGGTAAAATGGCTCCCTGAATCTGCAGCAACACTAAAAAGTCTGGTGGTTCCCAAAAAGGAAAAATTCAAACAGGGTTTGAGGCAAAAGTGGGACAAAATAAATAATGATGAGGAGGGACCACCCAAAGGGCTGACAGGTCTAACACGCGTCCCCCCCAGCTGAAAGTGGGGAGAGCTACCCAACCCCTTGGGAGTTCTCATCACTAAGGCGGAAATACCTTGAGAGACCGTCTGCATTGGCGTGGTCCACTCCAGGCCGATGTTCCACCTGAAAGTCCATCCCCTGTAGGGAAATAGACCACCTCAACAACTTGGGATTCTCCCCTTCATTTGCATCAGCCAACGAAGGGGTCTGTGGTCGGTCTGAACTAGGAAGTGCGAGCCAAACAGGTATGGCCGCAACTTCTTCAGAGCCCATACCACTGCAAAGGCTTCACGCTCTATTGCACTCCACTTCTGTTCCCTGGGAAGTAGTCTCCGGGATAGGAAGACCACGGGTTGATCCAGACCCTCTTCGTTGAGCTGCGATAACACTGCCCCAATGCCATGTTCTGATGCATCTGTCTGGACAATGAACTCCTTGGAAAAGTCTGGGGCCCTTAAGACCGGGGCCTCGCACATGGCTTTCTTCAATCTCTCAAAGGCTTGCTGACAAGCCTCCGTCCAGACTACCCGTCGAGGTTGTTTCTTGGACGTGAGCTCCGTGAGGGGGGCTACGATGGTTCCGTACCCCTTCACGAAGCGGCGGTAGTATCCCGTGAGACCCAAAAATGCTCGGACCTCAGTCTGTGTCTTGGGGGGTTCCCAGGCCATGATGGCCTCGATCTTCGCCTGGAGGGGTTGCACCGCTCCCCTACCCACCAAGTGTCCAAGGTACACTACCGACCCCTGCCCGATCTGGCACTTGCTGGCCTTGATCGTCAATCCAGCTTGTCTCAGGGCCTGGAGAACAGCTTGCAGGTGACGCAAGTGATCCTCCCAGCTGTTACTGAAGACAGCTATGTCATCCAGATAAGCAGCAGAGAAACTCTCCATTCCGGTGAGGATCTGGTTTACCAGGCGCTGAAACGTGGCAGGTGCGTTCTTGAGCCCAAAGGGCATCACACAGAACTGGTAGTGGCCATTGGGCGTGGAGAAGGCTGACCTTTCCCTTGCTCCATCAGTCAAAGAGATCTGCCAGTACCCAGAAGTAAGGTCAAAGGTACTTAGATATTGGGCAGCTCCCAGCTGGTCAATCAATTCATCCGCCCTAGGGATCGGATGAGCATCAGTTTTGGTCACTGAATTCAGTCCCCGATAGTCCACACAGAACCTCAGTTCTGGTTGGGCACCCGGTGGTGCAGCTTTTGGTACTAACACCACCGGACTAGACCAGGGGCTGCTAGAAGGTTCGATCACTCCTAGCTCCAGCATCTTAGTGACTTCACTGTGAATGCTGGCCTTCACCTTGTCTGACATCCGGTAGATCTTGGACTTCACAGGTGGGCTGTCTCCTGTGTCCACGTCATGGACGCACAGGTGAGTCCTACCCGGGACAAGGGAGAACAACGAGGAGTACTGCCCCAGGACCTGGCGACAGTCCTCCTGCTGTTCAGGAGTTAGAGATGGGGAGAGAATCACTCCCTCCACCGACCCATCCTTCTCTTGAGACGCAAACAGATCAGGGAGAGGCTCGCTTTCCACGTCCTCTCCTCCGTCAGTCACCATCATCAAGATGACTTCGGGCCTCTCGTGGTGGGGTTTGAGGCGGTTGGCATGCAGCACCCGCAGGGGCTGACGAGGGGTCTTCAGGTCCACCAAGTAGGTTGCCTTACCCTTCTTCTCCAACACCTCAAAGGGTCCTGACCAGCGATCCTGGAGGGCACTAAGCTCTCCCGGTTCGATCACCCACACCTTCTGGCCAGGCTCCAACTCCACCGGGTGAGCGTTGTGGTCATACCACGCCTTCATTACTGCTTGGCTGGCTTCCAAGTTGTCAGAAGCTTGCTTCCGCAACTTAGCCATTTGGCTCCGGAAGGCCAGCATGTAGCTCACCACATCCTGGGGAAGCTTTCTGGGAGTTCTTTCCCATCCGTCTCTCACCAGGTTGAGAGGTCCACGTACAGGGTGCCCATACAGAAGCTCGAAGGGGCTGAAGCCCACTCCCTTCTGTGGCACTTCCCTGTAGGAAAAAAGTAAACAGGGTAGGAGGACGTCCCATTTCCTCCGCAGGCTTTCAGGCAGACTTCTGATCATGCCCTTCAAGGTTTTGTTAAACCTCTCCACCAGACCATTTGTCTGGGGGTGGTAAGGAGTTGTGAACCGGTAGGTCACTCCACACTCCTTCCACATCGCCCGCATGTACGCTGACATGAAGTTGGTCCCCCTGTCGGACACAACTTCCTTGGGAAAACCCACTCGGGTAAAGATTCCCATCAGGGCCCTTGCCACAACAGGTGCTGTTATGGTCCTCAGAGGTATTGCCTCTGGGTACCGTGTGGCATGATCCACCAGAACCAGGATAAACCTGTGACCAGCTGTAGTTGGCGGATCTAATGGACCCACAATGTCGATGCCCACCCTTTCAAAGGGGGTGCTAACGACAGGAAGTGGTTCCAGGGGAGCTTTCAGCTTCACCCCTGTTTTCCCACTGGCTTGGCAAGACACACATGTCCGGCAGTAGGTATCGGACGACACTTTCATCTGAGGCCAATAAAAGTGTGGGACAAGACGGGCGAAGGTCTTGTCTTGCCCCAGGTGTCCTGCCAATGGTATCTCGTGAGCCAACTCCAGAAGGAAGGCTTGATAACGTTGAGGGACTACCAAGGCTCGTGACGATCCATGTAGGGGTGCCTTGGGTTCACTGTAGAGGAGGCCATCCTCCCAGTAAACACTGTAGTTCCCTTCAACGTTCCCTGCTGCCTGGGCTTCGGCCTGTCGCCTCAGCCCCTCAAGGGTAGGGCACTCCCTCTGGCCCTGGCAGAATTCCTCCCTGGACGGGCCTCCCTCCACGTGCCACTCGGCCGGGATGGGTAGGTCCTCCAGGTTGGTAACGTCCCCCACCGCAGACTCCTGGTCCACCACCTCCGGTGGCCTATCCGTCCTACGGGGTGGGGACGCCGAGGCAGGCTCCTCCTGTCCTCGGTTCTTCCCTTGACTGGCAGCTGGCTGGGCCTTTGTTCCAGGCTCCAGCCGAAATGAACTCCCTCTTCGGGTAGTCGCGGACCCTGTGCTAACACAGGCCCAGTCAGGTGTACCCAGCATCTCAGTGTGAGTCCGGTATTCCACCTCCTTCCAAGCGTTGTGCTCCATGTCATTCCCCAGCAGACAATCGACTGGCACGGCAGGGCTTACGGCAACTCGAAGTGAACCTGCAACCCCCCCCCATTCAAAGGGAACCTCGGCCACGGGATAGTGGCCTGTTCTGCCGTCAGCCATCGCGGCTGGGTGGAGTACATCGGGAATTACCTGCTCTGGAGACACCAGTTGGCTACGCACCATAGTCATACTGGCTCCTGTGTCTCTCAGAGCCTCCCCTCTTTGGCCGTTGATGGTGACCCATTGCCCATACTTTGCGGTATTTGCGGGCACCTGGATCTTGGGAACCATCTCCCGTTCTCCCAGGGACACTAAAGTGACACCCGCCCACTCCCTTCCCTTAGTTAAGGGCATCTCCTTCCCGAGCACTACACTAGCTACTCCGGGGGTCTTTCCTCCAGTGGGAGGGGGTGGTCGTTTCAAGCACTTCGGATCTCCTTTATAGTGTCCAACGCCACCGCACTCGTAGCAATGGACAACCCTTGGCTGCTGACTCTGGCCAGGATTAGGGTTTCTGGGTGGGTTAGCCCTAGGGGTGAATCCTGTTCCCTTCCCTTGGAAGTTATTTTGGGGGCCTTTGGAGAACTCCTTTTTCTTTTCCCCTCCCTCTTTCTTCTGGGGGGCGCCCTGTCCGGCCTTTTGAGTATCCCCTCCAGTCCCCCTTGTGGACACCCGGGTACTAGCCCAAATGTCCGCCTCCTCAGCAAGCTTCCGGGGACTGGTCAGCTTGCTATCCACCAGGTGTTGCCGCAGTTCAGGGAAACATTTCTCGAGCAGGTGTTCCTTCAGTACTAGGTCAAACAACCCCTCGTAGTTCCTCACTTCACTGCCCTGAATCCAACCTTCAAGTGCCTTCTTTGCATAGTCCAGGAAGTCCACCCAATTCTGCGTGCCCAGTTTGTGACTACCCCTGAACTTCTGTCTGTACTTTTCAGGTGTTAGTCCAAACTTTCTGATGAGCGCCAGTTTCATGGTGGGGTAGTGGGTCTGCTCATCCTCTTCGAGGGCCAATAAAGCATCCCTACCAGCTGGAGGCATGTACTTGTACAATCCCCCTCCCCAGTACTTCTCTGGAACCCCTTGGGCCCTCAACGAGACCTCATAGGCCGCTAGCCACTTGGCGATATCGTCGCCCACTCCATAGCTAGCTACTATGTCCTTTGGCAGGTATGGTTTAGGTTCCCTGGTGATCTCTTGGGTTTGGCTGCCACCATTAGGAACAGGTTGTGCCCCGATTCTCAAGATCTGAAGATCTATTTCTTTCAGTCGTAATTCATGGGCCATCCTCTGCTCCTCCTTCTCTTTTTCCAGCCTTGCTAAGTCCCATGTGAGCTGTCTTTTCTCCCTCCGGTCTGTTAGCTCCACTTCAGACAAGCCACCGCTAGAGGCACTGCTGCCCTTCCTAGAAATGGTTCTGGGCCCTGCTGACAGGTTCCCCACCTCAGGTTGGTACATCTCAGCCCCCTCGGGGTCAGGCTCTCCATCCCTGTCTTCCTCCTCAGCTTTGCTTTCTCGGCGTGCCTCCCTCCAAGCCCTTAAGCTGGTTTGGAGTGCACCCTTCTTTGCTCCTGGGGGACAGTACACCCCCTCCCGCTGGCAAAACTCCCTGAGTTGGGCCACAGTGTACGTTTCTAGATTTTCTAGTACAAACTCCATCTTGCCCACTCAGGTTAGAGGACAGGTTTTTGTGCAGTAACTATGCAGGGGGGTACCTTTAATAATACCTCCTCCCACCACCAGAGTAAATTTGGAAAAAACAAAAACCCACAATTAGGAAGGCCGCTTTTGAGAAAACTCCCGGTGTAGGCCTATGGACTACCCACAGTTATTGTTGAGTATGCGTAGGCACAGCTCTATCCCACCACTGAACACCAATTTATGTTGGAAAACCCACTCCCACACTAGAAGGGGTGGTGGTGGTCTTCCGGACACACTGTGGTAGCTTGGCTCGAGTGGTCAGGAATCAGGCTCCGTGCTAAGCATACAACATACCCAAACAATAACCATGCGTGCATCCGTTCCAAAAACGACTCTACACCGTAAAAATTATGAAAATAACTTTCTTTATCTGCTTTTTCTCTTAGTTGCTGATTGGAGAAAATAAATAACAATCACAATATACAAATTTTTTAGAAAGTGCAGGACAAATAAATACTGGCTTAATGATTCAATAAATAGGGGTGATCATAAATACTGAAGGCATAAATAAAAGTGCAATACAGACAGGCAATTAAATATTCTGAGGCAATAAATACTGTAACCAATAAATATTGTGCATCAATAAATACTGTGGACCAATAAATACAGTGGAACAATAAATAGGTTAAATACAATAAATACAGTGCCCCTAATAAATACTTAAAAGCTGACAGTGACACTCATGGAATCAGATCACTTTTGATTCCTAAGGGCTGATTTGGCCCAAGCACAGCTTGTGGGGATGTGGAAGGCTTGAGGGTGTCTACTCCCTGGCTTGGACAAGGCTGAGGCCTAACTGAGGTAGGTAAAGGGGGAAAATACCAGAGACCTGGCTCTCTCTCTCCACACAACTTCTCTAGATTAGTCCCAGTTCACCCCTGGCACAGTCAGGTTGGTTCCAGCACCTCCCTAGCCCCTTAGAGCAGTCTCTCAGGTCTCCACAGGGCCTTAGGCGCCCTCTACTCCACTTACTGCCCTTTTTCTGATGCTCCGACGCCGCTGGAGTCGGGTCGATGCCGTGAGGCGGTTCCAGCTCGATGTCGGCGGCCTCGGCACAATGTCAGTTCTTTGACGACGCCGGCAGGCGGATCCGGTCTCGATGTCAGCGGCCTCGGTTCGATCTCGACCTCCGATTCGATGGCGTCGGGCAGTCTTACTCGATGTCGACTTCGGGCGGCTCCGGTCCGATGGCGACCTCGGATTCGATGACGTCGGCCGGCCTTGCCTCGATGTCGACTTCCGGAGGCTCCGGAGTGCGATCCTCACTCCCGACCTCCGGTGCTCCTCACAGGTTTCCGGCGACTCCGGAGTGCGACCTCCACTCCCGACCTCCGGCACGATTCTCACAGGTTCCGGCGACTCCGGAGTGCGATCCTCACTCCCGACCTCCGTTACCCTTCACCTCGGTCTCCGACGACTCCGGAGGGCGGACTTCACTCCTCCGATGACGCCGCTCACTCGACCTCGGGTGACTTCCTCCTCGACCTCTGGTATTCCTCACGACCTCTGACGGCGCCCTCTCTCGACCTCTGGCGGCTCCGGGTACGACGTCTGCTTTTCCAGTCAGCGCCGCTTCTCCACCTCGGGCTCCAGGTCTTAGGCTACTCGACGTCGGACTTCAGGGAAACCAGCTTCCAGGTCAGGATCTTGCTGTTCTCTTGTTTCTAAGGCCTGTTCCTGCTGTCCAGGTCCTCAGGATGGTTTTTCTGACTTCTTCCCACACAGGGCTCTAGGCTGGGCTCCGTCAGTAGGGACTAGTATCAAGGGTGGGTTTATGGACCCCACTCCAGGCACAAGTTTCCACCCCTGCTGCTTCACTCCTTCCTCCTTCAAGTTTCTGCTGCTCACTCTTCACCAGTCAGGTGCCAACTGCCAGCTCCAACTGCCAACTCTCTCTCTTAACTCCCCAACATTCTAAACCGCCTCCAACTGTCACAGGGTTCTGGAATGTTCTGGAAGGTGCTAGCAGGTTCCAGTGGATGCTGGTGATGTCACAGGTGGCCACCATTTTGTGCTCCAGGCCCTCAGACAGAAGTTTCAGGGGTAGGTAAAATGGCTCCCTGAATCTGCAGCAACACTAAAAAGTCTGGTGGTTCCCAAAAAGGAAAAATTCAAACAGGGTTTGAGGCAAAAGTGGGACAAAATAAATAATGATGAGGAGGGACCACCCAAAGGGCTGACAGGTCTAACAGTCTGTTATTTGGATTGAGAAGGAATAGTGGAGGGATACAAGAGGGAGTTACAGCCATAGGAGGGGGTGTAGGATGAGTAAAGGGGAGGTGAAGGGAAGTAATTATAGGGAAATATGACATACATTTTGAGTGGTGGGCATGTTATTCTGTTTGTTTGGGGGATTGAAATGGAATAGTGGAGCAATAGAAGAGGAAAAGGGTTAGAAGAGGGAAGAGTCAAGACTTTTCTTTTTTTTTTAGTTCATAGCCGTAGGAGGTGGTTTGGGATGATTAAAGGGGATGTGAATGGAAGTTATTATAGGGAAATATGACATACATTTTTAAGTGGTGGCCATGTTATTCTGTTTTTTTGGGTTGAAATGGGATAGTGGAGGAATAAAAGAGGGAAGGAGGGGTAGAAGAGGGAACAGTCTAGACTAGAAGAGGGAACAATCTAAACTATTCTATTTTTTTTAGTTCATATCAGTAGGAGGGGGCCTGGGATGAGTAATGGGGAGGAGGAGGGGGAAGAGTCAGAGGTAAGGGTTTCAAAAGGCCTGTTTGGGAGATATGTATAGTAAAAGAGGCATGAGATGCTGCAAGGAGGGGCAACGGAGGGAAGGGTCTAGAAAGGGTTATCCTGGTGATCATAGAAAAGGCATGGGGCTTATGATGAAGGAGATTGCGGAGTTGGAGGACATATTGATAGAAGTATAGGATGATGAATAGGAAAGTGCATTCGAAAGAGTAGTAAAATGAGGTTTGAGATGAGTCAGAGAGTTGACGTAGAGGATATATTGAGAGTGGTATAGGGTGAGAAATAGGGGAGTGCATTGGATATGCTGAATTAGAAGAAAATTAATAAATATATAAATACCTAAGTACTTGGAAGGTATATAAATGCATAAGGAAGGTAGTATATGTAGCTCAAAGATGCATTTAATAAACTCCGGCTTTCAAGTGTTGTTGTACTTCTTTTTTTTTGTACTCCAACAGTGAAGCAATTGTAGATAAGTAGTTATGATAAAATGTTTATTTATTTATGTAATCACTTAGATGTATGTTAAAAACATAGAATAATTCAACTATCAGTATTATGTGCATTTGTTAAGCAGAACTAACGAAACTCTATATTTTTAAAACATAATTATTATGCACATTTATACAAAGCAATACACATATGCAGGTAGATGTCTATAGTCCAAATAAATGCTTATATACAGAGGGATATGCTGAATATTTCTGTTTGTGTCTGGTGGTTATGTGGGAAAGAGCCAATTCTTGTGTAGTTTTCTGAAGATAAGGTGGTTATCGGTGGATCTTGTGTTAGGGGATAAAGAGTTCCATAGTTTGGCTGCTTGAACAGAGAAGGATGTGCCATCCATTTATCTTTTCTTGTACGTTGGGATTTTGAGGCAAGGCGCCACTCTAGAGCGGAGGCTGCTTTGTTCAATATGTTTGGTGATTGTATTCCTGATGAAGAGTGGTCCCATTTCGTGTATCGCTTTGTGGGTGATACAAAGCAGCTTGAACGTGGATCATCTGGCCACCGGTAAACAATGCAGGATTTTCAAGGCAGCAGAGATGTGGTCTTGCGGTTTTATATGTAAGAGTAGTCTGGCAGCTGAGTTCTGAATCTGTTGTAGACTTTTCATTGTCAGTAAAGGTTATCCGAGGTAGAAGGTATTGGCATAATCTAGTTTGGACAGTACAAGAGGGATGGTAGCCTGGAACTTGTGTAGAAATCCCAGATGGGAGAAGATTTGTTGCAGTGTTTTTATAGTAACAAAGCTTGATCTTGCTAGTTTGTCCACTTGGACATTCATTGTTAGTTTAAAGTCCATGGTCATTCTGAGGTTTCTTACTTACTTCGATACATTAGGCGGTGTTCCCAGATCATCAGTGGGTCATAATTTTTCCACTCGCCATACATGAGTATTTTGGTTTTGAAAGCATTCAATTTGAGATGGCCCCACGTCATCCATTGATCCACAGTTCTGGGATAACTGAAAATTGGTGAGTTTCCAATGTCTTTGGGGCATTCCAGTTCAAGGAGTATTTACGTGTCATCTGCATAGTTATTGCATGTGAAGTGAAATTAATTGATGAGTGCCGGTAATGACTTCATGTAGATGTCGAAAAGCATGGGTGAGATGATAGAGCCTGGAGGGACCCCTGCTTATGTGAAGTACCGTTTGGATGAGAAAGGGGGTGTAAAAAATGTGCCACGTTGCACTGTATTTACAAACTGACGCATATAAGCAGATACGTCACTTTGTAAAGCCCTAAACTACATCATACCTGCATCAGGTATAATGTATGTAGAGTGGGAGTTCCACCATAAAAAGCCTCATAGAAGTGGCACAGTGAAATTTATCAGATTTCACTGCGCCACTTCTAGGAGGCCACTGAGTCAAAATCTTACACCTGCCTCACAGCAGGAGTACGACTGATGTAGCCTCTTTCACATGGGGCTTGCCTCATGTGAAAGGACACATAGCTGGATTTGCATCTGTTCTCAGACACACCCCAGAAATGCGTCACTTTTATGCCTACAGCTAAGTCAGTAATACTGATGTATCTTTAACTACTTGTGACATGGAGCTCCGTACCTTAAGTGTGGCACATCCATCGTGTCGCAAGGAGGGCGCAGTGAAAACTGTTGCATGGTGTTTTTTTCGCAGCGATGCAACTGTTTTCATAAATGAGGCCATCAATTTCTGGGGGGTTTTAGAACACACATAGTGAAATAAGCTAAATGTATTTTTATTAATTTGGAAGGTGCTAGGGAAAGGGATTTCTGAGGTGGAACAAAGAAAATATACATCTTATTAAAGTCAACAAGGTGAATATTTTATTCACATTCTCCTTTATTGAATACTTATATCAGCAATCAGATCATACTGTGCTGAAATCAATATATAAAGAGGTATCACTGAGTGACCTCCTCTTTTGATTGTCCCTCCAGCTGAGAGAGGAAAAGGATTCTGAATTGCTAGAACATGAAATGCCAACTGCGCAGTTTAAGTAGGAGACAGGCAGAACCAGAATACAAACATTCAGGAAACAATTTCCAAGCAAAGACAACACAACACCACCTTAAACTTCTCCATTCAAATGAAATAAAAGACAAATGGATTGTGAAGGGATGTCATATGAACACCTATAATAAAGGATACAAGGACTGAAAACTCAATCAAAAAAGCTATGTCCATAGGCAGTGGGAGGAATAAAAGCCAAATAATCCTAGCATGAAATCATAGAGATATTCTACCGAAAAGTAGTTCCATATATCCTCTGCAATCAAGACAAGGCCTTGTTGTATTTAATAATAGTTTGATTTTTCAGCACTGGCACGATTGAAGAGAATTGAAAACTTGCTTAGTGAAAAGGTAAGCAGTGGAACATATGTTTATGTTTTGCGCTCTAGGTTAATTATTAAACTAGACCATCCTCAGGACATAATGTAGAAGATAAATACTACTGACCCCATTTTTCTGAATAAGAGAAATCAATTACATGTACGCCTAACATTTACAGAATATTAGTGCACAGAGTGAATCGACATTGCAAATGTGAACAACACAAGGGTATGAGGCAAACAGATAAAGCAGTCTACACAAGATGAAAAGGAACATCATAGAGGTAGAAACTGGGGGGAAATCATCGTATTTTATCATGCTTATAGAAGCAATCTGTACGAGGTGCATGATAAAGTTGATCAAGAAGCATCTGATTGAATCTAATAATGATCCAGTTTTAGCCTTTAAATGTAAATCTGTTAAATAAGAAAATAGGTAAAAATTAAAATAAAAAACAAAAAGCCACTCACAACTCACCAATGTCTATACTTAACTGATACAGGTGTTGCATATTGCATGGAAGGGAATTTCATACATTAAGCAGGCTAACATCCATATTTAATAGCAGAGATAAAAAAAAAATGCAAAGAGTCAGCTTACTTCAGTTTTGAAAATTGAATAAATGCTGATGGGAAACAATGGCAACAAGTCTCAGATAACCAACAGCAATGGCTCTTGCTAGGGGAAATTGAGCGGACGCTTGAAAAGAATATGTGAGAGACACATGGTCCACCGCAGTACCAAGGTCAAATTCAGCACTCGTGTGTATGGTAGTGATCTTGAAATAATGCATTCAATTGGTGTCCTAGACAATGGGGAAGCATAAACCAAATAGACATTGTGGAAACTCATCTAAAAAATGTGCGAGGGAAGTGGTGGTAATAATAAACAGGAGTTGCTCAACACAACTATCCATTGGCAAGTATCAATGAGGAAAGGAGGAAAAAACTGTGAGTCTAGAAAAACAAATTAATAAACATGTAAAAATGTGTATGATAATGTTTAGAAAAATCTATAATTTTAAAATAGGCTCAATCTGTGCAATCAAAAATACAATTATTGAACATTTGAGATATTTACATAAAAGATACAATTTGTTGGAGAAAACTTATATTTAATGAAGGATTGGTGCATCTGATTCAAAAGTAGATGTGAACAAACATTGTTCTGACAATGATTCTGAGGTCCGCTGTAACAGCCATATATCGAGGTTACAAGGAATTTAAACATACTTTATGAATGAAACTTGACATAAATGATAGGAGCACAGTGGAAAACAAGAATAACAACACAATCATCACAGATCCAGATTAGTATGTAATTAAAAAGTAAAATCATTGTTACTGAAGACTTATGGTCTGTATTTGTGACAAAGATGGAAGAGTTCCTTATTTATTAAATGCAAGGGCACATAACTAAAACCAAGACGTTAAAGCCATTGGTAACACTGTTCAATTTCCAGATCCATCTGTTTTCATACAATGGTAATAGATAATCAACAATTTGGTTTGCTGCTGAACTCTTATTAACTTGAACAACCCTTAATTTAATTCCTTTTGGAGGTTGTATGTAATATTCAACTGTGGGGACATGTGCAACTGGGAATCGGATTCTAAACTTATGTTGAATATATTTTTAGCTTTCCTTTGTGATTTTACCCACATTTGGGAGTCCACATGGATATTGAATGCAGATGACATTTTTAGTGGGGCAGTTTAAAAATGTTTGAACATTTATGCAAAAAACATTAAGTATGCTAATGTTATTGCACGTCATGCAGTTTACCTATCGAAAATAGCCTGTAATAGAATATAGACCAATACCTTGTAGTATGGATGCATTTTTTATTTTAATTTTTGACCTTTTTTCTAGATTAACAGGTTTACATGTATGGGCAAAAAATTGAACATTTTTCAATTCATTCAGATGCCTGCATTTTTATTAGATATTTCATTTTCACATTCAACTCTTACGAATTACTTCTATGAACATGATAAAATCTGATCATTTTTCTCCAATTTCTATGTCTATGATGTTTCCTTTCACAGGGTTTGTCCCCATACATATGTGTCATTTACATTTGCTGTGCGGATTCACTTTGTATGGAATAATATTCCCTAAGTGTTTAGTGTACCTGTAATTGTTCTATTTAATTTAGAAAACACGGGGGCCAGCTGTATTTATTCTATGCATTCTATCCTGAAGGTGGTATAGTTTATTCATTAAAGTACATGCCCTCATGTCAACATGTGTACCACTTCTTGTCCTTTTGTGTTTTGAGAAGCAAGTTTACAATCATCTTCCACCACATTTCTTGCAAGAATAGATCGGTACGTTTTTATGCATTGAACATGCTCATGCTGTATGCTACAATACATCCCCCTTCTTTGATGCAACATTCTTACATATTCAGAACTGATTGATCAAAAATAATGTGCTCTGCAATTTTGTGTTATATTTTTCAAAATTAAATGTTCTTCATATGTGCACCTTCACTGAATAATTATTTTCGCTCTGTTCTTAATTTTATAATCTGATTGATTGTATACTTAGCATGCTTCACATTTCTATCAGTAGTACAAGTAATTCAAAATAATTGGTTAAATGATCCCCTTGGTTGGACTTTACTTGGTTACAGTTTATACCCAGCCTCTCAAGGAGTTTTTGGGCTTCCCTTCTTTGTTTGTATACCGCAACACTAGAAGACATTCCCTCTGGTGCCGGTAAATCATATAAAATTATTTAATTACTCTTCTTAGATTTCAGTTAATAATCTCACCTATAGAGATATTCAACATAGCCTTCTGATACACTGTATTTTCTTTATTTTTGGTATTTTCTTAATTTTTCCTAGTTTCTTCTTTGCCTACCCTTCTGTTTCCACAACCTTCTTCCGAATGTCTTTTTCTGTTTTTCCCTTTATTTACCCACTTTGTTTTTACTATGGCACCATCAACATCTCCCTTACCTCCTTACACTACTCCTCTACAGTCCATTCTCACTCCTTTAATGAATGTTTTTTCTGATCGTTTGCTAGGTTATCCCTCAATATTAAAGCTTTTATAGTGCTCAATTTTTGCTTATTTTATATTTAAAATATAGAAGTACATCTTTCAAAGTGACTCTTTAGCTAGCAATAGATTTAGATTTGTTAGGTTTTTCTACATGTACAAATACTGCAGTTGGTAGTGACATTATTAAATAAGTGTTTTTTTCTAGAGCCTGCCTAGGCACAGAGCCAGCTTTGGGTGGTGCAACAGGTGCCACCGTGCGGGGTGCTGACTTCGAGTGGGAGCGCCATGTTTGCACATATATTATTGTTTTAGAAAGCACCTGCTGCCACGTTCCTTTCCTCCAGCAATATTAGGCATCAATAAAAATGTCAAGATAACTCAGGTGATTAATGTTCTCCCGGAGAGAGACCAGACTTTTATCTAGTGAAGTTTAACTCATCGTAAGGTAGTGCAGAAGGTTAATATGCCTGCTGCAAAGAATGTGTACTATGATCACAAAGTGCATATCATGTGAGTAGAGCAGTGGGTTACTGCTTTTGTCAAAGAGATCCTTTTGATACTTGCAGTTTATAAATTAACATCCTAATATAGAACATTGCACTATTAACTGTCATCAAAGAGCTTCATGCAAACTGCAAGGTATATATTACAGCTATATTTTGTTTTTGCCCCATCTTTTATTATCCTAATCTTTCAAAAAGGGTTAATTTGGGTAAAAATCAATACTGAATTTTAAAGAGAACCCCTAACAATGGTGTTACGTTTTAAAATCTGAATTTGTGCTTTTCCAGACCAAGGACAGTTAAACTATATTGTCTACCAGTATGGATCACTTGTGACAACTGCACCTTATAGTCTTCTGTTTTATGTAACTTTTCGTATATACACTGATTTTCACAGTATAAATGCCTCTGTAAAATGTGCGTGTGATGTAAAGTGCTCCGCTATCTTACACTGGTATGAGTGGCACTATATAACTAAATGAATCGGAGAGAGAGTGGTTATGAGACTTCAGTGCACTGTTCAATGGTGGTAGTCAGGTAATCCGTGGTAGAGGTGGTCTTTGGGGGGTGCCAACAAACATGGTCGCACAGGGCGCCACCAGTGCTAAAGTTGGCCCTGCCTTGGCAGATAGTGAGTGGGAGGGCCAGGAGGAGGAAAACAGTGAGGAGGAGAAGGATGTGCTATTGGTTGCTTTTAATTCATCCAGCTTCTTGTGTTTCTGTCACTACTGTTCGGTTATTTAAAATAATGCAAGACGTGTAGATGTGTTGCCCTTGTCCAGTGCCTGCTGCCCACCCATACCTACCACTTCCCATCCCTCCCAACACGTACTACAAATTCACCCTCAACTTCTTCCTCTGTTTCTTACATTTGCTATATCTTACACTGGTCTTCTAACTTTCATTAACCATGGAATCTGTCCATAGCCAAACCCAAACCTAGCCCACACCCAAAATATGAACATAACCCTCACTTGCGCCATAATCCAGGAATAATGGTGTGGTGTACTGGTAATGTATTTAAGCGTTTTTATTTTCTATGCACGTGTTTTCAGTGGATTAATTAATGAAAAGTTCTGCAAATAGTAAAATATGTGAATAATATTTAAGTCACAAAGACATGGAATCACCTGCAAAAAATTCCAATTGTCCTAGAGAACCAGCTTTGTTGTGTACCTGATTGACTATACAAACGTGCTTGGAATAGGCGCTACAATTTGTGTTCTTTACATTTTTTTCCTCACAACAATATACTGCTGTTCCCATTGGAGGGACAGTCCTGAGCTCCAGTACAACCAAGGAAGATGGATGCTTGCAGGAGGTAGCTGCTCCTATAGGAATCTGAGGCAATTGTGGTGACTTTTCTTTGGCTATTGATACTGCAGGAGGTGTGGTACCAGCAGTTCCTGCTTTCTCCATTGCCCAGCAGGCGGAACTGAGACAAGGTACAATCACCCCAGCAGGTCGAGTGGACTGTTTCGTGCAGGCGCCACCACCACTTCTTCAAATACAGATCCTTCTCCATAAGGCCCTCAAAGGTGCAGAAGAGTTAAATGAAGGTCAGAGAGACATTTTAAAAAGACGTGGGGGCATATCAGCAAGGGCCGGCGATAATTATCGCTAAGCGCACTTAGCGCTAGGATAATTATCGCCGGCTATCGCTGCTTTCTATTACGGAGATAGCGTGCTATCAGCAACGCTTATCTCCAAAGCGATAGGTATGCAAGCGTTAGCTGGAAAACAATGTGATTATCGCTGGAAATCCAGTGATAATCGCACTGTGACCGGCGATACCTTGCTGATAGGGCAGGGTGGCTTTAGCCATGTAATCCACCTCCCATTGAATTACATGGCTAAGTCAGAACTAAAGCAGGCAAAAGGAAAGTAGCGATAATCATGGTTAGCGCTTCTTTTCTTATCGCTATGCTTGTTAGCGATTCCCTTGATAATTGGAGAAATGTCGGTTAGCGACATTTCTCCAGTTATTTTGGGATGGAACGCCCACTTTTCATCTCATTAGAGATACAAAGCTGGGTGTTCAGTAAACAGGCACTAAGGCAAGGATTCACGCGATAGCGTGACCTTGCTGATATAGCGATAAAATTATCGCTGCTTTTCGGCTGAAAATGGCCGCAAAAGCGGCGATACTTTCTTATCGCCTCCTTGTAGATATGCCCCTAGAACCTTTGGAGGGGCATTAATTTGAGTAGGAAGTGGGGGATGCCTGTTTTGGGTTGTGAGTGTGTGGACAGTTGGAGAAAGGATAAGTTAGCCTAGGATAGTCTAGTGTTTTTCTAAATAAATACTTTATTTTTTCCTACTTTCAGTTTTGTTTATTATGATTGTTATTATTATCATTATGTTTATTAATTTTTCCATTTGTTATACTTTTTTCTGTTACATCCGAAACCAAAATGCTTGCCCTACCCAATATCAGAGTAGACAATGAGCCTCAAGTCTGGCCCACCACTAAGAAATGTGTCCAAGTGTCCATCCTCTCCCTAGTATGCTCTCTACTTGACCTGAGCTCCCTTGCCAAGCTAATCCTAAAACAGGCCTCCATCAACTCTTTGGCAATGAGTGTTGCAAAATCGATTCTCCATTACTTGCCTCCACCTTTCATGACTTGATGTCACCTGGGAGCAGCCACCCTCCCATCAGTCAGTAGAAATAATATTTGTGCACTGTGCTACCCTCTTCATCTAGTCACCAAGCCTTACTCACCACTAAGGGAGAATACTACTTACAAAAATCCATAGAATAGCTAAGTTCACATTATGCATACTGCAAGACCTGTCTAAAGCAGGACCAAGTACCCCTTTCTTCCTGTTTTGGCCTGAGCAGAAAGGTATAGTATGGCACCTCCCAAGAGTTGCCGCTGATGATGGTGTTTTGCCAAAGGAAATATCTGCGGGGGGCCCTAACAGGCCCATACAGGGAAGACATCTCAGCTAAAGCAAGTTTCCTATTAGGAGTGGTGTGCGGAATTTGGGTAATTTGTTTTTGTGTGATTACATGAATTGTCAGCAAACTTCCAAAGAATTACGTGTAATTATGCAAAATGCAAATCCGTTGTTTTGTGCTACATTTCTTCGTGAAATGTGTTGGTGCGTGCATGCATTTCATGCTGAGCCGTCCAAAAGAGCCAAAAGCACAGCTAACGACACTTGCTCGCATTATGATGATGCCATGCAAATGGTTCATTCATGGTAAACTTTTCTCTGAATAAAGCATTTTTATGCAAAGAGTTAAAAAGGGAACATTTGTAACAGGAAATTTCCAGAATTACCCGAATTACAACTGCGTGATTTTAATTTCGCCCAGGCCTGCTACTTCTTATTCAGAATGGAGCATGTGTATCAGGAGAAAGATTTTCATTCTTCAACATGAAACAAAAAATAAATGAGAGTGCAAAATACAAGACAGAGACCAGCATACATCAACATAGTGTAAGGGGGTGGCGCTGTGTACAGTAAGTGTGATAAATAAGTTAAAAAAGGGAGTTATCTTTGGTAGACATCTCAAGTAGATTGATTTCCCGTGTGGTGAAGCTTGGGGAAAAACAGTGCACATGACCTCCTATGTTATCTAGGCTGGAATCCAAAATCGCAATAATACACGGGGCAGATATATGAGCCCCTTGCGCCACTTTTGCGTCACTTTTAACATGGGAAAAGTGACGCAAAAGTGGCGCAAGGGGCTCATAAATCTGCCCCACAGTTCGGAAATATTTAATATAAAATTCAAGAAAAATGATCATGTATAAAATGATGCGACTGCATTCTTTTGCCATTGCCCCTCTTGAGAGCAGGAACGATAAGTAGGTTCCATTTCTTTGCAGGAAAAAAGGATTGCAGGATGAGAAAATAAAAAATATATATTTGAGAATTAAGCTAAACGTGGCGTTTGAGGACTCTGATTGAGGAAGATACGGTGGAGTACAATTAACTAAGGGCAAATTAGTACTACTAATTCTAAACAACTAACTGCAACTACTCTGAATGAGTGTCCAAACAAAGAGTAAAAAACGTTAGCTGTACCAATCATCACATCCACCACAAACACTTAGGATTTGCCACTGTAGTCATTAGTCTGAATTATTAGAAATAGCTCACCCCTTCCAGTTCACAGGGGTACTTCTTTCCATCTTCTTGCTTCCCATAGGAGCAGGTAACCACTCTTCTTAGCTTAGTCTGGGCAATCTGAGAAGTGTGAGAAAAACCAAGAGAGGATGTAGTACAATTACCAAAATGCTAATCAAGTAACACCCACAGCATTCATCTGGAATCAAATTGCTCACTCAGGTATGAACAGCAGGTTTACCTAGGCTAAGCCTGTCATATCCCTTACATGAATCATTTTATGGCATTCATTGATGCAACACACCTTTTCCAAGTGAGCTGTCCATCTACCTTTGAATAGGGATTTTTTTCCATGGAAGCGGCATACATACACTGTGTAGGCCTTTGCATCTTCACTTCAGCTCATCATTGGAATGCAATGTTAGGCATGGTAGGCAGGCATTTTGTTTCTTTTTTGTTGTTTGGTTTTTACAGCAGACATTTCTGTTTTGGTATTTTTTGTTTCTTCTTTTTTCTAATCCTGATGGTCGATCGCATCCCTTACTTGTGATTTCTTGCCGTCTTCCGCAGTTGTGTCTTGTGCAGTCCAATAAACGTTGTGTGAAGCATTTATCATTTTTAATCATCACTAGTCACCATGTTTTGGGGAAAGAGACTAGTCTTTCAGACTGTGAGAATTGCCCAAGACCAATTAAATATCTGCTCCAAAGAAACACATGCTACAGTACATGCAACATGCTCTATTTCCAGCCTGCTTAGTTCTGGCCACTGGTTTCTATTTTTATGTGAAAAGGTAAATGTCTTTGATCCAAGTAGACTTCTATTTGGTCTTCCAAGTCGTCTTGTTCCATCTTCTCCATTGTCTTAGTTGTGGACATTGTCTGATTTGTACTTGCAGCAGCTGCCTGCTTGATTTAAGTCCTAGAGTATTCATTTACCAAATGCCTGATAGATGTTGGAAGGAAACATGAGATATTGTTGGTGCTGTAGGTTTAGTAGCAGACAACTGTAATAGTACTTGTGGGTGCTGCTGCTGCAATAGCAACATACTTCTAGACTCAAAGTCACCCCTGCACTTTGCAGAGGCTGAAAGCAGCACTTCATCTCTGCTATGAACTTGAAGTTGAAATATATTGCCTTCTAGGTCACTGGCTTTCCTGATGATCCAGGTCTTGTAAATGAAGACACCCACTGATGAAAAAGGAATTAAAGTGTCTAGTCGTTTTTTGTACTGTGAATCCATTATTACTGCATTGATGTACTCTTCGAATGGAACCGTTATTTGCAGCCATTTATTTATGAAGATACAAAGGATTAAGCTTTTTCCTGCGGTAGCTGCTTCTTCATGCTTATCTGCAAATGGTCCTGCAGCATTTGTAAGAATTGAACAACTTGACTCACTGTACAATCCTCTTTGCTGTCCTTCTGTCAAAATTCTCATAAGCCAGTAGCATAGGGTCAGGCACTCCACTAACCCCAGTTTGTCAACCTTGATTTTCATTTACAACTGCACGCACTCTCCTTGGAAATATGTAATCATTGATTAATCTGTATTGCCCAAACAGGTGTTGCAGTATGCAGAGTATGGAATTCCAAAACGTTGGGACTTCTTGTATGATGGCTTTTACAGGGACTCTACTGGCATTCCGAATGATACTCAGGTACTTCTGGGCTTTGAAGCAATGCCTGAAATGAGTGCACATCCACTGACAAGGACAAGTGAGGATACCACCACCTTGCAAGCCCTTCAGGTAGCAGGAAGGTTACTTGGATGGGTTGTGGTGGTTATATTTCTCTTTTCCTTCTGACATTCTGCATTTGCTGCAGGTGATGCTCCAGGCACTACATGGGTGGAGTATGTGTGTTCTGCATCATTTACATATTTTGGTTCAGTCCCAGATTTGCTATTAGTGGTAGACCTGGGAATGTGTCAAAATACTTTACCTCACCAGAGGAGACATAAGAAGGTGAAATATGTTTATTTGTCCACGTTTTTTCCTCTTTCCTTGTTTGATTTATTCTGTTGCACGCATAAAAAGAGGAAAATGCCTCTGAGGATTCTTTTTTGTCCCTTCCTGCACAAACCCAATCCTGCCTACAATGGAGGCACCCTTGCACCATGGTGCAAGTATGCCTGTGTTGGCGCAAGGCAGCAGTTTATGTGCCAGTGCAAGAAGAGAGCAGGAATGTCATCTGTAGTATTAAATACGGTGCAGTCCTGCCCTCTCCCTTTCATGCAGTGCATCGCAGAAAGGTGGCTTGCTGCATTGCCTTTTGTGCAAATTTGATAAATATGCCTCCATGTCTCTTTTGAGGAAGTTTAAAATCTCAGCAAAGTGAGGCAGGAGGCTTTAGCTGAAGAGAGTTCCAGGAGGTCAGATACCCTTTTGAGGATGGTCCGCTGGATAGGATTTGCTGCTACGGAAAAAAATTCAGAAGAAGACATCACAAAATCAGGCTGACTGGTGATGCACCCTAGGCAATAGACAAGCAGGTTGGTCCTGGTCTCCCTCAGTTCTCAGAGGAGTTTTTAGCCAAAAATGTTTGAAGTCAAGTTTTGGACTTTGGCTATCTGGGCACCTTTCACACCACAACTGAGGATCTGGGACTGGAGGGGCACCTCGTTGGGGTTGAGGATTACACAACGCTGGCTTGAGGTGGGGGTTCAATATGGTGGAAACCTGCTATGTTCCTGTGGCTCTGAACAGGAGGAAAGCAAACTGGCTCTTGTAGCCACTCTGGTAGTCCTGGGTCCAAGTGATAAAGCAGGGCTGAAGCAGCAGGGCAGTTATTTGAGGGTTCAAGGCAGGCTCTAGGCAGAAAAGCAGTCGTTCCAGGTACAGTAAAGCAGTCTTGTAAAGCACACAGTAGGCCACAGCAGCAGGTAATCCTCTGATCAGAGGGTCCTGTTAGGCCTGGCATCCTTGCTGTGTTTTCCCCTAACATCTTATCTTGAGACCTCCTGTTTTTGCTTACTTTTAATTCTGTGTACTTTACTGCTGCTTACAAGTGCAAAAGTGCTTTTGCTCTTTCCCTAAAAAGTGGTAGCATTGACTTATCCACAAATGACATATTGAATTTACTTATAAGTCCCTAGAAATGTGCACGATCTGTACCCAGCGCCTATAAGTTAAATGCTACAAGTGGGCCTGCAGCACTGATTGTGCCACTCACCTAGCAGCCCGGTAAACATGTCTCAGGCCTGCCATTGCATTTGCAGAGCCAGTGTGTGCAATTTTAAAAAGCCATGTTGACCTGGCAAGTTAAACCTCTTTCCAGTCCCAAACCTTCCCTCTTAATACATGTAAGACACACCTAGTGTCGGCCCTGAACAGCCCAGGGTGCAAGTATTTCACATGCCGGAAAAGTATTTTTAAATTTTGCATGCGCAGGTATTGAAAAACCCTTACATTGGTTTTTCACTACTGCAAAGCTGTCTCTCTTATATGATAACATTGGAGTTGCCTTATTTAATTGTATAAGTTTAATTTCCAAATGGGAGCAGATGACCCCTTAAAGTTTGGGATCTCTGCAATAATAATTTAAAATCCTAACTTATGGTAAAGTCGGTTTTAAATTGCAATTCCGAAAATTACACTTTTAGAAAGTTAAAATCAAAAAACTTGCAATGTTCACAAGCTGAAATGATTCAATCAACACTTTTTCATAAGACCAAGTAATTTAACTGTCTTAATCTCTATATGATTTTTGTTAACTTCATGTTATTGAAGGACATTTCAAAAACACCTCTTAATTAATCAGACCAGATATGTGTATGGGACATATTTCAGCAGCACTCTGTGGTTGCAAAATATATTTCAAGGTTACCATTTATTTTTTCCAGGATGGCCTACATGTGGTTGTCTCAATGATTACAAATAAATACCCATAATTATTCGTCGATGTGTTGCATTTTGACCTCACATTTTGTTTGTTCTCATCAGGACCTGACTGTTAATTCTTAAGTTTCTTTTCAAACCTTTTATTGGCCATTTATTTGGCATGTTCTCTGATGGGTCTTACTCAATGCCTTTTCCTTGTGAGTTTTTTTTGTTATTCTTATTGTGTGGCTTCTCCTTTGCGTTGCAAGGGTTTTCTGCTCTCTGTTAGTTCCTTGATGTCCTCTGGCATGTTTGACCATTGGAATTTTAGAAAGTTGGCTTATTCTTGCTTTACCCATTTGGTGCCTGCCTCTGATCACATTCCTGGGGTGGGTGACAGCTGTGCTTTGTGTATTCTCCTTAGACAGTCACACACAATGAGAGCTTAAGTGTGACTTGATGGGCCACTCTGCCAGGATGGGAGTGAGGGGCTGGGCGCCCAGCCTCACTTATACCTGAAATAGGATGTGTCCTGTCCCCACAGAAAGGGCTGCATACCCCACTGCACTGTAGTGAGTCTGTATCCAGGTTAGGAAGGGCAGGGCATCTATGCACGTGTAAGGCTTGCCTTTGAAGTCTTCTGCACTTAAAAGGCACAACTGTCTAAATACTGGGCCTCTGGTACCACTATTTCGGTACAGTTATTGACCTGTGGATATTCTGCCAGGAAGAAGGACTGCTGTGCTGTTAAAAGGAAGGCCACTCTGCTGGACTGCTACTCTGCTGGACTCCTGATTCGCTGTGCTGACCTGCTACCTACTGCCTTCTTGCCGGGGTGAGAAGAACTGGACTTGCATCTCTGACCCCAGATCCCAGAGTGACTACTCTAAGGTCTAGCCAGCTGGCCTCCTGGTCTGAAGATTTGGGGTCAAAACAGCCTTCCAACCACTTTACATCTGCACCTAGACTCTACCATCTGTGAGTCTACCCTGCCAAGTGGTGACACCCAAGTCCTGGACCCTTGAAAGTGGACCTAAGGTACTTACCAGCAGCACTGACACATCTTCTCTGTTGAGTGGCGCATCTTCTAGCCACAACGATGCATCTTCTTAGCTGAGCAGCATATCCTTCAGCAGAACAGGCGCACTGTTGCTGTTGCTTGGATTGAGCCCAGCGCAGAAGGTCTGTAGTGCCCTTCGCATCTTCGGAGTCAACACATTGCTGACAGTGCATCACATCTCCGACCCAGGTCCTCTCATCCCTCACTGAAGGCAATTCAACGACGATGTCAGCCTCTACATATTTATTTTTATTATTTTTATTTTATAGTTTTATAGTGCGCGAACCAGACCCGTGAGGGTATCTGAGTGCTTTACAGGATTGAAGGGGGGGGGGGGAAATAAAGCATAAGGATGGGAGGGATCATATTGGGAGAGAAAGGGATACAGGAGGAGCACGCAGTTTAAAGTCCGAGCTACATGAGGGAGAAAAATGTAAGCATGCAGATAAAAATAAAAAGGTTTCCAATCCACGAGGTGCACCATAGCTGAGGTCAAAGCTACATGTGGGATAAAATATTAGAGCAGGTAGTTATAAAGTACAAGAGGCAAGTCTATGAGGTGATTGTAAAGAGTTTGTCAGACGAGATACATAGCAGTCTCGAACTCATTGGGACCAACGCATTGCCCCAGCTGCGCACCGCAACTTCAACGCCAAGACTTCACATCTCAATCACCCATCTATGGGATCCTCGATGATGACCCACAGGACCTTGCACTGCAGTCTCGCTGCATCTCGGAAATGAAGCATTGCATCAACTGCAAAACATCTTGTCTAAGATCCACGCAGCGCTCTACAAACAGGATGTAAGGTACATTGTTCAGCGGGCCTAACCTGGTCCGTGTAGCCAGCCCATGCTAAATAGTGGTCGGCACAATCAGATATCCCTTATTGGCACTTTTTGCTTTTTGGTGCTGTTTTACCTAAAACCTTTAAAATTCAATAGCACCAATTTCCCTGAATGGATTTTTGTTGTTTTGGTCTTGTTTTATTTTCTAAAATATATGCTATTTTTCTAAACCTGGTGTGTGATCTTTTTATGTGGTATTTTCACTGTTTCACTGTTTGAAGTGTTGCACAAATACTTTACATATTGCCTTCCAGTTAAGCAAGACTGCTCTGTGCCAAGTTACCAGAGGGTGAGCACAGGTTAATTTGGGGTTTGTTTGTGCCTTACCCTGACTAGGATTATGGTTGCTGCTTGACTAGGGTCCACACCCCAGTCAGTAAATAACTCAATTTCTACATGATGCTTTCTCTGGAGAATTCCGTTTGAAGTGCTTGGAATTTCATGACTCCCCTGCCCTGGATCCAGGCTGGCTAGAGGGACAATGTAGTGGTAAAAAGCCCTTTGCTTCAAGGCAGAGCAAAGCCTATTCAGTTGCAAGTTGGACATTGCCCATCTCTACCCCATCCTGCCAGCAGATGGTCCATCCAGGTGCACCTAATCCCTCTATTGTGTGGCGGTCTGAGAGGAATAAAAAAAAAAGTCCAACTGCCAACTACACCCGAGCAAGTGACTTTGGGCAGGCTGCTAGCAAGGGCTGAAAAATGGCAATTTTCGAAATTGTAATTCAAAATCTGACTTTTCCATGAAAGAAGTTTGTTAATTACCATTTTACAGGTGCCAAACATGAAATGCTTACCCACTGCCAATCAAAGGTTAGCACTTATTAAATGTAATGAGGCAATACAATGTTATCCTATGGGAAAGGTAATCCTCACAGTAGTGAAAAACTAATTTGGAAGTCTTTCACTACCTGGCCATATAAAGCTTAAAAGTAGATGTCCAACCTTTTAATTACAATGCACCCTGCCCTAAAAGGTGAGTTAAGGCCTTGCAAGAGTGTCATATTGCCAAGTCAAATTGGCAGTTTTACCTGATGTCCATCATATGGCCCATAGGATCCCTATGGAAGCCCGAGGGAGGGGTGGTAAAATTTGAAAAAAATAATTAGATACCTCAATTGTGTTCTAGAGAGTACTACAATTAGCCACAAGCACAAACAATTGACATGTTATTTTATGTTCTGTTATGTTATGCTATGTTATGTTATGTTACGTTATGCTGTTCTATGCTATGCTATGTCATGTTTTGTCATGTTATGTGTATTTGTAAAGCATACTGACACCCTCGAGGGTATTCCTGCACTGCGTAGGTGTCTGTGGTTGTCTGTGCCTAGCCCTATCTATATGTGTGCACAGACCTAACTATGGTAAGTTGGTTACTTGAAAAGTCAGGTCTTCATCTTGTTTCATTTAAGAAGAGAGGAGAAAGCTCTGATGTGGAGAGGGAGGTCGTTCCATGCTGTAAGAGCAATGTAAGAGAACACTGGTCCTCCTGATCCATATATTAACGAGCTTATAAAGCGCATGGTTACACTAAGGACAGTGTGTCCCCGCACTGCGATGAGGCAGCAAGAGCAGGTACTGAGGTCTATCCAGGAGGGAACAGGAAAGTCTTCAGTTTCTTCCTAAAAAAGCCTTCACAGGGCTCCAATCGATGACATACTGGAAGTTTGTTCCAGAATTGGGCCGCCAGAAATCGAAAAGAGCGGCCCCCCATCCTGGCTCTCTTAACCCTAGGGATACTAACCAAACCCAGCCCCTCAGACCTGAGGCGGCGGGTGGGAGTGTAGGGGGTGAGGAGGTTCCACAAATAGACTGGAGAGGTCCCATGCATAATGCGGTGACACACACATAGTGCCTTAAAACGAACACGTTCCCGGATTGGGAGCCAGTGTAAGGAGGTAAGAGCCGGTTTAGAGGGGGCTCTCCTCGGACGCTTCAGGACTAATCGGGCTGCTGCATTCTGCACGCATTGGAGTCTCTGTATACACCTCTCTGTAGCACCCAAATAGAGGACATTCCCATAATCAAGACGGGAGGTCACGAGTGCATGAACCAGGGTCTTCCTGATAGCAGCGGGCAATATGTCCAAAGTCTTTCTGAGTCCCTTTAGAACTCTGAAACAGGTGGTAATCAAACGAGAGGTGGACATCCATCCAGACCCCAAGGTTTTTTGCCTGGGCACATGGAACAGGAGTAGGGCCCAAATTCTGCGGCCACCACGCAGACGACCAGACAGAAGGAGCTTTTCCCACCACCAGTACCTCAGTCTTATTGCCATTAAGTTTTAAACAGTTTGTGTCCATCCAGGTTGCAAGTTCTTGGAGGCATGCCACCAAGTTGGAAGCCGCCGATTGTTGATCCTGAGTTAGGGACACAACCAACTGGGTGTCATCGGCGTATGATACCACTCCAATCCCAAAACCTTCAGCAATCTCGGCTAAGGGAGCCACATACAGGTTAAAAAGGGTGGGGCTCAAAATTGAGCCCTGAGGGACCCCCTGCTGCAATGCCACCACCTTAGAGTAGAACTTACCCTGCCTCACCTGGAAGCTGCGATTATCCAAAAAAGAAGTGAACCAGCCTATAAGGCCCTCCCAGACACACCTCCCTTCTTCAGGCGGTCAATCAATATCTGGTGGGCTACCGTGTCAAAGGCCGCATTGAGATCAAGCAGAATCACCAGAATCAGGGCCACAGTTTGACCCGCGTCAACGAATTGCCGAATGGTCTCAGTGGCCAGAAGAAGAGCCAACTCCGTCGAATGACATGCACGGAAGCCCGATTGAGTGGGGTGTAAAAGATGGTATTTCCCAATATGAGCCGTAAGCTGCTGGTTGACCACTTTCTCTGCGATCTTGGCAAGGTAAGGAAGAACAGAGATGGGCCGCAGGTTATCTAGGCGTTCAAGGCCTAGGTGCGATTTTTTTGGGAGAGGGAGTACAACTGCCTCCTTCCAACAGCTAGGGACTGTGCTGGTCTTAAATGAGACCTCCAGGGGATGTCTAATGAAGGGTTCCAGAACTTCTAAACACCCTTCAAGTCTTCTAGGGGTGGCCTGATCTTTGGGAGATCCTGACTTTACACTCCGACAGATGTTAATCAAGATTTCAGGGGGGGAGTAAAAAAGTTCTCAAGCCTCTCCTCCTCAGCTACAGTTGCATGCCACGACCTGACCAACACGTCTTGGTCAGCAAGGACCACATCAGGGAAAGAGGAGTAAATCGTCAATACCTTCTCAGAGAAGAAGTCCGCTATTTGGTTACAGCGTTCGGCTGAACCTTCAGCAGGCGCTGTTATAGAGTCCAAAGAAGAGATCTCTTTATAGACCCTAAATAATTCTCTGGTTGAGTTTTCCGCAGACCTGATTCTTTCTAGGTAGTGTGCAGCCTTGGTTTTCCTAATAAGCCTGTGGTAGGCTTTCAGCGATGCTTTATACTCGTTCCTCCCTTGCACAGAGAAGTCCTTCCTCCATTGCCTCTCAGCACGTTTACAATCTGCCTTAGCCATTCTTAGTATATTATTGAACCATGGGGCAGATTTTTTGGTTCTGGTTAGTGTTTTCCACGACCAGGGGGCAATCTTATTAAGAGCTTCTCTTACCCTCCCATCCAGTTCAAGGCAGGCACTATCCGCGTCCTCACCCCCTGGCGGACCCCCCATCAGGAGGGCGCTCTTAAACTTGTCCGGGGAAAAGCCAGCCCCTTTCCGGCAGGCTATACCCTCATTCGAGTGTTCCTGCGCCTTCGACATAGGGATCCGCAACATGAAAGGGACTAAGTGGTGGTCCGTCCAGATCAGAGGCTGGGGGGTACCAACCACAACCTCCTCCAGTTAGTAAAGATAGGGTCAAGCAAATGGCCCTTCTGATGGGTGGGGCATGTAACACTAAGTTGTAGTTGAAGTGTCGCTAGTTCCTGGCGCAAAGCTTCCGCCTTTGTGCAGCCGGTGTCTTCCAGGTGAAGATTAAGATCACCTAGCACAATAAGCTTGCTATAGCGCAATGCAGGTTGGGTAAGGTAATCAACCAAGCTTAATGCAAAACGGGAGGGATACCCCGGAGGCCTGTAAACCAGGAGGCCTTTCACCATACATTTGCTATCAATCGTGATGGTAAAGAGGCCGGCCTCACAGTCAATGATGGAGATAGACTCAAGTTGGCACTGGATGTTGTGCTTAAAAATCATAGCCACGCCACCTCCCCTACCAGAGACCCTATCAATGCGGCTGATAGTATACCCAGCTGGCAGTGCTTTGAGGAGCTCTGGAGCAGAGTCCTCGTCCAACCAGGTTTCAGTAAGAAACATGATATCCACCTGATTGTCAATCAGGAGGTCGTAGATCTCTAGTCTGTGTTTCCTGAGAGAGCGGCAGTTCAACAGACCGCAGGTCAGAGTAGGTGAACCGACCTTCCGCTCAAGCGTAGAGTTAAATTTAAAAGTACAGTGGTTACAGGCTCTAATGAGGCCATCAGCATGCATAGAGCGAGTGCAGGTGTCGGCAGTTTTGGAGCGAAGCGCAAGAAGATCCTGACTATTATAGCATACTACCCTGCTAAAACTACCAGGGGGACTGGCCCCGGGCCCCGAACGGCCGCAGACGGGCGCAGACGGGCTTGCCTGAGGCGCGCCTTCGGCACGCCAGCGGCGCGCCCGCTGCGCACGTCCGCTGCGCGGGCGCCGGAGCATGCGCTTTTATGCCTCCCCGCCTGCCTGTCCCCGGAAGTGCCTGCTCTGACCTTCTCCGCCCTCCGCGCAACGGTACTAGTTACCGCGTCGGACCGGGGCGAGAAGGAAGGAAGATGGGGCAAGGCAAACAGTTCTCCCCAGGTGAGCTACCCCACAAGAAGAGTCGTTCAGTGTTTAAAATGCAAAAAATGTAGGAAACACAGTAGTCACAGAGTAAAAGCAATTAAAAGAAAAATAAGACTCAGCTATTCACTCCAGAAGCACAGAGCGTAACCGCCAAGCGGCTCAGGGTACTGCCACTGCCCTGATCACCGCTGCGCGGGCGCCAGAGCATTCGCTTTTATGCCTCCCCGCTGCCTGCCTGTCCCCGGAAGTGCCTGCTCTGACCTTCTCCGCCCTCCGCGCAACGGTACTAGTTACCACGTCGGACCGGGGTGAGAAGGAAGGAAGATGGAGCAAGGCAAACAGTTCTCCCCAGGCGAGCTACCCCACAAGAAGAGGCGTTCAGTGTTTAAAATGCTAAAAATGTAGGAAACACAGTAGTCACAGAGTAAAAGCAATTAAAAGAAAAATAAGACTCAGCTATTCACTCCAGAAGCACAGAGCGTAACCGCCAAGCGGCTCAGGGTACTGCCACTGCCCTGATCACCGCTGCGCGGGCGCCGGAGCATGCGCTTTTATGCCTCCCCGCTGCCTGCCTGTCCCCGGAAGTGCCTGCTCTGACCTTCTCCGCCCTCCGCGCAACGGTACTAGTTACCGCGTCGGACTGGGGCGAGAAGGAAGGAAGATGGAGCAAGGCAAACAGTTCTCCCCAGGTGGGCTACCCCACAAGAAGAGGCGTTCAGTGTTTAAAATGCTAAAAATGTAGGAAACTCAGTAGTCACAGAGTAAAAGCAATTAAAAGAAAAATAAGACTCAGCTATTCACTCCAGAAGCACAGAGCGTAACCGCCAAGCGGCTCAGGGTACTGCCACTGCCTTGATCACCGCTGCGTGGGCGCCGGAGCATGCGCTTTTATGCCTCCCCGCTGCCTGCCTGTCCCCGGAAGTGCCTGCTCTGACCTTCTCCGCCCTCCGTGCAACGGTACTAGTTACCGCGTCGGACCGGGGCGAGAAGGAAGGAAGATGGAGCAAGGCAAACAGTTCTCCCCAGGTGGGCTACCCCACAAGAAGAGGCGTTCAGTGTTTAAAATGCTAAAAATGTAGGAAACATAGTAGTCACAGAGTAAAAGCAATTAAAAGAAAAATAAGACTCAGCTATTCACTCCAGAAGCACAGAGCGTAACCGCCAAGCGGCTCAGGGTACTGCCACTGCCCTGATCACCCAGTGATCTGTGTATGCATGTGATTAGGAGTCCTGTGGAGGTGTTTAAACGGTGGAAGGAGATGTGACTGTTTAGGCAGGTGGGGTCTGATTTGTGGAGAGCCTTGAATGTGTGTATGAGGATTTTGAATTGAACCCATTTGTGTATTGGAAGCTGAGGTGTGGTTTGCTGTTAGTTATGTGTGGGGCATTTAGGATGAGTCTGGCTGCCGAGTTCTAAATGGTATTTAATATTCTTGTGAATTAATTGGTGATCCCAGCATGGAGGGTGTTCCCATAGTCTATCTTACTGGTGATTGGGGTGTAAGTGACAGTTTTTCTTGTGTTTCTTGGCAGCCGGACATTGTTGACTTGTGCCATCATGTCCAGGTTGCTGTTGACGATTATTCTGGTGTTCCTGGCATGGGTTCTGGGTATGGGTGTGGGTGTGGGGCCTAGTTCGGCTGCCAACTGTCAGGACTGTTGCAGGTGAAGCTGGTTTTCCGAGACTCAACATACACCCGAGGGTTCAGGCAGGGAAGCGAAGACAGGTTTCAGTTAGATCGCTCACTGCCTTCATACGATCCCTTAGCGCTTAGGTATTAGGTTCTTTCCCCCCTCCCAAGATGGCCGCTGGTAGGTTCCTCTGACCTCAACTATTGCTGCGGTGTAGTCTTTTCCCGAGTTGAAGTGCGCGAGCGCGTCCTCAGCTCGACGCACTTCAACCGTCAAACCTTGAGGTGACGAGTCGGAGTTTCTAGAGCTCCGTGTTTCCTCAGGAAAACTTCTGTTTAGTTTGGGTTAGTCATTACGGAAGAGAGCCTCGCTCTTCCCTTAGGCTCCGTTCCAGTCCTTGTACTTTGGGGGTCCAACATTCACCATCTCCTCGCACTCTCCTCAGAAGTCTGTTCCAGTTCCAGAGTTATCAGGTGGTGAGGAAAGTCAACCCCTCTCGTTTCTTCAGTGTCTCAACGAAAAGGAGTAAGTTAGAAACCGATTTGGAACTTGCTCCACCAAGAAGTAAGTGCTGCAAATCTTTTCCAGTAATCTCGTTAAAGACTGAATTTTCCGCTGTAAGCATACAGAGACAATTGCTTGAAAGAAATAAAGAAAAGAAGAAGAAAGAGTTAAACTTCAGTGGTGAAGTAATAGCGAAAGAGGTAGTGACTCGCTATTGCAAGACTATACCTAGAGTAGTATTTATGGCAGAAGAAGAACTTGAGAGAGAGAAGACATCGGAGTAGACTAAGGATTACATGAGACTTCGCTACAGTTGCAGCTGTGCATATATAATATATATATATATACATATATGTTAGAACTACCCAACGACATTCCTCAGTACAGCTCTAAAGGTTGAAGAAAGAATTGTCAGCATATGTTCTGGTGAACTTAATGAAAATATATATATGACCTTCTGGGTGGAATCCAGGTAACGAAGGAACTATTGGGGTGGTAGAGAGATTTCCCTGAAGACTAGGATTACATGTGTTTCTATTTGCAGGAGCGAACTCACCTTCAACTCCACATCACACCCATTAGAAGGTATCAACTAAGTGAGAACAGAGAGCGGCAACCACTGTGTCAGGACAGGTATAGTTGGGTGAAACAAGGGTCATATGAGCGTAGAGAGTATTAGAATTGTTGTTGAGTAATTCTTGTTTCAGGAATTCGGAAGAAGAAAATCCCGAGTCCAGTCCAGGAAGAAGACGCAGTGTTGTCTCTCTTTTCTGTCCAATTCCCCTTTCCCCCTCACTGCTGCTCGCGAGCCTTCGAGCTCGTGGTAGCGGAGTGGGGGAGTGGAGATCAAGCATCGGCTCCTGTGGAAAAGGCACAAGATACGCAGAACTTGACAGATTGAAGTGCCCGCTAATTATTTCCACCCGAGCACGATGGCTGAGGGAATTGATGTAAAGGCCCTAGCTACGGTGTTAGATAGCATCCAGAAACAGCTCAGTGATACCTTGGAAGATAACAAGTCCCTTAGAGATGAGGTTAGGAAGTCGGCTCAAGAAGCTAGCTATTTGCGCCAGCGTTTTGATGAGTTCTCTGGGGGTCCTCATTCCTCAGTAAAGGAAGATAAGCCTTCCTCTTTTGCTCCTGCCCCGTCAGCTGCAGAACTCACTACACAGGTCATTCATGCAATCTCCCCTACGATTCCATTGGCAGCTCCTGAAAGATTTAGTGGGGATCCACATAAGGCCCAAATTTTTCTCACACAATGTTCATTACACTACTTATGTAGGCCCATCATTTTCAAGGAAGACCAGTCTAAGGTGGCGTTCATGCTGTCGTACCTGAGTGGAGATGCAGCTGCCTGGTCCATGCCTTTGGTGAACAATAACGATCCCATTCTGTATGATTTTGAAGGATTCAAGAGAGAATTTTTGCGGATATTTGACAGAAGATCCATCTCCCAGTCCACGGACAATGAGTTGTTAGACCTAAAGCAGGGGAATCGCGAATTAGTGGCATATTTAGCCCAATTCAACAAACTGATTGTGGAGACAAGTTGGCCAGAGGCAAAACGAGCTGCAATTTTCTATCGTGGTCTGAAGGATGAACTTAAGGATGGCCTATCTCAGATCCCAAGGCGTCCCACGGAAGTGTCTGAATTAATTGACTTAGTACTACAGATTGACCAGCGACAAAGTGAAAGAAAGAATGAGAGACGCAAGGAATTTAGGAGCATTCCGCCTCGATTTGACAGAATAAGATCGGAAGGATCTCGGCAAAAGGAAGCAGCGTCAGAGGATGAGCCAATGCAAATTGGTTCTGTAAGAGGGCCTCTGACGAAGGAAGAACGGGAGAAGAGACGTGTGGGCAAGCTGTGTATGTACTGTGGGAACTCTGGTCACTTTGTGCGGGAATGTACTAAGAAGCCCAAGAGCAACTTTGTGGTAAAAGATCGGCTCCACCAGTAGAAGGGGTTGCACTGGTGGAAGCGAAGGAACAGTCAACTCCAGAACCAAAACTCGTGGCGAATACTCTGCAATCGTCGGCGCCACATTTGATTCTATCTGTTCAAATAAGATTTGGAGGTCGGATCAAGGATGGAATTTCTGTCATGATTGACTCTGGGGCTACAGGAAATTTTTGCGACATTGGATTTGCCAAGACACTGGGAATTGCCTTTGTGAAGAAGGAAAGGCCTGAGCCGGTCCGCGCAGTGGACGGGACGAGCCTGTCCTCGGGACCAATAGTTTTCGATTCTGAGGAAATCCGCCCGAACTCTTACCCCACGCCAATTGAGATGGTCCTTATTTTTTGCAGATTACGATTTTGTTCTAACTTATAAACCTGGATCAGCAAATGGAAAAGCAGATGCCTTATCTCGACTCAACGTGAGTTCCGACCTCAAGACTTCAGAAAAAGGGGTCATAATTCCAGTAGATCGGATAATCGGAACACTCTCCTACTCCGATTTAGAAAAGGAGTTACCCTTCTTGCGGTCTCAAGAAGAAGTTCGAGAATGGACGGCAAAGGGGGAAGACTATCAAGTCAAGGATGGAAGACCCGTCTACCAAGACAAATGGTTCGTGCCAAGTCAGAGGTTGCAAGAACAAATCATCGAACACTTTCATGACAATTTGCTGGCCGGACACAAGGGTGTGAAGAAGACTACAGAACTGATCCGAAGAGAGTTTTGGTGGCCTGCAATGGAAGCTCAGGTGCGGCAGTATGTAGCCACTTGCGAGTCATGTATCAAGGGGCAGACACTTAGAAGGGGTCCTCAGGGGTTATTGCAGCCTTTGCCCCCAGCCACGTATCCGTGGCATACCATTTCAATGGATTTCATAGTGGATCTTCCGTCCAGTGAGGGTCTTTCTGTCATTTGGGTGGTGGTGGACCATTTTTCCAAAATGAGCCATTTTATTCCTTTAAAGGCCCTTCCTAATGCTACACAGCTGTCCAAACTATTCACACAGCACATTGTAAAGGCCCATGGGATTCCAAAGGTTGTAATCTCAGATAGGGGTCCCCAGTTTGTCTCTCGCTTTTGGAGATCTTTTTTGAAAAGATTGGGTGTTGACTCCCGTCTGTCTACCAGTTTCCATCCAGAGACGGATGGACAGACGGAGAGGGTGAATCAGGAGCTGGAGCAGTTCCTGCGCTTGTTCCTGATGGACCAGGAAGGAGATTGGCCAGATTTGATTTGGGCGGCAGAGTTCGCTTATAACAATGCTCAGCATGCTTCCACAGGTTACTCCCCATTCTATTTAAATTCTGGCCGTCATCCTAACGCTTGGGTAGAGAAAGAGACCAGCGATGTTCCTGCAGTGGAGTCAGTGGTTCAGGATTTACATAAGGCTTATCAATTAGCTTCCAGAAATCTGTCTAAGGCTAAAATTTCCTACAAGAAGCAGGCCGACAAAAGGAGGCGTCCCAACCCAGTTTATGAAAAAGGAGATCAAGTCTGGTTGTCTACTAGAAATTTACGCTTGAAGGGGAACAGAAAGTTTCAACCGAAGTACATAGGTCCCTTTCAGGTAGACAGAATGGTGAATCCAGTCAGTGTGAAGGTTTGTCTTCCTCCTCGGTTGAGGTTACATCCAGTTTTTCATGTTTCCCTGCTTCAGCGTAGTCCAAGAGGGTTCAGGTCCAGAAATTCACCTTTCCCAGTCTTGGTGCAGGGGCAGGAGGAATTTGAGGTGAAGAGAATACTAGATTCTAGATTTCAAAGAGGGAGAATTTACTACCTTGTGGACTGGAAGGGTTGCGGTCCTGAAGAGAGATCTTGGGAGCCCCAATCCCATATCCATGCTCCACGTTTGTTGAGAGATTTTCACCGTGCACACCCCACTAAGCCCAAGGGGGTTAGGGAGGGGGTTTTGGTGGGAGGTACTGTCAGGACTGTTGCAGGTGAAGCTGGTTTTCCGAGACTCAACATACACCCGAGGGTTCAGGCAGGGAAGCGAAGACAGGTTTCAGTTAGATCGCTCACTGCCTTCATACGATCCCTTAGCGCTTAGGTATTAGGTTCTTTCCCCCCTCCCAAGATGGCCGCTGGTAGGTTCCTCTGACCTCAACTATTGCTGCGGTGTAGTCTTTTCCCGAGTTGAAGTGCGCGAGCGCGTTGTGGAAATGTGGATTTTCCTGATCAGTTATGTCCCCTATCTTGGACCCCAACGGTTCTATATGCATGTTACAAGTACATGTATGTTCCCTCCAGTTCCAGTTTCTAAGACGCAAACATATGTGTGTCTACCGTCAACATGTTCTCTGTCAGATCCGCCATCAATGGGCTGGATATTCGATTCCTAAGTATGAAAGGCCACCGACTTTATATGGCTAAGTTACTTCATTTTTACAGTTCAGGCGAGTAGGCCCGATTCTGTCCTCAAAGCCTTTCCCTGCTCTCTGTCTCTGACAGCTTCAGCTTGAGCTCGCATCTGTATCCATGAACTTTGTCCTACTCCCTGTGCAGCTAACGGTGACTGCCTCGGCCAGTTTTCGCCTGTCTGCCAAGAAGTTGTATTTCACCTTCGAATTATCTATTTTACTCTTCAGCCGATGCATTCCTGTCCAGTGATTTAGGTAAACATTTCCTTTAGCTCACAAGCAAGGGACTCAGCCTTTCCGTCCTCCTGCAAGTGATTCATAGCCCTGTTGCCATGGAAAGTTTTCTGCCCCTCGCATCTCATATAGACACTTAGACGCTTGTACACGCACACAGTCAGTATAGAAAAGATTCTGTCCGAGAGTCTCTTCCTTGTGGATAACATAGTTCTTTAAACATAGGATGTTAGATATGATTTGGGATTAGGATGACTTGACCCCAGACTTCTCGTCTCCACATGTAGAGCTAAATGTCAAGTCCCCTTCACCCCCTAGTTGCACGTCAATTACACGTCATGCTGCCGCGCGCGCATCTATGCCAAGTATTATCTTATAGATCCACCTATGTCTGATAATTCTAACCAATCATGTTTCTTTTATTCCTTATTACGCCTAGTTTCGATTATGTCACTGTCACGTCATTTTTCTTATCAAATGTTACGCCTTCTACATTCGTTTCATTGTAATGTACTTATTATAAAATACATGTCTGTTAATAAATTATTGTACTTCACTTCCTGAACCTTCGTGGTGACGGAACCTGAGGGCCGCGACTCGAGTCGGCCATTTTGAATGGAATAAAGCCCATTAGAAACCTCTTATACCACGGATTCTGCCTCTCGTTATTTTGAGCTATTTTACTTTAATTTAAGATTCCGCATGAAATTCAGTCCGGTAATATTTATTTTATTTACCACATAATGGCGCCCGAACAGGGACACTTTCTCATCTCACGCGCCGGCGGTGCGTTGCAGGCCCGGTCTCCTGCCACAGCTGGACGGACCATAAACGCGTACCAGCAGGATTTCCTGTAAGCTCCCTCCGGTCAAGCGGGGGCGACTGAGGCTGCGATCAACCCAGACGAGGCGGTGAGAAGTGCGAAGTATCCCGACCAGAGCCTAGCTGAGAGAGCAAGATCCGAGGTATACAGAGGCCCACCAGGTTTTCCGAAATTCCGACGTCCAGAGGGTCCGATGTCCGCAGTTATCGAGTCCTGTCCATTCTCTGAGGCCTTCCGTTTCAAGGAGCTACTCGGTGAGTACCATCGCCGGGGAGGCGTGTTGACGCGCACATAGGTTGTGCCGGTCAAGACGGATTTGGGTACACAAATCCGGTCTGCACTGTTTAGCAGTGTATATGTACTGTTTAGCAGTATATCAAGTATTCCGAAGTATTCAGTTATTGTCAAAAATTCAGCGTGGTGATTAGTTAGGCAGACTGTCATCATTGTCGATCATTGTTATAATGTTTAATGTTTAAAGTATTCAGAAAATGTCTTGCATATTGTGGTATGAATGACTGTTCATTGTTCACTGTTCATTATTGTGTTTCTCGTATTAAGCAAGTTCAAGAGTAAGTATCAGGTCAGTTGTCAATATGCCGCTCTTCTCGAAGTTAAGACAGATTACTACCAGAAAAGGGGTGCTTGAAGAAGCAGTTCCTATTCCTCCTAGAGACACTCCAGGACATTTCATGTACCATAAACATGGCTTAGATGCCATATTGTTTCTTGATCTATGGGCAGATTATACCAAAGGATTACCGGAAAGTCAAAGGTGGCCCATAGCGGGAACCTGGGATGCAGAGTGCATCATGAAAGTGGAGGAAGAGTTATGGAAAAGAAAGGTCAGACAGTCACAGAAAGACGCTGTTGAGTTATGGCGTAAAGAATCTCATAGACGAACAGAAAAAGCACGTAGACAAGAAGAGAGGAGTAAAGAAAGTTCAAATAAAGTTCAAGAAAATCTATTAATTGAGGAAGGTATCCGAGTGAAATCAGAACAAGTAAATAGACAAAGAAATGCTCTTATGAATGGTATGTATCCCCTTCTAGCCGAAGGACTACCTAAGGCTGTTACGGAGGTGCCAAAAGACTTGCCACCCCCATTATTTCCAATTAAGGTACATCCAAAGGGGCATCCCAGAACCGCAGAAGATGTTTTTCTTTCCTCATATCTAGACGATGCAGCCCCCGAGTATGCTAACGCCACACCACATAGAACGTCTGGCGGAGGGGTTCAACGTCAGGATCAGGTATCTGTCCCCGTGCAACAGCAAGTCCCGACGCAAGCTTCGGCAAGCACATCTGTTTCCGCATCTGTCTCCGCAGTCGACTCTACAGGGGTATCGACGCCCATAGTTGCTGTATCACGTTCGACGAACCCTTTCACACCCGACGCCCCAGATGGGGCCACGGGAGGTGCTAGCAGTATTTTTACACCACCTAGAATAAATAAACTTGTTTTTCAAGAGTCAGCACATTCACGTACACCTAAGTTCGTAAATGAACGTACGCTTAAGGAACTTCTTGTAAATTGTAGATATGACCCGGTGGTTGGTAAAGAGGACGAAATGGTCCTGGCATCATTACGTATCAGACGAGCCGCAGAGTATTTAGCAAGGTTACCAGGGATGGCTACGCATCTAGATAACATATATCATTTTGTTCAAACAGGACGAGATCCAGGATGTATTAACAGAGCTATGGAATTCCAGAAGGTAGAGATACAAGGGGAACTGTTACGTTTTCTCATAAACTGTGTGATCAGAAATCAAGATCGTCCGGGGGTAGACCGGAATGCAATGCTTATTCTTACAAGATGGAGTCAGAATATATCAGAAGGGAGACACGATAAGCAAAATTGTATAATAGCCATGTGCCGAAAAATACGTAAAGAAATAGAGCGTATTCATGAAGAGAGATTGGGAACAGACGAGTTTGAGCAAGATGAAGTGTCCGAATCAGGGGACTCTGCAAGACAGTCAGAGACCATAGCCTATGTAGGCAGAGGAAGATCTTGTGAAAATACTAGATGTTTTTCTGATCCAATACACTCTGTATGTCCAAATAATAGCAGAACGTATCCGACGCCTGTAATAAATCTGAAATCTCCTGAACATTCGTTTCAAGCCGCAGATAAAATACTACGAGAACGAAGGGGTTATCACCTCCTCGATTCCATGGATGAGCAAGAATTAGCCAGATCAGCCGTTCACTGGATTGTTAGTCCTGAAAAATACGGTGATGAGACCGTAGCACACACGTTTCTCAACCTCAGTACAGATGAACAACGTTTAGCTGGAATCTATATGATTCAGCAACTCCTCATATTATATAGGAGCCAACATGCTGACCCTGGTCCTTTACCTGATATATTAACGGAACTACTTACGTACAGATGGAGAGGTTCTAGTAACAAGCTAATTAAAGAGATATTAGTGTCACGTAAGCAGTACGTCCTTTTTGTAAATCCAGATTCTCTCTCCCTGCCCCCCAGAGAAAGAGCACCGTACTACATGGATAGACAAAATCCTTTACGGGAAGTGCACCCAATAAAAGGCGAAGACAATGAGTTTCACCGTGTATTTGTTTACACACCCATATCAAAAATGGAATTATTAGAAATGAAGAAAGTAGTACCTAGTCATGACAAAGACCCAGCGGGTTTCCACCGAGAAATTAAAGACATGTTACTGATGGGAGAGTACACCTTTCCTGATATTATGACGATTTTAAAAGTGCTTTTGCCTGCTGGCATATATGAAAAACTGAAAGAAAAAGAGTGGGAAGTGGGAGACCAAAAGATAGACTGGACAGCATTAGCAGAGGAAGAAAGGGGCCGAGCCGCAGGTTCAGGGCTCGGAGATAAAGTTAAACTATTACCAGGTTTACTAGTACAGGTACTGCCACGTTTATTAACTACAAAAAAAGGAAGATTGGGGTGCAATCACAGCCTGTAAACAAAAGCAAGATGAAGACACAAGCGATTATTATGCTCGATTTGAAAAATGTTTTGGTATAAATAGTGGTATAAAAGCAAGTAGTGACTCATATCCACATTTATTTGTGACAAAATTAGTGGAAAATGCATTGCCTCCAGTGAAGAATAGAATATTGAAATTCGAGAGTACCTGGCAAAGTAACACTCCGTCGCAAATGCTACAAATGTTACAGTATCATCACAATAGAATTAGGGATGAACAAGAACACGAGCATAGACGCATGAAGGATACAAAAATGAAAATGCTAGTTTCTCAGACAGTACCAGCAGATGGTCACAAAAAGGGTGTGACACATTCTGGTGATTCTGCAGTTCCTGTAAAAGGAACCTGCAATTACTGTAAACAACTAGGCCATTATGTACATGATTGTCAAGTCCTGAAACGAAATATAGCTATAGGTATTGCAAAAGAGAGACCACGATTAGTTAGACAAGATCAGAATGAACAAGGAGCTATGCAGCATGGACAGTCCGTGCCAGTTCAGCAACAGTCTATGCCAGCCTCACAGCAACCCATACAGTTTGTGCCAGCTGCACCACCGTTGCCTGCTACTGCCACACAAACCACAACACAACAAATGTATCAGACTGCACAGTATGAATACCCTGAGTATCAGCGTTACACATGAACCAGCCTAGAGAGGGAAGTTGACTTACCGCTTATCGAGATTCCGGTAGATCAAGAAGGACCTTATGTACATAGTGAATTATTAGGTCAAGATAGAAAATTCTTACTCGATACAGGGGCAAGTCGAACAACCATAAAACGTAGTGAAGTTCCAGGGGCACCCCTCTCAGGCTCTCAAAATGTTTCCCTTGGTTTTTCAGGAAAACCTATTGTTAATGAAGTATCACAGCCTCTACCACTTACGATAGGACCTTTGACACGAATTACAGATTTATTGCTTACTAAATCATGCCCAGAAAATTTGTTAGGAATTAAAACTCTGAAAGCACTAGGAGCCATAATATGTTGTTCTCCGGAAGGAGTAAGGTTGTTTTTGCGTGATTTTAAAGGTCACTATGTGTCTAGAGACATGGATCCCCGACTACAGATTTTACCAGCACATCTATGGGCACAAGGCCCTACGGATGTTGGCTGCATGAACATTACACCCTATCGAGTTACATTGAAAGCAGGAGTGGTACTACCACGAATGCGACAATACAAGTTACCGCATGATGCTGTAGTGGCTTTGTTGAAAATCATTGATGAACTAATTGCCCAGGGAGTAGTTGTAGAAACAGACTCCAATGTATGTAATTCACCGATAATTCCGATTCTTAAACGAACTGATCCTACTGCTCCGCCAGTATACCGATTGGTTATTGATTTGCGTGAACTAAACAAGTGTATTGTACCACAATTCCCTGTGGTCCCTGATATATCATCATTGTTGACAGCAATTGATTCCGAAGCAACATTCTTTACTGTAATTGATCTCAAGAATGCCTTTTTCAGCGTCCCAATAGATCCGGAAAGCCAATACTTGTTCGGATTCAGTTTAAATGGGCGCAGCTTTAAATTCTCACGCGCTCCCCAAGGATTTACAGAAAGCCCCAGCATCTACAGCCAAGCACTGAAACGAGAACTTGACAGTATACACATGCCAGTCAATACTGCACTGCTTCAATATGTCGATGATCTGCTGATCACCGCGAGAAGCGAGCCAGAATGTGAAAAAGCTTCTCTGACAGTTTTACATTTCCTAGCCGACAAGGGGCACAAGGTGTCCCCTTCTAAGCTGCAATTCTGTGTTCAGCGAGTTATTTATCTTGGTCACTCGCTGTCCAAGGAGGGAAGGCAGCTTACACCAGATCGTATCCAGTTAATTGCTAACATGTCAATACCCCAGACACAGAAGGAGGTGCGGGCTTTCATAGGCCTCACTTCATATTGTAGGCAGTGGATCCCTCAGTACGCATTTCTAGCAAAACCACTCATTCAGTTAACCACACAGGAGGCAGCCACATCGACTGTTCTCCCTTGGACTCAGGAACATACACAAGCTTTTGAAAGCCTAAAGGAAGCTTTATGTCAAGCACCTGTTTTAGCAACACCATGTTATAGCAAACCTTTTACACTCTTTGTTACAGAACGCGAAGGTACTGCCTTGTCAGTACTCACTCAGGATCAAGCAGGATCACGCAAGCCATGTGCTTATTTTTCCAGTACATTAGATCCCGTAGCTCAGGCTTTGCCTGCATGCCTGAAATCAGTGGCAGCGACAGCTTTAGCAATCAGACAAAGCGATGCCATAGTATTAGGACACCCATTGACAGTTCAAGTACCACATGCAGTAGAGGTTCTTGTGAACCGAACACAAACGCAACACTTGACCATAGCAAGACTTACCGGTTATGAACTGACATTGTTTCAACCACACATAGAGATCCGACGGTGTAATACATTGAATCCTGCTACACTATTACCTGTAATTGGAACAGACCCACTAGCTCATGATTGTGTTGAAATCATTGAAATAAAGACGAAACCTAGACAAGACTTGACAGACGTTCCATTGTTAGATCCAGACCTGACGTTGTATGTAGACGGATCATGCATGAGAGCAAGTACAGGAGATTTAGTGGCCGCGTATGCAGTCACAACAGACACTGAAGTTATTGAGACACATTGTATAGATATTCTGTCAGCCCAAGCAGCAGAACTTATTGCTCTAACGCAAGCCTGTATTCAAGCCACAAATAAGAAAGTTAATGTATACACTGACTCACGTTATGCATTCGGAGTTGTACACGACTTCGGTGTGCTGTGGCGAGAGAGAGGTTATCTAACGTCCCATGGTGCCCACATTCAGCACGGACCCCTCATTCATGCCTTGTTAGACGCAATACATCTACCCACTGCTATATCGATTATGAAATGTAAAGCACACACGAAGGTTACTGATACCATTTCTCAAGGCAATGATTTAGCTGACAGAACAGCTAAACAGACTGCTCAGAATCGCACATTAGACATGACAAAGCCAATAGTTCAGACACCAACACAGTGTATGACAATTAAGGATCCCACACTTGACGTAATTGACATACAGACACATGCCACAGCAGAAGAAATAAAGAAATGGACTGAACTAGGAGGGATCCAGACAGATCAAGGATGGATGACGAAGGAGAAATCTGTATGGTTTCTCCCCGATTCCATGGTTCAAGCCATTATAGCTACAGTTCACAGTCCAGCACATTTAGGAGAGAAGGCTATGCTAGACAGCATTCAGCACATTTGGTTCAACAAACATTTACGAGCAGCAGCTAAACAAAAAGTTCGTACCTGTATGATATGTTGTCAGTTTAATCCAGGAAAGAGTGTTCCCGTAGAGCAGGGTGGATTTCAGCCTCCTGACCATCCTTTTGAAGTCCTCCAGATGGATTATATTCAGATGGAACGTTGTCGAGGATTCAAATATGTCCTCGTAGTTGTCTGCGCTCTCTCCCGTTGGACAGAGGCGTATCCCGTATCAGATTACACTGCCTCGACTACTGCCAAGCAGCTAGTTCGAGAATTCTTCCCACGGTACGGTTTACCACGTGTTGTATATTCAGATAACGGTCAGCCTTTTTCATCCGAATTAATGAAACATGTCTCACTCCTGTTGGGATATCAGTGGAAATTCCACTGTGTCCGACACCCCGAAGCAGCAGGTCTCGTAGAAAGACATAACCAGACACTGAAAATCAGACTGTCCAAAATATGTAGAGAGAAAGGTGTCGACTGGATAGTAGCATTACCAGTTGCACTCTTTTACATGAGAATGGTAGCACACTCTAGAACAGGGCTATCCCCGTATGAGGTGATCTTTGGTAGACCGCCGAATATGTGGGGGACGCCTATACCACGTAAAATAACTGATGTTGACTGTAATATGCTGACAGATTACCTGGCTTCCTTGATGTCTGCACTACAATCTTCTCGTTCACAGGTAGCTGCAGCCTTTCCCGACAACACTGAGGCGAAACCCCATGACGTTGTTCCGGGTAATCTTGTCTTTGTGAGAAATTTCGACAGGAAGAGTCAATTGGAGCCCCGGTGGAAAGCACCCAAGTTGGTCCTGTTGACCACAAGAACAGCCGTGAAGATCGAGGGACGAAAAGGGTGGATTCATTCCAGTCACGTAAAAAAATTTCATGGACTTCCTCCTGACACAGACAGTACTGCCCGTGTGTCTTCCCCCATAGACTCAAAGCTACCTTTGGCTGAGGCCAGTAGCACCGAACTCTATAAACAGAAACTCAGGTCCAGATCTAAACTGTCGGACGATTTGATTGTTTAAGTCCTCTCCAAGGTGAAGCGGTTGAATCTGTCCCGACATGTACCCCTTAGGTCTGAATCATGTAGAGTCCAGAATCATAATGAAACGACATGCTTATTGTAAATTACTGCGTAACCACTGTATTGTGACATTATTAATTTTGTTTTTATTGAGTTTTTTAATAGTTACTGCAAGTATATTGTTGCATATGTATTATCCTGTTTCTAAACGTGTTTTCAATATAACTGATGAACATTCTTTTAGTGACCTACCGCCACATGAATTATCCTATAGACTTGCGCTGCGCAATAACACATTCATTAGTATGTTACATCATTCCCATCAGACTAGTAATGCGACCAATTGTTGGGTGTGTGGCCGACTCCCTCCCTATCAGAATAACAAAGGAGTTCTGCCTTTCTTTCCACATCCGTTCACACACAATGGCTCCTGTGGAGCATGGTTTAGTTTATTAAATTCCATAGACCCAGACACAGCAGTTTATCAACAACATTGGATATGGGGAAATCTGAATCTAGTTTTATTCAAAGTCTGTCACCCTAATAAGGAGGGTCACCTCAGTAGAACAGGAACTGATCTAGAAAATGAAGTGTATAAATTAGGTAATTTTACACCCAATCTTATGATTTTGAATGTCAAATCCGAAGTTGAACTAATTCTGCCCACTATGTCAGTATTTCCAGTTAAGGGTGAATTATGTGTTAGAAAAGTTGGTTCCAAACACATGGGCCATAGCCAATGCGTTACTACAGTAGAATATAGTGATCAAGGTAAATCTTCATTTAGAGCTTCTCGCCATTCCTACTTCATATGTGGTCAGACTGCATATATGCGTCTGCCTCTAGATTGGGATGGTACCTGTTACATAGCATTCCTTTTGCCACCTGTTTTCCTAGCTCCCCCTGATTATTATCGAAATGTTCATTTAGTACACAATAGAGAGCAAAGAGATCTCCCAGTTGTCGATTATACTGAGACATCATGGGACAAGTATGTAGATTTCAATAAAGGTATCTTTCCCTATATAGGTACTATATCAAATTGTAAGCCAGATACACGAGAATCCAGGCACTTGGACGTGGTCCGGGTGGTTTTGGAGTGTGATATCAGCCTGGGGATGGAGAGTTCTATCCTTCCTAGGTATTGGCCTTCTTATGCTCTTCAGTTGTTGTCTATGCCTGCAATGTGGACCAGCGATTTGTGGTCTGTGTGCCACATCGTGTATCCCACATCAAGGTTTTCGCTCAAGATCCCGGAAGAAGAAAGAAGAAGAAATGATGCTCCATGAGCAAATCAATGGAATGATGAAGATTGATGTCTCGTGAAGGGCAAGAAGGGGACAAGGAGGGAATGTGGAAATGTGGATTTTCCTGATCAGTTATGTCCCCTATCTTGGACCCCAACGGTTCTATATGCATGTTACAAGTACATGTATGTTCCCTCCAGTTCCAGTTTCTAAGACGCAAACATATGTGTGTCTACCGTCAACATGTTCTCTGTCAGATCCGCCATCAATGGGCTGGATATTCGATTCCTAAGTATGAAAGGCCACCGACTTTATATGGCTAAGTTACTTCATTTTTACAGTTCAGGCGAGTAGGCCCGATTCTGTCCTCAAAGCCTTTCCCTGCTCTCTGTCTCTGACAGCTTCAGCTTGAGCTCGCATCTGTATCCATGAACTTTGTCCTACTCCCTGTGCAGCTAACGGTGACTGCCTCGGCCAGTTTTCGCCTGTCTGCCAAGAAGTTGTATTTCACCTTCGAATTATCTATTTTACTCTTCAGCCGATGCATTCCTGTCCAGTGATTTAGGTAAACATTTCCTTTAGCTCACAAGCAAGGGACTCAGCCTTTCCGTCCTCCTGCAAGTGATTCATAGCCCTGTTGCCATGGAAAGTTTTCTGCCCCTCGCATCTCATATAGACACTTAGACGCTTGTACACGCACACAGTCAGTATAGAAAAGATTCTGTCCGAGAGTCTCTTCCTTGTGGATAACATAGTTCTTTAAACATAGGATGTTAGATATGATTTGGGATTAGGATGACTTGACCCCAGACTTCTCGTCTCCACATGTAGAGCTAAATGTCAAGTCCCCTTCACCCCCTAGTTGCACGTCAATTACACGTCATGCTGCCGCGCGCGCATCTATGCCAAGTATTATCTTATAGATCCACCTATGTCTGATAATTCTAACCAATCATGTTTCTTTTATTCCTTATTACGCCTAGTTTCGATTATGTCACTGTCACGTCATTTTTCTTATCAAATGTTACGCCTTCTACATTCGTTTCATTGTAATGTACTTATTATAAAATACATGTCTGTTAATAAATTATTGTACTTCACTTCCTGAACCTTCGTGGTGACGGAACCTGAGGGCCGCGACTCGAGTCGGCCATTTTGAATGGAATAAAGCCCATTAGAAACCTCTTATACCACGGATTCTGCCTCTCGTTATTTTGAGCTATTTTACTTTAATTTAAGATTCCGCATGAAATTCAGTCCGGTAATATTTATTTTATTTACCACAGCGTCCTCAGCTCGACGCACTTCAACCGTCAAACCTTGAGGTGACGAGTCGGAGTTTCTAGAGCTCCGTGTTTCCTCAGGAAAACTTCTGTTTAGTTTGGGTTAGTCATTACGGAAGAGAGCCTCGCTCTTCCCTTAGGCTCCGTTCCAGTCCTTGTACTTTGGGGGTCCAACATTCACCATCTCCTCGCACTCTCCTCAGAAGTCTGTTCCAGTTCCAGAGTTATCAGGTGGTGAGGAAAGTCAACCCCCTCTCGTTTCTTCAGTGTCTCAACGAAAAGGAGTAAGTTAGAAACCGATTTGGAACTTGCTCCACCAAGAAGTAAGTGCTGCAAATCTTTTCCAGTAATCTCGTTAAAGACTGAATTTTCCGCTGTAAGCATACAGAGACAATTGCTTGAAAGAAATAAAGAAAAGAAGAAGAAAGAGTTAAACTTCAGTGGTGAAGTAATAGCGAAAGAGGTAGTGACTCGCTATTGCAAGACTATACCTAGAGTAGTATTTATGGCAGAAGAAGAACGAGAGAGAGAGAAGACATCGGAGTAGACTAAGGATTACATGAGACTTCGCTACAGTTGCAGCTGTGCATATATAATATATATATATATATACATATATGTTAGAACTACCCAACGACATTCCTCAGTACAGCTCTAAAGGTTGAAGAAAGAATTGTCAGCATATGTTCTGGTGAACTTAATGAAAATATATATATGACCTTCTGGGTGGAATCCAGGTAACGAAGGAACTATTGGGGTGGTAGAGAGATTTCCCTGAAGACTAGGATTACATGTGTTTCTATTTGCAGGAGCGAACTCACCTTCAACTCCACATCACACCCATTAGAAGGTATCAACTAAGTGAGAACAGAGAGCGGCAACCACTGTGTCAGGACAGGTATAGTTGGGTGAAACAAGGGTCATATGAGCGTAGAGAGTATTAGAATTGTTGTTGAGTAATTCTTGTTTCAGGAATTCGGAAGAAGAAAATCCCGAGTCCAGTCCAGGAAGAAGACGCAGTGTTGTCTCTCTTTTCTGTCCAATTCCCCTTTCCCCCTCACTGCTGCTCGCGAGCCTTCGAGCTCGTGGTAGCGGAGTGGGGGAGTGGAGATCAAGCATCGGCTCCTGTGGAAAAGGCACAAGATACGCAGAACTTGACACCAACCATTTGGAGTCCAATGGTACTCCCAAAGGTCAGCAAAGAAGGAGTAATGGAGAACAAAGAAGATGTGGCCGCAATGCACACGCACAGATACACATGCACTGGATCCACAAAATGGTAGCTTATTTAGACGTGACCAAAACGCAAGAAGGCATGGAGAACAAACACACAATGCCCATCTGTGACATGCACATACATGCACACACACACTGGCTCTACAAAATGGTGATCACCACATGGTCAACAAAGAACAAGGCGGCACGAAGAACAAAGAAAATGGTAAAATGGCCGTCTCTGACACATACACACACTGGCACCACAAAATAGTTGTCATTCATGTTCCCAGCAAAGAGGAAGGCATGGACAACAAAGAGAACATTGCTGAAGCCCCTTCCTCACCCTCCACAGCACAAAACTGTAGGATTGCAAGGAAAGGACTGCACAAATATGCACTCAAAATGTAACTGGGTCCACCCGTGGGCACTTAGTACACCACCTGTTAAATTTAGTAAATAAACAGTAATCTAAAACAAAATTTGACGAGGTCACTCAGCACACCATCAGTAAACACAGTAAGTACACAGTAATCTAAAAAATTCAACAAAGATAGAAAAATATAGATACATCATAGTAAACTTGAAAGAGCGAGAAATTATTGAAACCAACTTTAAAAATACCTCAAACACAAACTGCACATGGCAAGAATTACCCCTGCAAAATACTTTTTACAGTTGAAGAAAAACAATTACTGAACTATATCATACGAACACACATTTACAAAATGGTGGGCAAGCAGAAGCACAAGTCAAAGAACAAAGGAAAATGTCTGGCTCATTGGGCCTGGACTCCTGAAGCCACCCTAACACTAACCACCAGCCACAACAAAATAATCTGAATTCACATGGTTACAAGACCATCCACGAGCCCATAAAATATTTAAAAAATCTGTCACAGCAGCATTGAGAATATGAAAAGAACATTATAAATATACCCAAGGCCTACAGCAGAGTGGATCCCAAAAAGTATAACACATCATAGTATGATGGCAAATCTGAACAAAATTCCGAAAAATGCAAGGAAAAGAAGAAAATAATATTACCCCAGGCCTATATCATCCAAAAATATCAATTACCCCACAATCTCATATGGGCCTTCTTGCACTCTTCCTAGTCCAAAACCCCAGGCCATCAGCAACAAATAAAGTAAAAAAAAGCAAAAAAGGAACAAAATAGTGGTGACTCCCAACGCAAACAATTTGCACAGAACTGCACTGAACCTACTTGATTTTCCAGCTAAAATGAAGATCCCATGGGTAGATGTTGCAGCAGATATTGGAGAGAAAGGAAGAATGAAGGTTTCTCTCCAAAATCCAAATCCAAAATAACCAAGGGCTGGACAATTTTTGAGGTAATTTTATCAGTGCTTGTGTTAAAGAAATGCAGCTTGAGTTTTGCATTGTTCCCATGTGTCACTCACAATGTTTCCACATGGGATTTTTGCCAAATAGACATCTCATTTACGTGAGGCAGCATAATCTCAAGGGTCAAGCAAACCTTTGGTTATGTGAAATTCCAGATATCAATCTGGATTACCATGGTGTGGTAAAAATTACGGCTGGGCCATATTATAAGCTATATCTAGCATAATGATGTTCAGACTCACTTATTGCAAGAAATACTGTAGCAATGATCATTAGGTGAAGTTCTGGTCAATTTATGAGGACGTATATCACCAAATCCTGCAAATCATTTTAGGAAAAGTATTTGATATTGTGTTCACAGTAGAACAATTAAATCAAGGATAATATTTAAGATCACTGCTAAGCAGCATCAACCATTAGAGTTAAACAGGAGCCTGCATAAAACAGCATATTAGCCACGGAATGTAGGACATCAAACATTGTGGTGCATAATTTTGGTCTATTTGGTAAAAAATGAATAGCATTGATATTGTGCACAGCTGTAAGTACTTTTTTACACCTGAAGATGGTAAGAAGAAATCCATCTTTAAAAAAACCTTTCAATACAACTTAAACCTCAATCCGGGCATAACACCTACCCTGTGGGGGCACTTTGCGGCTTTGAATGGACACACAAGAGCAGCACCACCTTCATGTTATCAGGCAAAATGTACACAAAAGCAGCATTGATCATGCTTATAACATCACATTTCAGGTGTCTTAGAATCTGGGGCTAAACATTGACCTGGTGTTATTCGTGTCTTAGAATGCGGGGCTAAACATCAACCTAGTGTTATTCAACATTTTTAAGGTTTTGCAAGGTACAATGTTATTGGTAGGGGTTGATCACCTCTACAATGTCATAAGATTGAGTAAGGAGTAGGGAACTGGCCCCTAGCTGTGCCCAGGAGTTTCTTTAATAAAACATTTGAATTGAACACTCTTACTGTTTTAATCCATTAATAGTTCTGTGAACCAGTCATGAGTGTGGCTGGTAATGAATGTGAGAGAGGATAATGAGATGTGACAGTGAGTGAGAGTGCAATACACAGACTTTTTATGCAAAGCATTATCTAACATATGTCTTTTGGACACACTGTCAATTGAAAGACACTAAATACCCTGCATTACTTCTCCTTTAATTTAAATGTTATTTATAACAATCACTGCAAAAAACAACATCATTTGTAAACAATGGAAAAATAGAGTTTGGCTGCTGTGTAAACACTGATCATCATTAATATCAAACGTTTTGGAAAACACTAGGAAAGCACCACTGAAATCCACAAAACATAAACCCTGAAAACTTGATAACCAATCTATTTAAATCCCAGCATCAATTATAAAGAGTCTGGACTAAGGAATATTTATCTTTATCTGGGCTTACAGGAAATATGAACAGGCATTCCTTTTCTTGGACATCCTTTAATTAACAAATGATGGCATTAATAAGCAATCTGCTATACTTCTAGGCCACCAAGGGGCAAAGCTTATATATTAGACCCACAGACCAATAAACCAATTCACCTGTTTCAATGTATTTATTCCTGTCTTCAATATGACATCCTACCTAAATTTGTGACAGCTGCTTTTTAAAGGAACAAAATTATTTTACTTCAGCAGGTGATGTCAGATATGTCTCTTGCTTGGCACCTCCCTGCTATTATTTAATTATGAAAATTGTATTACTTGAGAATCCACATCACTGGTCAAATAACACCTGCTTATTGATGGTAATTAATTCATAATGTTCCTACAGTTAAAGGTTGACTTTCACATCCATACATTTCAATTTCTTTAAGTTCCTTCAAACTATTACTTAATACATAAAGCTATCACCTAAGAAATACCTGGTTGTTCTTCAGTCATCTTATATCTACTCTTCATACGATGCCCCCTTTTACTATAATTATAATTTTAATATGGATATCAATGCATTTATCGATAAAAATGAACTATCATCCTTACTAATAGAATTGCCCGTTTTGAATTCCTCATCTTCCTCGACACGCAAGTATGTAGTCATGCAGGCCCTGTGCCTAGGCCCAGGATTACTAATTAATGGGTCACGGTTGGGAGGGTGTGTCGCTGGCAGGCAAACACTCAGGCAGGAAAGCTCTTGATTAATCCCACAGATTGGCACAGTGATAATACAATGGCCTGGGGAGAGCGCCTCAATAAAGCACACATGGGCAGAGGGGCTATGCACGCTTCTAAAAAAAATATAAAGTCCGATGCCACTGATGGAGCAAGGACTTGTAGAAAAGAGACTTGCTTGGACGCGCTCCGCTCCTTTAACTTACTAACAAGTTACTAAAAGTGTTTCATGTAAAACTAATGCGCATCACACAAATAGGCGGGTTAGTGAAGCTTGCTTATGTGTTTACTAACGTTAATAACATGAATGAAGGACTAAAACCGCTTTAAACGGGGAAACCTTTATTGCGCATGCGTCAACTGCATCTACGCAGTATGACGAGCTGATGCGTGGAGGGAAATTCTTGTACATGAGCAGAAGAAACTAAGATGGAGTCTTGAAGACTCGCGTGCATGGTATCTGCTTGGCTGAAACGAAAATGAACTATTTTACTAATGCTAATGCAGGTAAAAGTATTAATAAGTAAAAGGGAATAGAGTAGAGATGGGTGGTATACAGTGAAACCATTTTATTTGTGAAAGTAGCAACTGTCTTTTGACTCTATCACTAGTCCGTATTTGGGCCTCTCCTGCATAACCGGACTGAATGAAGTGACGCGATGCCTGCGCATGCTCACTGAGTGGAGCCATGAAGGCCATGACTAAGGCGTTGAATGGAAGCCAAATTAGAGTACTACAAGCCTGGGAACAGATGGTGAAGAGTCCAGCAATGAGATGTTCTATTCATTGTAGTATCATTAATGTTGCAAAATGAATACATGTAGTGGATGGGAATAACATTTTGAATACAAATTAAGGGGATAGGTTTGCAAACAATGGTTTAACTGAATTAAATGATATGTAAGCATGGTGTGATGATCTTTCCCTTTGCCTGACCAAATAAATCTCGTATTTTTGCAATATTTAAACTTTAGTGGGTGGTACATAAAGAACGAAAGGTAAAATTAAGATAGCTGAGTTAGTTATGCAGAGCTTGGGATGCTGTCTGTGTAGTGGGAGATGCTGTTGCTGGGAGACATGCTGTGAGATGCTGATGAAGAAGCCGAATGCAGAACCGTCTATCCTAATATAATTGGGTTAGATAAGAAGATCGCAGAAGAATCTCAAGGAGGAAGAGAGTGTCAGAGAGGGGTGCGGCGCAACCGTCGGTATTCTAGAGAGGTCCACTATCCTGTCCTGAATCCTGTCCTAAAGTCTCCTGACATATCCCGGGGGACCCATACCAGCCCTTTGGCCAGAGGGTTGGTCTTCACACTATTCTTGGTATTTATAATTTTGCGTTATTTGCAGATGCTCTTTTCTCTCTATCCTCTCCTTTCCTTAGACATCGTTCATTGAGTAAGATCGTGTTATATTTGTTTGATGATTTAATTGAATTTTCTCTCCTAAGAATGATGGTGAATGCACTGTGTATTTGAGATGGTTCACATGAGTTTGAAATTTAGATAAAGATTTAAAAATGTTCCAGAGTCTCTGATTATTTTACTTTAAGTAGAGAAAAGTTAGAGTTATGTATATTGTCACCCGCAACTAGTTCATCTAATGGTCCATCGGCCAGAGGAAAGAACTTTTTGATCAGTGAAAGGTTAGTTAGGAATAAGAAATAACTATTCCTAAAATTCTGAATTGATAAACTGTGACTCCAGCGGTATACCGCTGGATCTGTTTTCTGGTACCAGAGTTATGGTTATTATTAACTAGTTTGGTGCAAAATATTGATTATTGCTAATCGATTTTTGATTTAACAACAGAGTTAGCATCTTGTTTTTTGTTGTCTGGAAATCCCGGGAAAATGAATAGCAAGTGGTAACAAAAGCCACACTGCAGTGAGGTTACTCGTCTGTTGGAATAATACTGAGAAGCTACATAGGGCTGGCAGTATTAAACTAGGGACTATTTCGTATAAAAGTAGAGTGTGAGTGATAGCAGAGGGTTCGCTGGTGAAACTTTGGTGTTATTTCCCATTAGGCGTAACTCTGAAGGAGTAACAGGTTTTCCCGAGCTTGAATGAAGGGTGACCAGGGGTTTTGCTCGCAGTAGAAGAGGAGTAATTCTGAAACTCAAGAGTAAGTGAAATCGAACCTTTGTTTAGTAGGACAGAGTAGCGAATGTTTTTATGTTGTTACTAACGGATTTTATATCAAGAAAAGTAAAAGAAATACGTATTTCGTATTACCTTGTGAAGGGAGGGTCAGTCGCCTGAGTTGTGATGACATCACAGAGAGCCACGCTGGGATTGGTTGAAACAGCGGGGGCGAGACAGAAGCAGATTATAAAGGAGGGGTCAGTAGTAAGGAGCAATACTGATGTCACAAAAGGCTGCGCTGGCATTGGTCAGACCACGAGCGTGAGTCTGAGTCTGATTGGTTGATTGATAGAGGCCACGCTAGGATTGGTCAAAAAAAATTGTATGTTGGATTCTGATTTGACTGCTGGTGTGAGTCGCAGTGATAGAAGAGTTTGAGGTTTGCGGAATATTCTTTCATATATCATTCATCTAGAATGTATGGAGAAAAGAGAAAAATGTCTTTAATAAAGAAAATTAAGAATTTCTTTAAGAAAGATAAACGTGTATTGACTAGAAAGGGAATTCCGTATTTCACCACCAAAAACGCCTGCTTCCTTTATGATGATGGAAAGAGGATATCATACTTGTGTATGGTTGGAGAATTGGATAGAATATACAAAAGGTGATGGAGTTCTAGCTTTTCCAGAACATAGTACGTTTAATGGGAGAATTCTTCAGAATTTGAGAATGAGAAGGAATGGTTTGGAACCAAGACCTAGGTAAACTCAGTATGAGGCTTTTGAAAAATGGGAGACTGAGTCATATGAACGAGAAAAATGCATAGGCTGAAAGGGGTAGAGAGGATTTTTTCCCAGGTATTTGCATGAGTCACGTGAAGGTCAGATGAAGCAATGGAGAAGAGCTATGGTATCAGAAGGTATATACCCAGTGTTAATGGCTGAGGAACAATTGGGAAGCAAGTGTAAGGAAAAGACAAAACACATCAATGTAACAGGATATGGTGAATCAGATGACAAATTGTTGGAGGACATTTTAACTAAAAATCCTTCACCATATCAAGAAGGACCCAGTAGAGTCACCCCAAGTGCACCTGTAATGGGAACACCCTTAATTCCTCAAATTGTACATGGTACATCAGTTAATAGGGTGCTCCAAGATAGAGAAAGAGAAGCCTTAAGTAAAAATAGGGAGGAAGTAGTACACAAAATAAGTCAATTGAATTAAAATACTGAAGCTTTGACAATACCAGTGACTATAGGTCCTGTTATCCCACTATATGGAGATAAAATGAGTTGCCCAAAACCCCAAGTATAGGAGAGTAGGATCTGCTTCACATGGGTACCCCCACTTTTTGCTGGTGTTTCACTGTTTTTTGACCTTAGTGTGGCTGTGACCCTGCTAATCAGGACCACAACCTAGCTGTTTCCTCTCTAAAACGGTTTCCATGTACATTAGGTACATATCTACTTGGATTCTGGAGTGCCTTATAAGCCCCTAGTATATGGTATACTATGTACCTAGGGCATAGGTACCTCAGAGGCCTACCAGGGGCTGAAGCATGTATTATGCCACTCCTGGGAAGCACTCCAAAATGTCACATCAGGTCTGCTACTGCAGCCTGGGTAAAGGTGTGCTTGCACCCCTTACAGTGGTATAGGCTACCTATATCACTACCACTGCACACACATATAAAACCTATAAGTCACTCTTATGGCAGGCCTTAACAATCCTGAAGGCAGAGTGCTTGGTTTTTATGTGAGAGGGTGCCCCTGCATGAGCTGAGCCCCTATGCAGCGTTCGGAGTACCTCTTCTGATGCTGTTTGTGGTGCAGCCTGACCATATACTCTTAAGTGCATTATAACCTCGCGGTAAATGCTAACTTTGGGATGGCTGCACGGAAACATGTTGTGTTTGGTGTGAAACGCTTTGGAATACTACCCCTCCCCCCCCGCCAGTTCTGGCAGCAGGGGTAGCATTCCACCCTTCTAGAGGGAGAGACATGTTCACACTGGTCTAACCGGGTAGAACTTTCTAGAGCCCTGGCATCACAAAATGGATGCCTCTGCCACAGACACGGGTCTGGCCTCCTGCTGCTGACCGGAACTCCGGCAGGTGAGGCCTGGACAATTGGTTACCTGTCCCAGGGAGGTGTAACCACCTCCCCAGACAGGCAGATGTGTATTGGGGCTGGGCGGGAGCACTCTCTGGTGCTTTGAAGTCCTGCACTGTGGGCACACTTGGTGTCCCTGTGCATAGTTCAGTTCAAACCGGTTGCAGGGGCTCGAAACTGGACAAAGGAAATGGGTGTAACCACCCCTCTTTCCAAACCCTCCCATAGGTGGGACCCTAGAGTATGTCCAACTCCCAAACTTAGTATAAGTATGGGAACCCAGTCCTTGAGACTTTAGATTACCCTGGACGAAACTCTGCAATATATATCCTGGACCTTCGACGTTCTATCCTGACTAGAAGACTGAAGAAATCTCTCTTGGAGTCAAGGAGTGACTCCCCTGCTTGGCAGGCACCAAAGAAGCAACTGTCCTGTCTGCAATTCTGAAGCTCCCGCTGGACGCCAAAGACTCAGCATCACCAGAGGTGGATTTCCAGACTTCCCCGAGGCTACCCTGAGTTCACAGCAAAGCTGTCCCTAATCTTTAAATTTCCAACCGCGACATTGCCCAGAGAAGCTAACGGGAACCCGCAGTTGTGTTTACACACTGCACACAGTCCCCGTGGGTCCCCTCTGTCACTACCTTGGGTGGTTCCTTGGGGTCCCAGCGATTCTACAGGCTCTAGACCTTGTGTCTAGTTCAATCATGGCTCTTATACCACTTTATTGGTATATGGTTTGGTACGCCCCTAGGGCCCAAACGTGTATTTGTGCTATTACTGTTGATTGCTAAATTGTAAATTAAGTACTTCGAACTCCAGTCTCATAAAGAGACTAGAGGGGCGTGTTTTATCTTAAATACATATATTTCAAATAAATACCTGGTGTGGTTGTCCTTTCATTTGATCATTCAAAAGATTATAGACATGTAAAACAAGCTGCTTTACATTCCTTCAAGACATAGCCTGAAGGATGCTCTCCATAGCTACCACTAGGATAGCTTTCAATAAAGGTTGTCTTTAACCTATTCACCATAAGGGGTTGTTTGGACTGATACAAGGTGTCCACTAGAACTAGTGGACAGCATATATCAGGCCACCTTCTCACATTGGTGTGCAGCGTGTGGGATTCCAGCTTGCTATTGTTTTACCAGATAATCTCAATTGAATTGATCAACTGAAAACCACTAAAGGTACCTAAGGTACATATAATATCATGTTTAGCTACAGTAAGTGCTACTGAACTTAGAGTTGTGTGTTAAGGGATAGCACACCCTTTCTACAACTCAAGAGAGTTTATTAGGCCACACTAGTGTAGGTAGTGCAATACACCACACCACATTAGTAATGTCTAGTCAGCCAGGAACCAGTGGGTCCCTGCCAGAAGCCAGTGGGCTTCTCCCCTATAAATATGAGGATCTCTCCTTTGCACAGCTTGGGGCCTTATGTTCCATTAGGAAGCTGAAGACAGGCAAAAGCCCAACCACCCAGCATCTCATAAAGATACTTAAGCTGGATGATCTCTCAGGGACTAGTGGGCCTGATGGGGTAGGCAGTGTGGGTGGGGCAGCAGGTGAGCAAGCAGGCCTAGGGGTAGAAATTCCCCTGACCCTACCTCTAATGCTGACCAGACTGATGAAAATGATCAGAAACCTCCCAGGAGAGGAGAGAGAGACTGCTGAAGTATGAGCAAGACAAGTTCAACCTCAGAAAGCAGCAGATGGCCCTAGAAAGGGAAGCCCTAGAGCTCTACAGAGCTAGTAAAAAGGAGGGACTAGAGTCCCTTGTTGGCAGCAATTTCCCTAGAGATAGAGAGAGGTCTTATGACCATAGAAACCTAAGTAAGATTGTCCCTCCCTACCAGGAGAAGGCCTGTAAAGTACAGAAGGTCCCTCAAGGTCAGTGGGCAGCAATCTTATGGCTCTCCTTTACAGACAAAGGTAGAGATAAGCTCCTCACTGTAAAAGAAGAGGATGCTGATGATTACCAGGCCTTGAAAAGTGCACTGATAGATGGGTTTGGCCTAACCACTGAACAATACAGGTTAAAGTTCAGAGACACCCAAAAAGCACAAAATCAAGACTGGGTTGACTTTGTTGACTGTGCTGCTAAGGCTCTGGAAGGTTGGTTATTGGGCAGTAAAGTGTGTGACTTTTTAGGATTGTATAATCTGATAATGAGGGAGCAGATTCTTAATAACTGTCAAAATCAGCTGTTGCACCAGTACCTGGTAGAGTCTGATCTGACCTCTCCCCAAGAATTGGGAAAGAAGGCAGACAAATGGGTCAGAACCAGGGTGGGGCAGAAGGTACAGAACCAAGGTGGTGACCCAAAGACGCAGGATTCTAAGAACTCTGACAAGGGTGGGGACAAGGGTAAAGACCAGAAGGCTTCTCAAGGGCCCCAAAAATCTTGTTCTAATGGGGAGTCACAGTCAAGGAAGGGAAAAGGCCAAAAGAAACCTTGGTGCAAAACCTGTAAACAGAAAACTCACTGGACCAGTGACTGCACCAAGTCCAAAGAAACTACTCCAGCCACCATTCCCCTAAGGCAACTGTTCCCCCTAGTACAGCTACAATAGGTGGTGGCAATGTTCAGAATAAGGGTGTAGTAGGGTTGAGCCTGGGTTCTGAGATGGACTCTGGCCTAGTCAGAGTTCCAACTCAGGGTGTGCTTGTCTGTGATGGGGGCATGGATATGTCCCACTGTGTGAGTACCAGTAATCTGGGCAAATTCAGACAACAGCCTTTGATAAATGGAGTAGAAGCTTGGGCATTCAGGGAGACAGGAGCAAGTGTCACAATGGTGACAAAAGATCTTGTGGATCCTGGGCAGATTATACATGGTGAAATGTACCAAGTGACCAATGCTAGCAATGTCAGAACAGACCATTCCCTGGCAGTTGTTAACTTCTCCTGGGGAGGGGTAACTGGCCTTAAGAAGGTTGTGGTAAGTGCAGACCTACCAGTACAGTACTTGCTTGGCAATGATCTAGAGACTTCAGAATGGGCTGAAGTGGAGCTCAGGACACATGCAGAAATGTTAGGGATCCCTGCTCATTTCTTTGCTGTGACTAGGTCACAGGCCAAAATGTCTAAAGCTAGACAGGCCCTGGATTCTGGAATAATGGACCAGGTGTCTCACAAGAGGAGGAGCAGTAGGGTTAAGGCAGAGCCTTCCCACCTGACTCAGAATGCTGATCAGTCTCCTCAGGGAGATGATCTTGAGCCTGAAGAAGGAACTGTCCAAGAGGAGCTTGAACCTGACCAGGTTCAGTTCTTTGGGACAGGGGGTCCTTCCAGATCTGATCTGAACCAGGAGCAGAAAACCTGCCCCTCTCTTGAACCCCTCAGAAAGCAAGCTGCTGATGAGGCTGCTGGGAATGCTAGTGGCACCCATAAACTTTATTGGGATGTTGGACTCCTTTACTCAGAGAATAGAGACCTCAGGCCTGGTGCATCCAGGAGGTTGGTTATACCTCTGAAGTTTAGGGGCTTCCTATTGACACTAGCCCATGATATTCCCCTAGCAGGACACCTGGGCCAGAACAAGACTTGGGCCAGGATTGTCCCTCACTTTCACTGGCACCACATGTCTGAAGACACAAAGGAGTTTTGTCGCGCCTGTGTAACCTGCCAAGCCAGTGGCAAAGCAGGTGGCACCACAAAGGCCCTCCTGATACCACTACCTGTGGTGGGGGTGCCCTTTGAAAGGGTAGGGATTGACATTGTTGGTCCCATGGATCCCCAAACAGCATCTGGGCACAGCTTTATACTGGTGGTGGTGGACCATGCCACCAGGTACCCAGAGGCAATTCCCCTAAGGACCACTAGCAAGAGCTCTCTTGAGTGTATTCTCAAGACTAGGCTTTCCTAAGGAGGTAGTATCTGACAGGGAGCAGACTTCATGTCCAGTTACTTGACTGCTATGTGGAAGGAGTGTGGAGTGAACTACACGTTCACCACACCCTATCACCCACAATGCAATGGTTTAGTTGAAAGATTCAACAAAACCTTAACTGCTACTTAAAGAACTCCCAGAGAAGCTTAGACGAAAAAGGAACCTACTCTTGCCCTGCCTTTTATTTGCATACAGGGAGGTGACTCAAAAGGGGGTTGGTTACAGCCCATTTGAACTTTTGTTTGGTCACCCTGTCAGGGATCCATTGTGTTTGGTGAAGGAAGGATGGGAGTTACCTCTCAAGCCCCCAAAGCAAGACATAGTGGACTATGTATTTGGTCTACACTCCAGGATGGCTGAGTGCATGAAAAAAGCAAACAAAAACCTTGAGGCTATCCAGGAACTGCAAAAAGCCTGGCCTGACCAAAAGGCTGTACTGACTGTTTACAAGCCAGGTCAGAACGTGTGAGTGTTTGAGCCTGTGGCCACAGCAGCCCTCCTGGACAAATGGAGTGCCCCCCATACAATAGTTGAACAGAAAGGGGAGGTTACCTACTTGTTAGACCTAGGAACCCCTAGGATTCCCCATAGCGTACTTCATGTCGACAGAATTAAACCATATGTTGACAGGGCAGATATGGGCTTGCTCATGGCTACTGATGATGGACAGGCGGAAGAGAGTGACCCACTCCCTGACCTGCTTTCTCAGAAACCTGATGATGGGTCAGTTGATGGTGTAGCCTTGGCAGGCAGCCTCACTGCCCAGCAGCAAACTGACTGCAGAAATCTTCTCAGCCAGTTTAGACATATGTTTTCTCTGACTCCAAGTCAGACCACCTGGTGCACTCATGAAGTGGACACTGGGTACAGTCTACCTGTGAAGAATAAGATCTACAGGCAACCTGACCATGTCAGGGACTGTATAAGGACAGAAGTCCAAAAGATGTTGGATTGGGTGTGATTGAACCCTCAGTTAACCCTTGGGCTAGTCCAGTAGTCCTGGTACCTAAACCTCACACCACAGAAGACAAAAGAGAAATGAGGTTTTGTGTAGACTACATGGGTTTCAATGCAGTCACTAGGACTGATGCTCATCCCATCCCCAGGGCAGATGAGCTAATAGATACTTTGGCCTCAGCCACGTTTCTAAGCACATTTGACCTGACAGCTGGCTACTGGCAGATCAGACTAGCTGATGATGCAAAGCCAAAGACAGCATTTTGTTATGTTATGTTATGTTATGTTATGTTATGTTATGGAGATTTATATAGCGCGCGATTACCCGAGGGTGTCCTGGCGCTACCCATTACTCCTGAGCGGGGGGGCGGAAGTTTGCCATTGCACATAAACAGCCAGGTCTTCAGGCTCTTCCTGAAGGCCAAGAGATCAGGGCACATTCTTAGGGAGTGCTGAAGGGTGTTTCATGCCTTTGTGGCTCGCAGAATGAAACTTCTTCTGCCACAGGAAGCCTTCCTTATCCGTGGTACTATAACCAACTTGGCTTCCATAGAGCGTAGCGTCCTTTTAGGCCAATACCATTGGATGTTTTGTTTCAGGAACTCCGGGACTATGCCCTGAAGGGCCTTAAAAACAATACAAAGGGCTCTAAAACAAACCCGCTTCCTAACGGGAAGCCAATGCAGTTTACTGGTTTCTTTAGAAATGGACGCAAATTTGGCTGTGCCTGACAGTAGCCTAGCTGCCGCATTTTGAAGCATTTGCAATCTATTCATATAAAATTCCTGTAGGCTCAAATAGAGACCATTACATTAGTCAATCTTGGACATCAGAAGTGCAGTAACCACTGTACGTGGACTGTCAGGCGGTAAAAAAGGGAGGATCTTTTTAATCATCCTTTAATCAAACTTAGGAATCCTGATAGATGACAAGCTTAATTTTGGTGACCAGATTAACTCTATCTCATCGGCCACCTTTTTTGTCCTTAGGATGATTTAAAAGATCCTCCCTTTTTCTACCCCTAGTGGGCACTATCAATTTGTGGTAATTGCCTTTGGTTTGAAGAATGCACCTGCCACTTTCCAAAGGTTGGTGAATCAAGTCCTTACAGGCCTGAAAGACTTTATCACAGCATATCTAGATGATATTGCTGTCTTTAGCTCCACCTGGGAGGATCACCTGGTCCACCTGAGGAATGTTTTGGAGGCCCTGCAAAACGCAGGCCTAACTATCAAGGCTACTAAGTGCCAGATAGGGCAGAGTCAGGTTGTGTACCTGGGCCGCCTTGTAGGTGGAGGCCAGGTGTAACCATTGCAGAGCAAAATCTAGACCATAATGGAATGGATTGCCCCAACTACCCAGACTCAGGTGAGAGCCTTCTTAGGCCTGACTTGGGACTATAGGAGATTTGTCAAGGGGTATGGATCAATAGTGACACCCCTGAATGACTTAACTTCTATAAAGATGCCCAAAAAGGTTCAGTGGGCAGCTAGCTGTCAAAAGGCATTTGATGACCTGAAGCAGGCCATGTGCACTGCTCCCATTCTGCAGAGTCCTGACTACTCCAAGAAGTTCATTGTCCAAACAGATGCATCTGAATTGGGGGTAGGGGCTGTACTGTCACAATTGAATGATGAATGTCAGGATCAGCCAGTAGCTTTCATAAGCAGAAGGCTGACCCCTAGAGAGAAACATTGGTTAGCCATTGAGAGGGAGGCCTTTACTGTGGTGTGGACTCTGAAGAAGTTGAGGCCATACTTATTTGGTGCTCACTTCCTTGTTCAGACAGACTATAAGCCCCTCTTATGGCTAAAACAAATGAAGGGTGAAACCCCCAAACTGCTTAGGTGGTCCATTTCCCTTCAGGGGATGGACTTTACAGTGGAACATAGACCTGGGAGTAACCATGCCAATGCAGATGGACTCTCTAGGCATTTCCACTTAGAACATGAAGACTCAACTGGTCAAGGTTAGTTTAATGTCCCTGCGTTTGGGGGGGTTGTGTAGGAGAGTAGGATCTGCTTCACATGGGTACCCCCACTTTTTGCTGGTGTTTCACAGTTTTTCAACCTTAGTCTGGCTGTGGCCCTGCTAATCAGGACCACGGCCTAGCTGCTTCCTCTCTGAAATGGTTTCCATGTACATTAGGTACATATCTAATTGGATTCTGAAGTGCCTTATAAGCCCCTAGTATATGGTATAGTATGTACCTAAGGCATAGGTACCTCAGAGGCCTACCAGGGGCTGCAGCATGTATTATGCCACCCCTGGGAAGCACTCCAAAATGGCACCACAGGTCTGCTACTGCAGCCTGGTAAGGGTGTGCTTGCACCCCTTACAGTGGTATAGGCTACCTACATCACTACCATTGCACACACATGTAAAACCTATAAGTCACTCCTATGGCAGGCCTTAACAATCCTGAAGGCAGAGGGCTTGTTTTTAATGTGAGAGGGTGCCCCTGCATCAGCAGAGCCCCTCTGCAGCATTCAGAGTACCACCTCTGATGCTGTTTGTGGTTCAGCCTGACCATATACTCTTGAGTGCATTATAAACTCGCAGTAAATGCTAACTTTGGGATGGCTGCACGGAAACATGTCGTGTTTGGTGTCAAACGCTTTGGAATACTACCCCGCTGCCAGATCTGGCGGCGGGGGTAGCATTCTACCCTTCTAGAGGGAGAGACATGTTCACACTGGTCTAACCCGGTAGGACTTTCTAGAGCCCTGGCATCACAAAATGGATGCCTCTGCCACAGACACGGGTCTGGCCTCCTGCTGCTGACCGAAACTCCGGCAGGGGAGGCCTGGGCAATAGGGTTCCCATCCCAGGGAGGCGTAACCACCTCCCCAGACAGGCAGATGTGTATATGAGCTGGGCGGAAGCACTCTCTGGTGCTTTGAAGACCTGCACTGGGGGCACACTTGGTGTCCCTGTGCATATTCCAGTTCAAACCGGTTGCAGTGGCTACCTGCCCCTGCTCTGGTGCAAAGCTGGACAAAGGAAATGGGTGTAACCACCTCTCTTTCCAAATCCTCCCATAGGTGGGTCCCTAGAGTATGCCCAACCCCCAAACTTAGTATAAGTATGGGAACCCAGTACTTGAGTCTTTAGATTACCCTGGATGAAACTCTGCAATATATATCCTGGACCTTCGACATTCTATCCTGACTAGAAGACTGAAGAAATCTCCCTTGGAGTCAAGGAGTGACTCCCCTGCTTGGCAGGCACCAAAGAAGCAACTGTCCTGTCTGCAATTCTGAAGCTCCCGCTGGACGCCAAAGACTCAGCATCACCAGAGGTGGATTTCCAGACTTCCCCGAGGCTACCCTGAGTTCACAGCAAAGCTGTCCCTAATCTTTAAATTTCCAACCGCGACATTGCCCAGAGAAGCTAACGGGAACCCGCAGTTGTGTTTACACACTGCACACAGTCCCCGTGGGTCCCCTCTGTCACTACCTTGGGTGGTTCCTTGGGGTCCCAGCGATTCTACAGGCTCTAGACCTTGTGTCTAGTTCAATCATGGCTCTTATACCACTTTATTGGTATATGGTTTGGTACGCCCCTAGGGCCCAAACGTGTATTTGTGCTATTACTGTTGATTGCTAAATTGTAAATTAAGTACTTCGAACTCCAGTCTCATAAAGAGACTAGAGGGGCGTGTTTTATCTTAAATACATATATTTCAAATAAATACCTGGTGTGGTTGTCCTTTCATTTGATCATTCAAAAGATTATAGACATGTAAAACAAGCTGCTTTACATTCCTTCAAGACATAGCCTGAAGGATGCTCTCCATAGCTACCACTAGGATAGCTTTCAATAAAGGTTGTCTTTAACCTATTCACCATATGGGGTGGTTTGGACTGATACAAGGTGTCCACTAGAACTAGTGGACAGCATATATCAGGCCACCTTCTCACATTGGTGTGCAGCGTGTGGGATTCCAGCTTGCTATTGTTTTACCACATAATCTCAATTGAATTGATCAACTGAAAACCACTAAAGGTACCTAAGGTACATATAATATCATGTTTAGCTACAGTAAGTGCTACTGAACTTAGAGTTGTGTGTTAAGGGATAGCACACCCTTTCTACAACTCAAGAGAGTTTATTAGGCCACACTAGTGTAGGTAGTGCAATACACCACACCACATTAGTAATGTCTAGTCAGCCAGGAACCAGTGGGTCCCTGCCAGAAGCTAGTGGGCTTCTCCCCTATAAATATGAGGATCTCTCCTTTGCACAGCTTGGGGCCTTATGTTCCATTAGGAAGCTGAAGACAGGCAAAAGCCCAACCACCCAGCATCTCATAAAGATACTTAAGCTGGATGATCTCTCAGGGACTAGTGGGCCTGATGGGGTAGGCAGTGTGGGTGGGGCAGCAGGTGAGCAAGCAGGCCTAGGGGTAGAAATTCCCCTGACCCTACCTCTAATGCTGCCCAGACTGATGACAATGATCAGAAACCTCCCAGGAGAGGAGAGAGAGACTGCTGAAGTATGAGCAAGACAAGTTCAACCTCAGAAAGCAGCAGATGGCCCTAGAAAGGGTAGCCCTAGAGCTCTACAGAGCTAGTAAAAAGGAGGGACTAGAGTCCCTTGTTGGCAGCAATTTCCCTAGAGATAGAGAGAGGTCTTATGACCATAGAAACCTAAGTAAGATTGTCCCTCCCTACCAGGAGAAGGCCTGTAAAGTACAGAAGGTCCCTCAAGGTCAGTGGGCAGCAATCTTATGGCTCTCCTTTACAGACAAAGGTAGAGATAAGCTCCTCACTGTAAAAGAAGAGGATGCTGATGATTACCAGGCCTTGAAAAGTGCACTGATAGATGGGTTTGGCCTAACCACTGAACAATACAGGTTAAAGTTCAGAGACACCCAAAAAGCACAAAATCAAGACTGGGTTGACTTTGTTGACTGTGCTGCTAAGGCTCTGGAAGGTTGGTTATTGGGCAGTAAAGTGTGTGACTTTTTAGGATTGTATAATCTGATAATGAGGGAGCAGATTCTTAATAACTGTCAAAATCAGCTGTTGCACCAGTACCTGGTAGACTCTGATCTGACCTCTCCCCAAGAATTGGGAAAGAAGGCAGACAAATTGGTCAGAACCAGGGTGGGGCAGAAGGTACAGAACCAAGGTGGTGACCCAAAGACGCAGGATTCTAAGAACTCTGACAAGGGTGGGGACAAGGGTAAAGACCAGAAGGCTTCTCAAGGGCCCCAAAAATCTTCTTCTAATGGGGAGTCACAGTCAAGGAAGGGAAAAGGCCAAAAGAAACCTTGGTGCAAAACCTGTAAACAGAAAACTCACTGGACCAGTGACTGCACCAAGTCCAAAGAAACTACTCCAGCCACCATTCCCCTAAGGCAACTGTTCCCCCTAGTACAGCTACAATAGGTGGTGGCAATGTTCAGAATAAGGGTGTAGTAGGGTTGACCCTGGGTTCTGAGATGGACTCTGGCCTAGTCAGAGTTCCAACTCAGGGTGTGCTTGTCTGTGATGGGGGCATGGATATGTCCCACTGTGTGAGTACCAGTAATCTGGGCAAATTCAGACAACAGCCTTTGATAAATGGAGTAGAAGCTTGGGCATTCAGGGAGACAGGAGCAAGTGTCACAATGGTGACAAAAGATCTTGTGGATCCTGGGCAGATTATACATGGTGAAATGTACCAAGTGACCAATGCTAGCAATGTCAGAACAGACCATTCCCTGGCAGTTGTTAACTTCTCCTGGGGAGGGGTAACTGGCCTTAAGAAGGTTGTGGTAAGTGCAGACCTACCAGTACAGTACTTGCTTGGCAATGATCTAGAGACTTCAGAATGGGCTGAAGTGGAGCTCAGGACACATGCAGAAATGTTAGGGATCCCTGCTCATTTCTTTGCTGTGACTAGGTCACAGGCCAAAATGTCTAAAGCTAGACAGGCCCTGGATTCTGGAATAATGGACCAGGTGTCTCACAAGAGGAGGAGCAGTAGGGTTAAGGCAGAGCCTTCCCACCTGACTCAGAATGCTGATCAGTCTCCTCAGGGAGATGATCTTGAGCCTGAAGAAGGAACTGTCCAAGAGGAGCTTGAACCTGACCAGGTTCAGTTCTTTGGGACAGGGGGTCCTTCCAGATCTGATCTGAACCAGGAGCAGAAAACCTGCCCCTCTCTTGAACCCCTCAGAAAGCAAGCTGCTGATGAGGCTGCTGGGAATGCTAGTGGCACCCATAAACTTTATTGGGATGTTGGACTCCTTTACTCAGAGAATAGAGACCTCAGGCCTGGTGCATCCAGGAGGTTGGTTATACCTCTGAAGTTTAGGGGCTTCCTATTGACACTAGCCCATGATATTCCCCTAGCAGGACACCTGGGCCAGAACAAGACTTGGGCCAGGATTGTCCCTCACTTTCACTGGCACCACATGTCTGAAGACACAAAGGAGTTTTGTCGCGCCTGTGTAACCTGCCAAGCCAGTGGCAAAGCAGGTGGCACCACAAAGGCCCTCCTGATACCACTACCTGTGGTGGGGGTGCCCTTTGAAAGGGTAGGGATTGACATTGTTGGTCCCATGGATCCCCAAACAGCATCTGGGCACAGCTTTATACTGGTGGTGGTGGACCATGCCACCAGGTACCCAGAGGCAATTCCCCTAAGGACCACTAGCAAGAGCTCTCTTGAGTGTATTCTCAAGACTAGGCTTTCCTAAGGAGGTAGTATCTGACAGGGAGCAGACTTCATGTCCAGTTACTTGACTGCTATGTGGAAGGAGTGTGGAGTGAACTACACGTTCACCACACCCTATCACCCACAATGCAATGGTTTAGTTGAAAGATTCAACAAAACCTTAACTGCTACTTAAAGAACTCCCAGAGAAGCTTAGACGAAAAAGGAACCTACTCTTGCCCTGCCTTTTATTTGCATACAGGGAGGTGACTCAAAAGGGGGTTGGTTACAGCCCATTTGAACTTTTGTTTGGTCACCCTGTCAGGGATCCATTGTGTTTGGTGAAGGAAGGATGGGAGTTACCTCTCAAGCCCCCAAAGCAAGACATAGTGGACTATGTATTTGGTCTACACTCCAGGATGGCTGAGTGCATGAAAAAAGCAAACAAAAACCTTGAGGCTATCCAGGAACTGCAAAAAGCCTGGCCTGACCACAAGGCTGTACTGACTGTTTACAAGCCAGGACAGAACGTGTGAGTGTTTGAGCCTGTGGCCACAGCAGCCCTCCTGGACAAATGGAGTGCCCCCCATACAATAGTTGAACAGAAAGGGGAGGTTACCTACTTGTTAGACCTAGGAACCCCTAGGATTCCCCATAGCGTACTTCATGTCGACAGAATTAAACCATATGTTGACAGGGCAGATATGGGCTTGCTCATGGCTACTGATGATGGACAGGCGGAAGAGAGTGACCCACTCCCTGACCTGCTTTCTCAGAAACCTGATGATGGGTCAGTTGATGGTGTAGCCTTGGCAGGCAGCCTCACTGCCCAGCAGCAAACTGACTGCAGAAATCTTCTCAGCCAGTTTAGACATATGTTTTCTCTGACTCCAAGTCAGACCACCTGGTGCACTCATGAAGTGGACACTGGGTACAGTCTACCTGTGAAGAATAAGATCTACAGGCAACCTGACCATGTCAGGGACTGTATAAGGACAGAAGTCCAAAAGATGTTGGATTGGGTGTGATTGAACCCTCAGTTAACCCTTAGGCTAGTCCAGTAGTCCTGGTACCTAAACCTCACACCACAGAAGACAAAAGAGAAATGAGGTTTTGTGTAGACTACATGGGTTTCAATGCAGTCACTAGGACTGATGCTCATCCCATCCCCAGGGCAGATGAGCTAATAGATACTTTGGCCTCAGCCACGTTTCTAAGCACATTTGACCTGACAGCTGGCTACTGGCAGATCAGACTAGCTGATGATGCAAAGCCAAAGACAGCATTTTGTTATGTTATGTTATGTTATGTTATGTTATGTTATGGAGATTTATATAGCGGGCGATTACCCGAGGGTGTCCTGGCGCTACCCATTATTCCTGAGCGGGGGGGCGGAAGTTTGCCATTGCACATAAACAGCCAGGTCTTCAGGCTCTTCCTGAAGGCCAAGAGATCAGGGCACATTCTTAGGGAGTGCTGAAGGGTGTTTCATGCCTTTGTGGCTCGCAGAATGAAACTTCTTCTGCCACAGGAAGCCTTCCTTATCCGTGGTACTATAACCAACTTGGCTTCCATAGAGCGTAGCGTCCTTTTAGGCCAATACCATTGGATATTTTGTTTCAGGAACTCCGGGACTATGCCCTGAAGGGCCTTAAAAACAATACAAAGGGCTCTAAAACAAACCCGCTTCCTAACGGGAAGCCAATGCAGTTTACTGGTTTCTTTAGAAATGGACGCAAATTTGGCTGTGCCTGACAGTAGCCTAGCTGCCGCATTTTGAAGCATTTGCAATCTATTCATATAAAATTCCTGTAGGCTCAAATAGAGACCATTACATTAGTCAATCTTGGACATCAGAAGTGAAGTAACCACTGTACGTGGACTGTCAGGCGGTAAAAAAGGGAGGATCTTTTTAATCATCCTTTAATCAAACTTAGGAATCCTGATAGATGACAAGCTTAATTTTGGTGACCAGATTAACTCTATCTCATTGGCCACCTTTTTTGTCCTTAGGATGATTCAAAAGATCCTCCCTTTTTCTACCCCTAGTGGGCACTATCAATTTGTGGTAATTGCCTTTGGTTTGAAGAATGCACCTGCCACTTTCCAAAGGTTGGTGAATCAAGTCCTTACAGGCCTGAAAGACTTTAGCACAGCATATCTAGATGATATTGCTGTCTTTAGCTCCACCTGGGAGGATCACCTGGTCCACCTGAGGAATGTTTTGGAGTCCCTGCAAAAAGCAGGCCTAACTATCAAGGCTACTAAGTGCCAGATAGGGCAGAGTCAGGTTGTGTTCCTGGGCCGCCTTGTAGGTGGAGGCCAGGTGTAACCATTGCAGAGCAAAATCTAGACCATAATGGAATGGATTGCCCCAACTACCCAGACTCAGGTGAAAGCCTTCTTAGGCCTGACTTGGGACTATAGGAGATTTGTCAAGGGGTATGGATCAATAGTGACACCCCTGAATGACTTAACTTCTATAAAGATGCCCAAAAAGGTTCAGTGGGCAGCTAGCTGTCAAAAGGCATTTGATGACCTGAAGCAGGCCATGTGCACTGCTCCCATTCTGCAGAGTCCTGACTACTCCAAGAAGTTTCATTGTCCAAACAGATGCATCTGAATTGGGGGTAGGGGCTGTACTGTCACAATTGAATGATGAATGTCAGGATCAGCCAGTAGCTTTCATAAGCAGAAGGCTGACCCCTAGAGAGAAACATTGGTTAGCCATTGAGAGGGAGGCCTTTACTGTGGTGTGGACTCTGAAGAAGTTGAGGCCATACTTATTTGGTGCTCACTTCCTTGTTCAGACAGACTATAAGCCCCTCTTATGGCTAAAACAAATGAAGGGTGAAACCCCCAAACTGCTTAGGTGGTCCATTTCCCTTCAGGGGATGGACTTTACAGTGGAACATAGACCTGGGAGTAACCATGCCAATGCAGATGGACTCTCTAGGCATTTCCACTTAGAACATGAAGACTCAACTGGTCAAGGTTAGTTTAATGTCCCTGCATTTGGGGGGGTTGTTTAGGAGAGTAGGATCTGCTTCACATGGGTACCCCCACTTTTTGCTGGTGTTTCACAGTTTTTCAACCTTAGTCTGGCTGTGGCCCTGCTAATCAGGACCACGGCCTAGCTGCTTCCTCTCTAAAATGGTTTCCATGTACATTAGGTACATATCTAATTGGATTCTGAAGTGCCTTATAAGCCCCTAGTATATGGTATAGTATGTACCTAAGGCATAGGTACCTCAGAGGCCTACCAGGGGCTGCAGCATGTATTATGCCACCCCTGGGAAGCACTCCAAAATGGCACCACAGGTCTGCTACTGCAGCCTGGTAAGGGTGTGCTTGCACCCCTTACAGTGGTATAGGCTACCTACATCACTACCATTGCACACACATGTAAAACCTATAAGTCACTCCTATGGCAGGCCTTAACAATCCTGAAGGCAGAGTGCTTGTTTTTAATGTGAGAGGGTGCCCCTGCATCAGCAGAGCCCCTCTGCAGCATTCAGAGTACCACCTCTGATGCTGTTTGTGGTTCAGCCTGACCATATACTCTTGAGTGCATTATAAACTCGCAGTAAATGCTAACTTTGGGATGGCTGCACGGAAACATGTCGTGTTTGGTGTCAAACGCTTTGGAATACTACCCCGCTGCCAGATCTGGCGGCGGGGGTAGCATTCCACCCTTCTAGAGGGAGAGACATGTTCACACTGGTCTAACCCGGTAGGACTTTCTAGAGCCCTGGCATCACAAAATGGATGCCTCTGCCACAGACACGGGTCTGGCCTCCTGCTGCTGACCGAAACTCCGGCAGGGGAGGCCTGGGCAATAGGTTTCCCATCCCAGGGAGGCGTAACCACCTCCCCAGACAGGCAGATGTGTATATGAGCTGGGCGGGAGCACTCTCTGGTGCTTTGAAGACCGGCACTGGGGTCACACTTGGTGTCCCTGTGCATATTCCAGTTCAAACCGGTTGCAGTGGCTACCTGCCCCTGCTCTGGTGCAAAGCTGGACAAAGGAAATGGGTGTAACCACCCCTCTTTCCAAATCCTCCCATAGGTGGGTCCCTAGAGTATGCCCAACCCCCAAACTTAGTATAAGTATGGGAACCCAGTACTTGAGTCTTTAGATTACCCTGGATGAAACTCTGCAATATATATCCTGGACCTTCGACATTCTATCCTGACTAGAAGACTGAAGAAATCTCCCTTGGAGTCAAGGATAGACTCCCCTGCTTGGCAGGCACCAAAGAAGCAACTGTCCGGTCTGCAATTCCGAAGCTCCCGCTCGATGCTGAAGTGTCTGCATCACCAGAGGTAGATTTCCTGACTTCCTCGAGGCTACCCTGAGTCCACAGCAAAGCTGAGGCCCGTGACTATCATGGGTGACGAGGAACCATGACCCCTGGGCACCGTGTACTATTGCTGGTACATCAACTTCCTGTTTATCCCTGATGTTTTGCTTTGGGCTCTGAGTAGCTCCAGCCTTGAGCATTGACTGCACCGAACATCTCTGACCTCCACTCCACGAGTGACCCGTGGGCTGGGTTCCAGTGCGACTGCTCAAGGCTCCTTTGGGATCGCTAGCCCGTTGGCCAGTGGGTCCCCACGAAGGCAACTCCTCTTCTGCTTGGGCTTCCCGGGTTGCTCCTGACGTGCCCTGACTTACCTTTGCTGGGTGAGTCCCTCAGACCTTGCTGGTCTGCACCGACGACCTTCTTCTCTTTCCACAAGACTTGCCGTTGCCAAGGCTTGTTGGGTCCATTCTGGTCACTGACACCGCAGCACTCGACAGACTTTGTGGTACGGCTCGAATCCAGCTCATGGACTTTGTTGACACCTCCTGGACCTCGTGGCTGAAGAGTCAAGACACCCATCAACTCACCTGAAGCACCCGACATCTGTAGGCATTGGTCCATCCTGCCCTCGGTCACTGGCAAGTGACCCAGACTCTGTTCCCTCTGCTTTCAGGTTCCTTCCATCCTAGATCCAGGCTTGGATCCCTTCGGACACTTCTCCTCTTCACGGCAGCAGCAGTTCTTTGCCAGCTTCCATTGTAATCGGCAATGCGACACCAAAAGACACCTATGCACCCGGCTTCCTTTGGTGAGGTAACACGGCTACTCTTAAGTCCAAAAGGGTTTGATCCTAACTCGATTCTAAGTGTCCCTAATCTTTAAATTTCCAACTTGCCCATAGAAGCTAACGGGAATCCACGGTTGTGTTTACACACTGCACACAGTCCCTGTGGGTCCCCTGTGTCACTACCTTGGGTGGTTCCTTGGGGACCCAGGGACTCAACAGGCTCTAGGCCTTGTGTCTAGTTCAGTCGTGGCTGTCATATCATTTTATTGGTATAGGGTTTGGTAGCCCCTAGGGCCCAAACGTGTATTTGTGCTATTACTGTTGATTGCTAACTTGTAAATGAAGTACTTCGAACTCCAGTCTCATAAAGAGACTAGCGGGGTGTGTTTTATCTTAAATCCATATATTTTAAAAATATGTCCGGTGTGGTTGTCCTTTCATTTGATCATTCAAGAGATTATAGACTGGTAAAACAAGCTGCTTTACATTCCTTCAAGACTTAGCCTGAAGGCTGCTCTCCATAGCTACCACTAGGATAGCTTTCAATAAAGGTTGTCTTTAACCTATTCACCATAAGGGGTTGTTTGGACTGATACAAGGTGCGCACTAAAACTAGTGGACAGCATATATCAGGCCACCTTCTCACACCAAGTTGTAACAACTCCTTTGAGTAATCCGAGAAAAGAGATAGTAATACCCGATGATCAGGCTAGTGAGTGCGATTCAGTCATTTCATTAATGAATCTTCCAATAAGAGAACCCATAATTGAAACTCCAAAAAGAGCCACACCCGGAAATTCGAAAGAAAAAGGGTCTATGGTACCCTTTGGAACGAGAAGGTCAACAGCTGTCACTCCAGAAGATTTCGAAAGATGGGCACAGAAAAACAAAGCTCAACACCAAAGATCGTAGATGTTTACAGATTGAAAGTAGAGTTGGAAGAGATGATAGCTGGAAACGTGGGAATAGAAAGGTTGAACCTTTACAATGATGAAGAGTTGTTGTTTATATGTAAGAGTATAACCAGAAACGCAAAATTGTTTCATGGGAGATTGACAGAATTTGCTGCAGAGATTGGAGTAGATATATGGAGATCAAAATTACTACAGATTCTTGCTCAAGGAATCAGAAAATGCAGAGAGATTGTGTTGTATGAGAGAGGTTCCTGGTGGTGGATATGTTCATGTTCCGTGGAGCAGACAGGATATTCTGTCATTTACAATTGATTTTCCTAGATTAAGAGAGAAACCCGTTGAATGGTATAAACAGGTTGAGAGGTTTGTGAAAGTTTTGAAGGTTCTGTTGAAGGATCTGGATGGTTTGTTTGATATTGTGGTACCAGCTGACTTATGGACAGAGTGTAAGATCACAGTTGATTGGCCAAGTGAGGAGTATGCTCGAGACTCGAAAACAGGAGCAGCATCAGAGGAGGTGATGAAGAAATATCACCAAGTAATTACTTTTCTGAAAGGGAAAATCCCTCCTAAAGAAACAGATCTGGATAAAAATAGATAGAACAACTGAAGAGCCAAATGAGTCTGTGCATGCATATTATTGGCGGTTATTGCAGGTGTTTAAGCAGTACAGTTGTTTTGAGAATATTGGTGATAAGGATATGGGACATTTTGTGTATCTGTTTGTGTATGGTCTGAAACCAGAGATTAGTCAGATGATTCAACAGCACAGGTTGTGCTGGCAGAGCAAGACGATTGATGAGATTTTGAAGTATGCCACATATTGCGGAGATGACATTGAGGCAAGGCGTAGAAAGTTAAAAGAGAAAATGATGTGGGCACAAGTGAAATTGGCAGAACAACAGGAAAATAAATTAAATACCCAGACTGATAATCAGGTGAAAGAGCAGAATCAGAATGATCAAGCGGCAAATGGTGGTAAAGTAAGAGGATGAATGAATAGAGAGGAAGCGAAGAAGAGGTTTCCTTGTCATGGGTACGGAAAGCTTGGACAGTGGAAGAACGAGTGTAAGAATATTCAGAATAATAATGGGCCAAACCAAAATTTAAATCCACAGATGCACAATGAAGTGATTATAATCCGCAGCAGGTAGTCACGCCACAGTATCAGGTGCCAGCAGCTCCTATGCCAAACTTTGTGAACCCTCAAAGACACAGTGCGAATGCCGGATTTCAGGGAGAAAGTGGTAAGGAAAATTCTGTGGTTACACAATATTTTTTACAGAATGATGATGGAGAGATGGACTATGCGCAACAACAGTGCCTGAGGGGGGAGGAAGAGGAGTGCGTGCTTGGCGCATCCTTTCCGGTAGATCGATCAGGTCCATTTATTGACGGGAAAGTGGAAGGCAGTGATATCACTTTTCTATTGGATACTGGTGCTACCCAGTCTACTGTGAGAACTGCAGACATCCCAAACCTACCCCTCTCGGGAGAATCTATCAAGTTGTAGGAGTCTCGAATCAACAGATTAGAACCCCCAATTACAAAACCAATGGAGGTACATATTGGAAACTTTAAAGACATGCATCAGTTTGTAGTTTGTGATTCCAGTCCAGTAAATCTGTTGGGAAGAGAGCTATTGTGCAAGATGAATTGCATGAGCTACTGTACACCGGATGGTGTTGCTTTCCAAACCTCTGATGAAGAAGTTATATATAAAATGTTGCTTGCTAAGCAGGGTACTGAAGTAGATGAGATGTATTCCCTTCATGACTGAAAATGAATTACCCGAAGAGTTAAGGACAACAGTAAATCCAGAGGTGTGGGATTTTATAGGAAAAGATATTGGACTGATGTCAAATGTAGATCCAATGAGCGTGGCAGTGAAGGAAGGTGCAGTTTATCCAAACACACAACAGTATAAAATGAGTCCACAAGTGAAAACAGGAGTTGCTCCAGAAATTAACCGAATCATTAAACAAGGCATTTTGAAAGAAATAATGAGTAGTCCTTGTAATTCACCAATAATGGGTTTTAAAAAGCCAGAAAATACAGGATAGTGCAGGATTTGAAAACAATTAACAAAATTGTAGTGCCTTGTTGCCTGGTAGTGCCAAATCCAGCAGTGATCCTTTATCAGATACCTTGGAATGCAGGCTGGTTTTCAGTAATTGATTTATGCCAAGCCTTTTTTCGATTCCTTTTGCACGCAGACAGCCAATATTTATTCGCATTTAGGCTCGAAGACTGTGTCTTGGCATGGTGCCGAGTTCCTCAAGGGTATACAGAGAGCCCCTTGACTTTTAATCAAATCCTGAAAAAGGGCGTAGAAACATTGGTCATGCCCAGAAATTCAGTCCTGGTTCAGTACATTGATGACCTACTGGTGCCATCAAAATCACAAGAAGATTGAGTCACTGATAGGCCTGAGCTAAAATTCCGTTACGCTCGCGGAAATTGCGATAATTTGACATTTTTGCGTTCCGCAGAGAGCGCGAAAATTTCAAAATTTCTGCAATCCGCATTTTATCGGAAATTTTTTGCTTGCTCGCGCTGTAAAATAATACATTCTCGCGTGCGCGCGATCGCCTTACCTGAATCCCCACGTTCGCCGACAAGTTTTCCCGATCCGGTCGCGTTCTCCATGAGATGTTGGATTGTTGGTAGCCATTTGCACTGTCTCGCAACAGTTCGCGCCCGCAGTAACGTCATTCGTCGTGCGATCACGTCTTTCTTCTCGCAATCATGCACCGCGAGACAAGTGAAAACAAGATGGCCGGGCCCGCGAGCAACCGCATGGGTAAGTTGGCGAGCCGCGACCACGCAAAAAATACCGCGAACGGGCGGGAAAAAAACTTCCGCATCTTCGCGATATTTCCGCGTGTTTGCGGAGATTTTTAACATTTTCGCGATAATTTGCGAAAGTGAATTTCGCAAATTCCGCCCACCCCTAGTCACTGACACGATTGCATTACTGAACCATTTGGCCGAAGGAGGACACGAGGTGTCTCCAGACAAATTGCAGTTTTGTCAGCAAGAAGTCAAATATTTAGGCCACAAAATAGAAAGAGGAGTTAGAAAAGTTACACCGGAGAGAAAAAGACAATAAAGAAAATGCAACTACCTCAGACACAAAAGGAGATGAGAATGTTTATCGGATTGGTTGGGTACTGTAGGCAGTGGATAGTTGGGTCATCCCTGCTGGCCAAACCATTGATTCAGTTAACCCGGAAAAGAGCGAAAGATCCGATTTTCCGGAATGATGAGTTTGTGGAAGCATTTGCGAAATTGTCTGTGTGAGGCCCCTGCTTTAGGCATGCCTGACTATACGAAATAATTTGCACTGTTCTGTTGTGAGAGAGAAGGTTGTGCACTTTCAGTTTTGACTCTAAGTCATGGATTAAGCTGACATCCAGTAGCATACTTCTCTGCTACTTAAAAGCAGTAACTGCTACTTGTATGAGTCTGGAACAAAGTGAATCGATTGTGATGGGACATCCACTCAAAGTTTACATCCCACATTCAGTTGAGATTCTTTTAACAAGAACTCAAACACAGCACCTTACCCCTAGTCGGATGACTAAGTATGAAAGAGTGATTCTGGGAGCAGAAAATGTGACAGTAATAAGATGTACAATAATGAATCCTGCCACACTATTGCCAGACCCATGTTGTGAAGAAGTGAAAGATGAAGCGGATCATGATTGTTTGAATGTAACTGAAATGTGTACCAAGCCCCGTCCCGACATAAAAGAAGTTCCCCTTAAAGAGCCCAATCATGAGCTATTTGCAGATGGGTCATGCATGAGAACAAAGGAAGGAGGACTCAGTGCAGCATATGCTGTATGTAAAATATCGGGGGTCAGTTAAGCATCTTGTTTACCGGGAGTCAAGTCTGCACAAGTAGCCGAATTGGTGGCCTTAACGAAGGCATGCAAAATCGGGAAAAAGTGGAGAATACCCATATTCACGGATAGTCTATATGGTTTCAAGGTTGTGCACAACTTTGGCTAGCTCTGGATGCAGAGGGGATTTCTAACTTGTTCAGGATCTCCTATAAGAAATGTCAAACATGTAAAGGAATTGTTGGAAGCAATACAATTGCCAAAAGAAATAGCAGTGGTCAAGTGTGCTGCTCACCAGTCAGGAAATGACTATGTAGCGGCAGGTAACAGATATGCTGACCAAATTGCTCAATACTGTGCAAGAAATAACACGGCACTTAACTGAAAAGTTGAAACAAGTGAAATCAGCTGCCAACTTATGTTTTTCTCAGCTCTAGAATCATGGGATGAGGTGAGACAATGACAGGATGAAGTTGAGACAAGTGAAAAGGAAAACTGGATGAGGTCATTATGTGAAAGAAGGACAGGAGATGATGTATGGGTATACACTGATGGCAGACCAGTCATGCCAGACTGCTTACTCTCTCAAATGGCAAGAATGTATCATGGGGACACGCATGTTGGTAGGGACGCAATAATTAGACTATTCAGACAGAATTGGTACAATCCAAAGTTCAGGGTAGTCGCAGAGAGCCTTTGCCAAATATACTTAATTTGTCAGCAGCAGAATCCAGGCAGGAAGACAGAACTCAGTTGGGGATAAATTAGAAAGGCAGAAGGACCATTCATGAGATTGCAGCTTGACTTCATAGAGTTGCCTCCAATCAACGGAATGAAGTACGTCCTTGTCATAGTGTGTTTGTTTTCACAATGGGTGGAGGCATATCCCACTAGGAGAAATGACAGTCTCACAGTTGCTAAATTACTGTTGAGGTGGTTGATTCCTCATTTTGGTTTCCCCAGTTACTTTGGAATCAGATAGAGGACCTCATTTTAATAATGAAATAATTTGTTTAATCTGTGAAGCATTCAATATTGAACAAAAACTGCACTGTGCATACCGTCCAGTGGTTTCTGGAGTGGTTGAGCAACTAAATGGCACGGTTAGAGAAAGTGTGTGCTTCCATATCACTGAAATGGCCAGATGCATTGTCTCTTGTGTTGGTGGGACTACAAAGTATTCCTGACAGAAAAACAGGATTGAGTCCACCTGAAACTCTCATGGGAAAGGGAATGAGACAAGCATTTATTCCTGGACATAAATTGATGAACATAACTGATGATATGGTATTCGACTATTGCAAAGGATTGGCTGACTTAGTGCGTTCTGTCTGTCACCAGGTTGGAGAAGACACAGTTGCCAGGCAGACAACACAGGAGCATGATTTGAATCCTGGAGACTGGGTGGTAGTGAAGAAACACGCCAGAAAGTCACCCAGGTGGGATAAACCACGTCACGTGATACTGGTCACTACAACAGCAGTGAAGTGTGCAGATTTACCCAATTAGATTCTTGCAAGCCATACCAAAAGAGTTCCAGGCCCTACTGAAGAAGAACAGCAACTGAGTGAACCAGTTGAAACAGCTGAAGGTTGTGAAGTCGAATAATCTAGAGTGAAAGATTCTGAAGTGATAGACAAGGAACAACCAAGCACAAGTCAGGAGGGATGGATACCAGTGATTGACATACCTGAAATCGTTATTCAAACAAAAAGAAGAACCAGATTAGAGAGACAGGAAAGTAGTGAGGTGAGTGTAGAAGAACATGCTCAGGAAGAAGTGAACAAAGCTACTCATGACCCTGAGAAGAACCAGACAGGGAAAGAAGAACATACTCAGGCAAAAACAAACACAACTATTTAAAGACCTGAGCAGGAACAGATAGGAGAAGAAGAACACGTTCAGGCAGCAAAAGAACAAATTGCAGTAAGACCTGAACAGGGCCAGTTAGGAGAAGAAGAACACGTTTGGGCAGAAGAAGAAGAAGGTCAAATTGAAATAAGACCTGAACAGGATCAAATAGAGGAAGAAGAACAGGTTCAGGCAGATGAAATAACAATAACAAGACCTGAACAGAAACAGGTAGAGAGTGATTCAGAACAAGAACAGATTGTGCCTAGACATACTGAAAATAAAAGAACTTTAAAAAGAGACGAAGAGGGTGAAAGTGCCGTTCAGATTAAAAGGGTCAGAAAAGGTGATAACTGGCCAGGTGGATTGAAAAGATTGAGATACTACCTGAGAAAAACAAAAGAAAGACCCGAGCTAGTGAATAAGGTTACCAGTCAAACTCAGTCTAAACTGTCAACTGTAAGAAATACACAAAGAAGCCCAGGATTGAGAATTTTGAATAATAACTACAAGGCCCCTGAGTGGACCTATTTAATACTAGATGAATTTGAGAATTTAGATTAAATAAGGAATCAGAAGAAGTAAATGCTACACAAATTGATGAAAGAAAATTGAGACCATCTTAAAAACAAGAGTCTGAATTTCCAAGTACAGAAAGAAAGAGGAGAGGATATCTTCTCAGATTAAAATGGCAAAAAATTAAGTCACTGAGCAACCGGAACAAAGTTTAGGACGAAGATGTTGTAGAGCCTGCATATGTAGTATTTTATTAGTGATCTCAGTATGGTTATTTCTAACAGTAGCAGTACCTTTATTGATGATAACAAATAAAAAGAATGATACAGTTACTAATGAGAAGACAGCTACAATAAAAAGAGATAGGGTAGAATTAGAACCAGCAAATGAGACAGATTTTCATCACACAGTGTCAGATAACGATACATCTTTAAACGTTTTTACAAAGTTGTTATTTCAATATGTAGATATAATGGAGATTAGTGATTGTTATGTCTGTATGAAATTACCAGCATCAGTATCAGAGGGAGTCACATATCACCATTTACCGTTAACATATGGTACATCATGCAGTGTTTTAGCAAGTCTGTTTTATGCAACAGGAAAACTTCAGTTTTATTATTCAAACTTAGATGTAGTATTTTCAGAGCTTCCCAATCGAAAGAATATGAATCCAGTACTTAGTAGTCAGGATGCACAGTTTATGGGTGATTTTTTCTTAACAATGAAATCAATAGATATAGTTAGGGCACACAAGAATAATTTAGCATGTATATTACGTGAATTTAGTTGAGAGAAGGAGACGGGATTTCCAAAAGAAAGCTGCTGAACAGAAAACCCATGAACCGCTATGGGTAAGAGGGAATTTATGCAACTGACAAGGCTCATACTGCGATGTCCATGGACTTTATGAAGAAAGGGAAAACCTGCCTCCATAGGTTAAAGACAGATTATAATAACGTATTAATTGGTTCCAGTAACTGTGAAAATAGCTTCCTAATTTAGGAGGTTGGGGACTAAAAGGGGGAACTGATCCAGTATTTCCTGGGATTTACTACATTTGTGTGAATATTGCTTACTAGAAGTTGCCTGCACGGTTGTACGGAAGCTGCTACTTTGGGATAGTAGTTCCGCAATTTTACCATGTAAAAAGAATCACTGGAAAGAATGAAAACACTAATGGACTAACATGAAGAAAGAGAGCTAGTTTTTCAGAAATAGTAGGTGACATATTTGGTTCATTGATACCTTCAGTAGGAGTCATTCCAAATTCACATAGAATTTGGAAATTGTCGACAGTAGTTGATCGTCTCTCGGCGGACACTGTTGGGGGTTTCTTGATGATAAATACAGAAATGGTTGCAATTAGGTCTACGGTTTTACAAAACTGACATGCGCTTGATATTTTATTAGCAAAAGAGGGCGGAGTCTGTGGAAGAGGGTTCTAGAGAGGTCAACTATCCTCTCCTGAAGTCTTTGTCTCCTGACCTATCCCGGGGGACCCTTACCAGCCCTTTAGCCAGGGGGTTGGTCTTCACATCATTCTTGGTAATTATAATTTCGGGTTATTTGCAGATGCTCTTTTCTCTCTATCCTCTCCTTTCCTTAGACATCGTTCATTGAGTAAGACCGTGTTATATTTGTTTGATGATTTAATTGAATTTTCTCTCCTAAGAATGATGGCGAATGCACTGTGTATTTGAGATGGTTCACATGAGTTTGAAATTAAGTTAAAGATTTAAAATTTTCCTGAGTCTGTGATTATTTTACTTTAAGTAGAGAAAAGCTAGAGTTATGTACATTGTCACCATCAACTAGTTCAACTAATGGTCTATCAACCAGATGAAATAACTTTTTGATCATTGAAAGGTTAGTTAGGAATAAGAAATAACTAATCCTAAAATTGTGAAATTAATAAACTTTGACTCCAGCGGTTTACTCGACTAGAATGTGTTTTTATGGGCCCAGGTGAGTATATGGTAGTGGAGTATCTGTTGTTGGTACGCCGCTGGATCACCACATGAGTAGGAACACATAGCCAATCAGGACGCAGCATATGTAGTGACCACACTCTCCCTATGCCAGACATTTGGACATACTCACCACTGGCCACACTGTTTCCATGCAAGGTCGAGACCCACATGTAGTAACCATTTGCCCATTAATTTATGACTCTAAGGCAGGAACCAACAGTCCTCACCATATATGCTACTCCAGAACCTTTTATTGCTTGTTGCAATATTGTATATAAGAAGAGCACAAACTCATTATAAATTAAGACAGCCCTCAGACCTAGTGCCTATAACTATTCTCCCAGCTGAACTATTCAATTAAACAAACTTTTCATGTTTTGCCAAGCACCTCTTGTCTTCTGTTTTTCAGAGGAATTCTTTTTCGAGCAACATTATCAACAAACAGGAAGATGCTCCTTTGGCATGGGCTCAGAGATAGCCTCATTGCACCAACTTTTAAGTTACTTTATGCAGTCAATCTCAGATACTCATTCTATTTCTCTAGCATATTAATGACCAGTACAAACTATTGTAAGACCTCCATCTTTTTCCAGACAAAAACACCCAAACGTAGTCAAAGGTAATAGAGCTGGTTCTAGATGTTGAGTGCCAAAGGTAGATTGAAGTCACATTTTTTACTTGTACACAACTTAGCAATTACTGGGATGCAATCATAAAGGGCCTAGTTTAGAATTTGAGAGATAGTGTATTTCATCATTAAAATGACAGTTATCCCATCTGCCATATTTCAAGTGCCATAGGATGTAATGCACTTGTAATACAATGAATGGGATGTCCATCATGTTTGTGGCAGGGTAACCCATCTAACCAAACACCAAGTCAGGTCCTAAGTGTCTATCTCAAATACTGAATCTTGCCTGGCACTTGATGAATGGACTTTAGTTTTTGGCTCTAACCAACTATGCGGCGAAAAAATTGTCTTTGTGGCCCTGAGTATTGCTAAAATAATCTGTACTCTGTCAAGGATGTAGCTCTCAATTTGTTAAAGATGAGGGGAAATAAATATTGGACTTTCAAACCCTGGAACACAATATTGCCTTAAATTACAATACCTTACCCAATATAATCATATCTGGGCAACCTTAATAAACTTCTCTCCTTTATCAATACTACAACCTCTCGGCACTTGATGGTTTCCCACTCACACAACTTTCTGAAAGATACCATGAAAGCTATTACGACCCTAGACACAAGAGTAATTTCAAGGATCAGACTTAGCATTAATTTTGGCTCAATGTTAATATCAAAATCAATAGGAAAATGCTATTCTGAAAAGGCTGAGCAGAAAAAGGAATAAGGATGATCAATTATTTAGTACGCAGGGAGAATTACCTTCTATCCTTTGCTTTGTTACAGGATAAATATAATCTTCCTATCATAGATATTTGCAAATTTCACAAACTCATATCAGCTTGAGAAATTTCAAGGTGTCCCAACTCTTAAAGTGCACCGATTTCTTAGTTAAAATAAGGAGACAGGCCCATATAGCTAGCAAAATGTATACAATCTCGAAAATATAAGTGATGAAGCCAAGGCACTCAATATAGAGAAACTATGGGGCAGATTTACAACAAAGTAACGCAGCATGGTGCAGCAAGTCATTTTGCTGCGCCGTGCTGCGTTAGTTTGGAAAGCACAGAGATGCGACATATTTACAAGAATATGTTGCATCTCTGTGCTTTCCCTGCGCGGGCGCAGAAACTGCAGCCATGCGCCAGCGCAGGCACCCCTGCACCATGGTGCAAGGATGCCTGCGTCATGGGAAGAGTGTTTTTGTGCAGGAAGGCACACCTTCCTGCACAAAAACAATCACAAGGGGCTTTTTCCTCTTTCAATGCGTGCTGTAGAACGCAGCATGCATTGAAAGTGGACAAAACGAGGAGAAAATAAAACATTTCTCCTTGTTGCGCCTCGCTACGCCACCTCTAGGGTGGCATAGCATTCACACGCATCTCCAGATTTACGATTTCTCGTAAATCTGGAGATATGTCTTGTTCCATGGGTGTTGCGTGGGAACACCCACAGCAACACCCATGGAACGCCCCTTCAACGCACAGTGCTTCGTGTGAAGGGGCGGTATTTGCGAGTAGAGGAAAAGTCACGCAGGGTGGCTTTTCCTCTCCTTGTAAATATGGAGGAGCCCCCTGCGCCATCAGTACGTCACGAAAAGTGACGTAGTGGTGGCGCAGGGGGCTTGTAAATCTGCTCCTAAGGATTTACTGATTTTCTTTAAATATGACTCCCCTGACTGACAAGCAATGGAATATCATTTAGACTCATGGTCTAAAATACAAAATATGATCTCTAATATATCACTGTAAATTATGGGCACTACATAATGCTATAGATACCCCGAAAGGATCTGCAAAACAAAATCTTATAGAACCCTTTGCCTGTTGGAGCTGTTCAAATGAGTCAGAAAATAAGTCATAAGAGCTGTTCAAAAAAGGCAGAAAGTAAGTCACCTGCTTTTCCACTGTGAACAAGTTAGAAGGATCTAGACACAAATTGAACATAACTTAAAGGATATCTTTTGCTCAAATGTTTTAAAAACACGGAACATTATACTTGGCCCTTGTCATATGTACCACCACACCACCTTAATTGAATAAGGCTGATATGTTCCTCCTAGATCTACCCTTAACAACTGGGATCAAAACAAATATGAGTGGAAGAACTTTACAAACTTATCATACAACACATGATGGATCTGGATATTCTTTAAAGAAAAGAATACACCAGCCATCTCTAATAGCAACCCTCTCATCAAACCAGGGGCATATCTATGGGAGCTTTTCATCATGCTTGCACCACACAATATGGTACATGCATGACATTTATGAATTGATTTGCACTGCGTTGCATTATTCTGCGCAAAGGAGGCATTCCATGGGCGTTGCAGTGGGTGTTCCCATGCAGATCTCATGGTTTTTCACACATTCCCAAATTTACCAAACCGGGTAAAACTGGGAATGCAGCAAAATGATATGCTTAGCCCGGTGAGGCGTAACAAGGAGAAATATCTTTTTTTCTCCTCATGTTTTCCTCTTTCTATGTGCAATGTATTCTACATTACACAAAGAAAGAGGAAAATGCTTCTATGGATTTATTTTGTGCAGGAAGGAGTGTAATGTTGTTTAAGTGGAATCATAGTACATTACAAACAATATTTAGTACCCAGGGTCTCACATTCACACGCTTCACTTTCCCCTGCAATAACTTCATGTTGGACACTGAAATACTCTCTAGATTCTGTGCAAGAGAGGCAGGAAGGCAACAGCAGAGAAAAAGGGGATTGGAATGAGGGGAAGCCAGGGCTCAGAGACATGAATAAAACCATTCAGATAATACCCCTTCATTTGTAGATCCACTTGTTGATGTAGTGCCAAGCAGGCACATCAGAAACCCCATGGACATAGCACACAGAACAAAACTCCTGAAGCACTTTAACTGGGGTAATGTCACTATACGCTCAGAATTGGACAGCAAGGTGAACCAGTTACGCAAATGCAGCCAAGTGACAGCTGACCACTAACATCATGTAATGTTTCATGAAATGTCACAGATGGCCAATACACCAGCATAATAGTTAGCACACAAACTAACCTCATGCACCTGGTGAAACTACCCACAATATGGCCAGGGAAATGCATCTCTGAAAGTGTGTATGCTTTTTGATTGCCAACTTCCTTGGGTGACTGGGCATCCCTACAGAAGGTTTACCACCCTAGCTAGAGTGACAGGATATCTTAAAGATAGAGGACTGAGAAAGATATTTCTGATTTATAATATGTGCTGAACAACATGAAACTTTGGCACTGAAAACAAGGACACTTTGCCTAGCAAAACTGTATTTTCCTATGTTTGGCTAATACTGGGCGGGTTAGAAATGCAAGCAACATAATCTTCTGACTTAAATGAATAGCAATGGATAATTTGGGCTGAAAATAGAAATTGAAGTGAAGTACCACCTTGTTTGTAAAGAATTATAGGGAAGGCTAATGACGTCAAACAGCATCACTCTCAAGGCCACTCTCAATGACTTTCGACAGATATCATGGCTCAAACTGCTACAACGATTCCCTAAATTCTGAATAATTAGGACAAACCGATGCTGGTGCATTAATTTTCTTATGATGGGCAGGGAGCCTACTGGGTTGGGATTTACATCAGGAAAGGATTTTAAAGTAACTGGTCGTCGGGTCCTAAAGAATAATGGTTATAAAGAACCCTGGAATGTGCAATTAGCCCTGGACCATACCAAAACAAAGATTAGGGGAACTGTAGAAGTAAGTTCAAAAGAAAGCAAGGTCCTGGAAAACAGGAGCTGGGACAAGGAACCGATGGACCTTGAGTACCTGGCACACATCGCTGATAACTTCCTCTCCTTGGAAGAAAAAGACCCCACAATTAGCAAACCTTACAAATACAGAAACACGTTTTCCTCTTATGCATGTAACAATGCATTTGAGGAGGCAGAACTTTTTTAAAAACCCTATGAGCAGATGTCAACCAAAAGAGAAGTGGAAGTCCACTGCAAAGCATAGAAAATGCTGATGGCTGCCATGAAAAGGAATATGAAAATAAGCATCTTTCAGGTTTACTTACTTACTGCGTGTTTAGGACCATATAAAAGACACGATCATAATTTTAAAAGGACAATGGAGCAAGAACGTTTTGACTGTTTTGCAATCAATGACAGTACTGTATACTCCTTAACGTTCCTGAAATCAAACAAGGATAGCTTATATTCTGTGACTATTGTCTGCATGAAGCTCCATCATGAAGATTCTTGTTGCACAAGACCATCAACCCTGCCAGAAGAGTACTCTTCTTCATAAGAGAAGGAAGATGAGCCTGACAGAAGGATTTTTTTATTGACAAAATCCCTAACCTGAACCAATACCCCATCTGAAACATAAGTGGGTGATATTTTTGAAAGCTATATTTCAGACACAATATTTTTGCCAAATGATTTTTTGCTAGCAATATTATGTCATTCTCTCCTGGGTATACTTCTGCTTACATCCTTTACTCACCCACTCTTTCCAACTTCATTGTAGCACTGCTGAATTCATTGGCGGCACCTCCATTATGGTGGAGGAGTGTCAACCCCCCCAAAAAATGTCAGGAAAGGCGAAAGAAAATGACACTCATTTTATTTCTTCTTTCCTGCTGAGCCTTGGAGGGTTGGGCCTGGAAATGACGGCACTGAGGGAGTGGTAGTGCCAAACCATCATGCTTAGTGAACCTCACTCCAACCCCAGCTGCATTGCTAGGGTTGGAGAGAGCAGTCCCAGGCTCCCATTCTGTCCTGAAGCGCTGATTGAGGGTGATCAGGCCAATCCTGATGCTGCTGTTATGTGAGGGCAGCTTCAGAATTGGCTGCAGGGCATTATGGGAGTCGATGTCTGAAGCAGAGGAGCGGGACACAGCTGGCTGAAGGTACGTTTTTTAAATTATTATTTTTTATTTTCCCCCCTCCCTTCGAGACCCCTATACCACCCTTACCTGCCACACCCAACTGCCTGCCCACTACTGGTCCCAAACACCGCTACTGGCTCAATTCTGAGAAGTGAAAGACTGAGATACGGAACTCATGAAAAACCCACCATTCTTGCCAGCATTCCACTATTGATCAGAGTAAAATGCGGCATCCTCAACACTCCCTGGGCCTCACTCTTCTACAGTGGTTTACTTTGTTAAGTAATAAAACAATCAGAAATGCAGAGGCTGCAGAGAACCAAAGCACAGTGCATATTCAGAGACAGAGGGCAAGGCCAAGAAGTTCCAGGGCATGACTCACTTCCTGGGAACATATTTTTTCCAACACTCGAATGTTCACAACTGGCGCAACACAGACACAGTAAAGCTCATCCTTTCGGTGATTGTAGATGTGCCAGAGTCAAACTTTGAGGCCCATATTTATCAAAGGTTGTGTCGCTTTTGCACCACCTCACCTTGCATGGCCCTGAGTGGCTTGATAAATCCAGAGTAATGCAACTAAGCCCAAATTACTGCATTGTGTTACTCTACTCAGGGAGGCACTCCATAGGTGGTGCGTCGCTGTTCTCATGCAAAACCCAGGGATTTTGACGCACTCCCAGATTAACCATGAGTGAAATACCTGGGAAAGTGCCAAAACCGGTACGCCTCCCCAGGTGAGGCATAACAAAAAGAAATATATTTCTTTCTTTCTCCTTGTAGCTTCTTTTTTTTATGTATGCTGCAGAATGAAGCACACATAGAAAGACGAAAATGCCTCAGGGGATTGGTTTTGTGCAGAAAGGCCTTCCTTCCCGCACAAAAACAATCCCGCTAACAATACATGCATGCACCCTTACACCACGGAGCAGGAGTGCCAGTGTTGGCACTAAAAAGCTCTTTGCGCGCCCACGCTGGGAAAAGGTCTGTCACTTACCAGCATACACTGGACATGCTCAGCTGACTATTACAATGCTTTCCTAACAGATGTACACACTGTGAATGAAGTGCAGGCCATTGCAGGCTTCCCTAATGTGTTCTCACACAACATCTTGTTTCCTCAAGGTACAAATGGCATGTGATGCTGATATGTGCTTCATCTATTGAAGCGGGTTCCTTCCACTAAGGCCAGGCCTGCTAGGTGAGCACTATGGGCCATATGTAGGTAAATTTAATTTACCGATTCATAAATACCGATTTTTACCGAATCGGTATTTATGAATCGGTAAGTTATATGTAGGTAAACATTCGGTAATTATTACCGAATCGGTAACAATCGGTATTCAAGAATCGGAATTTACCGAGTCGGTAAATACCGAAGTGTTAATTACCGAATCGGAAAATACCGAAGTGGTATTTACCAAATCGGTAAATACCGAATCGGTAGTTACCGAATCGGAAATTCAAAAACACATGACTGGATGAATCAGCCAATCCTGTGCAACCAAACCCCACCCAACCAGGAAGTGGCCACACCCAGGCAGGTGCACACAATGAACAGACTCTGGAGAGGCTGGGAGTGCAGAGGAGAGCCAGGGAGCCAGTGCCTGATTGTGAAGCTCAAACTCACAATGTCCAGCCAGGAGACACAGAGAGATGGAGGGGAAAGGAGGAGAAAGCAAAAATTTAGCCCTAAGGAACTGCAGGTACTAGTGGAGGAGGTGGTCAAGCAGCACCAGAAGCTGTTTGGGAAGCAGTCCCTGAAGTGCCTGTGTCGGAGAAGCGTAAAATCTGGCTGGGAATCCAGGTGCAGGTCAATGCAATTGGAGTGACCCCCAGGGACATAGAGGTGCTGAAAAGGCGCTGGTACGACCTACGGATCGTCACGAGGAGGAAGATGGGGAAACTGCAGAAAGAGGCCAGCCGGACAGGAGGTGGAAGGAACAGGGCACCTGCCCTTACAGAACTGGAGGAGCTGGTGGAGTCCACAATAGAGCCCGAGAGTGTCGTGGGGATTGGGGATGCCGACAGCTCTGCTAGAGCCGCCACCCAACAAGGTAAGACGCATGCACAGCAATGTTGCCCCCCCTACCCCTATCCCACATCCCCAATTGTGAAATGAGTATCCCACTCCAGTCCGTGTGTTAGTGCATACTGGCAATGCATTATGGGAGATGTAGTCTGGGAAACCCCAACCATGAACTGAATAGCACAGAACAACAAGGCATGTTCCACACATTAGCAAAAAGCAGGCAGAGGACAATGAGAGAGTGTTACAGAAATGTATTGTGATGCTTGCAATGCAGGGCTTCAGGTACACTGAGCTGATGTTGCATTTCTGTCCACAGATGATACATTGCGCAGGACTGCACATGCAACGGGAGAGAGGGCACACCGGCAAGACAGTTCAGGGAAGGCCAGCACAAGTTCTGCCCAGAGATCAGTACCACATGCAGCCTCACCACCACAGCCAGCATCACCACCACAGCCAGAATCACCACCACAGCCAGCATCACCACTCATGCTGGAGTCACCGGCATCATCACCGCCTGCATTGGTCAGGTCGAAGAGGCGTGCTGCTTCCAGGTTGCAAGTGTTGGAGTCCTCATCTGACGACTGCAGGGGGCCGGAGCCAATCACTGTGCCCCTGGATGGTAGCCATGCCACTGTGCCCTCCACCTTAGAGGGAGCACACACAGGTGGCAGACGTCGCCGCAGGTCTCGCGTGCAGAGTTCACCAGCACATGGTGAGAGCCATGGAGTGTTCTCGGGGCTCGAGGGCACCATGTTAAAGATGCAGCGCCTACAAACAAAGGCAATGACGTCAGTTCAGCGCCAAATGTGGGGACTGAAAGCTACATTTGAAAATATGGACAGGGGCATCAGCGCTATGGTGGTGGGAATGTGTGAGATGGCTGCGGGCATGCGGGACATGTCCCAGTCCGTCATGCTGCTGTGCAGCAAGTATGATGCGGACAGAGCTGCACGGCACCAGGAACGGCAGAGGAGAGATAACCATACGAGGGCACTCAACCGGCTGGCAACAGCCACTTCGCTGCTCTGCAGGCGCTCTGTGGCTATGCAGGAGGGCCTGACACACTGCAGCAATGACGTTTCAAGGGGGATGGTGCAGTTCACCAGTGCACTGGAAGTGCTACTGACAAGCCAGGCGGCCACAACTGGTGCTGGGGATGCTGTGGAAGCATAGAAACCAGCAGCAGGAGCAGCATTACCCCCCCTGTCCCAGATACACGGAGGAGCAGCAGGCGGCATGGGGCTGCCACTAGTGAGGATGCACAATCCATGGCATCCCACACTGTAGTGCGTGCCCGCAAACACTAATGCAGCACGGTATAGCCTAAGACAATTGGGTGTAGTAACCCTGGACTTGCAAGTAGTCATTACACAATGTTGAGATAACAGCTTTTTCTTTTTGTTGTGGCGTAGTGCCGCATAATTAAACTACGTCATGACATCCAACAACTGGCTGTGTCCCCTTACTTACTCAGAAATAGTTGCATGTGATCTCTGCCCGTCTCTCTCTCCCATCTGTTGCTGTTGGCACTCCAGCTGCGTTGGCCTCTGGCTGTGCTGACTCATCATCATGGTCCTCAAAATCAGTTAGTTCCACCTCTGTACCTCTCTTCGTGGCAAGGTTGTGCAGCATTGCACAAGTGGCAATGATCTTGCAGCAGATGATGGGGGTGTACTGGCGTGCGCCTCCGCTTTTGTGGAGGCAGCGGAACCTGCTTTTCAATAGTCCAAACGTGCGCTCCACCACGTTGTGTGTAGATTTGTGTGCCACATTATATCGTCTCTCACTCTGGGTTGATGGGTGTAGGTAGGGAGTGAGAATGAATGACCGCACGGCATATGCACTGTCGCCTAGGTGAGTATGAGAGAACCATCAGTCACATGCCTCAATACACAATGATTTGCACTAAGTATAATGGTGCGTCACTGTTACTTACCTTGCAGGTATCCTTCTCCAAATTCTCCCGCAAGCAGTCGTGTGTAGATCCCACTGTTCTAGAAGATGAAGGAGTTGTGGGTGCTCCCAGGAAACTCAGCTACGATATCAGTGATGATGTTCCCTGCATCGCAGATTACCTGCACATTGATGGAGTGGGTGGACTTTCTGTTCCTGTAGATGTGCTCAGTGGCAGCTGGTGGGCAGATTGGAATGTGTGTGCCATCAATACAGCCTATGACATGCGGGAACTGTGCCATGTGATAAAAGTCTGTTTTGGTTTTCTGCAGTTCAGCCTGTGTGTTTGGGAAGCTGATGTAGTGGTGCATTCTCTGCATCATGGCATCCAGGAACTTCCTGAAGAAACGGGACAGGCAACTCTGGGACACAAAGCCCACCGCAGCTATCACCCCCTGGTAACTGCCAGATGCAAGTAGATGTAGGCTGCAGAGAACCTGCACATGTGGTGGTATGGCATGCGCCCTTCTTGTTGGCTGGTCCAGGAGTGGGTGCAGGTCCCTTATCAGATCCATGATGGTTTGTGGGTGTAGCCTGTACCTTTCATGTATCTCTGCCTCAGTCTGTTGGAAGAGTGTGATGCGCTGTCTGTAAATGCGTTCCTCCCGTCTCCAAATCCTCAGACCTGCTGCCTGTAGACGTAGGCGCCTTGCAATGACATACAGCGCGGCCATGTTGTCGACGCTGTTGCATTTTGGGATTGCTTATATGCATTGTTGATGCTTACCACCTGCTTTCAATCTGTGTTAATTACCGACTCTTAATTACCGAATTTCATGGATTTCTTAAATACCGAATTTACCTACATCTCTTTTCTCGTTTTACCACTTCATATTTACCGATTCGGAAAATATGTATTAGGTAAATATGAATCGGTATTTTTGAATTCGGTAAATATAAATCGGTATTTACCGATTCATATTTACCGAAAACTTGTTTTTGGCCTCCTACATCTCACTTGACTGAATACCGGTCGGTAACGGGATATTTACCGAATTTCGGCCGTTACTGACCGGTATTTAGCTACCTACATATGGCCCCATATGAGCCGACTACACACCGGTACAGAAATGTTTGTAGCTAATAATAAGTAATATTTTGTGTGACGTCATGTAATGCAACCTGATAGAAAATTATTTTTTTGCACTTCACAAGTGTGTTAAGAACAGATTGCTACCTTGTCTTTAAAATGGCTATGTCTACATACCATGACATGATATACTTCCCACAAATGTAATTGAATGTCCTTGAGCACGTGCCCAGAGTACTTTTCTCTAGCGTTTCGCTGCAGTGGTTTAAACTGCAGCCAGCCAGGACACAATGGTATTCCTTGGAAAGAATCCTTTTATTCATATGTGTGGGTGCTGATAATGTACATTTCAAAACCTATATATCAATTAACTCGGGTGCATTTACAATACCAACTTGCCATGGCACTATCGGAAAGTGAAGTAGCCAATTGAGTGTAAGCAATTTTACCGCATGTTTTTAGTCGAAGAGTGTAGGCTTTCCCACTGAATGGCAGTGCCATATCACACAAAATCCCGGGGGCTAAATGCACTAAAAGTACAAATTTACATGATAACAGAAAGTCCATTATTATCATTTTATTTTTGCTAATGCAGTTGCACTGCAGTGCAGCCCGTTGATAGGGCAGGGCAGGGCCGGCTTCCCCTGACATCGAGGCCGGAGGAGCAGTGGTGGCTGCACCTAAACTGTTCATGAGGCTTTGGCAGTCCCGAGAGGCCCTCGAAACGAAGATAGATACTATAGGAGTGGACCTGGCATTGTTGAAGGACGATCATAAAAAATTGAAAGATCGGGGGAAAACGACCGAGATGACGCTGGAGGAGGTGCCGGATAGAATGTCTGCCTTACAAAGATCTATGGCGCAGATGGAGAGCAGAGTACGAACACTGGAGCTGCATGCTGAGGATAGTGAAGGGCGTGCTAGAAGGAACAACCTCCGCATAGTGGGGGTCCCGGAGCGAGAGGAGGGGGCTGATGCAGTCCGATAACTGGAGGAGTGGCTTCCGTCCGAGGTGGCCCCGGAGGGGTTGTCCCCGTTCTTTGCCCTCGAGAGAGCTCACAGGGTTCCGGCGCGGCCTCCCAAACCGGGTGCACCCCCAAGACCGATGGTGGTGCGACTGCTGCACTATAGAGACAGAGATCATCTTCTGCAGAAGGCGCGGGAGAGGCAGCGATTGCAGATTGGCAACTCTAGGGTGATGATATTTCCGGATTTCACGTGGGAGGTTCAGAAGCAGCGCACCTCCTTTGTGGGTGTTAAGAGGAAACTGAGCAGCTTCATCTTCCTTACGCGATGCTCTTCCCGGCGAGGCTGAGGGTGGTGGATGGCCCCCGCACACTCTTCTTCACCACCCCGCAGGATGTGTGGAGCTGGTTGGAAACTCGCCCGACGAGTCCGGGCCGGAAATCGCGGTGGCCGATGAGGAGAGAGGCTCTCCTGCCACTGCGAGTCCGACGGGGGCGCCCACATTGCCGGATCCTCGCCTAGAACGAGACAGAGCTGTGCGGGCAGTGGTGGAGATAAGTAGGGGTAGCAGCAGTCCTGCCTCTGCTTCTTCTGGTCAAGTGAGGGGAGGTTCGGAGGTTTCCCCGGATGGCAGTACGAATGGGGATTCTGAATCTGAGCTCACGGTGGTGACCCCGCAGACGGCGGACTTGTTAGGCTGAATGGAGACTGGAGGGCGAGGATGGTCGCTCTGTGCTGCAACCCGGGACTGCTGAGGGGGGGGCCATGACCCATTGCGGGTGGGGGACTCGACCCTTAGTGACTGGCTTCAATGGGGCTCCCACGGAGCTGTTAATGGTCCTGGTGCATGTAGCGGGGAGGGCTGGCAGGGGGCTCTGGGTCCCACTTTGGGTCGGCGCACGTCTCACTTTCCAAGCTGGCAAGGTTGTTGGTTTTCTTAGTTTGGATGGGGACTAGTTTTGGGGAACCTATCCTGGGGTGTGGGAGTTGGGAGAGTTGGGGGGTTGGGGACGGGGAGGGTGGGACCAAGCATGTCGCAGAGGGGAGTTGGATGCGGGGGGCTAACACTATCATGTCATGGATTCCGCCGTAGGTATTAAATGTTTATCTTGGAACATTAGGGGGATGCACAGTATGTCCCGCCGCCATAAGATCCAGGCTTACCTTCGTCGGCGAGGAGTGCAGATAGCACTGCTACAGGAAACGCACTTGAACAAGCAGGAGGGGTTGGCACTGCAGCGGAGGTGGCGGGGGCAGGTGTTCTATACCACATATTCAGCCTATGCCAGAGGTGTGTTGATCTGGGTGCGGGTGGGGGTGCCGTTTCAAACCACTGGGCAAGTGGTTGACCCGGAAGGCAGGTATGTGATAGTGACGGGGCAGCTGGATGGTAGGGACATAGTTATAGGAAGTGTCTATGCCCCCAACACGGACCAGGTTTCCTTCTTTGCGCGGCTCTCTGGGACTTTGGCCCCCTTGCTGACTGGCTCGGTGCTCCTAGGGGGTGACTTTAATTGCATCACGGATGTCTGCATGGATCGCTCCCATCCCCCCCTTGCTGACTCCCCTGTGCATAGGTTGGCAGTGGTCCGGAAGGATTTGCAGAGACAGTGGGGACTGACTGATACCTGGAGAGCGCATCATCCGGAGGAGAGGGATTATTCTTACTTTTCATCATTACACGATCTCCATGTTCGCCTAGATTCGATCCTTAGCTCCCCTGACGTACATGGGGCGATGGTGCACAGTGAGTACCTAGCTAGGACAACCTCGGATCACAATACTTTGCTGACAGTCCTACACTGGATGCAAGATCGGGCTGCTATTCCCACGTGGCGGCTTCGGCCAGCCACGCTGGAAGATCCGGTGTTTCGTGCCAACATTGGGTCAGCCATAGAGGACTATTTTCAAATTAACGCCAGTTCGGCATCATCCCTGGTGGTAGAATGGGAGGCCTTTAAGGCTGTGGTTCGGGGGCGCTGTATTGGTGAGGTAGTGGGAGTGCGAAGAGTGCTGCTGCAGGACGTCCAGTTGGCGGAACGACAGGTGCGCGATAGGGAGAGAGAGAGGCCGGAGCGCCCGGACGAACAGGTGGGGCTACTTGAGGCTCGGGAGGCGTTAGCAGTCCAAAATGAGAAATTGCTTTGTTTTGACTATAAAGCCTACATGGATAGGGCGCATGTGGAACGTGATAAGGTGGGGGCATTGCTGGCCTGGCTGGCCAATCCGGCCCGCAGGGGGACCCCGATAGTAGAACTGAGGGGGCAGGGTACAGAGGTGTTTTGCACCCAAAAAGACATCAATGATCACTTCCTACAGTATTACGCCGAGTTGTATCGGAGTGGGACGGGCCCTGGTTGCCCGGAAGATGCAGAATTTTTGCCGGGGCGGGGCTCCCAAAGCTTCTGGCTGCAGATGCTGAGGCGCTAGGTCGGGATGTAGAAGCGGGCGAAGTACGTAGTGCCATAAAGCACATGGCTAGGAACAAAACCCCGGGCACCGATGGGCTCCCCATTGAGTTCTATGCAGCTTATGCGGATGTTCTAGTACCCTGCTTTGTGGCGCTGTATAACGGGGCGCGCCGAGAGGGGACCCTACCTGCTACCACGCGAGAAGCCCTCATAGTTCCCCTTCTTAAACCGGGTAAACCTGCATGGGAACGGTCCTCGTATAGACCTCTGGCGATGCTCAACCTCGACTACAAGATTTTGAGTCGTATTCTGGCTAGTCGGTTGATGCCCCATATGTTGAAACTGATCCATGAGGATCAGGCTGGGTTCATTCCCACCCACAATACTGCAATGAACGTACGCAGACTGATGACAAGGAGGAGGCCTGCATATTTGTGGTCAGCATTGAAAAAGCCTTTGATAGCCTGGAGTGGCCTTATCTCTTTGATATCTTGAGGGCTTTCGGGATGGGGGAACGTTTTGTCCAGTGGACGGCGCTTCTTTATAGTGCTTCCACTGCTAGGGTGCGGACGGGGGGCTTGATATCTAGTGCCTGCGCGGTCGCTCGGGGAACGAGGCAGGGGTGCCCGCTGTCCCCCTTGTTATTTGCACTGGCAATGGAGCCCATGGCCGCTCATGCTAGGTCAGGTCGGTATTTTCCAGGGTTATTAGTCGAGGGACGAGTACAGCACATAGCATTATATGCGGATGACCTACTTCTTTTCTTGCCAGATGCTGGGGAGGCCTTGCAGGGGGCGCGGGCTTTGCTGGAGACTGGGGAGGGTGGCGGGACTCGGGGTGAATTGGACCAAGTCTTGTCTGTTTCCCACGGGTCCGGATGGGTTGATTCGCCAGGGGGATGTCCCGTGGGAATCCCGGTGTTTGCCTTACTTGGGGACCAGGATTTATCACGCTCCCGCTGATTTGTTAGAGGGCAATGTGGGGCGAGCAGTACAAGGGGCGAAAACCTGCTTTGAGTTCTGGGGTACTCTCCCGTTGTCGGTGGCCTGCAGGGTCGCCTTGGTGAAAATGGTCATTTTGCCCAGACTTCTTTATTACTTTGGGACTCTTCCAGTCTGGATCCCGGGAAAGCTCTTTGCCCAACTGAACACTTTGATCACAGGGTTCATCTGGGGTGCGTGGAGGTGGAGGGTAGCGCTGCTTACTCTACAGCGACCCGGGAGTGAGGGAGGCCTTGCGTTACCGGACCTGGAGTCCTATTACCATGCTGCGCAGCTCCAATGGTTCACAAAGTGGGTGGCGGGTCACATCAGGCGCAAAGAAGAACAAAGGGGGGCGGATCCGAGCTGGTCCCAATTATCTTGTGTGGTGCTCCGGGTGCGGGTGAGAGACGCCTCTCTGCCTCCGGACTTGAGGGTAGTTCGGCAGTGCTGGGCACGGTTGGCTAGGAGGGCGCGTGTTGTCATTCCTTACGCGCCCGAGATCCCTCTATGAATGTGTGAGGCGTTACCCCACGGGGAGACTGGAGCCGGTTATTGGCCTGGGAGGAGGCGGGAGTTGTGACATTGGGAGACTTATATGAGGATGGTAATCTGCTCCCCTTTGACGACTTTAGAGAGCGGCACAATCTCCCGCGGGGGGACTTCCTATTACATGCAGCCTTGACTGCGGTCGTCCGGAGGCACTGGCGGAAGAGGATGGTAGAGTCGGACACCTCTCTTGCCTGTCAATATGTAGTGATGGCGGCGGGTAACTTTAAGGCGGTAACTTGTTTCTACAGGCGGATTACTGGGGATATGCGGCAACCCCTGGCTGCCCTGCGCGTCAAGTGGGAAGCGGACCTGGGAGCGCCTATTGCGGAAAACAACTAGGAGGAAATCATGGAGCGCCCTTGGAAGTGTACACGAAATGCACGCTTCCAGCTCATACAGTTTTATGTTTTTCATAGGGCATACCTTACCCCTAGCAAAATAGCTGAGTACTTTGGGGGGCCGGATGCTTGCCCCCGATGTGGTCATGGTGGGGCGACTTTTCTTCACATGCTCTGGGACTGTCCACAGGTGACAGGATTTTGGGAGGAAGTGGTGACGTTACTCCTGACGGTGACAGAGAGGGACTTGGAGGTAGGCCCGGGGGTCTGTTTGCTACATGGGTTTCCGCATACTGCAAAAACTAAGGTCACCAGTAGGTTTATTGACTTGGGCCTGGTCCTGGCCAAGCGGGAGATTACTTCCCATTGGAAGGCGCAGCAGGGACCTAATTTTTTACGGTGGGCTAGGGAAATGGAGAAATGGGCGGGAAGTGAGGGGACTTATAGATTGTGTCTGGCTCGACGTAGTGAAAATTAAAGATCGCACAAATGGGCCCGGGCATGGTTGGCACTCCTGGACTTGTTCAAACGCTCGGTTGTGGGAGATGGGGGAGATCCGGTGGGGGATGATGGGACCCCGGTTCCTTGAGCGCCCTGTGACAGGCTTCGCCCTATGCTCCTGAGGCACTCTCTGTTGGGATAGCTGGGAGGCAGATCCGACGAGTGGTGGGTGAGGCTTTGATGTACATGTAATTCTGATGGATACTGGTGACATGCTTGGGTGGGTGGGTAGGGTGGGGGGGTTCGTTGGGGGAGTTGCTGGGGGATGGGGCGGGAGGTATATTGGTTTTATCGCACGCCCACTGTGGATTACTCCTGTGGATGAACGACCTCGTAGCACAGATACTGTTGGGGTGACTGTTGTACAGTTGTGATCAGTTTGGTGGGGTGATCACTGCACTACGTCCTGATTTGGCTGGAGGGCGGAGTACTGGGGAAGGGGATTGACTGCATTTTTTTCTGTGCCCTAATAAAGTCTGTTTAAAAAAAAAAAAAAATGAGGCTTTGGCAGGACGTCTCGGGCCATCCAAACCACCATGTATTATACAGCTCTAGTGGAGAACAAGCCCAGCCTCCAAGCCCCTTTTTGAGCACTCAGCCACGGTGTTCAGATCAATAACAATGCTGCTTAAGGCAGCTTTGTGATAGGTCAGGGGATAGTACGAGGCTGGGTGCTTCCTGCTGGAGGAGAAGTGGCAGCTGCAACGGTGACCTCCAGGTAAGTTTGCTTTTCTTTCTTTCTTTTTTTCTACCCCCACACCTTCCCCTGCCCCAATGCCACTGTTCCCTACCAGCCGTCTCTGCAAAATCCTAACAGCAGCAAAATCATTCTGAAAGTATCAGGGGAGCACCCTAAATGGATACCCTTTCTTTCAGATATTCTTAGGGTATGATAGCAAAGGCAATTTTGTCTACAGTGTTAAACTGAATATAGCAGAACCTTGATTTTTGGTTCATTACATGCATATTAGTATGCTTATTTTTTTTTTGCCCACTACTGTTGCATTATAGTACAGATACCTTAACAGGGTGTTCAATGTATCATTATTCTCAACTGAATACAACCCGGAGTAAATATACAGTACTGGGACTGAAATTCCAAAGTAATGGCATACTTTCTAGGGAAATGTTTTAAAAACAAATACATGTATGTTTGGATTTCATCCAAATTCTTATATGTTTTGGTGATTGATTTTAGATGTGTTGTGTGTATGGACGCATAATGCACTGAGATGTGCTGCCCAGAAGCTTGCACAATGCCATGGTAATTTTTTCACACATGCCAGGAATATGCAATGGCAAGGGCAGCACCTTAAAATAGGACCACACTCTGATATACAGTAAACACATACATTAATACAGTTCTAGGATTAAGGGCAGCTCTGCATTGGCTATCAATAAAATGAGTAGAGATAAACTCATATTAGATTGATGCCCAGGCCCTGCCCAACCAGGACTTACCTGGATCAGCCCTCTGACCAGACTAGGCCCTTGTGGACCTGGCTCCTGTGCTTGCAGCTCCCACCTTTGATCCAGTCTCTCCAGCTTCACTCTCATGCTTCAGCTCTTCTGGGCATTCTTCACTCTTGACCATCTGCTTCCTCTTCTACTCTCTCGGCCCCACATTTGCACTCTTTGCTCTTTTCTCTCACACTGTTAACTATTTAAACCATATGCTCGTTTTTTTATTCTTAAACATTGTTGCACTCTTTGCTCTGTTGTTTCGTTTTGTGCTGTCTCTATCAGGCATTCCTAATTTTTGGACTCTCTGCTCATTGTTGCAATTTTGCTCTACTTTGCTCTACTTTTACTTCTATTGCCCTCCTTTCGTTCCTTTTGCCCTGTACCTTCTTGCTCTGGCACATCCTGGGGGCATATTAACAAGGAACAGGGAAAATTGACGCTAAGAGCGCTTAGCGTTAATTTTTTTAACGCCCGCTATCGCTGGATAATATCGCCTGGTTATCGCGTTATTAACAACGCTAACTGCCTAGGCGATAAAAAATCCAGCGATAGTGGCATTTTGGGAGGTTATCGCTGGTAATGCAGCGATAAAACTACAAGGATAGGGATATCCTTGTTGATAACCCATGGCGGATTTAGCCCTGTAATCCACCTCCCATTGGATTACATGGCTAAATCTGAAAATTAGCAGACCTAAAAAAGCAGCGTTAACCGTGGTTAGCGCTGCTTTTTTTGTCTCTAACAGGGTTAGCGTGATGCTTGATAATAGGAGAAATGGCGCTTAGCGACATTTCTCCTATTATTTTGCTCTGGAACGCCCACTTTGCATCTCTATGCCAAGGGAAGCGTAGTGAAAAAGGGTGTGAACATGCGATTCTGCATGTTAGTACCCTGTTGTTGATAGGGCAATATTTTTATCTCCGCTTCTTTGGCTTTTAAAGCCAAAAAAGCGGAGATAAAGCCCTGATATGCCCCTGAGTACCCCGTTTTCCGTATCCCAGCTTCTGCACCCCTGCAATTGCATTTTTCTAAACAGTTGCAACATTTCTAATCTGATCTGTGTAAAATCTGGGAAAATTATTGGAACAAATGACCGTTCCATGTTAAGTAGTTTTATCTCCTCTTGGTCCCATATCCGCTTTCAGAGATTATTTATTGGAATCAATTCTGCCTCTAACACCGGTATGTTTGTCTCCTCGTGGTGATGTCTCCTTGGTATTGGTTCTGATTGTATCATTGTTTCGCTCTGTTGTGTTACCTCGGGCGTCCACTAACTCTTTGTAAAAAAGGCTCCTGAACTGAAGAAGGTTGGCCTTGCTGTTTGTATCTGATACCGTTACACTTCGTATTTCACTGCCAAAAAAATGATGAATCCACAGTGAGAATGCATGCCAGCATATATCTCCATGCCTTCTGTGATTATAATATCGTCAAAAAGGGTTCGCACAACTAGCTTACCCCCTTGACATACTGCCATGATGAAAACATTGATAATATGCAGATGTTTCATGTTATGTATGTAAACAAAATTGTTATGAAGATAGACAGACCTGCTGGTTGCGTGAGCTAAGACCTTCACCGGTTGCCATGAAGATAGTCTAATTCAGTTTTGACCAAGTATGACAAGCACATGGTTATTTCTTAAAATTGTGTCGAATGTACAGAATGAAACATTTGTATTGTATTGTATCACAGTGGCAAAACTGTCAACTATTTTCTGGCACCGTTGGACCATTGGAGCAGACAAGAGAAAAATCGCCTATGCTGGTGTCTATGTAGATTTCAGCTAGTTGAAACCATCACCATGGAAATGGAAACCAGCACACTGGTCCCGCCCCTTTCACTTCTGCTTCTGCCGTGCACAATCATGAGCGTCATTACGGCAGTGGCAGATCAGAATGCATGGCTAAGGTAAGTGGCAGTTCACTATTCTGCTGTTAGAACCAAATCCCTCGAGACACCAACATGCTGATGTGCACTATTTGATACAACTTTCTCCCTTAAGCTACGAACCATGGGCACGATGTGGGCACAGTGTTTATGCTACCCCTGGGCAACCTTTCCCGCCGTAACTCTTGTTGCGTCATTTGTTAACGTGGTGTATGGCAAGGTATGGTGCCAATAGTATATTTCAGCTGCCATGAACAGCGTGGGTTTGGGCTGCATGCCCGAGATGAGAGCAGTCTCGAACCTGTCACATCACTTACCGTTTTATATAGCAAGGAGATCACCTGCATGAATGTAATTCATTCTCACAGCCCTGGACCGTCTATGCTATGGGTGTCTCATTGTTGCATTAAAAACAATAAGGGGTCAAGATGCATTAGTTATACTCATGCTACAAGTTTAAGACATGTCTTGTGACGGGTGACAAATCGCCTCTGATAGTTAAAATGTTTATGCCAATGAGGCCACCAGCATCTCACTGGAAGCATTACAAACCTCAGCTCCAGACAAAATCTAGTCCCTGACCCCTGCAGGTATGTCTGTGCTTATCACATAAAAAGATTTAAAGCAGCAGGGATAAAGAAAACTGCACTACCAGGAAAGTCACTAGAGTAAACTGTATTGCCCACCTCAAGTGATCTGCTGCTCATAGATCACAATAATAATTGGACTAAATTGTATGGGATGAGAGGCAATACATAAGCAACAAATATTAAGGTAAATACAAATTTCCAGAAAAAAAGTTACACGTAAGTAAGTTCAAAGTGTCTTTTATTCTTTGTTGTACTCCATGAGAAATCAACCAGCCAACGCGTTTCGCCCAAGCATGGGCTTCTTCAGGGCAATGGAATAAAGTAAGAGAACATGAAAGGTAGCAGGTTGAATTTAGTGGAAGTGTCCAAATGGAATCCTAGTATAAAAATCTTAAAAACTCGTGAAGAATAAGTCTTTTGCAGAGTTTCATCCAATAGAGAACAGGAAACCTGGAAAAAGAGCGATACTGCTCCCAAAGTTAGAGTCCGAAACCGAATTACGTTATGCTAGCCGAGTATTGGCTACTAAATAGGCAGTAATCGCTTACAGACGTAGAAGCGGCATCCCTACGTCCATGGAATATTGGCGAACCTCTGCAAAAGACTTATTCTTCACAAGTTTTTAAGCCATGTCTTCCATGGACCGGAAACAAGCATCCTGGGACCGGTTTCTGACGAATCAGCTGTCATCAGCCAGGCTAGCTTGAATCTAGTGGCAAAGTGAGCAAGGTCCCACATCTGGGCATACCCTGCCAACTTAGGGCGAACAAAGCAAAACCAAAGGGGATGATGGACGGAGTGTTGAACATTGCAAGCACTCACCACCAGTCCACAGATCTGGGATTAATCCATTATCATTCTTTAGCTCACTCCGCCACCCCAGTTCAGACATGGCCATATGCAAATCAGTCTGACCCTGTGCCTCATGGGAACAGTCCAGCCCGAACTGCCAAGCCATGTCTTCCCTGGACCTGGACCGGAAACAAGAATCCTGGGACCAGTTTCTGGCTAATCAGCCGTCATCAGCCAGGCTAGGTTGAATCCAGTGGCAAAGTGAGCAAGGGACCCACGTCTTTATTTAACTGGGATTTAACCCAGATCTTTTGACTGGGGGAGAATGTTAGCATTGTCAGCATTCCGTCCATCATTTGTTTGCTGTTACAATGAAAAGTAACATAACAAATATGAAGATTTCCTCGCCTGTCATAAAAAATAGAAAACAAAACTGCACCAGAATTACTTGATGCAAGAGAGAATGTATAAATTATACATGTAGATAGTAAAAACACACCAAGCAAATGCAGTTTCTCAGACTCTGCTGTGATAAAGCAGACCAGAACTCTTTTAACACTGAAACCTCATCTTAATTTTTGCAGCTTTAACAATGTCATGGATCATAATGTTTTTCTCTCAACAATACCGAGTATTGTAATTGCTCGTTAATATTTGATGGTATTTTTCATCATGGCTGTGACTAGCCATAATTGAAAAATGATTCTGATGCTTCACTTGCATTCACAATAGCCCAATAGGAATAGCTCAGTCAATACATCTGTCATTTTCATGTAAGCATTTAATCTCAGATGGAACACCATCCCTTCCTTGCTGCTTCTTGCACCACAAACAGAGCATTCACCTGCTTCCAAGGGTATCATATTGAATACTGAATGTCATCTCACTGTACGGGCTCACGCGTATTACACTTGAGATTCACGGATTGCTCCTCTCTTCAATTGTTTTCTGCATGATGCAACTGTGTTTCCTTTTTACCCATTTACTTCTGTTTCCTTTCATGTTTATAACATCAAACCTAATCCACCAGAAAAGACAAGTTAACCTGCTCACCCTCTGAGACATTCTAATCAGTCAGTCATAATATGCTTCCAGACACACCTTAAGCTTGCTAGTCTATATTCATAGCTCTCAGTACCCTTTGAAGTAAACCAACCGTGTTATTAGGCAGTGTAGGCATCAGCTGATCAAAGTAGTTCCCTTAAATTAATTTGCAATGCACAGGTTCATTGATGGGGATTACTGAATCTTTGTCATTGCTAAGACACCTCTTAAGAAGTCAGCCTCACTCCCTTGCTGAAATCTGGCCAAGCATAGCGCATTTTGCTGACTTTGCACTCTTCTGATAATACCAACAATAATTACATTAGAATGTGGTGCCTTGCTAGTGAGGGTGTGTTTTAATGATAGCAAGAAAATAATATCATTTATAATAAATGTGCAGAATTAGCATGTGGGCTTTAATGAAAATAAAATATGTTTAAATGCAAAAATGGTAGTAGGCAACCATATTTATTCGTACTGGCTCAAATTGCTAAAGCAACAATACCTTACAAACTGACCCGACTGGAAATGCTTGGATGTTCATAAAATATTTTTTTCTTGACCTCTCCATGAAAATATTTTTTTCATAATAAATAATAGTTGCAAAAATGTTTTCATATAATTCTGCAAAATGCTTGTACTCACCCAAAGATTACTGTTAACTCAGGATTAGTTTTTATCATGTATCGAAGTGATGAAGAAGTTGATCTGTGAAGATGCACCATTTTTAAGAGAATGAATGGTTGCTGTGCTAAATGTTTTCTTTCTGTTAATACTGATGTTTCAACTTCTACATAGACCATTGTTAGTAGCTGAATAGAAGGTTAGAAATGTAGTTTTCTATGTGAGAAAGTAGTCCTGATTACGAAAATGACCCACATGAACTCAGAAATCATACAACTTTGTTGCAAACCGAACATTGCTGAGTGTGGATTTTGTATTACAGGAGAGCATCAAAGGATGTTTGGCTCGCTGGAAACGGAAGAAGCAACATGCTGCAAAAGCTTCAGAAATGTGTTGCCTATAATACAACGTGTTCCTAGAGTAGGTTAACCCCATTTTCCAGACCACACTCCATGCCACTTATCATGCCCAACACTAACGCTGTTTTGAGACTCTATAGAGTTTCTTGAACATCTATTTATGGTTCTGCTCTGATCAATTTTGGTTTATTGAACAGCTTTTATGTGCCATATAGGCTTAAACTCTCCCTCTCTCGAACTAGAACCCTTTATGAGTCCTGACTGGCACCTTTTCTCTACTGATTACTAGAATAGGGTTTTTCTTTCTTTTATGGAACGTGCTTAATGCCTTTGTTATGATTAGATGATTGACTGATATTTGATTACTGATTTATGTTCATATTTGATTATTGTGATTAATATGAATTAACTTGCAACCTAATAAAGATGACTTACTAAAAGATTTAAATAAAAAAGCTTTTAACTCTCATTATTGACTAACTATTTGATTAGAAAATGTGATTATAATTTGTGTGGTGTTCTGCTCCTGATCTTCTCTAAAATACAGGCAAAGATCCATTTGCCTTAGAGGACCAACGATAATAAGAGCGGTAACTAGCCTGTGTGGTGGTAAACTGAAAAAAGTTAATTGAGAAACTGATTCCCACTCCAACACTAGTCTTACTTTATCGCATTCTTCAAACTGAAATGATGACCTGCTGTTTTCAGTTGAACTCAGAAAACACATATTTCACATACTAAACTACTTTAAAAATAGCTTTTGTGATGTTTGAAGATTTCTGAAAAGCAGTATGCGATCTGATTTTTTTTTTTAACATTCTTTGAAGTCAATAAATAGACAACAACTGAGATCATTAAAATGCAATATCTAAAAGATCATAAACTGACATGGCCTTTCAGTAGCTGCAGTTCATTCTCTGACTGACTCGCCCACTCTTTTCATCACAGGACATGTGAAACTCTGTAAGCAAAAATGGGTTTTGATTTGCATTAAACAAACTAAATAAAATCATTTCTTTAAAAAGCTCATCGAATATGCTTGCAGTTTTTGAAATGCAAACCATGATTATTTTTTCTTTACTATCCAGTGGAAATTGGGCCTACTTTACAAAGGTAACTTACACTTTTGAGTAATTTACACTTTTGAGTAAGTTTACTACTTGTTGACTATTCACAAAATGGTAATGTAAGTTATAGTTTTGAGAACATTGACACTTTGATTTTGTGAAAAGTAGTTAACTTACTCAAAACTGCAGAAGTCATCTTTGTGCATCAGGCCTTAGTCTTCAAAAGAGGCATTTCGGGGAGTATTAGAGACCAAAGCCATGGTAAGATATATGCATTTCAATGGTGTCACCAAATTATCAAGTTTTTGATATTGACCTTCAATTACATCAAATCCCCAGTATTGACTACCAATCAACTCACAAGGTGAGTAGATGTAAATTTAAGAATAGTAAATCTATATTTTTTTATATGTCCTTACCTTGACAATATGTTGGCAATTGATGCTCTGGAGTTGACATGGATACAGGTTGATATTACTGACTTCGAATATGCAATGAAATAGAAATGGACTACGTTGCTTCATTGTTTGTTCTCGGAAGTTCCAGCGGTGTAGGAGCAAACATTATCTATACAAATGATTTGTAAACTAAGTCTCAGTGAGAGGAATGCAAACCTCTACAAACGAACGGCTGGCTTGCTGGCAATATGTGGGATAAGGCAAGTTCCCTGTGTTCTTATTCTCTGAGATCAAAACATGCTTGGATGACAGAGCTTGGATGAAAAAACATGAAGGTTAGTCTGGGCATCTTGCAAATATTTGATGTGGTTACCTAATTAATATACCAATTTTTAGCTTTCTTTACATAAGTTATGTTTATATTTTGCTAACCCTTTGCACAGTGACTGTACTGCCCTCCCATCCAAACAGATATATTTTCATTTTCTTTCATCATCAGACCATCATTGAGGAAGATTTGTTAAAGGGGAGGCAATACCCTTTAATCTTAACTGATAATTACTCATAGAAAACTTAAATTCCTCTTGAAAAACTCAGTTGAACAATTTTATGAATAAAATGTAAGCCTATGAACAGCTGAAACTTACATCATGGTGAGCAATAGAACCACAACTCCCCATGGATTTCATTGCTTGTAAATGTCACACTACGGTTGCAGAGGCTGGACACAGGTCCTGCCAAAGGTCAGGCCCCATTCCAGGAGCCTGCTGTTCATGACCAAAATCAGGCACAGTGTGTCTTGTGGGCACAGGGCCTGGACATAGGGTTTAAATGAAAGCCAGGTAAGGAGTCCAAATCCCACTCTGCATGGGCAAAGGCTAGTGTATTGGATCGGGGGGAAAGAGATACTAGGTGTGAATTATTGTTAAAGACCAAGTCCTACACTGAAACATTGCTATGAATGCCCCCATGGCCATCTGCAAAATATTGTGAGGGCATCAACGTTGTCCAAAGGGCATGACGTGAGGCCAAGCTCTTTCTTCAGTGCCTATCCCACCTATGATATACTGGCTGGATTAATAGCAAGATGCTAAGCCATACCGTGGACTCTCTGGCTGTTTGCAGTGAACTCTAGGGGCACAGGGACTGGCACTGTGAGAGGTCAGCTAACTAAAAATTGACAATAAAGGATTTGAAAAGGCACTTTGCCGATTTGGGGGACCCTGAACTGCACACATCCATGCACCAGGAGCTGGGGGAGGAGCCCCCACTGCGCTAAAAGCGACGGCTTCTCTCCTACCACACGGTAACCAGTTTTTGTCAATTTGGGGGACTCCAAACCTCACAAGTTCATGTTCCAGGAGGTGCCCTGCACCACATGTTTAGGTAGGAGTCCCCACCACTCTAAAAGCCCCATTGTTAGAAAGGGGTTTCTGGTTGGCTAGGGTATGCACCTAAGTCAAGCAAAATCCACCACTCTGGTCAGGGTAAGTAAGTCACACACCAAGGATAACCTGTGCTCACCTTCTTGTAGCTTGGTGCAGAGAAGTCAGGCTTATCATCAGAGGCAATATATAAAGAGTTTGCGCAACACACTCACACAGAAACACAGTAATTACACCACAAAAGAGACTTACAAAGAATTATATAAAAATATAGTATAGATTGTACACAACACTTAGACCAAAAATGACAAAAGTCATAAACACTGATCATACTATGCAAATACAGAAATATTTCTCGTTACCCTGACAATGCAAGAATTAAAACATCATACATTATACATCAGGGCATGAAACACAGCAGTGTAGGAAATAAAAACACATGAATCATCACATGAGTGCAAGTACTGTAACTTGGTTTAGAGTCAATACATAGAAATCATCATATGTCACCATAAACCATAAATACATTGCAATTGAGGCAGGAGTCAAATAGCACATGAGATGCAGAGAGTCAATATTGCCGAAATACCACTTTACATACAGTCCAGCCCTGCTGACAGTGGTTCCCCCAACAGGGTGTGCCACTACACTTGTATGAAAAGCACTGCCTGTGGCAAGTCATCTTGATGAGCCTGATAGAGATGGGATATAAATTGACATCCCTGGGCCAAATCCAGCATGGCCGTAAGTACTTGGGACTTAGGAAAGGAGGGCCACACTTCCCGAGCTGTGCTTGAGATTTTCATATACTGAAGGTATTGCCCATTGCCGAAAGAAAAAAACGTTCGCACCTCCTCCCATGTGATAAAACGCTGGTCAACATACAGGTCTCCAAATACATTACAGCCCCCGTCCCTCTAAAGATGCAGCGATAAAGCTGATGTATTTAGCGATGCATAAGAAGGAACGTATTGCCCACAGAGGCATGTCTGGCATATATGGAGCCCGTCAACTGACCCGCCTGACAACACCCTCCGTACTGGCTGCCACATGTTGTATAATATAAGGAAACAATTAGGGGACACGGGAGCCAGACATCAAAAGGGCTGGTAAAGGTCTCCCAATGTGAGTGCCCAATAAGAACTGTTTCTCCCAGTTATCATCCAGCCAATTTACCGCATGCTGAAGCTGAGCTGACATTTAGTAAAGTTCCAGACAGGAAACCTCGAGTCCTCCATGATTCAACGTCCTCTGTATGGTGTCAAATCTGACCCTTCTAAGCTTGGTGCCCTAAAGGAGGTCCACTAATAGGCTGTCCAGTGCTCAAAAATAATGTCTGGGGATCGCATAAAAAGTATTCTGTAGGGCAAAGAGACAGTGCAGTAATATTATCATTTTTACTATCACAATCCTGCCCATAAGAGACAGAGATAGTTCCTTCCAGAAGCTGATCAAGGGCCGCACTCCCTGCACCACTTTTCCAATATTAACATCAAAGAATGTCGGGCTATGTGAGCCAGCCAAACCCCCAGATAGTGATCATCTGATGTCACCCAGAGAAAACCCACCACAGGTAGCTAGTCGTCTGGCACTCCCGCCAGTCTGCACAAGGAGAAAAGCTTAGATTTATATTAACCGGAGGCCAGAGATTTCCCCAAATCCCTGCATTACATTAATCAGAATAGGTGTCGAATATGCTAGCTGCTAAAAATACACTAAAACTTTGTCAGCATAGAGGGAGACTACATATTTGTTTTCCCCTAGGGATATATCCCTGGGATGCATCCTGCAGTGCAGGGTCTCCATGGCAACTGCAAACAATAGTAGCGACAGAGGGCACTTCTGTTGGGTGCCCCAATGCAGCCAAAATGGATCAGAGATAACTCTCCTGACAGTACGCTAGCAAATGGAGAAAAATAAAGCAAAAAAACACATCATAAAAATCCAGGGCCCAACTCTATTTTTGAATCACGTGCCATAGGTAAGACCAATTTACAGAGTTGAATGGTTGCTCTATATCCAAAAACACCAAGGAACATTCATCTGTCAGGGGCTGCGGGGCATGCCAAACATGGACCAGTCGGCGCAATTTATGAATGCTACTGCACCTCAGAATCGACCTGTACGAAAAGTGAGGGAAGGATCAATGGCAGGCTGCGCTATCATGACCACTAAAGCCTTTCAGTTGGAGGCCGGCAAACAGACGGAATCAAGGACCTCATTGTATACCTCAAGGAGCTGGTCTTCCATCATTGCCATAAACTTATGATAAAATTCCGCTGGCAATCCATCACTACCCGAGTATTAGCAGGCTTGAAGGGCTGGATCGTCGAAAGGATCTCATTCTTAGTAAGTGGGGCACACAGAGCCTCCAAGGCATCTGAGTCAAGACCTGTGACCTCTACGTTTACTAGGAAACCCTGCACATCCTCCAATGAGGGGAGTACTTGCTCTGCATATACCTTACTAAGATGGGCAGAAAACAACCCATTAATCATAAGCTGCGTATGTACTTGTTCCCTCTCATCTGTTGCTTTCCATTTGGCCAGGGCTGTATCTCTCATCAGGTTTCCTCCAATATACACTTTTCCAACTCCCCATACTATCTGTGCCAATGAAACTGTACCCTAGGTAGTGTTGCACACATGTAAATGAGCAATCAATGATTTTGTAGATAAATACATTAATTCACCATGGGTCACACATAAGGGCAGTCAGTCCCAAATATAGATGCAATTAGGTCGTGATTTGACACCCCTCTAGGAATTATTGACGCTGTCAGCAGCTGTCTCACCAACTGAGGTGACATCAAGAGATAATTGACCTGGGTGCGTGTTTCATGGAGACATGAGATGAATGTGTAATCAAGCTCCTTTTGTTTGTAACAGTCTCCACTGTTCGAATAAAGCATTGTCCCTGATGATATCTGTCAAAGTGTATTTATCTATTGTCATGTCAGAGATCCGGTTTCTGAGATCTGTTGAGTATCGGATCCTTTGTTATATTCCAGCCTCTGCCTATCACGACTTTCATCCTACCAAATGAGGGGCTCAGAGGAGCCATGTCTGAAAGAAAATCTGCTCTGTCACTCAATGGTGATCCAATTAAAATATATATCGCGTTTTTTAAAGTTTGTCAAATATATATCTTGCTGTGCCATCTCACCAAGTATGCCTTACCCTGACCATTAGGGGTTTGTGTATCATTATTCTCACTCCTTCGTTCCTGTGACTTAATGGGGTGTCTTAGGGAAGATTCATGCAATTCAATATCCATGCATTGACCACTTTTCCAACCCATTCTCTTTTAACTTTTCTCATTCCTCTGCCATTTGGTGTGCTTCTTGTAGTAGGGCTATGTGCGATCATCTAGTCCCTAAAAAGTAAAAACCTTTAACATTTGATATCATGTGTCAGACCATTGGCATTAAAGAAGTGTATAGGTAATGGTTTGCGGACCCCAGGAGACATGTTCTAGCACATGTTGACTAAGCCTTCCTATTTCTCCTATTGGTTTGATGTGTGGGTAGGAAGTGTACCAGGCCAAGTGCTGGAGAAAGAAAGAATATGCAGTCATATACTATATAAGTATCGACATCAGGCTTCCTACCCACTGTTATAACCTTTTTTTTTGTTTTGCAGAGCTTTGTATAGCGTGACCCAAATCCAATCAGGTATCAGAGCGCTTTACATAACACCAGTTACGTTACATGAGGACACACATTCATTTTTTGTTAGGCACAGGGAGATTAAGTGAATTGCCCAGAATCACAGGATGTTTAGCGTCATTTCCGAGACTCAAACCCAGTTCCCCAGGTCCGAGGTCGAGCGCCCTAGCCATTAGGCCAACTCCTCTCCCCAGTGTCAGGATCTTGGTGGGGTTTTTGTTAGTGAGGACGGCAATCTTCCTGGTCCTTACACTTACACCCTTTTTCTAGCCTTTCAGTGGGAGGTACACTCTTGAAGACTACATACAATATACCAAACTTTTACCAAAACTATTTATCCAAGGTCACTGGCATCATCCCAACCTATGGCACCACAGTCCCAAGCCAATTACTGCCTACTATTTGCACCATGGTATTCCACCCTATTGAGAGTGTTTTATGTTTTCGTGCCAGTTTGTGACGGAATGTAATTTAGATGTATGCTACAATAAGCCATGTCCACATGATCCAGTGGAGGCATCAATCAGTGCCTCGTATCTAATAGATGTCATCCTCCTCTTTCATACCTAAGTCTCTTCGAGGGCAGTTTCCTGATTACGCCCTTGGTTAGGTGGTTTATGTGGGATCAAATCCCACCCCCTGTGCTGTATTATCATTCGGGTGACAACTGATGTCTTTCAAACTTAGCTACAGAACCTTCCTGCTCATTATCCCTCCCACTGTTGTCTAATTTTTACCCATTACAAACCCCACTCAGCAGCAGGGAAACAATACCATACCACTCTGTAAATATCCCACGTCCCCGGATGTCAAGTTTCACTCACCCAAAAACCAGGAGTTCTGTGAGAGCGAAATGAGCCCAACAATCCCCAGACATAGATGCTCAATAAGTGATGTACCACAGGTGTTGGCAGTTGGGCATGTGGTTCCTACAAATTTAGTAGGATCAGGAAAATATGATACAGGGACTGAGTTTTCTTATATCTTCTCTGGTAGTATGTGTGGGACAATATAATTTATGTGTACTGCAAGTTAGAACTCTAGAAACAGTGACCACATAAGGAACACCTGGTTTCATCACACAACAACTTTGATCATTTAAAATTAGAGGGCGCCCATTAGAAAGCTACAAAAATTCTAAATCAATTGTACGGAATACCTTTAAAAAAACATGCTAAATTAGTCATAGAGATATAACAAACTCCATGAAGTGCAATCTCTCTGCAGACTAATGAGTGACCCAAAGAAGCCCCACAATCGCGAAGACTAACAAAAGCCTTTTTGTTCTCGTGAATGCATCTGTACTGAAAAGGGAGGAAACAGGCTTTGTGTAAAAATGTGCATCTATCTCCTCACATCTGTCTACTTGAAAATACCTAAGACATGACGTGAAATGAAACGTTGAAATCGGAAGAGAAATGAAATCTTGAATAAGCCAAACTGCAAATGGAGTTTCAGCAACTGAAAAGGGTACCTTTTCTAAGCTTTTGATATTAAGCAGTGTGTAAGTGGCTTCACAACTTAGTTGCATACAAATCATTCCATTGCATTATCTTTGATTTCAGAACCTGCAAAGTCAAACTCAATTGTAAAATCAATCTCAACTAACTCGGACCATGTAGAAGTACAGACGTGTCCTTTTAAATGATATAGAATTCAGAGAAAACAGTATTATTCAATGAATAAATACAGGTTGACAATGTGGGTATCCCATTATCAACAACAGCCAAAGCTTTGTCCGAATTTTCCTTATCAATCTGTCTCAAACGTTCAGCTGCTTCTTGTGGAAATAAGTTCCAGATTTAATTATACCTGGCATATATAAAACCTTTAGACCGAGGAGCTCTTGGACCCAACAGAAAATCAGCAAATACATAATATCTGAAAGGAGGGATAAGCGTTTTGTAACATCTGATGATTTTGAGTGTTCTAGTCAGTGCTGGCACAGTTTCCCAACACTGTACGTAGTGACAACCTCAGAGTATAGTCTTTGAGCATTTTGGGGATCCGGCCAGTTTGCCTTAAATTCTTTGGAAGAGTTAAAAAAAAATGAGCATTATACCTATTAGTACCAACTGGCCAAAATATCCACTCATTTAAACCAGATATTAAAGAATTGTATGCCCTGTTCTGCACCATTTAATTCAGCTTTTCATCTGTGAAATCAGCGAACCGATGCTAGTTATGAAATTGTGCAATACAGAATATACATGACTATTCGAATTGTTAAGATTGCCAAACTCAAGACATGTAGTCTGCTGTACAGTTTTGTTTAAAAGATCACTTGCAGAGGGATCAGGCATGCTTTAAATAAAGCAGCAGTGCCCTGGGCCTGCCAATAAGGTGGCCCCCAAACAGCCTTGAGTTCTTAAAAATATATGAGAGGATCAGTACTACCATGACTGGAAAAATAAGAAAACATTTTCAAAGATGCATTTGAACTACCCACAGGTGGTGTTCCCACTGTGTATAAGTAAAAACAGCACATGGAGTACTAATGCTGCGTAAAAATGATGGGTGTAATGATGATAACAAAACATTTCCCCATAATTTGCAGAATTCAAATATAAATCCTCATCTTCAAATACTCCGTATGATTCGAATTTAGATATCATATTATTAATAGCCGCAACATCCCATTCATCTGAAATGGAACTTGGGGTGATGATGTAATCCATAGCAACTTTAACTACATATGGAAGTTTCTATGGGACCAAAAATGTCATAAGGAACTTTATCGCACACAATACCATTATGGAAAAGGAATGCCTTTCTGGACCTTGTGTGATGAAGAATGGGGAGTATGCACATCAGCTACGAGTTCTGGAGCAGAACGATAAGAGAGATAGTGTCCATTAAACAGCAGAAAGAAGCAAGTAACAATTCATATCCAAAGAAGAGAAGAAATAATTAAAGGAAAATCAAATAATTGGATCAAGGAGGAACCAGGTACGTCTCTTTCAACCAACTAATAGTCCACACACGGTGCAAGAAGGCATGCGAAGAGTATGAATAAAAATCAATGCTGGCAAAATAAGCAGAGGCAGTCTGATTAAAAACAGGGGCTTTGTTGTCCGAAGGAGAGCAGGTAGAATCCTCCAAAGGTGGGTGATAATACACAAAGTCCTCGCTAGGAGCAGCAGTAGAAACAGCAAAACCACATCAGAAACACATCTTGTCCCTTTATCATCAATCTGTATGATCGAAAGTTCAGCATCTGAAGACCCCGTGAGCAGTAAGAATAGGACTACTCTTGAAGTATTTCAGGGTTCCCAAGGCCTACACGCTCCAGAGATTACCCACATACACAAAAGAACTGTTGGCACGGAAGCTGTAAAAGGCAAAGAACAAGTTTATTAAGACCCCATGGGGTGGTGGTACACTCAAACAACACCCTTCGGTATTGCAAAAGGTATCACACCGAACACCGGTGTGACCCTGTTTATATACAATTTTGGGGCAATAAAAGATAGGCGGCACAAGTTAAGACGCAGTTTTAGAGACATACATAGTCATGTTTTGGAATACTGCCAGCTCATTGGAGGGTTTCAAACCCGCTGGTCAGTTAGCGGCACATTCCTGAAGGTATACGGGTCAGTGAGAACTGCGCATGTGTGGCTTGACCAGTACTAAAAATATCCTGTTGCCGGGCAGATGTGAGTGATCAGCGGAATGGACAAAGGACTAAAGGGCACGTCGGCCACGAGGCCGCTCAGGATCTAAGATGGCCGCCACAGTATTCAAAATGGCGTTTATCATATACAGCCAAGTTAAGGAGGACAACGTGTAGGTTCAGCTAATCGCTAACACGGACGGGCCAATTACGACAGACGACCCTTTTAGCGTTTAGCTGAATCTACCTCATAATGAACATAGTCTGGATGTTCGTCCTCGATGTCAATTAACATAATTTGTGTCACCTCCTTATGTAGCATCATTTTATCGTGGACAAGAGCTCGTCTTGATGGCAAACAGGCCGATAGGCACATTGAACATAATGCAGGACCACATTGGATACACAAACAGATAAAAAACATTGCTCCCACAAGTATACAGAAAATTGTCAATAGTTTCCAGCCCCAAGTTGCAATCATGGACCAGAACCATCCAGAAAGTGTCCAAGTTCCATTGTCCGGTTGTATTTCGGCAGCTATTTTATGCAGCTTTGAAATCGCATCATACACAGATGGAGAATTATCAGGCACGTAAACGCAACAGCTGCTTCCAATGATCCTACATGCCCCCCCACGATCAGCCAAAACAACATCCAGCACCATCCGGTTTTGGAGGGTGACAATTCTGGAAATCTGCAGTTCTTCGGTAATATTCCCCAGGGCAATAGCAGTGTCATTTGCAACAGCCTCAACAACACGTGTCAGGCGTCTGATCTTCCGACTGTTCAGTGCGGCCCCCACAAAGGAGAATAGTCCCAAATTGAAATCCACATATTGTTGCAACGCAGTGTCCGTTTGATCAATGTCCTCTAGTGCAACAGTTCGCTTAACCCTGTTTAAAACAAAGTCATGGTACAGAGTATAGTCGTTGTGATACATCGGTGGGGCAATGAATACAGGAGGTAGCACAAACGATACATAACATGTGCCCAACCACCCCACTGGAAGCTGATGGTACCCCTTCGTTCCACAGATGAAGTAGGTGTTTCTGGATGCAACAAATGAAATGCCATTCGGGCTATCGAACGTGAGGGTAACGTTACATTCACTTTTCCCCACTGCAATCGTGCCCTTATTTCGGATACATAAATCAGCTTTCGTAGCAATGACATTTATAACATGAGCACTTGATACATTCACATTTCTCTGATTGCTGTATATTCGTGGAGCAGACACATTGTCGGGCTTATACTCTTCCCATTCAAAACGTGTACCCTCAGCCCGTGGAAACCCATCCTTGTCATGGGGACATTCTTTATTTAGGCGGAAAAGCACCCCCCCTTTGGTTGGCCATCTCAAGGTAAAGAGGAGGGTGTACCAGGCATTGCAAGACCCATTATGCGAAAACGGGAGTGGAATAAGTGGGGTGCCCCCTCTCTTCTGGTGCCCAGGCAACATTCCACACACCCAGCAATTAGAGGTATTGGTCATATTATGTGTGTGGTGAAGAATCTGAATGAAGCTGTTATTTAAATACGTTTGACGGTGACGTTCTTCATGAAAAGGCAAGGTAAAGTGAAAATGTTCAGACGGTGCCGGGGTAGTCGGCAGCAAATGTTCACGTACAGGCACCACAAGTTCGACTACCCAGGCAATAACAGCTATCACCACAATCGTGAAAACAAAAAGAAAGGCACCCAGTATTTTCTTATCTCGCGATGCCATCGATGCCATAGTTCAAGAAAGTTTTGTGCAAAGTCTCAAAGAAAACAAATCATTCACAGTTTCTCACAAATAATCTCTGATACACGTACGTGTATACCTGAAAAAAAAGGAAAAATGCGGTGCTGAACTCCGAGGTAGCCGTTGTTTTCTTCTCCGGGCCAAGACGGGTGTCGCTACTCTGGCAGAACTGATCCCCCCCCCTTGGAATTCCCGGTTTCCGTTTCACAAACCTGGAGCGGTTACCAACCAGTTCAAAAAGGAAAAAATCTTCTTTATCGCGGTCGTAGATTGTAGCGCTCTCTTCCAGCAGCAGCTTGGTCCGGGAAGGCTCCCTCTACTTCGGCCGACGTCACAGCTGGGCTCTTTTCTTTCTCCAAGATCTCTTTATAATCAGTAAGCACAGCAGGAGTCACCAGATCCGGAGAGACTCGGCGACAGTGAGTCGAATGCACCCACCGCTTCCTATTGGTCACTCGTACTGCGGTGCGGGTTGCCAGAAGGACCTGCTCGGGGCCCTTCCACCTGGGCTCCAGACTGCTTGCTCTTTCAAACGACCGGATCATCACACGATCCCCAGGACGAAGATCGTGGCCCTCTCCAGTAGAGTTATCAGGGAGCGCTTCTCGAACCTGTTGGTGAATGGAGAGCAAATCATTTGTTAATCGTGCCAAATAATCATTCATCATAACACAAGGCACATCATGTATTAATCGCGGCTTGGGCACTCCCCAAATATTCATGGGACGGCCAAACACCACCTCATAAGGTGTAAGGCCAGTTCGTGAATGGGGCACTGATCTAAGAGACAGTAGTGCTAGCGGCAACGCATCTGGCCACTTCAATGATGTAGACGCCACAATTTTGGCCAGCTTAAGCTTCAACGTCGCATTATACCGCTCGACCAAACCTGCTGACTGAGGGTGGAATACAGCGTGGAACTTTTGCTGAATCCCCAACCCCTTCAGTACATAATCCACAATCTTTCCGACAAAATGGGGCCCATTATCGCTCCACAAAAATTTGCAAACTCCAAAGCGAGGAAAGAATTCCTTAAGCAACACCTTAGCTGTTGTCAAAGCCGTATTGTCTTTCGTGGGGTAGGCCTCAACCCATTTGCTAAAGGCACACACCACCACTAAAACGTACTTCAGGTTATTGCAGCGCTCGAGTTGAATGTAATCCATTTGAAGGACTTCAAACGGTGCAGAAGGTGGAACGAACCCTCCTTTCGGAGTATAGGCCCCCTTTCCAGGATTGTGTTGCAAACATACCAGGCAGGTCTGCACTACTCTCTTTGCAGTGTTCGCAATCTCGGGATGTTCCCAAACTCGTGTTAAAAGCTGAGTTATTGCAAGAGCTCCGACATGCGCCAGTCCATGCGTCATCTGGACCATCGCCTGTAAGTAAGCCGCAGGCAATTTCCACTTCTCCATGTCTTTGCTTCTCCAACATCCCTCATCATCTAGCACCCCATCTACTGCCCAAGCCGCAAGTTCAGATTCTGTAGCTGAATTTTGTATATCCCGTATCTCTACTCTAGCATCACTCCATCGTTCAGCCTGCGATTGTACCACGTACATGGGGGAGCTAGTTTGGGACATAGCCGTTTGCCTTGCTATGCTGTCTGCAAAGGCATTTCCTTGGCCCACCTTATCCGTAATTTTCTTATGGGCACTGCACTTCACTATCGCTACTTTTTTAGGGCCAAGCAGCGCATTTAGGAGATCACGCACTAACTCTCCGTGCATAATGTGCTCCCCATGTGACGTCAGAAACCCGCGTTCCCTCCAAAGAAGCCCGAAGTCATGGGCCACTCCAAAGGCGTACCGGCTGTCTGTGTATATGTTCACACATAGGCCAGCACTCAATTCGCAGGCTCTTGTTAAAGCTATCAGCTCTGCTGCCTGAGCCGATTTTTGTGGTATTCTAGCTGTTTCTACCACCGTCTTAAGAGTCGTGATCGCATATGCTGCGGAAGTCGTGCCATCTGGCAGCCTCAAACACGATCCATCAACCCACAGTTCCCCATCCACATCCGGAAGTGGCACATCCTGTAAGTCAACCCGACCCTTTGTCTGTTCCTCAGTCAGGAAAAGACAATCATGATGTTTTTCTTCCTGACCCTCCTCGCCCGGATAGGGCAATAAAGTCGCAGGGTTCAAAGTAGCGCATCTCTTCAATGTTATGTGCGGCGCTAAAAGTGTCAGCTCATATCCTGTAAGTCGTGCACTCGTGAGGTATTGGGTCTTTGTTTGATTTAACAGGGCGTCTACCGCGTGAGGAACCAACACCAGCAATTTGTGTGATAACACTATGCCCTCACTCTGTCGTACGGCTACTGCTGTTGCCGCTACTGCTCGAAAACACCCAGGCAGCCCTCGTGCTACAGGATCCAAGATGGCAGAGAAGTATGCACATGGTCTCTGCTTATCCCCGTGTAACTGCACTAACACTGACAACGCGCACCCATCATTCTCATGCACGTACAATGTGAAAAGTTTCGTGTAGTCTGGTGTTCCTAACACGGGTGCAGAACAAAGGGCCTGTCTCAACTGTTCAAAGGCTTTCTGACATTCGTCTGTCCATTCAAGAGGCATTGGTGTAGTTTTGGACAATAATGCTAGCAGAGGTTTTATGATATGTGAGAAACCCATGATCCATTGTCTACAAAAAGATGTCAACCCTATAAAGGCACGCACATCTCTCTGCGTGCGGGGGACTGGTGTATCTAAAATCGCCTGAATTCGATCAGATGTTAATGCCCTCCCCTCCTTAGACAACAGATGACCGAGGTAGGTCACCTGGGGTCTACAGTATTGAAGCTTTTTCTTAGAGACCTTGTGGTTGTTTTGTGCCAAAAAGGACAGCAACGCAAGCGTGCTCTGTTCACATTGTGTATAGGAGTCAGCAGCAAGCAAAAGGTCATCCACATACTGGATGAGCGCAACGCCAGACTGCAATTCGAAGGAATCTAGTTGTCGTTTCAAAGCCTGGCTGTAGATGCTAGGGCTCTCAGTATAACCTTGGGGAACACGACAAAATCTATACGATTTATTATTGAGCGTAAAACCAAACAGATATCTGCTATCTGGGTGAACAGGGATAGAAAAGAACGCATTCTTTAGATCGATAACGCTAAAAGTGGTGGCTGTCGGTGGAACCAAAGTAAGCAAAGTCGTGATATCAGACACCACTGGATATTGGGGAATGACAATTTTATTTATTTCACGCAAATCAATAATAAATCGATAGATCCTGCCATCTGAATCTCTCTTAAGAATTGGTAGAATAGGGCTGTTACAGACATTATAAGGGACCTCCTCCACTACCCTCGCAGAAATCAAATCCTGAACAATATGTGTTAGTGCAATTTCACCTTCCTTCGAGATCTTATACTGTGGCACTCGTGGTAGAGGGGCCCCCTCCTTAACAGTGATATGTATTGGTGGAATACGCATCTCTCCCACATCCGTATCTGATGTCGCCCACAACGTGTGCGGCAGAGAGGCCAAAGCGGGAATATCTAAAATGACACAAAATCTGTCACGTGTAGGGCAGTCATCAGGATCAGGGTAGTTGTCATTCAGAATAACCCGCACTCCTTCTGGAGCGCAGCGTATTGTTGCTCGAAAATATTTGAGTAAATCAATGCCCAAGATATTATCTGGGGTATGGGGCGATAACAAAAATTGGCCAAAACTAAAGTACTTGTCAATACATAGTGCAAGGGGCTTGGACAATGGGCTGGGGGAGGGTGTGCCATCAAACCCTACACACGTAACCATTTCGCCAGACAGGGGAGCCCTCGGAACCAAGTTTTTCGACAAAGCGCTACGAGTAGCTCCTGTGTCGACTAGAAACTGATCAGTAGAACCCAAAATACCCGCTGTTACATATGGACCTTGCTGATCTACTGGCACTTCGACTGATTCCTTACCCCATCCTACGCGATCCTATGCATGCACATAATCCTGATGTTCCACATTCTCTCCTTCCAAAATCTGATATTGATTCCGTCTATCAAACGTATTTCGTTCGTCCTGACCACGGCCCCTCTCCTCAACCTGTCTACGATCACCTCCGCCACCTCTCGCTCCAGTATAACCTCCTCTTGACCTTCCACTGCCTCGACCACGCTGACTACGCTGTTCACGAAGTACCGGACAATCATCGGCCCAATGCCCAAACTCCTTACAATAAGCACACTGATCCTCCGCAATGTCCGTACGGCCATACGACGCATTTCCTCCACCTCGTCTACCTCTATCATTCCCTCTACTCTGTGTTCCCCGAACCTGTGCCAACATCACCTTCGTTTTCAATTCCTTCGTCTTTTTCTCTACATTTTCTTTAGCCTCCACTTCCTGCCGCTCATAGTACTGAGCCATAGTTAATAAGGACGCAGGGGTCGCCGTGGCCCAGGAACTCTCACTCGACTTCAATCGCTTTGCAATCTCTGGGAGGAGATTAGCCACATACTTATCTACAAACAAATGCCGACCCGTATCGTCAGTTAAAGATTGACCACTGTAATCATGAAATGCCTCCTCAAAGCGTGTAAAGAAATCTGAGACTGTTTCATCTGGTTTCTGCTTGCACGACGTTAACATGGTCCAATCTATCTTTTTAGCAGGAACAAGCGTTTTCAATTTATGCAAAATAGCTGCCGGAAGATCTAGAATTAGCTGACAGGGCTTACATGCTGGTTCTCTATCTAAATCTGCAGCATTTATCTCTTTCCAGGTCCCCCCCAAAATCGTTTCATCATTAGTTTTACGAATTTGCCTCCACATATCAGGTGGTAAAATTAACCCAAAAAACAAATCTATATCTACAAGAGTCATCACACAAGACGATATAGCCCCCTCTACCCCCTCATAGAATGCCGCTGGGTTCTTTCGGAGATCAGGTAAAGAGTTTTTAAGTGCCATGACATCTGCTCTATTCCATGGTGTATACACCCAATTGTACACAAAATATCCCTTCGCATCCTTTGACAATTTATCATCATCCGTACCTTCCCCTTTTGGTGGAACATACAAAGGCGCGGCTTCACGCATAGGCATAACATGCAACGCAGAGCTCTTATCTGAACCACGAAGAGAACACTCCTTAACCGCCCCGTCGTTTCCCGGCTCGGATTCCTTTTTCCTCCGTTTCAGTTCCTGGCGCAAATACGTCGTCTCATCCCGCAGCGCAATCAAATGTTTGAACAGGTCATCCACATCTGTAAGATCAAAATCACCTTTAGCTAAATTCTCACGATATACCGACAAAGCTTTTAGGTTCTAACGTTTCAGAAACTTCACGATATGCATTTACAACTTCATCCGCTAAAATGGACAAGAAATACATTAATTCAAGATCCGACCACCCCTGTTTCTCCGCTACCACCTGTTCCTGAGTAACACAATGCTTATTCACTTTACGAGCCCAACTGCGCAAATGAGCGGACCTCTCCGCAGTAAACCTGAGAGCCGATACCCCTTTCTGGCTCACTTGAATCTGCCCATCATCCTCGGGGTCCGCAGCCGGAGCCGTCGGTGAAACGTACGGAGGCGGTGACCGATCTAACAAAGAAAAATCATCAATTTCATTATTAAGGACAGGATAAAGCGGTCGGCGAATAGGAAACTGCCCAGTCATTTGCAATTTACGTTCCCGTTCCTCCCTCTCTTTCTTCTCCTGCGCCTCCTTCTCCTCGAGCTGTAAAGCCTTATCCCGAGCAGCCTTACGCTGCTCTTTATCCGCCAAGGCAACCTCACGCTTCATTCGTTCACGCGCCGCTTTCTCCCACATTCGTACACAATCAAACATATTTTGTCTAGACCTACGTTGAAACATACATTGCTCGACAAATTGGATTTTACTCAAATCGTATGACCCGTGTAGGGGCCATTGCAATTCGGAATCGGCCTTAGTGTACTTATGCCATAATTTACTGTACATAATAGGTGGAAGGCCGTGCTTGATATACATGTCCCTATTTGGTGTTCCCTCTGGGGGAGCCGGCTGTGATTCCGCTAACCTAATTGATGCATCATCTCCTAAGCAACACATTCCCCGGAGCTTGCTGAAAACAGGCATGTTCGAAAAGTATCACAAAAGCGTGACACCAGACCAAATGGCACTTACAGTTCTTCACACGATTGTGCCGCTCAAATGAAAAAACAAGGTTAGAGAAACATCTCTACATGCCTGCCTATGTGAAGTGCACTACACATATAAATTCAAAGATCACAAATCCAAAATGTTAGCTAACTCAGATCAAAGTTCACAAAATTCGGCGAGCGTCCGAAGACTGCCTCACCGATCACAAATCTCAAGACTTCAGTAAGCGCCCGAAGACTACCTTACCGAACACAAAGCTTACCAATTCTCAAAAGTCCAGATTCCAACTGCCAAGGTCTTGTAAGCCAAATCAGCCAAACGGCACTTTCTCAGTGAAGCGGACACTCGAAAACTCAGTCGGAGACCGGCGCCACCTGGAAGGTCAGATCGGAAGGAAAGGAAAAAACACCTTGGCAGCCAAGACTCGGGTCACTCGTGGCAGTGCGCGTCCATGGCGAGTTTCCAAGCCTTCGTCACGACCTCTCCTTCGGGCATCCGAGTCGCCGATGAGTCCCTTCGTGGTCGCCAATTGAAGTATTTCAGGGTTCCCAAGGCCTACACGCTCCAGAGATTACCCACATACACAAAAGAACTGTTGGCACGGAAGCTGTAAAAGGCAAAGAACAAGTTTATTAAGACCCCATGGGGTGGTGGTACACTCAAACAACACCCTTCGGTATTGCAAAAGGTATCACACCGAACACCGGTGTGACCCTGTTTATATACAATTTTGGGGCAATAAAAGATAGGCGGCACAAGTTAAGACGCAGTTTTAGAGACATACATAGTCATGTTTTGGAATACTGCCAGCTCATTGGAGGGTTTCAAACCCGCTGGTCAGTTAGCGGCACATTCCTGAAGGTATACGGGTCAGTGAGAACTGCGCATGTGTGGCTTGACCAGTACTAAAAATATCCTGTTGCCGGGCAGATGTGAGTGATCAGCGGAATGGACAAAGGACTAAAGGGCACGTCGGCCACGAGGCCGCTCAGGATCTAAGATGGCCGCCACAGTATTCAAAATGGCGTTTATCATATACAGCCAAGTTAAGGAGGACAACGTGTAGGTTCAGCTAATCGCTAACACGGACGGGCCAATTACGACACTCTTTGCATGTAGAGAGATTTCCTGCTGGGTAGAGATATATGACAAGGAACTACATTGAGACCCTCATGGCTTACTATGGAGAACCTGCACATGGTGTAACTTGATCAAATGATTCAAAACGTGTTGTTTTTGTTTACAACCAGCAAGTGGTGGTAAAATCACAGTGCAAAAACCTTGAATTGCACGTAATTGTGTGTACGTGCGTGTTAGCAAACTCTTTTTTATCTGCAACCTTATCTCGGACCAGATCCGCTACTTTAGGATTATAGCCAAAAAATGCTGGTTGCACTTTACCTTTATTAGTGGCAGATTGTTTAGAAATTAAATTTGAGTGTTCATCTCAGAAGTTGTGAAAATCCAGTAGGACAATGAAATATTCATTGATGTCAAAAGGCATATTCTCTGCAACTAGACCAGCGTTATCAAGATCTGGTAAAAACATAGGAACACCAAACAAGACTTTATATGGAGTACAACCACCCAACATTTGTCTAAGCAAATTATTTAAATCTCTCTGTACACTATACAGGTGATAAAATCCAACTATGACCTGAACCTAATACTCTAGCTCTTAAGAACTGCTTTAAGTCCTCCATTCTACTATTGAATTTCCCTCGGGATGATAGACCCTTCCAGTCTGAACAAAACAAGCTGGATATAATTTCTAACTGAGAGCCTGGACCCTTGTCAACGCCCACATCAGACATCTGTGTCTTTTCAGCCATTCCTCTGATTAGCTACCATAGCCATCAAGTGTGAGGGGTTGACCTTCTGGACGCTCGGCCCTCACACCAAGCAGGTGTCCGACAACTGGAGCTCCGACAGGGACCAGGGGGTACTGTTCTCATCACCTTCAATGTCTGCAGATCTGGATGAAAGCTGTTGCTAGAAAATTCATTCTAGAAAATCCTACTTTAATTCTAGAATATTTATTGTTCACATGCTGGCAAACACTGATGCAATAAGTAAGGTGTAGGCGATTGATCAATTTTGGAATTTGTTTTTTACATTTCATTGAGACAACAACTGCAGGGCCCACCAAGGAATGACTATGGGTACCAACAGAAATCTGTGTTACTGTACTGCTCACAGTGCCTGCAGAGTTCCTAAGAAATGACATCTACTCCGAAATATGCAAATGACAAACTTGCCTGGAGGGCAAAGGACTTTATTGAGTAAAATGTGTCAACTAGTATATGTGCACACCTCTTCCAACAGTGCCTAGTAGATAATGACTTAAAGAGTAATAGGGAACGCCACTTTTTGCAATCTACAGCTGTTAAGTAAATATTCCTACATGAAGATTCCCTTACCTGTCTAATGAGAAGTTGATGTCAGTGATAGATTGTTGCAAACATCTGAGTTTAGGGATAGTATTAGGAGGAGTCGATCTTGGGTTTAAACATAGACCAGTAAGTAGTCCCACAGGCTTACCAGATTCCCCAGTGCATGGAAAGAAGGATTTCTTCCCTCTAGTACACACACCGCAGGTAGCTAATTATTATTTATGTATTGTTTAATGTCCCAAGTGCAACATTGCCGACATAAACTGCCACTGACTGTGATACCTCATGCATCCACAAAATAATGAACCAGAGGTGCTAATGATGATGCAACACAGCAATAGTGATTAATCCTCAAGACAGCAACAGCACACATGTCATACAAAATATCTAGACCCAAACACTGATGGACGTGGGAACTTCATGTCATCATTGATGATCAGAGGACAGGATGTGGAACCGTGTTTTATTTTATGTGGAATCCATCTTGTCTTGTTCGCATTTTGTGCTAGTTAGTGATTCCAAGGCCTGAACAATACGTGCAGAACAAGTAATATGCCCTGAGGTTGAACTTATGTCCTTTTATCTTACATATTCAAATATCACAAGATGTGCAATTCCTGTAGAAATTTGCTGCCATACTTTCTGAGCATTGAATGTGTCAATCTATGTCCATATATAGCAAAGACAAAATTCCGAAAGTTGATTGCACAGGCATTGTGTAAACCCCTGTCTAGACACATTTGATGCTCCCAGCCACCAGGAAATGTAGACACTATTATCTGTCGCCATCTGCATCACGCATGTACCAAGAGGTGTTATCTCACTGTGATGGCTAGATGCTTAATGGTTATGTAATACTTGCATCTTTCGATCAGCAACACACCATGTATTTGTTCATAACAGTGAAGAAATTACCTTATACTTTATTTTTATTTGACATGTACCGAAACGCCTTTTTGTGGTTTACAAGAATAATAGACTGTGATGAACTTCTGTAATTTGGACACTTGGTCACCATGTCATCTGTTTCTGCGTTAACTTATTATGCTGCCTGTGAAATTCATCTGAGTCAGTGATTATTTAATTTAGCTGCCACAGGTGGAATAATCCACAGCAACACCCAGGGTGGCATATGTACCGATGAAGACCTGCAAATCTTTGGCGTCAGCCAATCACGGTGGTCACACCCATAGAAATCAAGAATAAGAATCCACTGCCACTAAGATATATTTGTAGGTACCATCAGCATGGAGTGGTCCGCAATTATCTAAATAAACAGATTGTAATGGCTTATTTGAAACTAAAAGCAGTGTCTGTGGTGGGCGAGAAATGGTGGAACCTTTAATTTTCTGGCAAATGTCACAGCAAAGTACACATTTTCTGGTCTGCTGATAAAGACCAGTTTAGTTTCTGTAACAAAGAAATAATAGGCACAGCAAATGCTTGGCCAGACGTCAAATTCTTATGAGCTAGTATTAGTAACTCTGCCTTCGTTCCTGGTTGTGTATCAGTCGATCACCCACCCCAGGAATGCAGGCGCAGCTATTTTTTTCTTAGAATGTCTGTCGGGCCTGCAAAGTTGCATCTCCTTCACAGCTGTCTGCAGCATCCATAAGTCAGGTGTGTAAGACCTCCTACATACAAACCACAATATCCACGGTTCTGTTCATATATACGCACTAAGTTTCTGTGTGTTTAAGCCACAAAGGACCTAAAGAAACCATAACCTGTAACCTATACACCTATTTACAGGCTACAAAGAAATATCTTTAATAAGGATGGATTCCCATCACTCACCATTGGTGACATGCTTCATCATCTGGGTCTCCTCCTAGTCACACGCTAGTGTCACTAAGAGCTGCAACCCTTTCAGAAGGAAAGGGGAGCTCACAGATGTTTTCATGCTGTTCAGATAGTAGGGATATAACACGCTATAGTTGAGTTAAAATTGAACAGAAAAAATAAATATTTAATTAGTATCTCTCAAAGCTCAAGCTTAAAAACAGTGCAATTACAGTTTTCAACAAATAACTGTCTGTGAGTAGAAACTAGGGGTCAACATGTTTCAGCTAAAGGCGATATATTCATCCTAAGCCTTCTTCAGGACCACAATCGATATTGCTACTGCCTAAGTGAAAAACAAATATAAATAAGAAAGGGTTGGAACAGATACAACCTTGTCACCTGTATTCAGGGATATGCAAGTCCTCTGCAAGTGACAGATTACTGTTAGCATCTGCAAAAGAGTTAAAGAACGATCCATTTGTAAAGGTTGTCACAACTTTCAATGGGACTCATGAGCTCAGAACACCCAATCGATATATAGTGACACATTTCTTCATCATCTATGATTTCTGATATTTCATAATAACATGTTTTCATGCTTACCCGTATTGCATGAGGAAGAGGCCTCACCTTACCTGGCAACGGCTCAGGAAAATGAGGCACCGCTCTATGAGAGAACAAAGGAAAGAACAAGAACTGTTCATTGTAACCTTGTTATCTCTTTACCCTCATTCATCTAATATTAAAAAGAAGCACCACGCACACACACGACAACTGGATCCAGGACTAAAAATTGCTGACTCATACAATGGTATGTTAATTTCTACAATATTGTATACTCAGAGAAAAATCATTTCCATATGTGCATCTCCATGCATACTCTCCAGTGCTAATCTTTACTGCAAAGTACTTTGTTTGGAAAGGTGATATAGTTCTGATGCTCTCCTTCCCTTAATGATTGTATGCTCATGGTACTGAAGACCTCCCTGTGTTTGTTCACATCCCCGACTACACACTAGTGTTTGACTCCCGTTTTATGCCATAGGCTTACTGGCATAATATCACATGCTCGTTAGCTGAGGGGCAAACAAAAAGGGCCAAATGGCTGGAGCACTCTCCCATGTGTTATTCACACCTGTATGTTGCCACCAGCATCCAATCTAGTCGTGCTCATACACGACGAATCAGAGCTGTAAAACCTAATCTACGGACACATTCCTGTATGTAAGAATGCCGGCATCTGAACAAATAGAGCCCGGTCCCGAACCATACTATGATAAGTAGCTGTGGTGGCCAGCCGAGTTAAACCCGCCTCCACTACCAGTGTCCTCTGCCAGGAATTTCGGTTTCAAGTTTGACGCCCAACTCACTGGCAAGGCACAAATTGCTCATGTCTCCTCTCAGTGCTTTTGGAAACTTAAGGCTTTGCGCAGATTTCTTCACTTCCTGCAGATGGAGTGCAGGAAGTCAATAGTGCATTCTTTAATCACTTCACAACTCGACTATGCCAATAGTCTTTATATTGGTCTTCCTGAGTATCTGATGAGGAGACTACAGCTTATACAAAATGCGGCAGCTAGGTTGATCAGGAATGTGCCACTGCGACATCATATTACCCCCCATTTACGCAGCCTACATTGGCTCCCAGTCTGGAGAAGAGTGCAGTTCAAAGCTCTAGTACTTGCACACAGAGCAATCAGAGGGACCAGTCCTCAATATCTGAAGCGGAGACTTCAGAAATACAACCAAGCTAGCGCACTTAGATCTAATAGTCGTAACTTTTTGGTCATTCCTCGTTTTGTGAAGGCAATGACCGGTGGCCGTGCGCTTTCTGTAAAAACTGCTACCCTGTGGAATACTATGCCCCATCCCCTGAGAAAAATAGATGCGGAAATCCTGTTCAGGAAAGCACTGACGATATGGCTCTTCAGCCTGCCCTAGATACGATGGTCTTCTCTGGTTTCTTCTTCCCTTAGGTGCTAGCGCTGGGACACTTCCGTTGGAGGTAGCCGTGCGCTCCACAAGTTTCAATAATAATAATAAGTAGGCAAATAATCATAAGGACAAACTATTCTGTTATGGGGAATTTCGAGAAGGATACCAACACTCGAAGTGGCACCACCGATACCAAATACGCAAATCTCCAAAGGCGATTCCCACATCCAAACAAATATTAACAAACCTCAAGAAACTACAAAAGACACACACAGTGCGCGCAAGAAATGCCGCTCACCTGTCCGCCGGTACCTCTGGCGCTTCATTAAGCCGTATGGGGAGGTACCGGACGTAAGTTGACACCATTTTCAAAAGACCACAATCCCAGTACGTCACACGCAGTGTATTGGGCCAGCTCGGGTCATGTGACTTACCCAGAGCTGTCGTGCTAGCAGTCATTGGATTTATAGTTCGTAAATCAAGCATCCCATGTGATGTATGGAGTAGAAAGAGAGACTACTACCCTGCTCTTATTTTCTGCGATTACATTCGAACATAAATGTCGAGGACGGCACTCGTAATAACCAGGTGTTATTATGTACAAATTTGTATATCGTTATTCCCAAGTGGCGATGCGAAGTTCTTTCGTCTGACAATCTCCTACATTGAGAAACACGGAAACCTCATGAGATCTAAATATCTCTGACAGCTCGCCAACCGTTCTAGTACACAACCAATGTTCATTATCAGTACACAAACACCAATATATACAACGGAGGAGGTCAGTAACTTTCCTACGTGTGTTACCATCTGGGGTATATATCAAGTGGCTAAAGCAATTATTTCTCTGCACTCCTTCCAGGTTAGGCATGACTGAATAATACATATGCCATCCATCCCAAATGGTGCTAAACCCCTCATATTCATGACTAGTACTAAGTCCATGCTTGCAAATGTAACTGTGAGAATTATGTGGTATGTATGCATAATTTGCTGATATAGGTAACAATCATATGGCTGTGTCTACTGCGACCTTCCTGAGGTGTAACAATCATAATTATTAAATGCAGACCACATATAGGCAAAAACTCATAAAGTTAAGTTATGCCAGACATATAGGTGGAGAACTGGTCATCATCCCGCAAGTCGCAGAATCTGCTAGAACAGAGATGTATACCTCTTCTCAATCAAAAAACTTAGAAAATTATGCATGAAATTACGCATAAAACTGCAAACCCTCGGGTTAGAATTACAGTGCAACCCATGGTATCTCATCGTTGAATCTTATTTTGTCTCTCTGTAATTTAAAAACTCATTTCTGTTCTCTAACAAATAGGAACTTGGAGATGTCTGTGATGTGTGTGAGAATAAATGGTTGTTCCATAACTGTCCACATAAAGTCATCGGGTCGGTGATTAGCTTCAAGGAAATGTCTTGTGAGTCTTGTTGCTTGTTTCTTGCATCTCACGGTGCTCTTGTGTTCCAAGATCCTTAGTTTGACCTTTCGAGTGGTCATGCCCACATATTGCAAGTTACATGGACAGGTAATGAGGTAAATAAGTTTATCACTATTACAATTGGTAAACTTATTTTGCACCCAAGGTCTAGTAATCCCTATGTGTAACACCTCCTGCCTGAATCCAAAATGGATGCTGTTTAAATAATAAAATACCAGCCGTATCTGATTCTGCAAGAGACGCAGAATAACAGCCTTACTTAGACTAGGTAAAAGAGTTGAGTCTAAGGAGGAAAAAATAAAAGAAGGACATCATATTTTAGTATGTGTCCCTGAAAGCCATAAAGTAGACTACAGAACAACAATGTCTAAATATAATAAATGCATGTGTAACATTCTGTTGCCAGTGAAAAATACATTCAAACCACCATCCTGGAAAGATGATAAGTTGGAAAGGAAACCCAAAATGGAGACAAAATGCAATTCCTATAACAGGTTGGCCTCTAGGGGAAGGTGTTTGGGGTTAAAAGAGACTTGTGTCTGTGGTGATCTCTGACTCCTCTGTGGACTAGACACAAACAGTCTCAGGAGACTTGATCTTTCATCTGCTAGACTTCCTTCATAAACACTGTATAGGTGCAAACATCACACTTTAGTTGTTGATATACATTTACGGTAGTTCCCACCCTACATATTATTTGTCCCACCTATTTGCTGATTATCTTGTAAATGAGCTATAATCAAGGTAGGCATGAGTTCCTCTATAAAGCATAGAGGGTATGAGCATAAAGTTCTCTGGTACATAGGGGCTATAATTACTTAACTTGAGGCTAATGTAGCATATAGAAACAGTGTTTAGGTTCATAACACCCTTAGTTCGAGCGCCTTGAATAAGCTCAGAGACTTTGTTTTAGCCAAAATTATCCATCTTGTGCTTGGTGATAAAAGGTTGAGTGCACTGATCTTGTTAGAAGTTCTGGGCATGATCAAGATGTGTTTCAAGAAACATTTATGGTCTTTCTTTTCTTTTTTCCTTGCAGGGGGTCTGTCTTGCAAAGATTGGGTTCTGAAGATCAGATCATCAAGAAACAGTCTACTGCTGGAGCCTGAAGACCGGATTGGCAGGAGACCGACCACCGCAGCAGCTAGAAGAAGCAAATTCCCAGAGGACCAGAACTGAGGAGCTTCCAACCAGGTAAGGAAGAAGCCAAGTAAAGGTTTTAGGAGATGGCAATGGCATTTATACTACCGCACACCAAATGACTCTAAACTTTCATAAGAATTACAAATCTCATGTGATTTTGAGGCAGACAGTAATCACATTGGAAAATGGGAAAGGAGTGGAAGGAGGCCTTTCTTCTACAATGAATCGAATGCTAAAACCTATACTTTACAGGAGACAATACCAGGATATGTAGGTAGGGCCATGGGGTGAATTATAGTGTAATTTATGTGACTGGGAGGTGGAGGGAAGGGCCAGAGGGTTATGCATGACTGTGACAAAGATTCAAGGGGAAAGCGTGATGGCAGCAGATAAGAGTCAGGAGTGAGCCATGCAAGGGCAACATGTTAGGGGTGTAGAGAGTGCAGTATATTCAAGTTGTGACACCAGTGTTCATAGTTTCTCAGGCTTTAAGAGGTGATCTAGATGTGTCCCTTATTGCTGTTGTTTACCACGGCTTGTGCCTACCACCCTGAGAACACCTCGTGTGACCTTCTCCCATCTACATCTCTCCTCACGGTCTCTGTTCTGTACATCTCCTATTCCCTGCATGATGGTATTCTGTCAATGCCATTGAAAGCATCCACACATTTTTCTAGATCTTCAGATCATCATACTCTCTTGTTTTTTCATACATCAAATCAGTATTATTGCTGATTCCATCAGGCCATACTTTAGTCAAGTCAAGTCAAAGGCATTTGTATCGCGCACAAATCACTCTTACAAGTCTCATGGCACTTGCAGACAGCTCTGAAAGGAAACGGACTAGAAACTTAATTTCCAAAAAGCCAGGTCTTCAGCTTTTTGCGGAAACTGCTGTGGTCTGACATACTGCGGAGATAGTAAGGCATTTTGTTCCAAGATGCTGGGGCCAAGAAGGAAAATGCACGGCCCCCTTGCCTAGTAGTATGTATTTTAAGGGGGGTGAGCAGAGCTGAATCACTAGAGCGCAGCGTCCTGGATGGTTGATACCATCGTAGCTTTGGCAGCCAGTATTTTGGGACGATTCCGTACATATGTTTATGAGTTAGACATAAAGTTTTAAAGAGGGTTCGTTTTTTCACTGGGAGCCAGTGAAGAGTATTTAAACATATTGCCGACAGGAATCTGTATGGGCGATCAAGGACTAATCTGGCGGCCGTGTTCTGAAGAGTCTGAAGTCTGTTTATGAGGTCTACATTTATTGACAGCAATAAGGCATTGCCATAGTCCATTCTATTAATGATCAGTCCTTGTATTAAGGGTCTGTGAGCCTCTAAGGGAAGCTATTTAAAAACCTTACGAAGGCTCCACATGACACTGAAACAGGTGCCAATAACATGATTGACATGCTCCCTCATGGATAGACAGTTGTCCATATAAAATCCTAGGTTCCGAACCACGTTTTTATGGGGAGGACACGGGCCGAGCCTGGACGGCCACCAGTTCTGCGTCCAGTGGTCAATTGCTTTGCCGAAGAGCATGATCTCAGACTTGCCCCCATTTAGCTGGAGATGGTTAGATATCATCCATTTATCAACATGGATCAGGCAGTCTTTAAGACGTTGCTTAGTTTCGCTGGGGTCAGGACCTAAAGTGACCAGAATCTGCGTATCGTCTGCATTGGATATGACATCAAAGCCATATAGTCTGATCACTGCAGCTAAAGGGGTCATGTAAAGGTTAAAAAGGGTGGGGCTCAAGATAGAGCCCTGAGGGACACCCATCTTTACTGGTCGCTCACAGGAGGTGATCTTTCCCATCTGGACAATGGTTCTGCGCTCTGTCAGGTAGCTACTGAACCATTTCAGAGCCTTCCCCCTGACACCAACCTCCCAAAGTCGTTGTTCAAGAATATGATGGGAGATGGTGTCAAAAGCAGCCGACAGATTGAGCAGAATGAGGATAGCTGACTGATGTTTGTCTAGAGCTAGTCTGATATTGTCAGTAACCTCAATCAGCGCAGTTTCCGTGCTATGCGCTGCTCTGAAGCCGGATTGAGAAGGATCCAAAAGTCCATGGCTTTCGAGATGGTTCACCAGCTGTTTGTTCACAAGGGACTCCAGCATTTTCCCAAAATAGGGCAGTAGGGAGATGGGTCGGTAGTTTAAGAGTACCTTAGGGTCGGCCGATGGCTTCTTTAAAATTGGCCTGATTCTGGCGACCTTCCAACATGAGGGAAAGTCAGATCCTGCCAAGGACTTGTTGAATAGGTCAATCAGTCCATCTAAGACTGTGGGTGCCATAGTAGGAAAAAATTTGGAAGGAAAGGGATCAGCAGGAGAGCCAGATTTTATTTTTGTCATGGCCTTGGTGACAGATTTAAAGTCACATTCCTTAAATTCATTTAAAAAACGGGGAGGGTCGGGTAAGGGGCAAAAGAGTTCTTCAATGCAGGTGCGGTCAGGAGTAGAAGGGAAGGTCCGATGAATGTTCATAATTTTTTCCTCAAAGAATTCAGATAAGGAGTCCATCCAATCTTGAGAGACGGACACAGTAGGTTCATTTATAGGAATGGTGAATTCTTTGAGGATATGATGTAATTCCCTTGAGGAATTTTCTGACTTTTTTTATCTCCGATTAATTAAATAGGATTTTTTGGCTAATTTTATTTCGTTCATATAGCCATGGTGCCACTTCTTATAGTTTTCGCGGTCTGCAGAACTTTTAGTTTTCTGCCACAATTTTTCGGCAGTTCGACACAGACTTTTGGTAATTTTTAGTTGGTCAATGAACCAGGGAGTGGTTCTGCACTTGGACTTAATATTCTGTACAGGGGCAATTAGGTCCAGTGTAGTGAAAATAGCTTTATTTAAGTGTAGAGCTACATGGTTAACATTTGCTTCAGGGTCTATAGAGTCGAGACAGAAATTATCTTTAAATAGAGGCGAAGTTACTTTGCACCATGGCCTGCGCAATAGGAATTCGCTGTCTGAGTTAGGTTTCTTTTTTAGAATGGTCGGAATAGCAAATTTCAATAGAAAATGATCGGTCCATAATAGTGGTTCAGGAGTTTCAACGCTCATTTCCGATACATTTGGCCAGCGCAATGGGTGGACCCAACCACCATCTGAGCAAGACCAAGAGTGCTCTTATTAGAAAGTAATTTATCAGTGTCGGAATTTGAAAGCATTTCTGCATGGTGATTAAAATCTCCAATCAGGAGAAAATTGTCGGAAGCTAAAACATGCGGAGCAATAATTTCTAACAACTGGTCAGAGAAGTCACCCTTTATACCCGGGGGCCGATAGACCAAGGCCCCTCTCCAAGACCCATTTGAGAGACCAGTGATCTTAAAAGTACATATTTCTATCTGACTACATATTCCAAGGCACTAATCGTTAAAACGCATTTGTAGGCAACTAATAGGCCTCCCCCCCTTTTCTCATTTCTGTCGATACGAATAATTTTATATTGGGGGGGGGGCTATATGCAAGTCCGGACAGGCATGCTCTTGTAGCCAGGCTTCCGTAATAAAACATATATCTGGGTCAGTTTGATCCAATAAGCTCCATATCTCTAACGGATGTTTAGAGATGGAGCGGCCATTAAAATAAATAGCTCTCAGTGATGTAGAGGAAGCTTTGTGTTGCTTTAAATCCCGGGAGCTAATCGGTGCCTTGGGGTTAATTAAGACAGAAGAGCGCCTAATTTCTGGAAACCGAAGCAGGTCCATTTCACATATGCCGGAGAATTTCGTAGAAGAGACATTTAAATCTTTTAGTTGGTTGCTCGAATATTGGATAAGACCCATTATCTCCAAGCAGACAAAAGGGAATGACCCCAGAATGCTATGTAAGACAGGAAAATACCTGTGTCAGTAGCAAAACCTCGGACGATCAAGGGTCCCTGGCTTCTGACTGTGACCCAGCACGGACGGGCACAGACGGGCTTGCCTTAGGCGCGCCGCTGCACGCCTCCGTGCCCTCGCCCTGCTAAAATAGGGAAAGGCGAGAGGAAGACTAGAGTGCAAACCTAAACTTCCGCTAAGAACCGGAAGCTGTGATGACCCCAAAACGACCCTCCGTAAAATCGGCACACGCCGTGACGGACCGGGGTCAGGGGCAGTAGTTAATTTGGAGGATTGTTTCAGAAAGGGAGGTAAGGGTTTAGTACATTTATAAAAATGATTTAAAAAGACTTTTAAAACATTTAAAACAGGCTGAGAATGAGTGTGCAAAATACGCAAAACAATACGCAAATACGCAATTGTGCTAAATCATGCCACTATCAAAATCAAGGATACGAAGCAAAACAGCAGCCATTACCGATTCATAACAAAGCACTACTTTATCTCTTTCTTTTGTAAATTAGGCTTACGCGCTAAGAATCATCTACTTTTAGATTGGATTTATGGGAGAAGTCTGCCAAAAAGTACACTTGACTGTTTTCAAATTGATACATATGTGTTTTTTGTCAATGTAATGATCTGTCTTGCCTTTTGAGGTCATAGGCAGTAAGCTAGGATCTGTTGTGGTTGGCACTTTTCAAGGCTATTATGTGATTTCACTATGGGTACAGAGTGAAATTCCAAAGGATTGTCGAAGATTATTTGCATGAGTTTCGGTATGGTTGTACCTAAAAGTTACTTCATATTCTCTTTCCCTGCCTATTACATGATGCCGAAGATGCATATGTAGTTTCGGAAACTTCTATCTCCTAGGTCAACAAGCTTTCTTTGGATTCGCCATATTTCTGCCCCCCCCCCATTCTACCAGTTTGTTTAGTCTTCCTTCATCCTCTATCAGTCTATCTTGTACTGTTAGCTGGTTGTGGACAGCGTTGATCTCGCATAGAGGGGAATCGTTTTACACTTTACCAGATTTGAGATTTTCCTCCTCCTGCATTTGACAGGCTTAAATGGGTATGTTGACCCAAAATGCCTGGAGAGCCCCCAACTCTGACCCAAGGAGCAGGTTTACTCCCTCATAATACTATGCAAAATAATGATACGATGGGAGTAAGAGAACATGGACAAATGATATTTGTAGGAGGTAAAAGTTTAAAGTGACAGTGATGATTGGCCACATGCTTGGTGTGTGGGTGCTGGAGTACTATACCTTACTGTTTATCTCTGGTAATGGAATCTAGGATACTCAAGATTCTCTGTGTTAGAAAATAATGATACTGGGTTAAGAATGTTATGACACTGTAGGTTGGCTGGTGCTGGTTCCTGTGTGTTTGTCCTTAGATCCAGTGGAGCTCTGTAATAGAGAAGAAACGTATCTGCTTCATTCTGATGTCTCAAGAGATTTAGTACAAAATTGTTGGTGACGAGCTGAGCTGCATGGTACGAACTCATCAACGTGTGTGCAGAGAGGTTCAGTGAGATGGATCGTATTCAAGGCCCTACCTGAAATTGATGGTACCATTCTTCGTTATCCACCAAGGGGCAACTTCTAATCTCTGGCAGTAGTCCGCTGACTGTCAGCGTCAGGACCTAGGTAGGCCTGGGCGAAAATTTCGTTCCGTTCGCGGAAATTGCGATAATTTGACATTTTCGCGTTCCGCGGAGAGCGCGAAAATGTCAAAATTTCCGCTTTCCGCAGCTTGGCGATAATTTGTTTCTTGCTCGCGCTGTAAAATAATACATTCTCACGCGCGCGCGATCGCCTTACCTGAATCCATGCATTCGCCGACAAGTTTTCTTGATCCGGTCACGTTCTCCATGAGATGTTGGATTGTTTTTAGCCATTTGCGCTGTCTCGCGACATTTCGCGCCCGCAGTGACGTCATGCGTCACGCGATCACGTCTTTCTTCTCGCGATCATGCACCGCGAGACAACTCAAAACAAGATGGCCGCGCCCGCGAGCAACCACATGGGTAAGTTGGCGACCCGCAACCATGCAGAAAATCTCGCGAACATGCGGGGAAAAAAATTCTGCATCTTCGCGATATTTCCGCTTGTTTGCGATAATTTTAAACATCTTCGCGATAATTTGCGGAAGTGGATTTCGCAAATTCCGCCCACCCCTAGACCTAGGCTGATTTCAGGCACCAAAGTTGCATACTACTTTTGGGCACCTACTCAGCTGGGTGAGTCATGAGATATCTTGAATGATTGAATAAACCATGTATTTATATGTAACCAACAGATTACGTATATGTGACTGCAATACCTCGATATTGAGTGTATTTGACTGTGCTGATATTAGATGCCATGACTAGCCTATTTGCAAAACATGTCTTTATACAATCTAGTGAGGATGAACTACTTAATCTCTGGCAAGGTAGAAAAGGCCTTTTGATCTATGTTACCACTTTAACCCCTTCAGTGCCCGCCCCTTTCCCCGCCCTGTGCCGGGCGTTTCATTAGCGGGCGGGGTTTATGACGAGCTGGTCTCGTCATGGGCACAGCGCAACCGCGGCCCATGACGAGACCAGCTCGTCATGGGCACTGAAGAGGTTAAATCGATTTATAGCTGAGACCCATTGGACCGAACAAAGATAAACATCCATATTTTACCAGGATTAAGGGACGACATGAAAGACTCCTTGTCGCATATCGTTGGTTTACCCAAGGACTTCTCAGAGTTTATAGATCTAGTGGTCATATTGTACCGCAGACTTGGGGAACGTAAAGGTGAAAACCCCCTGTAGTGACACTAGAGTAGTGGCCATAAAAAGAGAAAAAGATGCATGGATGGTAAGGCCCCTGATTAAGAACCCATGCAGATCAGAGGTGTCAAGGGACCTCTATACATAAAATAAAAGGACAGATGGTGCAAGCTGAGTTTATGTCTTTACTGTGGCAAGGCCGGGCATTTTTCCTGGGACTGTTCTGCAGACCCATGAAGAGTGAAACAGTGGCAAGCATTGATTTAACAGATAAGGTGGGAAAATTAACACTCTCTGCAAATGATTAGTCACCTTGCTGAGAGGTATTGAAAGTAAGATCTCACAATGTCTGACTAACGCAGTCAATCAAATCCCATAACATTTGACCATTAGAGTTACTGTTAAACTGGCATCACAACAGAGGCAAGTGCTCCCCATGTTAATTGACTCGGGAGACACTGGAACCCTTTTTGACTTATCCCTTGCTGCCAAATTAGAAATTCCAAGAGTGCCCAAAAATAAACCAGAAGGGCAGTTGACGTGTCTGAACTCTCCTCCGGCCAGATTCAATGCTGAACCGAACCCTTGATACTTGTTTGTGATAAAAGCCATACTGAAAAAACTCATGTTTGATTTGATTGACACACCAATGTTCGGGGTCATCTTAGGGGTACCATGGTTAGAGCATCACAACCCTAAGATAGACAGGATGACTCAAACTTTTACCCATGAGTCAACCTTTTGCATGACTTCCTGCTACCAAGAGGCCCAGGGCCTCGCCACACCTTGACATTGAGTGACTGTGCAAGGTGCCTGTCCCAAAGAGTTACCTGAGGTTTATCATGATTACCAGGATGTATTTGATCCTGTAAAACAACACAGTTGTCCCCGCATTAGGCATTCAACTGTTGAACTGATCTGCTACCTGGTGCCACACTCCTGTGCAGCAGGATATATGCTCTCACAGAGCCTGAGACAACACCTACACAAATATTTAGATGAATTACTTATACACCATTCCACCCACCTGTATCCTGTCCACTACTTTTTGTACCATAGAGGAATGGGAAATTATGGGCCTATATAGACTGCAGTGCAGTCAATAAGGCTACTATTAAAAACAGGTGCCCACTACCCTTAATCCTGTATTATTAGATCAAGTGCGCAATTCCACCATTTATACAAAATTTAACCTGTGCCAGGCCTACCACCTCATTCAGGTCAAAGAAGGAGATGAGTGAAAGACTGCTGTCAGGACAAAATTTTGATTATTTGAGTATACCATGATGTTATGTAACGTAACTTATAAAGCGCGTTCTCCTGCCCTGGGACGTCTTGGCGCTATCGAAATCTGGTGCCCTTTGGCCTGTGCAATGCCCCACAGCATTCCAGTATTTTATTAATTAAGTCCTCCAAAAGTTTTTAAATGTGTGTACAATTTTCTACATAGACGATATTTTAATCTACTCAACACCAAATAGGAACATGTGCAACAGGTGCGTGCCTTCCTCCAGTGACTTAGAGAGCATGCCTTATTTGCTAAGTTGGAGAAAAGCTAATTTCACTTTCAGTCAGTTGAATTCTTAAGCTACCACCTGTCACCGGCAGGGATCACAATGGATAAAAAAAATGTTGGGGCCATTATGACCTAACCAGTCCCAACCACAGTCAAGGAAGTGCAATTGGATATTGACCAGGCTCTACAGGAGATTCATTCTTCAGTTTTCCACCATAGTGGCACCACTAGCATAGTTGTTAAAAAGGGGCAACCCTATAGTTGGTCTGAAGCTGCAGCCCAAGCGTTGAATATTGTGAAAGATAAAGTTCACATCTGTACCAGTATTACAACATTCAGACCGTGATCAACCCTTTTTTGTGGAAGCAGATGCCTCTCAAATTGCAGTGGGCAGGGTTTCGTCCCAAAATATCCGGATACTGGCCATCTTCTTCCTATAGTTTAAAATTTTAAAAAGCTGTGCCCCGCAGAACAAAATTACACTATGGCTGAAAGAGAACTTCTGATGGATCAAGTTGGTCTTTGCTGAGTTGGGGCATCATTTCCTGGGGGCAAAACATACAAGGCCGATTTTTTCGCCTCTAAGAATTTACAATTCTTTGGCTCTATAAAGGTAATCACTTCCCGCCAAATGCACTGGCTTCACTTTTTCAGTGACTTTGATTTTTTCATTATTTACCATCCTGGCTCTAAACATGTACAATCAAAATGTCCTATCTAGACTAAGAAATCCACAGGGCAATGGTCCTGAACCAGACCCTCCTAGTATAATTCCCCCAGAAAATATCACAGCTGTGAGCGAGGCTGACACTATCCTGGCTGAAGTTAAAAAAGAACACGACAAGCTAAACCCACAAGAATGGGATCAGAACCCACAAAATAGCATTAAGGGCAATGTATTCTTTCATTCTGATAATTTGTACATTCCATTACAAACCTGAGACAATGGGTGATTATGTGGAATCATGATTATACTGTAGCAGAACACCAAGGGATACACAAGACTCTACGAAACTGCCAAAAACTTTCCTGGTCGAAAGCATGTGCAAAGACCTACAGGAGTATGTATCTGTCTGCCCAACATGTGCTCGAAACAAGGCACAGCCCACTGCATCCTCAGGCTTGTTACGACCATTACCAATACCCACCACTCAATGGCACACCATAAGTCTAGATTTTATTACGGACTTACCAGCATCCAATAAATACACCACAATTCTTGTTGTGGTTGACATGTTTTCTAAAATGGCGCATTTCATATTCCTCAAAGGTTTGTCAACAGCCACAGATTCAGTGACATCTTTATTCACCAAATAGTTAAACTACATGGTCTCCCAACCAAAATAATTTCCGACCACAGGGTGCAAGTCACCCCTAAATTTGGGATAAATCGTTGTGCATCCCTAAGCATCAAAGTGGCCCTGTCATCAGCTTTCCATCCTCAAACAGACAGGTAAACTGAACGGGTCAACCAGTCACTGAAAACAGCAACTCAGAGGCTACTATATTCCACCATTAGTCAATTGGACCAAGCTATCCCTTTAGCAGAATGTGCCTACAACAACAGCACATATTCGGCCACAGGATGTACACCATTTTATTTTATGACAGAGTTTCACCTATGAGCATTTCCCATACTGAGCACTAGTGGATCCATTCCCATTCCTTCTGATACAGAACACTTACAACAGTTGCATGATATGCAAGATCAAGCCTGAAAAAGCTTAATCAGGGCCAAACAGATCATGAAACACAAGCAGACAAACACAGAACCCCAGAACCAGTGTATAAGCCAGGAGTACTTGTGTGGTTATCAACACGCAATTTAAAAATGGACAGTCCATGTAAGCTTCGACCACGATTCATTGGACCATACTCTACAGAAGTACTGAATCCTGTCACTGTTGAATGACAGTTGCCTACTGAATATACATTTCACCTGATTCTTCATGTTTCTCTTATCAAATCTTATCATCCTGACACTCGAAAGGACTCACCGCCAATCCTAGTTAATGGTCAACAGAATATGAGGCCCAATGCATATTAGATTCCAAACGCATCCGGAGCAGGTTACACTATCTATTAGATTCTAAAGGTTATGATTCCTCAGACCGCTCATGGGAACCTGCTTCATTTGTACATGCCCCTTGGCTTGTACGCCAATTTCATGTTCTCAATCCTAAAAATCCCCTACCCTGTAAGGCAGCCTTCAGGGGGAGCAACTGCCATGGTCCTCACAACAGCTCATGCCACTGCACACTCATAATAACCCCATGAACATGATGTCCATACTTAAAGATTATTAAAGGTCGCCCACAGCTTTGATAATCTGTATATAAATGTTTTATGTGCTTCACTGTTCACTGATGGTAGTGGTAGGCATTTCAGACTGCATGAATGCATGAACTCAATATTGAAGCTTTACTTTCCTTTTGTTTACTATGTCTGGTTCTGCATTTTAATGCCTGGTGGCAGTGGTAGATTGGTGCTAAAGGAATGGGAAACCATAATGTACAAACCGCTCAGCATGCAAACACACACAAGCTGCGTCACCATTCCACATGCAGGCACCACACATGCTGAGTCACTGCTCTGCCTCTCAGGCACCCACTAATCTCCCACCACAGCTCTCCACATGAGCCAGCAAACATGTGGATGGTGCATCTATTTAAATAGCACGCTCACCAAGCATCAGCACTTATCCTCATCGGGGAACAACCTACCATTGCTTTTGACGTTGCAACCCAGACTCCTGGCCTGCTGGAGCTCTTCTGCTTCCACTGTGTGTCTTCTGTATCCAAGGCTTCTGTTCTTGCAAAGAAAAGTCAAACCAAAGAAAGGACATATTATTCAGGCATTCCAGCTCTGCATCTTGAAGAGCTGCTGCATCAACAAACAATCAGCGAACTCAAGGTAAAAGTAGCATGTTTTTATTGCGCTTTTGATTTATTGAAAACTGAGTGACTTAACGTGCATGAAGAACTTGGTAACAATTGTCACACGCTCTTTATTGAAAATTTACATCGCTTGGACAGCAAGAACTTTAACAATTGCATCTTGTAATATTGTACTCTGGTATTTACATGCTTTGTATGGTGCACATTTAATGAGACATTGGTGCTGCCTTGCTCCTTCTAAAACTGTGCAAATCCCGAAAGACATATGGTGTAATAGGTATGCACACAAGATGTATGAGAACCAATAATGAGAACTGGGCATATGGTCAAATGCTGAAAAGCATACAGATATTTTACCTAAAGTGAAAGATTTTCCATTGCCATAGCAGTTATGCTTTCATAGAAAATACATGGTATCGCATAGGAATCTAAATGCTATACAATTATAATACACTGCAAGTCATATGTAGCAAATAGTGTTTGTCATTTACAGATACACTAGACGCTCTTGTGATTCCCTGATATTCCTGGCACTCTTGTGAACCCTAAACCCTGTGGCCCAAAGAAGTATTCATTGAACATCATTCGTCTCTTACCCCAACCCCCCTTTCCTTAGGGAATGCCTTTGCAGTTTCAGTGACCACTACCGAGGCGATTCCTCAGAGGGATTTGGAGACTAACATCATCCCATCTGAACCTCCTGGAGTTCAGGTCAGTGGCTTGTGACACGATTGGGACTGGTGGCACTTTTCCTATAACACGCAACTTTCAGCTAATTATGACCGCTTATCCTGTCAGCATGTCAGGCACTGTGTGGTATGCAACTTCAAAACATTATGGGCCTTATGTAGGTAAATTACATTTACCGATTCTTAAATACCGAATTTTACCGATTCGGTATTTATGAATCGGTAAATGTAATGTAGGTAAAAAAATACCGATTCGGTAAGTGTCGGTATTTTAGAATCGGTATTCCCATTGATTCCTATGGGCCAGGAGGCCCATAGGAATCAATGGGAAGCCAGTTACCATTACCGAATCGCTAAATACCGAATCGGTAATGGGGGTAGCACAATCAAGGGTGGCAGGGTGTCACAGTGACACCCTGTTGCACCCCTGATTCCTGCATGTGTGCACATGTGGCACACATACATGCCCTAAGGGCATGTATGTCTGCCACATTGCACACATCTGGAGAAGATCTCGATGAGTACCAAGTTGCTGTAAAGAAACCTAAATTGAGATTTGACAAACAAGCAAGCCTGATTGTGTTAAGGCACACATTTTTCAAACGATACCAAAGAGCGGATGAGGGTGTGGATGCCTGTGTTTCTGTTCTTCATAGACTGATCTCTGAGTGTCAGTTAACTGACCAACTTATTAGAGACTACTTCATTAGTCACTGCAGACAAGCAGATACACTAGAAAATATTTCCCATGGACAATCCTTCACTGGATTATTCTATCACAGTATCAAAGAGTTTGGAAATCCCTAAAGTTTCTCTTAGAGAGTTGGATGAAAAAGCTGTCGAAACAGTGATGTTATATATTCTGGCAAATCTTTGAGTGAAAATGCTACCTACAGTTGCAGAACCTGAGGTTTTAGACCTATGAAGGTGGAAGGTCCATCATCTAACTCTTGTTTCCATTGTGGTAATGTCCCATATGTCAAGGGTGGTTCAGAGTAGCAAAGAGTATAGAAGTCTCTCAACTTTCTGTCAGAAAGTTGGACAAAAAACCTGTCAAAGAAGGGAATATTATAAATTCTGGCAACATTTCTACCTACAGTAAGAGAACCGGAGGTTTTAGATCTGTGAAGGTAGAATGTTTGCCATCTAACTCATGTTTCCATTGTGGTAATGCCCCACATGTCAAGGGGGGTAGGTGTCCTGCAGTGAGTGTCACGTGCAATTACTGCAAGAAAGTTGACCATTTTGCAAAGGTTTGCCAGAAGAAAGAAACCCCAGGACATTTATTGCTTTTGTTATGGAATTAGATGCTAATGTTGAATCTGATTCCAAATTAGATGGTTTACATGAATTAGTTCTCATGGTTGGCAAAGAAGACTCAATACTCAAGTGTAGAGTGATAAATCTAGAATGGAATTGCCCAGGGTGGGGGGACCCTTCATTGTGTCTCAACCCAATTGCAGACATTTATGTGGGGGAAAAGTCTTTGAAACTACTGGTAGATTCTGGTATCAGAATTACTATGATCACCCAACATCTATTCACAAAAGTGTGGGGTTATAGAACTTTGTTCCTGCCAGACATCTATCATGTTTCGCATGAAGGGTGTAAGATTGAGATTCTTGGATACATTGAAGATGTGTTAGAGTTCAGAGACAGGAGGATCAAAGGAAATATTTATGTAGCAGTATAGAGACTCAACATATTGGGATGGTTTGATCCGGGCTTGTTTGGAATGATTCTAAGACCAGTTGCTAAGCAGCGGGGTCTGGTGGTTTTGGAATGGAGTTCAAAATTTCCTGAGCTCTTCAGTGATGAGCTCGGTGAAATTCAAGGGTTTAAGCATAGAATCAGAATCAAGGAGGGTGCAGCACCTGTAAAACTTAGTGTCAGGAATGACCTTGAGAAAGAACTTAGGAGTTGGTGTGAAAGAGGAATTATTGAGCTTGCTAACTCATCATAGTGGCTCTCTTCTTTGATGTTGCGAGCAAGAGATGTGGAAAGTTGCGTGTTTGTGTAGATCTGAGGTTGCTAATAAAGAAATATGGTTAGTCTTAACATCCTTTACCAACAATTAACGATTTGTTCTCATTTGTTCTCTAAACACAATCTTGCTTCTGCCTACCATCAGGTGGAACTCCATCCTGATTCAAGGCATCTTATGGCATTCATTTCAACCACTGGGACTTTCCAATGTAGCTGTATGCCATTTTGACTTACCTGTGTGGCGTCCATCTTTCAGAGAGTTATGTGTAACCTCCTTAAAGATGTAGATGGGGATTTGGTATTCCAGAAAAATGTCTTGGTTTTTGCAGAGGATCAAGTGGCACACAATGATATACTGGAAACAGTGTTTGACATTTTCAAGAGCAATGGTGTTGTTTTAAAAGAGGAGGAGCAAATGTTTGAGTAACAAAGTGGAGTATCTGATCATATTGTCTAAAGGGGTTGGTATTAGACCTGGGTCTGGATTATTTAAATCCATTCCAGGAGCGCCTCCTCTCTCTGACAAGGTGGGCATCAAACCTTTTCTTGGAATGTGTGAGTTCTACTCTTGCTTTATTCCCAATTATGCTACTAAGATGAGTAACTTACTTTAGAAGGTATCATGTTTGAATGGTGTGACGATTGTGTGGAAGGATCTTCAGAAATTAAAACTTTGTTAAGTCAAAGTAAAAACCCTCAAGCCATTTGATCCTCAGCTTTTCGTCAGGGTGGATGCTAGGCAGTTGGGCCTAAGAGATATCCTCACACAGAGAAAGGGCGAGTTTAAACGCACTGTTGCGTTTGCATTGAGATTTGCGTGAAGGTGAATTGCAATACTCTTGGTGGAGATGGAAGCAAATGTTGTACTAAGACTGTCAACTAAGTTGTTGGAGTGCCAGTTTGATGTTTTCCACATTACAGGGGGAAAGAATAGTAGAGTTGATCCCAGTTTCCAAGCAAAGGCAATGAAGAAAGTGAGGTGAAGTTATCTGACCTCATAGATGAAGACTTTGAGGATTGCTTTGTGGCTTCACTTGAAGTGCCAAAGCTGGGGTTGTGTTCAGAAGAAGGGTGGATGAAAACTGTTAATGAGGTTCAAGTCTTGCAACAGGTCATAGGTCTGAGTAAGGGAAGTTGGCCAAGAGAGAAAGGTTTGTCTCCCATAATTCAACCATAGAGTAAGGTAGGGGATTAACTTTCTGTGGAAGATGGATGGGTTTTAGAATCTGAGAAAATGATTCCTCCGCATTCTGTGAGAGGCGGTATGCTTAACAATGCTCATGAGGGACACCTTGGCTCATCTCTCACTTCACGTCATATTTGTTAGTCTTTTTGGTGGCCAAAAATGGACATTGAAATTGGTGAGGTGGTGGGAAATTGTTATGTGTGTAAATCAGCTGACAAAAGCCTAAATGTGTCTTCCTCTCATGCTGATTGAGTGCCCAGCAAGTCATTGAGTTCAGTTAGGGATTAAAATCATGGGACCTTATGACTCCTTGCTGGGTGGTGCCAAATATGTTCTGGTCCTGGTGGATTATTGTTCAAATTGGCCTGAACTCTAGATGGTTAAGGTGCCAAGTACAGGTACAGTTGTGGAATTTCTTAGAGATATTTTATTGAGGAAGGGTTTTCCTGTATTTCTCCTCTCCAATAATGGCATTCATTTTATTAGCAAAGAACGTCAAGTTTTTCCTGAGTCATATGATGATTGACACCTTAGAAGCTCATTGTATCACCCATAAATAGTCTCGCAAAGAGAATGAATTGTGTGGGGGTGAGTGCATCAGATGGGCAAAAGGTGGCACCCACAATGTTGCAGTTTTACAGAACAGCCCCACACTTAACTACAAAGGTTTCTCCCTTTAAATAACTGAGGGATAGAAAGTCAACACTAGTTTTCAACCAACGTGAATGGGCGAATGGCTCAAAAGTGAGTCCGAAGGGGAGCAGTTAATGTGCTTAGCCAAGAATGTTGATATTACTCAGAATAAACAGAAATACTGGTATGCCCAGAAAAAATAAACCTATCAGAATAAACGTAGGGGTATAGTTCACATCAAAACTGCTGCTGATGTTCAAAAAGGAAGACATAAGCTGAGCGATCCGGTAAGATTTGTGAAGATCTGTGGAAATGCTGTTAAAGTCTATGGCGGGCAATGGTGGAATCTTACAAAAGTTGTGAAGGTAGTGAGTGTGAGAATGAACGTCAAAGTGGATCTTTCCCTGATGATAATCTCAACAACCATTCAGGTCTCAAATTTGATTTGGCTGGTCATCACCCAAAGGGTACTCTGGGTGGTGATGTGGCTGGCCAACACCCAAGGGGTGCTGAGGTGGTGATGAGGATGTCCAATATCCAACGATTGCTCAAAGTGTTTTGAAAGTGGAAGGGTACTCCCAGAGACATTTGTTGCATAAAAGTTCAAGAAACATTGTTATGCCTAGCAGGTTTCTTATCTAAATGCAACCTACATTTTTATTGCTGAATTTTTCTGGTGGTTTTGATATTAGTTTCTTTTATTATTTGTTTTGTGTCATTGTGTGGTCCTTTTCCCCTTCCCTGGTGTTGTGTCTAGGTGATCTGTGTTGGTGTAGGTACTGTTTGGCGCAGAGAGAAGATGTGTTATACCTTACTGTTTAGCTATAGTAATGGAATATAGTGTACCCAAGATTCATTGTGTTAGAATGTAATAATGCAGGGTTGAGAATGTCATAACGCTGTAGTTTGATAGTTTAACTGGCGCTGTCAGTGTAGGAGTTCCTGTGTGTTTTTTCTCAGCACCAAAGCAGCTCTGTAATTGCGAAAAAACTTACCTGCTTTATTCTGATGCGACTTACTACAAAAAGGCGTTCCAATGACATCAGGCAAATATAGGAGAATAAAATTTAAAGTGAACGTTCTGAGACTATAGACTTTAGTACTAGGTGCTAATAGGTTAAGAAAATTGGAATTTGTGTGGTACAGAACCCCCCAAAAAATTAGGGTGTATGATTACCAGTTTTTTTCTGTTAACCATAATTACAAATCCACACCTTCAAGATACAATTTTGATGTCTGTCTTTTTTTCCTCCCAATATATGAATTGTTTATATGTGTTGTTTTAATTTTTTATTCACATTGAGTATTATGTTTTTCTTAATTTTGTACCTTTAGATAGCATTTACATTTCTTTTGCATTGTAGTTTTGTGAAATAATCTTGAGTCATACATTTGTGACTTTTTTATCTGACATAATGTGTTTTTTAATATGTTAATAAATGTCAACGGATGTTTTTTACAAAAAAAAGGTGTCTTATATTGACAATTTTCCAACATTTCTGGTGGGGTGTTCACAATTGAGCTTTATGGAGTGTGTTAGTGAGTGAATGAATTTAGGGTACTTGATGCGATACAATTCCTTTATTTCAGCCCAAAGAGAAAAATTTTCTTAACCAAATAGTTAATGGTGCTCTGTCTCTTTGGACTTCATTGAGCCCCTCTCCTTGTTTTGCAAGGTATAAAGCACAACCGACTGGTTGGAGAGTTCCTTTCTTACAGACTGTTTTTTAACAGCATAGCACTTAGAAAATTCAGTGCAGTATGGATCCATTTAAAACTTTTGGATTCTCAGAAGATCAGTATAATAAGATCATAGGTACTGCTTTAAAAACAGGTAATAAATTCACTGTTGTTACAGGAAACAATGACCAATGGGGCAAAACATTTAATCTAAAAAAGAAATTAATAAGAACTGAATTGCACGCTGAATTTTTGGTTGAATATTTAAAATCTGGAGTAATTCCAATTGGACTACAGGTGAGAAATGAACCTGGTCTATTTGTAGATAACAAGAAATTCCTGGAGGTATGGACACATATTGCTAATAGGTGCAGCAGAGATTGGATCATCCTCATTATTGAGACTGCCCAGGAAATGATTATTATCGAGAAAAAAGAGATAGACGAATTGGAAAAACTTCTGTTTGAAAATACGGCATTAGATGATGCCAAAAAAAGATTAGATGAACTTAATCTAGAGGTAAATGGTTATAAGGATTATTTAATCAATAAAAAAACCAATAAGTTGAAAAAAGACGTCAATAAATTTAGTCTTGATCTGGTTTATCCTTATACCACTAAGGACTACTATTCTCAAACCAGGGAACAAAGGGGATTGAGATCATACGAACCGAGACCGATATATTCGAGAGGAGGTAGAAAGGGGGTTACCTTCTCGGATACATCTGGGTCAAGCAGTGAAGATGAGTCTCCCTCCAAAATGGACCAAGTTAACAATCATGTTCCACATAGCAACTACAGTGATTTTTTAGAACATCGCCCGAGGAGGGGACCCAGGAACAACGCGGGACAGGGGAGGGGTCAATTCCAACGGAATCCCCCCCAGGAATATCTCAAAACTCGCAACCAGCGTTATTGGCGCTAATTAACGATGTCAATAACAAAATGCCCATAATTAATTTGTTGGATAGGGCTTTAACTAGAGATGAAATAGAAGTCCTTAGTAGAGGTTTTACTTTTGCACTCACATCTAATGTTAATAAATTCACTCTAGAAAAAGACCTAAGAGCATTTTTTAGAAAAATCAGACTGACTAGATTTTTCGAAAATAGGGACTACATCACACCAGTAAACGTCTCGGGCTTAAAAGGTAAATCTACATTTATACCACCAATACATTCGGTGGATAAGAATGTGGAAATATTTGAACATACCATTGATGCTAAAATTAATGGTATACTCAAAAATGCCTATCCAGATAATAATAACATGGCCAAAACTCTGAGAATAGCCCTTAGAGGACTCAAAGATGATTTCAGTTTGACAATTAAGCCAGCAGACAAGGGCGGCGGAGTGGTGGTCTTCAATACAAGAGATTATGATCAAAAAATGTTAACCCTTTTGGGAGTTGAGGACCATTACACCAAGGTGCCCTATTCCAAACTGGATGAGCTTAACAAACGTGTTATGGACATATTACAGGATGCCGAATCCAACAATCTGCTTTGTGACGCAGAAATCAAATTCCTTAGGAGTAAGAATACCTTAATCCCGGCAATTTACGGACTCCCTAAGATCCATAAAAATCAAACTAATCCCCCAATGCGACCAATAGTCAGCGGTATTGGTTCCCTTTTAGAGCCTTTTAGCCAGTACGCTGACTCATTTCTTAAGCCCTTAGTGACAAAACAGAAATCTTATGTCAGGGACTCGGCACATATAATCTCGATGATCGAGGGCACTAGCTTCCATGAGGAGAAGCAATGGCTGGTGACCCTCGACATCGAAGCCTTATACACTAACTTCCCTCAGGATGATACCATTAGGGTTGTCAGCCAATTGTTAACACCAGAAGCCACAAGGGGTGCTGATAAAAATTTTATTATTGAATGCATAACTCTGGTTCTCAAGAACAATATGTTTCTTTTCAAAGAAGACCTGTTTTTACAACGTAAGGGCACCAGCATGGGTGCTACCTGTGCGCCGAGCCTGGCCTGCCTCTACGTGGGCAGCTTTGAAGATAAACATGTCTACAATGAGGCGGCGCCATTCTACGAAAACATCTTGATGTGGCGCCGCTTCATTGATGACATCTTCTTTATCTGGGAAGGAGATGAAGCTGCCCTTGCTGAATTCCTTGAGTGGCTCAACTTGGGCGACGCTAATCTTAAATTCACGGCCCAATATGATAATGTCTCAGTTAACTTTTTGGACATCACAATTAAAAACAACAATGGTATCCTCAATGTTGAGTTGTTCACTAAGCCGACTGATAAGAACACATTGCTGCACTACAAGAGCTATCATCCAAAATCCCAAAAGGATAACATACCCTTTGGCCAATTTCTCCGTTTAAGGAGAAATTGCACATCACTCGATGACTTTTACAAACATTCTGAACTCCTTAAGAGCAAGTTAATGGACCGTGGATACCCAAAGAAGTTGATTAAACAATCCTTCAAGAGAGCTCGTTTTTTTAACAGAGAGAGTATGCTTGAACAAAAAGAACCTAAACAGAAAACCGATGGACAAGACAAACGTCTAGTGTTTGTAACACAATTTTCCAACATCAGCAATAAACTTAAAAATGTGGTCAACTCTAATTGGCACATTTTAAATGAAGGAATGGAAATTAAACTCCCCAAATTTCTTTTTGCGTTTAAACGCAATGATAACATTCGGAAAAATTTAGTCACCACATATAGGACCAACAAACCCAAAGTGCAATTTTCCCTAACCATGAGCAAAGTTATTGGCAGCTTCCCCTGTGGTACATGTAGCATTTGTGAACACTGTGAGACCACTAAATCTGTTACTTATAACGGGTTCACAATGCTATCAAAAGACATGAGTAATTGCAGAAGCTGCAATGTGGTTTACCTTCTATTGTGTCCCTGCGGTTTAGCATACGTGGGTGAAACTGGAAGAGAGCTCAGACTCCGACTATTGGAACATCGTTCGGCACTCAAAACAAACAAACACAATGCCCCCTTAGTTGAACACTATCGATCACTTAAGCATAAACACACTGAGTTTAAATGGTTTGTGATAGAAAAAATATTTGGCAACCTCAGAGGTGGAAACTTAGAAGTCAAAAGAAAGAATAGAGAACAATGGTACATCTCCATCCTTAATACCATAAACAAAGGTCTTAACACCAGAGAGGACTGGATGAAATTGAGTATATAGGACATTTAGACCTTTCGTTCTTATCTCTGAACTAATGTTTATCCATCTATCATCTGACTCGTTCTCATCCAGTATTCATTTTTCATGTTTGCTCCCTTTCTCGACCTACATTATCCTCTTTTTGGCTCAGGATAACACTGTAATTAGTGTGTACTTATTCTTGTACCACACAGCTGTATTTAGTTGTTACCACTCTGGTTAAATTTGAATTTTACCTTAGCGATTTGGATTCCTTTACAATTTTTGCAGGCAGATATACATAATACATTTCCATAAGCCGTGCTTAGTGGTTTCTACTCTGTTTTTATGCATGCGATTTGCATGTTTCCACATTAGAGGTAGATATATACAATACATTATCGCTCCATGTTCTCACTCTGTGTAACCGGTTTTCTTTCATTTGTGAGAGCTTTGTCACATTGTACATCTGAACCTTTGGATTTTGGGCCACGCTATCTTAGTGTTCTGGTCAATTTGGGACGATACATTAGATATTATATATATATATTTTTTACAAATATGTGTTAGAGAGGTCGAATGCATTTAGAATGTTAAAAGTACACGAAAATCGGGAAATGATACATATAAGGACACGGTTTAGGACGTGAGCGCTGCACCACTCCAATATGGAGTCTGCTTTTACATCGGGCTTCTGACCCTTTTTTATTTCTATTCTGAAGTCTCTTTCCTTTTCCATGTGACATCACCATATCACGTGATTAAACAGTGTCTTTAAAACGACTCGGGTAGAAACCGGTCCTCTGAAGAGCAGCGCGGATTTTGCAACGTTTGTTTAAACGTGTCCCCTGACAGATTAAGGTAAGGAACTCTGTTAGTTATTCTCTAGCCTGGAGCCTTTGGTGATACTAATTGTAGTATTTGTCCTACGAATAACGGACAACCACGTTCGGGAGGATACATGTCTAGTTCCTTTTGATAGAAAATAGATTGGGTAATTTTAAACACCAGAGGGCGATTCTGTTTTTTAAATTCCTTAGACCCGCTAATCTAAGAACAGTATGTGTGACTATTGGGCAATGTGCCTCACTTTCTGCACACGTTAAATTTACTGCAAATAAACAATCAACGGAAATCTGTGCTCGGAGCGGTATATGTTGAGCTCCCTTCGAATAAGAACAGACCTCGTAATCCAAAGTATCTGAGAGTGAGTCTTTGATTTAACTACCAAGATTGCCCTAGTTAATTATGAATATATGCGATCATTAAGGCATGCGCCCCCTTTTTTTCTGTATGTGCAGATTGGACGGTAAAGCACGTAGGTGCTTTTAGCGGTGGCATCTATTTGCATTTTTTTAAAGTTAGGTCAAATAATCCAGTAGGATAAGGGCATTAGTTAGCAAGTTGTCCGGTATCATTTAGTTGAATTTTATATTTTTTACATTTCTTAGCCGGATTTAAAACACTAGGCGAACCAGGAAACCATCCTTCAGCCGAAATAGGACGATCCATATATAATAGATACGGACGCCTTTCACAAACGAAATTGTACTGGCACACAAAGGGTAAGTGCCCTGAATACTTTATCAAGGACTAATATATTCAGTTAACTTTAAGATTATTGTATTTCTGATTGAGTTAGGTTTTCCTTATTTTATTTTCCTTTAGATCGGGCCATACCTTAACCGTAAGGCATCACTCTTGGAGATTCTTCTCCTGTACAAATAGACAACTGGAGCTGCCTATGTAACCAATTTGCACTTCCTTATAAAGTGAGGCTATACCTTGTTGATTCAAGGTGAGTCAGCAAAGCTAGGTTCATTAGCACATAAAAGAATATTGACAACACGTGTTGTTAGTCCAAATGAGGATCAAATTAAACTAGTGTCTATAAATAAATAAAACTCTTTTTTTTTTTTCAGTTTGAGTAACACGTCTTGTGCAGACTGCCCTATTTCCAAAAGCCTTCTGTCAGCGATGTTCATTGCGACATATATGTAGGTATTTATTTAATTGTTTATCACCCTCTACCTAAATCAATCTATTTTTGAGGATTAGGTATATACATCATAAACCGCACTTTTGAGATCTCAATCTAAAACATTCATTTGAGTCTCTATTTATAAAATTTTGCTCATCATTATATTTACTTTAGAACCGGTATGAGTGGGTTCCAGATCTTTTTAGTTGCTGGGTAGACTAAAGTGTGACTGGTGGGATGCTTGTAATTTGGCATTTAAGTCCATAGATCATATTGTGTGACCAGTGGGATGTTGGAAAATTTGTATATTATACCCCATATCCATGTGTGGGTTTTTAGATTTAATGTCATGTTATGTTTTTTGCCTTACTTTGGAAACAAGTATCTATTTTGTGTAACTAAAAGAAATTTACACGTGTAAGTGATTTTGGCACTTTTATTACATCTAAATGTTCATATTATGTTTTATGTTTAGGAATTATTGATAGTTTTTTCATGGAGGAATACATTTGTCAGTCCTGAAGAAGGTGGTCTTCATCATTGTGCACCACCGAAACGCATCGACGCATATGGTGTGGAGTGGAATTTGTGTGGTACAGAACCCCCCAAAAAATTAGGGTGTATGATTACCAGTTTTTTTCTGTTAACCATAATTACAAATCCACACCTTCAAGATACAATTTTGATGTCTGTCTTTTTTTCCTCCCAATATATGAATTGTTTATATGTGTTGTTTTAATTTTTTATTCACATTGAGTATTATGTTTTTCTTAATTTTGTACCTTTAGATAGCATTTACATTTCTTTTGCATTGTAGTTTTGTGAAATAATCTTGAGTCATACATTTGTGACTTTTTTATCTGACATAATGTGTTTTTTAATATGTTAATAAATGTCAACGGATGTTTTTTACAAAAAAAAGGTGTCTTATATTGACAATTTTCCAACATTTCTGGTGGGGTGTTCACAATTGAGCTTTATGGAGTGTGTTAGTGAGTGAATGAATTTAGGGTACTTGATGCGATACAATTCCTTTATTTCAGCCCAAAGAGAAAACTTTTCTTAACCAAATAGTTAATGGTGCTCTGTCTCTTTGGACTTCATTGAGCCCCTCTCCTTGTTTTGCTAGGTGCTAATAGCCATATTATGGGGCAAATAGTAGAAGTGACAGCAAGGATGACTTTCAAGAGCGGTCAAGAGGGTCTCAACTGTTGTGAAAGGATAAAGCGGGGCATTTATTTTTCTTCCGCCCTTGTCAGGTTACTACCCTACTCATGACGGTAACCTGTAGCCCCACCAACGCTTTGTCCACATTCCTACATTAATGACTTGCAACTCAAAACAATACTAAGTTGAATGGATAACAAGCCATGCTCATGAAAACAACCTCCCCAGCATCCTTTTCCTCAGAGGAAATAAAGAACTTTGGGCCACATCCATCAACGAGAAAACTGCTCGCAAACGGGCAGATTAGCAGAATCTCCCCCTTTGCGACCGGTATTTTTGCATTTGGGATGCATCATCCCAAATGCAAAAATCGCTATTTAAGGAATCTCTAAATAGCGATTCCTTAAATTGCGATTGCATTTAAGGAATCCCAAATTGAGATTCCTTAAATGCAATGCATGAAAGTTTAAAAATTAGCGATTTCGCTAATAGGGGGAGCAAATTACCATGAAGTTGAACTTCATGGTAATTTGCAAAAACTTTGAAAAATGCACTAAAGTGCATTTTTCAAAGTTCCATTTTACACACACACATGCCCTTGGGGCATGTGTGTGTGCAAGATGTATTCATATGCAGATTTCAGGGGTGCAACAGGGTGTCTTTTTGACGCCCTGGCACCCTTGAAATAGCATGAGCAATTTGCGATTCTCTAATTGAGATTAGCAAATTGAGAAAGTCCTACCATTCATTCCTATGGGCCTCTAGGCCCATAGGAATCAATGGGGAGGTATTCCTTAATTGCGACTCGCAATTTGCGAGTAGCAATTAAGGAATATTTAGAAATCGCTATTTTGTAAGCGATTTCTACATGCATAGCCTTTTGCTATTCCTTATTAGCGAATCCTTATTTTTCGCTATTAAGGAATCGCAAATGGCATTGTTGATGCATGTGCCAGTAAATCCCGAGTTTCAAAGAGCAACACTGAAATGTAGAATTATTTTTTCCGCTCTTTGTATCCTGTAAATAAATATAAAAGTTTTTGTATATTTATGTGCTTCGTCTGACAAACCTTGTGAGAGTTCGTGCACGTCCTCAGTGTCTTGCACATTCGGTAATAATGACAGCATTATCCGTCGATAGCTCGTTGGCACAATTCATTATCACAGCTTGCTTTCTTCCATAAAATGGAGTTACGATTTGATCCTCCACCTGTCGTGTTGATATTTACCAAGGCTGGGCAAGGATTACACTGCCCAGCTTGCTGCCTATTCTGCATTTTTATAAATAATGGCCTTTAATGTTGGCATAGACGTTTGCACAAAATAAACACCACCGTTGGGCACTAACTGCTGATTCCAAAAGTTGAAAGCTGCACAGTAAGCACTACGGTTTGCACCTAATTGTTTCGTTGATTGATGCACAGAGCCGAATCCAAAGTTCTGTTCCAGCGCCTGAATACATTCGTGCCTAATTCCCAGACGTCGCTCTTCTGAAACTCTGGCAAGATAATTCGTCAGGTTATATTATTCCCAGATTAATACAAGAAGGTTATACATTTATTTCAGAACTAAGGGAGTGTGCAGCATTCTCTGCTATGGCTGGAAGCGTGAATCATCTATCTTTTAGTTCTTTATATCTCAAGAACATTTAGCCTGCAGTACACCATTGCTGTAATGTTTTCATAAATCTAAATCTGAATTCCTCATTTTTAGATTGTGTAACAGATAGGCTCATTTATTGATGTGGGCGACGAGCACCTCAAGAAATAATCACAACCTGTATCACAGCGAACCCTTGAAGTCACAAAGTTAAATTAGCTCAACACCTGGTAGCTATGGTACGGAGCAGAAAGACTACTTATGGCAATGTGTAAAGCATTTATGCAGTACCGCAACAGTAACAAGTCAAACACAAAAGAATAAAAATCCCAAACTAAATTAGAAAAACAAGGTACCATTTAATAAACCAAAATGTCAAAAATACATTAAAGGGAAATGGAGATATGATTTGTTAAACGTTTAAGGTAGAAATGTCATCGAAAAGCACAAAGCTTTAATGACAGTCAATGGTCACAGCAGAACGGGACCTAGGCAAAATTTGAGGCTGACCATGATCAATTGCTGGTTGGATACACCAATCAGGTTCGTCCCGGTCAAAAATGTTACCGTCTGACCAAGGGCTGCTTTGGAGTTTGGCCGGCAGATATAAGTCCCTCAATAATGCAGGGTACTTTAATCCCATCATGCGCAAGGGTCCTCCAGCCACCAAATTTAGAGTTGTCCGCCAACCTCCTGGACAACTCTAAGCATTGGCAGGATCCACCATCACCAGCAGTTCCTGTCTATGTATTAAATATTTGAGTGACGGTACAGTCAAAATATTGGTACGGTCCACCAAACTTTGAACTTCTTTTGGTTTTTTCAAAAACAAAGTTCCAACGTGGGTTTTTTAGAAAACAAAATCGAATGCCATCCACACAATGGCAGTTTTTCTGTCATGGTAAGGGGAGTCACTTAAATGTTTTTACTGTCCATTACCGTCACATTTTCCATGGTGGTAAGGGAGAGTAAACACTGGCCATTCAACTGTTCACACTGAATGTGGCGGGTGGTCGAATACTGAAAACCTCCCATAATTCTTACTCCGCTGAGCTATTGGAGGCTTATTTCAGTGATGGAAAAGGAGTAGATCGTCAGTTTTAAATAAGGTGGGTGTACCTTCAGTTTGGATAAGAGGATACCACATCACCACTTCACAGACGTACCTCTCAAACAATCTATAAATCAGCCCCCCCGTATTTAAAGCCCCAATGCAACACAGGAGTGCACTTCTAAAGCCATCCAGGACCTCAGGGGAGGCACTTCAAGACTCACAGGATATCAGGCAGAGTCCCATAGCAGGTTCAGTCTAGGTCCAGTTGGGACTGGTCAGCTGGGTACTTCCAACAAAAGGCCTCATGTAGCTTGTTGTATCCCTGTAGGTTGAACAGGAGGTCAGCCCTATTACCCTTGGAGCCCCCGTCATTGTCCTGTGCACAAGGAGAAGCATGTCCAGTCGTTCAGGGATCCTCCCAGGTCATGGTTAGCAAGTTCAATCGTCTTCTGATCTTCTGTAGGATCAAAATCTGACTTCACCATTGAATTGGATTTTAATGCCTATTAAAATAGTTATTTAATCATTTTTCTAGCCAGCTCAATTCTCGAGAGACAGTATTAATACTTTAATCTGCACTCTGATTTTCATGATCGCCAGCCAACCTTCCCATAGTGAAAATAGCTTTTGGGTGCAAATTAATGTAAGGACAAGGACCCTTTAAATTTCTACATATCCTATTTTGAAATACTATTGACCCTGTCTTGTGATTTAAAAGGTCTACAGAAAGCCGACTTATTAATGCTTAAAAGGGAACTTTTGACAGAATTCATTTTGGCAGGTGGATTTGCACTTTTTACATTACTACAATGGTAAGCCTCAAGCCATATTTGCACTGCCACTGTAGTAGATTGCACAATTGATGCAACAGCCCACTAGTGACATTTAACTTACAGGCCCTGGGTACATTTTGTACCATATACTAAGAACTTATAGGGAAGCTAAGTATGCCATACAGTAGTATGCTATTTAGTCATGTTGAAAGGAGGAACACAGGTACTTTACCACTGTTCATGAGGGGTAGAGTGCACAGAATTTTAAATCCAGCAAAAACATTGTGTGAAAAATACAAGGTGACTACGAAAGTTTTCAAAATGTTCTTACTAGTGATCAATTTTTCCTTTTTTGTGGTTTCTACTTATTTTCAGTTTGAGGAAGGAAAGAGACGTGAAACCCTTAGGTGAAACCAGAAATCTACATGGTTTTTTAAACTAGACAAAGGTCTGAATTTACCAAAGAATTATCTATGGATATCACTCAACGTTTTTGCAAACTAACTAAACACTGAATTAAAAAAATAATGATATTAAGGGGCCGATTCCGATTTCGGTCGGATCATGTCGGCCGGATTCCTTTTCGACCGAGCCATTCCGATGGGCTCGGTCGGAAAGGAATCCAACACGGATTTCCGGATTTTGACAACAGGCATTGTGTTGTATACGAGTGCGACAGAACGGTCGCATCGTACTAGCAGGGCAATAACCGACGATAGCAGGTCGGTCGGTTACGGCTCCTGCCCGATGTCGAACGGACCTGAGTCCGTCCGACATCGGAATCGGCGCCTAAGTTGAAAAAAAACAGGCGACAAGGTTTTCATTTGTAAGATTTATCACTTCAGGGTGACTTATGAAAGTACTATACTATTAAGACTATATGATCTTTCCAGTCATAGAAACAAACGGCCTAGTTTAAGGATGGTGTACCCTCTGCCAAAATGAGAGCTGCCCGCCGGCCCAGCAGGCCTCTCTTGCATTGGCAGTAACTGCTGTCACAGCGGTTCCTGTCAATTCATTGAATGTTTGACAGACAGCTTAGTCAACATGACAACGACAAACAATAAAATGTAAAAACAAAATATTTTTATAATTTAATTAAAAAAATAAAATGTGATACTCCATGGGGGTCATTCTACAGTTTTCAATGCCCTTATTGCCAGGTGTTTCCTGGAAGCTGACAGACAGGGACAACCTGCCATTTTTTTACCCATGCTAAATAGGGCAGTGAGACAAATGGCAAAACATTTGATGTCTTCCTTTGTCAGACTGTCGGAGGTGTATAAAGCCTCACTGACACATAGAATGTCCACCTGACACTATTTGAAGTGGGCAGACCTTCACCTTTGCAATGGAGTCCCATCTTCACTAATCTCTAAATTGGGCCCATGCAGTCTATTGATTGTCAAGAAACCTGTGATATCCATCGTTGGCAACGAAACTGAAGCTTTCAAATAGTTTTCATTCTGTTCCAAGCATGCATCAGTTCATAACGAAACTCAAGTAAAAAACAGATCAGAAAAAAAATATGAATTTTTTAAATATCCCCAAAAATCACAGATTAATCTTTTACATATTATGCCAGGTGATTCAGAAGTCATTTCTTTCAAAATGTGTTTTTGTGCACCCTGCTTAGCAATTACAAAAATATAAAGAAATTCAGTACATAAAAACAAATGTCCCACAATCCTGCATTCCTGCATGTCTCCCCAAAAAGTACATATATCACTGGATATATCGCATGGAATAGGAAAGATCCAAAAGCTCAACAATATGAAGTGAGGAAATAATGTTTGGATATGATTGGCTTTTGTAATTGTAAATACCTTTGGTATTTGAGTCACAGGTTGTCCGACACCAATTGAAAGCCACCAACCTCAAACATTTCTGAAAACTACAGACCCTGATGTGTTCAGGGTGGCATGCCTTGTGTGAATCACACCATTGTTTCTCATCCAGTATGGCAGATACTCAGGATGTTGTGAAAACAACAAAGGTCCTACCTCCCAGTGTACTCATAATCCTCCTAAAACAGCATGCACCCAAGTGTGTGGGTAGGCCTTGTGCTGGGCACATAAAATGCCCAAGAAAGGACTTACATTTTCCTCCTCAGGAGGTAATGGAAGTGGGGATATGATAGGGAATTGCCTGGCCTTTCTCCTAAGAAGGAAGCAAACCAATGTCTAGTGACACAGCTGGTCTTGGTCACTTTAGTCAGATTGAATTATGTTTTACTCCACAGTGTAAGGTCACACTTGACAATCATTGCAGCATAACCACTGTAAACCTTTTTCAGAGACTCATTAGTCAGGAGGCCTACTAAGCTACTTCTCAAAGCCTTATAAGACCTTTTTTGTGCCATACCTCGGAATGAAGCAGCACTGGAATGCAGGGGCAGTTATACTGAAAACGTTTGCCTACCACAATCTTCTGCAGCTTTGAGATATTTTATAATTGTGTATGATGTTGGAGTTTAAGTAGGGTTTCCAAATAAATTATTTACTAGGCCTTCTTCCCAAAATGTACAGACAGCACTCGTAGTGATGGATATATTGATAAGACCAGTAATGGGAGTGCATAGTAGAGAGGTACATTTTTTGAGGATCAATGCAGGTGCTGGATCTAATGCAGAGGAGGTAGGTTTGGGCTTGAACAAAAGCTCAAAGGCAGATTGCTCAATAATAGGTTTTAAGCAAATGATTGGTGAAATGCCAGTTGGTAAAAAGTTAGGGGCAGCTGACAAGTTAGGAGCAATAGTTGGGTTATTTCCAAGCATGGGCATTTTTTTGATGATTTTTTTAAGTTCTAGCAGATGTTTGGGGACTAGCATATCCACAAATAAAAGTTACAATTGAGTAAATGAATGCACTATTTTCAATAGGAATCTATATTAGATCCCTTCTCCATGGCTGATGCCCAAATGTCCTTTTGTGTCTGAGGGAGGGCTTCTTTGTAAAATTTAAAATGTTTAATGTAACACAGCTTCTAGTCAGATTTCTTATGTTTGATCTATCTCACCTCAACTATGGTATTCTGCTGCTTCTGTAATTTTCAGGTCCTCGTAAATCTGTAAGCAGTTTCTCCTTGATGTTGCACATAAAAGTGGAATAATAAGAAATAGTGGATTCACAGGTTTTTGCTGCTAAGGTGTGAGCAGAAAATGCATCAACCACCGGATGTAAAGATTGCTGGCGGATATTATTTCTTAATCTGTTTCAGAAAGCTTAATGGAATCAGGACGGGAGACTAGGCCTGATTTAGACCTTAGACTTAATCTGCGTTACACCGGCATCACATTGTTACTCCTTCACAGTAGTGACAGATGTCTCAGCCACAGAAATATAAATCCCATAGAATATAATTGAATTTATATTTCAGTGGATGGGATATCCGTCACCGTTGTGACGGAGTAACTCATCTGCCAAGATCTAAATTAGGCCCTAAAAAATTTTTTTTTACCCATGAGAAATCAACAAGAACTTGATTAGGCTTAATGCAAGCGGTAATGTTTTCTAATGAAAAATAAATTTTCTAGTGAACGACTGAATCCAGTTAGTTCCATTTTGTGTAAATACGTCTATTTGAGTTGTAACCTTACATCTACTTGGCTAGATGGCAAAAAATTAAATGAGGGGCCATCATGAATTCCCAACTAGGTACTCATATCTGCAAAACAAGAAGAGCCACAATATCAGCTTCAGGTTGACAAATAAGTAAGTTATGATCAGGTGGACAATTGGTTGACATCCGTCCTGCAGTGTCTGTCTGTAAAGGAGAGGGCCCATAGAGTGATCGAAATGCTGAAAATCAGTGAATCCCTTCCATCTTGGTCATGTTGTCTGTTATACACATGAGTGTTTTGTCCTGTAGTAATTAACACTTTAATAGTAGGAGAGCTCGTGAGAGTGAAATGGCTTCAATGTGACCCAAGCAGTATAGATATGATAACTAGTAGTCTGTCAATAGGCTGAACTGGGCGTTTCTTAACAAACTTAGAGGTACTAAAGCAGCATTACCGACAAAATTATGTCTTTCTGTAAGAAATAATAATTTAGTAGGTCTATTGGAGTGAAATATGTTCAAAGAAGCTAATTTAAAGAGCCCCAACATTATGAGCATTGAAATTGTTGAGCTGCAAAAGGTTAGAGCAAGAGTAATGGATTTATTTCTTGATATTATGAAGAAAATGGAATCCAAGAGCATGGAGAAGCGGGACAGAAAAAAGGTGAAAAGCACCAGCAGCATTCTGCTAAAAACAGCAGCCAGTGGTGTAATATCAGGCTTTGCATGCTGGCAAGTGGCTCTGCATTGGCGCAAATACAAAAGTGATAGGTGAGATGCTTAAATTAATCTTAGATACTGGCAATTAGCTGGGCCCACATCCCAGGCCATAATTATTTTCTCACAATGCCACCTCAGGTTAGATCCAGCCATAGGCATATCAGCCTTGCAGTTCTGCCTAAACTACTAGGCCAGGTAATCAGGGAACTAGAACACAAGCAACCCAAGATTGGTTTCACCGTAGATGTAAATTGTCAGTCAGATGCATCTTGGTTCTAGTGGCACAGGGATCCATGTCTGGGCATACTCATCACACTTAGGGAGTTTGCACTGAAGTAAACAAAAAAGTGATGAGTAGAATGTCTGAATTAATCTCAGCCACTAGTAATTACTCAGGGCCACATCCCAGTCCAGTAATGCCACCTCAGATTAGACCCAACCATATGCAAATCAGTCTTGATCCTGCACCAATAGCAAATTACGATGTAATGAACTTTGGTGGTAGGCATAGGATTTTTAAACAATGATTACTGGTATTTTTCTATTTAAAAAAGTATTTTTTGGCATCAATTTATTTTTTGTACTGCTTTAATATATGTATATTTATTTAAGATTGAATGAAATACTTTTAAAGATTATATATTTTTTAAAATTATCTCAGCATCATTGTTAAAAATTGTAATTCTATTTGTTAAACTATTTATATGAATGAATCACAAATGTATTGGTTTTCATAGCTTAGAAAACTGTAGCATATGTTATTGTTAAATTTATGAGATTATTTTAATCATTACTAAAGCAAATATTATAAGTAAAATAGACATATAAGGCATTGAAATGGTTAAGTCATGTGTAATGTTTATTTACATTTTTTTTAAATATATTTATAACATTTCATTTGACAATACTTTTGAATCGAAGAAGAAAACATAACAATTATTACATAAAAAACATGATATCCTAATGGTTTTTTTTTGATCATCAATTTTTCAAAAAACCTTCTGATGAGACAGATTTATAGTTCTTAATTCTTCGCCTAATTCCTATCTATATATTCATCTCTTAATCCATCTGGCTGACTTCAGTTATGTTGTACAGTACCTCTCTGACCTATAGATGTACTTCCTTGGCTCGGTGCCTCCTCACTCTCTAACAGTAAGAGAGTACTTTATAGCTACATTAGGCGTTTGAGGTTCCTAAAAAGCAGAGGTAACTTGAAGTAGGCCTTTTGATAAGTTAGAAGAACAGTAGCCAATTTCTGACTGTATATCTACTGTGCGTCATCAAAGGTTGGCTGTAGCACTAGCCAGTCAATCAACTCATCATCTAAATCTTATAGGCGGTTTTCCACATGGAGTTGTCTTCTTTCAGACTTTACTTTGTTTATTTATTGCTAAAGAAGTGGCTGAAACATCCTGTGACACCTCACTAACTGTAACTGTACCTGTGAGAAACTCAGAATCATTACTGATGGTATTTCATAAGGCCGAAGCTGCTATATATATCCCTTCTGTTACCTGTACATGTCTGTGTTGCACTAGCACCTTCTTTTTAAATTGAGCGGCAGTAGCTATTCGTTCTTCTGTTTGTTGTAGTATTAGAGTGGTTGCTGATGTGAAGGTTCTGCTTCTTCCAAAAGTTGTATGTTACAGTCAGGCAGTCCTGATGGGAGTTAGAAGAGCCTGAGTCACTTTGTGGATGGTGATGATGATGTATTTTTGCCTGTAGTGGTTGATGTAGCTGGTGCAGAAGATGCTACAGTCACGTTTTTGTAGTGTAGTTCAAATTAGATGGCCCTGCCATATCATCTTCATTGTCTACTTCTGCTGTATCTTGAGGCAAAGTTAAAGTGCATGTACCTATCAGTGATCACACTAATAATAATTGTATTTAAATGCATTAAAAACATGCATACAAATGTTTTCAATATACCATTGATTATGTAGAATTTAAAAAAGCAGACTATTGACACAGTGCCTCAGAAGACAATGGTAGAATGTAAACATTTCAAAATAGAATAAACCTGAGTAAAAATGTAAAACATCTAATTTAAAGACGATTTTCATTAATGGAAATTGATTTGATAAACCGTAACACATTAGATTAAATGGTATATATACATGTTTAAGGGAACCTAAAAATGGAAAGAAAAAAATATTTGTATTTATTATTATATTAAAAAAATATGTGACACAGGGGTCAAAAGCAAAGAGGTATCAGTTGTAGCCACACTAGAGATGGGTTGCACTTGAAATGTTGACTCAACTAGTTACTTGTTGGTAGTTGGTGAAAGTTCTCTGCTTCTTCCACTTCCAGTTAAGGAAGCATAAAGTCTCCTTAGTTCTACTTTTGTATGAAACCTAACACCATACCAGTGTTTGAGTATCTCAGCAATACTTCTGCTGGTAAAACTGAGGGGGATATTCTCAAGAATGTGTGATAACTACCGCAAAAGTAGCTTAACACAACTCTTAACATCGCAGTCTATCGCGGGAAATTAACACCGTGGTATTCACAAGCCGGTGGTACCATGCGAAGAGCTCACGATAACGCGTCAAATGTCTGCGATAAAGTCAAAGCGACGCTGCAAAAATGCGAAACACAAGAACGCAGAAAAAGCTGCGATGAGGCCAAGCGCAATACAAAAATCAGCAAAAACCAGCAACATGCCTTCAATTCCCACGCGTCATGCGGGAAAATGCACTATAAAAGCAACAACAAAAAAGGGAGAAAAAAAGAAACCTCGTAGCACCATGGATGCACCTGGACCGAGTGCAGAGGCCAACGCGAACCCCACAAGCCCCACAGACCACCAGCAAGGAACCTCGGGTCGGGGAAGGCCAAGGAGAAGAGGAAGAGGCAGACGGGGTGCAGTCCGCAGGAAAACCAGATCAGCGTCACAGAGGTGACAGAACACTCTCACCCACTGAACGTCAAAATGACAAACGTGATAGCAGTCGGAGTGTCGAGGAGGTCTATGGAGGAGGACAAGAGGCGCTGGCATGATGTGAAAAGCAAAATCAAGCACAAACCCGCTGCCAACAGGAAAGCAGCAATGGTAACAGGAGGTGGGAGTGCTGTGCCACAGGAGGAGCTGGAGGAACTGGAGGCCACAGTCATCAGGGTGGAGACGGCGCAAGGAGTTGGGAGTACTGACACCTCGCTAGGACCTGACACAACATCAACAGGGTGAGTAACGACCAGGGCGTGGGGGAATGGGGGGAGATGGGCACAATGGCACACATGCACAAAGATGTGTAGCACAGTGCACACCCACAATGACCCTGGATCATGTCCCTGATCCCCGTGACACACTGCAGCACAAACTCATGGCAATCACAGCACATCCGACGACAATGTGGCACAAAGTGCAACACTGACACTGCAGAACAGAGGACACAACAGGATCCGCTCATGCGCAGAAACAGGTCAATCACATCTAACATAGCAGGAAAATATGAGATGGGAATGCACGTGTACAACCACAGATCCGTCATGTAGTCCAAATTTCAACTGTCCCGCTACAAATATCAGGCACCTCCCAAACAGTCACAATGTACATAGTCATACAGTCTGCATGTAAACTAGAACAATGCGCCAACATAGATGTCAACACAATGTCAACATGCATCTCCCTTTCACATTGCAGATGGGCAAACATCACCTCCAGCAGAGCACACCAGACAACTCATCAGTGATGCTGGAGAGGACCTCCACACCGTCGACACCGATGCCCTACAACAGACCATGGACATCTTAGGCAACCAACCCCCAGGAGCAGGGCAGCCAAGCCACACAGAGGAGACCCCAGCACAGACCACACAGATGGAAGCACCCGCCACCATGGCTGGCTCCCAACACCTCACCTAGGCACACATTGCATTCCAATGCCAGGTGTCAGAATGCCAAAAGGAGGGTGCTGAAATGGTGCAGGTGGGGTCAGAGCTCATGGAAGCAGAAGTAGATCACATACGTGGGTGTTCAAATCCCATCAGGGACCACCTACACCCCACAAAGGAGACCCACACCTCGACAGATACACATGCATGTGCACATTTCCTGAAATGAACCACGCCCAGAGCCCCAGAATCATCATTCACTCCCCCACGCTGGACCTCTGTACGACAGCCCAGTCCACTCCTCTTACGCATTGGGTGGCTGACCACAAAGCTACATGTCCAAGGTCTTACTCGCTGCCAGCGGTGACATGGTTGCGTCCGCTGTACACAGCACAATGTAATGTTAGAGGCCCTGGGGCCCTCATGCATACATCATGACCACACGGACCCACCCAGATAGTTCGTGGAACTGGCTACGGGCACTTGCGCCCGGCCCCTTTATTGGCAGGGTCACATGTACAGTGACGCCTGTGCTGGATGGGTGTGGGGTGAGTGTAAGCCAGCCCGCACGGAGTGGTTGGTGCTGGCAAAAACTTGAACTGTGAACACCATCAAATCGGAAACAGAATACACCAGCATTACAGAGACAACTGTGGAGCATCATAGAGGTAGCCGGAGCAAGTACAGAGGTCACCCAATATGCAAACACAAGTGTCAGAGAGTTGCAGTGCACTGAGTTTGGGGCACTAGAGATGAGCGTGCTCATGTGAAAAAAATGTCGAGGATTGTGTCCCTTAGGGTTGTTCCTGATGCAGCTGCAGTGGGGTGTATTACACATGCATCAGCCTCCTCATTATCGTCCCAGGTCTTCCACACAGCCTGAGGTGACATCGCTGCTTGAGCTCACCACAGCACACAACGCATTCAGAAATGGTCCATGAGTCGTGCTGCAATGAGTTAGTGTCACCTGGAGTGCTGAGCAGGGTATCAGGCAGATGATTGCATCCACGACAGGTGTGAGCAACTCCGTTAATCCGACAGTACAGCTGTTTCGACTGTGGCAGCTGGCGTTTGGAGGTGGTCCTGGCAGTGGTGGCGTGTGCCTCCTGTGGTGATGCGATGTCCGGCGCGGTCCGAACATGATTTGATGTGTGAGCCCTGGTGGACCGCATTTGAGTCCGAATACAAATAGAAAATGGGCGACCTGGTGTCCCTCAGAACCTGGGTATAATGTTTATCAAAAAATGGTTCTGTCGGGTTCTAAAGAGTTATTTCATATGCGCACAAAGTATCGCAAAACCCAACTATTCGCAGGGCATGGATATCGCCCACGCCTATACACATGTACACATTTATCGGGAATAATCACAAAAACACATTGATGCATCTCCACTTTGCATTTTATCCGAATTAGTTCATTCAAATATGTTCATTTTTCAAAGATACAAAAAAAGGCTATTTGTAATGGGTGAGATATATGATGCTCAAGTGACATATGTGCTCAAGAGGAAAAACAATTTGTGCAGTATGTACATGGTGATTCAGAATTTATATGCAGGGGACAGGACAAGGTTTCTAACGGCCAGCCTCATAACCATGAGCCCTGGTTGCTATTAATGCTCCTTTTGGTATGCAGGGCCTTGGTTGGTCTGAGCCTTGTTGTATCGTCGACGTTTCAACCCACGATGTGCTCCTTTCTGTAGTCACTACGGGTCTTCATCAGGACTGTGTGCGGGGGGTGGGGGGATTGTTTGTTACAGCCTAAGGATGAAAGATACATGATGGTCAGGCATGTGGATTGCTTATGAAGGTGATATGCAAAAAAGGGAGACTGAGGTGGACCACTCACCCAGTCTGGACAAAAGTTCTAGCTGCATGTGTCCCTAAGTGACACCTGTTGGGAGTTTTCTTCAAAAAGCGAATGGCTGTAAATAAAATGATGCGCGGTGCATCAATGGGTGCGCTGAGAGGTTGAATAAATTATTCAAGGTAAGTTAGCCTAAGTAGAGCCTAGTAGCGTGACCCTGCGTAATCTGTAAAGGGCCGGCGTGAGGTGGTGCACGTGGGACACGCCGAAATAATGCGCGATGCAGAGGGACTGATAATAATTACTCCAAGGACTAGGCCTTAAGCGCTTTGAAATTGATACAAAATGTATGTTCCTCCTTGGAGTGAACACTGTCCACTCTATGGAGCAAACAGGCTAACAAAATTTCGTGCGGTGCGGTGGCTCACCTGAAGTCCAAGTAGGATGGCGGAGTGAGTCGGCTACGGCAGAGCAGGCGTCAGTCCTTTTGCAGCTCGGGGGGGGAATCCTAATGTCTAGGAGCCGCTAGTCTACCTTAAGTACGCTGCTGTTACGTCAAGTTAAACCCCGTTGCTAAGCAACCATGGAGATCGATTGAGAATGAGTTTGGTGCGCCCAAATAATGTTGTCAGGGCTTTTTGGTAGAATAGCTAGTGTCAAATGTACACAGTGAATATTAAGAACTGGATCACACTCAGGAAAAAATTATTGGCATATTATTTCATTACGAGCCATTGTCATTGGAGTTATAAAACATTAACACAGTCAGTGCACAAGGCTGTCATACTGGCAAGTGGTTTAACAGGATACGTTAAAACACTGTATTGATTGCCTGACAATTAAGCATGCGCCCTGATCATGGAATTGAGGGGGAGAGACAAGGGGGAGAGAGAACTACAATTATGCGTGGTCTTTGTAAAAGGCTGGTGTAAAAATGTTTGAGAGCAACATGACAACATATATAACATCAACGTAGTCTGTGCAAATGGCTGCAACATATATAACATCAACGTAGTCTGTGCAATTCAGCATGAGTGGGTCACAACGTGTAGAATATAGACACATGTCATGTACCGGCCATTCAGTATTGGCAAACCAGAGTGTACCCCTTTTACAACTGCCCCATTTGTCTCGCTATTACCTCATGCTCATTCAAGCCAGATACCACGGAGTTAAGAGAGTGGATCCACATGCATTCCTTCAGGTTTAATGTAGCTGTTATTGAACCCCCCTAGGATGGGGGCAGACTTTCTCAAGTACCCTCCATCTGATACTCTCTGGGGGATGGTTGTGTGTGGTAAAGTATTCCACTAGGGGCGCTCCCTGTAGTTTGCACCTGATCCTGCTCATGTGCTGGAGGATGCGTGCTTTCACCTTCGAAGTGGTTTGTCCTACATAAGTTGTATTGCACGGACAAAGGATTATGTACACAACATTGATGCTGTTACAGTTGGTGAACCCTGACAGCTTGTGTATTTGGTTGTTGAGTGCGAAAGTGGCCCCTTCGATGGTGAGTGACCTAATTGACTCCTCAAATCAAGTGGTTTGGGTGGTTCAAGGTAAGCCTTGACTACATTATCTCTGATATTTCTCCCCCTCTTGAATGCGAACAGGGGATGTTCAGTGGTTTTCAGGTCAACCGCTACCAGATTCCAGTATTTCTTTATGATCTTCCTAATGTCATTGCTTTTTGAGTTGAACGTGGTGACACACACAATGCTTTCTGTTCCAATCTTTTTCTCCTTGGGCTGCAATAGTTGCTCCCTAGGACAGTACCAAGCTCGCTTCTTTGCTCGCTTCAGCAGGCCTGTTGGGTATCCACGTTCTCATAGACGTTTGGTCAGACAATCTGCCTCTCTGAAGAAGTCGTCTCTGGGTGAACAATTCCTCCTCAGTCGCAAGTATTGCCCATATGGCAAGTTGTCTCTCAGATTGCGGGGTTGGTTAGACTCACATTTGAGTAGTGTATTCCTTTCCGCTGGTTTGCGATATAGGTCGCAGTATAGAAGACCTTCGTCCACTCGAAACGTTAGGTCCAGAAAATCGATGGCCTCATCACTGAAGTTCATGGTAAATTGGATATCATGTGACCTACCATTCAACCACTGTTCGAAGCTTCTGAGTTCTTTTTCAATACCGGTCCAGATCATCACCACATCATCGATATAGCATTTCCAAACTGCTGTAGAGTTAATCAACGGGTAAGCCTTCATAAGCAATCTACACGCCTGACCATCATGTATCTTTCATCCTTAGGCTGTAACAAACAACCCCCCAACACCTCCCGCACACAGTCCTGATGAAGACCCGTAGTGACTACCGAAAGGAGCACATCGTGGGTTGAAACGTCGATGATACAACAAGGCTCAGACCAACCAAGGCCATGCATACCAAAAGGAGCTTTAATAGCAACCAGGGCTCATGGTTATGAGGCTGGTCATTAGAAACCTTGTCCTGTCCCCTGTATATAAATCATGAACCACTCTGTATATACTACACAAATTGTTTTTCCACTTGAACACATATGTCACTTGAGCACCATATATCTCACCCATTGCAAATAGCCGTTTTTTTGTATCTTTGAGAAATGAACATATTTGAATGAACTAATTCAGATAAAATGCAAAGTGGAGATGCATTCAATGTGTTTTTGAGATTATTCCCGATAAATGTGTACATGTGTATAGGCGTGGGCGATATCCATGCCCTGTGAATAGTTGGGTTTTGCGATACTTTGTGTGCAAATGAAATAACTCTTTAGAATCCAACAGAACCATTTGTTTGATAAGCATTTTGAGTCCGGAGGCAGCGGATAGCGCAGGGCCATAGACACATGGCATTAAGGACCCCAATGCCATCATCACAGTGGCCATCCAATATCTCACTTGACAGAGTTCCTGACTTGAGCTGCACATAGTTAGTGGCCCTGGATGCACTGCGGCCGGCACAGGCACACCACCACGGGGCGGTGACTTGCGGTGCAGTGAGATGGGCCACGCTAGCTGAGCGGGTTCTCATCAATGTCCGAGGTGAATGTGGTGGAGGGTTGCGGGTGACAGTGGAAGGTGTCCTCCAGGGCATGATGCAGAGGGTAGAAGCCATTCTGAAGCGGCAAATAAATCAATAAATCAGGATCACCGACATGATGATGAAGACAACCCCCAGTCCATAGACTCAGTCACCACCAAAGTTCAACCAGGAAGTCCCCATGGCTGTCGGGGAACATACTTGGTGGCACCGGAGCTGTAGGGGTATGCAGTCTGCGATGAGGCCAGTACAATGAAAGGAAAGCTGCCATAAATAAATCAAGACTGAGTTCCCACTGTGTGACCTACTCAACCACAGTGTAGGCCCGAGGCAGCAGTCAGCAGGGGCCCACAGCCACGTTTCATTAGCTCGCGATGCACAGAGTTAGTGACACCAGAGCAGTGTTCGATCACCTCCGTAACGAGGATCCTTTTTTCCTCTGGACTGCACCACGTCTCCCTCTTACTCCTCTCCATGCATTCAATTATATGAAGTCTGTCATACACAAATCAAGACTCAGTTCCAACTCTGTGACCTACTCAACCGCGGTGTAGGCTGAAGGCAGTAGTACGAAAGGGACCACAGACAGGTGTCATGTGGATGCTATGCACAGAGTTGGTGGCACCACATTGAAGGAAATATAGTGACATAAATTCCGCCATAATGTGTGTACTCTGCCAATGCATAATCAAGACTCCGTTCCAAATATTATAATATAGGCAGCTGTGTAGGCCGGTGGAGTATGTAAATGAGAAAGGAGTACTGCAGGCCTGTGTCGGGGAGGCCTTGATGGTCTGAGAGGGCTGCTAAGCTCGCGGGCCTCGGGCTTGGGGCTTGCGCCATTACGTGGTGGGCCCTCCTTGACACATGCCAGTGTTGGCAGGTGAGCAGTGAGGCCTGGCTGTGCAGGGGTGAGCATGACAGGTCGGGGACCAGCAGCCCGGGGTGCAGCAGGCGCACAAGTCTGTAGGCAACACCGCTCATGGTGACGGCATCGACCTCGTGGCGGGCTGGGAGGCACCGCCCTGGCAGAGATGTTGGGCATTCCGGAGGAGAACCACTGCCAGAGCTACATGCTTTTTATTCACACCCCTACGCTGGCCTGGTATACGCCGGGCCAGCCCACTCTGCACACGCTTCCAGGGGGGACGTCACAAGCAACATTTCTGGGATCTTCCCCGCTGGCTGGGGTGACATGGTTGCGTCCACTGCCCACTACACTCCATACACCAGCGGTGTATGTGGACATGGATATGTCTGTGGTCTGTATACTGCAGACTGTCCAGCACATCTCCGCCACACTTGGCACTGTGTACCTTCTCATTCATGGGTAACGTGCCTCCGTCGCACATGCCTGGTCTCCACCTCACCCCACATTCCGCCATTGTGTGGCTGAGGTGACATGCCATTGATGGCTCATGTACATGGCTAGCGCAGGTTGCCAAAGTAAGTTATGCTGTTGTGTCTGGTGGGTGGGCATGTTGTATGGCATGTTGAATGTGAGTCTGTGATGTGTGCATTCCCAGAGTTTTGATTTGCATGGTTGTGGAGTTGGGGGGTGTGGTGTATTTATTTGGTACTTGCCAACGAGCAGTGAATTTCCATGGGTGCCATCCTGTTAGCACTGGTTGATGATGGACTGTTGGTAGAAGTAGGAATCATGCACACTGCCTGGGTAGTTGGCGACGATGTTGGTGGCGATTCCCAGGTGGTCCACTGTTGCCTGCACATTGATGGAATGCATTTGCTTTCTGTTGAGGTAATTGTGTGCAGATCACCAGGGGGCACAAGTAGGACATGTGTGCAGTCAATTGTCCCCTGACACGTGCGGGAAGACAGCTATGGCATAGACTCCTTGCTTGGTCTCCACCTCTGTGGAGGAAGTATAGGTAATGGGGTACCAAGCTGATGATGGCATCCAAGACTGTTGTGATGAACTTTGATTGGGCTGGCAGTGAGACTCCTCCGACTCTGTCGGTTGGAAGGTCCCAGAGGCCAACATGTGCAGCACAGCCATGAGCTTTGTCTGAAGAGTGATGTTGGTTGTCCGCTGTGTTGGCACCGTCAGCCTGTGGGTAATGGTGGTCAGGATGCGTAGGATGTTTGTCCTTTTGAGCCTGTAGTGGGCAATGACATTCCCTGGTGTTGGGTCTGTGAGGTCGGTGCGTTTTCTTGAGGTCCGCTGTCTTGGTATGAGCTGCATCTGTGGTGGTCTGGGTGTGGGGGGCGGGGGCAGGGGGTACGGTGGGGGGTGGCAGTCCTGGGTGTGGTGGCGGTGGGTGTTGTGGCCCTGTTAGAGCTCTGTGCTGCATGATCAGTGGCTCCATGGCATCTGTTGGTCTTCAGGTGTGGCTGTGATCTGGTCTCCCTTTTCTGGTGCTGGTTGTCGTCCGACTTTGCACCAGGTCAGAGCAGGTGTTAATTTCCTGCTGCTAACGTTCCTTATCACAGGTTTTGTGTTCTTATCGCCGATCTTGCTGGTCGTTGAGAATGTTACAGAGTGGTGTTGTCGCTACTTTTTGCTCGGGAACGCCTACTCTCAGCGATAGTTGCCGATGTCAATCGTGGCGGTGTTTTTTCAGGATGCTATCACCAGAAAATTGGTGATATGGGGCGGTTGAGAATGGGGCGATAAATTTAGCGCGTCTTTGGCTGCGCTAAAGTTCCGATAGCTCATTGATAACTCCTTGACAATTTCCCCCCGACTGTGTTAATTTAGTTTTTGATTTGTGTCCAAATCCTCTTCTTTGTTACCTCAAGGGTAGACAGAGAGCACTTTCCAAGTAATTTATCATACTACTGTACACACTCCTGAACTGATGTATGGAGTTTACTATCACTAACACTAAACTTCTTCTTCTCTTCCTTTGGTTTCTGCCTTGCCATGTTATTTCTCTCAATGCCAATGTCTTCTTTCCTGTTGTCCTACATTTCCATTAAAAGCAGGGCCACTGGAATTATGTGATTCTGTGGGTGTGTTGTTTTCTGCATAATTCTGTAGTGTCTGCATTTGCCACATAATCCATCATCTGTTGCATGTTCTGCAGAATTTTTTAACAAATAAAATTGTTTGTAGTCAAACAGATTAAAGGTTATTACATATATGGTGGCACATATCCCTGAGCAGTGAAATGCCCTTTACAAAGGTTGACTGGTTACCTTCGAATTGCTTATTAGGTATTAAACTGGTATTAAAAAAGTGAAATATTTACCCATAGAGAGTTACTATTTGTAAAGTTGACAATATAATGAAGTAATATTATCACAAAATGTGCTATATTACGCTGCATAATTTGCCTTTTCTTACTGCATAATTAGGTCAACCATGCTGTATAATTCCAGTGGCTCTGAGTAAACGTGAACCAAATAGTATAGGCACTTCATGGGTCTTCTGATGTTGTTGGTGACTTTTCATATGGTTGTAGCTTTTCAACTAATCATATTGCAATTAACAATTCTGTATTTTAAAATAGTGAATATAAACAAGTTGCTAAATTAAAGGAACCTACATCCATACAGAACAATTAATAATTCCGTAAAGTAATTCTTTAAAATTCGCTATCAAAGATTTGTTATATCAATAATGCAATCATTAGCACTTTGTGTGCACATGGTAATACTTCTCAACTGATTTTTCTGTGGTTTTCTTTATTTTGCATGTTCAGGGATGTAGGTTAGGGTTTTTTAGAGCTCAGTATGGGCTGTCAAGGGGATATGACAGACCCCAAGGGCGGGATGATTTTTCCTCTACAGCTGGGGGGGGGAGGTGTTGTGGGTGCTTTGGTGTGCTTAGTCACTTGATTCAGAGTGCGTTCTTTCTTGTGCGGGTGTTTGAAAAAATTAAATGATATAAATTGTATTTTTAAATATTACTTGAACTTAGCAGAAATCAAGGCGGTTAATAAATTATGTTCAAAGAAACAATCAATTTTAATATGTTGGAATGTAGCTGGCCTTAATCAACCCTTGACGTTCCAGAAGGAAATCACCACCTATTAACCCCATATAGTATGTTTAACTGAGACTCACCTTACAGACAATGATCGTTCTCTCCAGAGGCTGGTCAAACTGCATCTATTTGTTGGGTTGCTATACTAAGTACTAGTAATCTGCATTGTACTATTCTTAAAGATTCCTCTGATCCTAGAGGTAAGTAGGCAATAGCCCAACTGCTGGTCTGCGGGAAAAGAATCTCTAGTTTGTACAATATATGACCCTAATATTAATGATCCGGGCTTTACTTCCCCATGTTCTCTTTTATCCAATTTCACTTATACAACTTGTAAGACTAACCAGTTGAAGGATTTTGAGGAGGTAAATCTAGACTCTGCTTTCCCCCATGCTGTCTGGGATGCCATGAAAGCTTTTCTCCAGGGGTTACTCTTCATTTTATTTTGGAATTAGGTAAACAGGGTATGGATCTGGCCTCTAAACCCCGTACACAATTATTTGTGACAGAATCTCAGCATGCCCAAGTTGTTGGCGAGAAGAACCTGGGTGAACAATCAATTTATCGCCAATGGCCCATTTCTGCTCACTACCTGATCAGAATCTTCGAAAAAAAGGTGGCTAACGAGTACCATAATAATCAGGCTCACCAATATGAAAATGGGGAAATTATTGGACGGCTCCTAGCTTACCAGATTGCTGAAAAAAGGCATATAAATGCCATTAAGTCAGCTAAAGATTAACCCCAGGCGGGTAACTCCACTCCGCCATCGGAGTTTACAGAGTTTTGCCTACTTCGCGCTCTGTTGTGAATGCAGAGTTTCTGCAAAACTCTGACTCTGTGGCAGAGTGGAGTTAGCCGGCCCCTCCACCCTCCCTAATTAATTATAATTAGTAAACAAAAAGGCACTTACCTGCTGTGGCTGCCTCCTCCTCGCCGTGGCCGCTCTCCTTCCTCGTCCTCACCGTCTGCTTCTATTGGAAACCCCTACATTGTACGTCCTGCGCTTAAAGGTTTGGGATTGTCTCCTGTTCCATGCTCAATTTCACTAAAACTCAGGTTCTGCTTAGTTATCATGCAGAGTTTCCTATTTCTGGAATGGCCTCAGTTGCTACCTATCTTGGAGTAAACAGCTGCGCTGAATTAGATTGGATCATCTATCTGAATTATGAGTCCCTCATCCAGTCAATTAGTGTAAAGTTGCAAGCCTGGAATCATCTTCCTATCAGTCAATTAGGCTGATGCAACACAGTCAAGATGAATGTTCTCCCCAAATCTCTATATCTGTTCTGGGTGATCCTGCTTCAAGTCCCTGACTCATTGTTTAGGCACCTTGAGGGGGTTATTGGCTGTATTATTTGGGGATACAAGAGAGTTTGGCGGGCAATTCGTAATTTGAAACTCATGCCTAATCTAGGTAGATTTCAACTCCCCAATTTTAAAATGTATTTCTGGACTGCCTTTTGCCATCGTACTCATAATTTGCTAATGGACCATAAGCCAGATTCTTTCGTGTTAGGGTATGAAATGGCTCTTGGATATGAATTTAGGTTGTTTCTCAGTAGACGATCCAATCTGAATTACCTTAAATGGATCTGGTTTAAGATCATCAATGATATTTATCGAATCTGGCGAGAAATTTGGGTTAAATGTGCTGTTCTATTTGTACGATCATTCATGTCCTTGTACAGCAAATCTCATTATCCTCCCATATTTAATGATGCTGAGACCAAACTTTGGCATAACCAAGTTTTAAAAACTGTGGGTCAGCTTTTCGATGCGACCGTGCTCCGGGAGTGACTATCCCAGCAGATGAGATCTTCGATGCATTTGATATAATTAATTACTCGATTCTCTCAGTAAGCCTTTAAACTACAACATTTTAAAACTCTAGTCAGGCTCTACTATAAGTCGAATAAAATTTGTAAATGGGCCTTTCCTCATACCAATAGTAAGACCAGTTATCCTAAGTGAGGCCTGTACTCTGTAAACATTATCCAAATTTCTGCTGGGTGCTCTATGGTAAAATTATTCTGGTCGGGAACCACAAAGCATCTCTCCTTACATCTTGAATATGATGCACATATGTCTGCTAAAGATAGTATGCTAGCTCATATACGCAATCTCAACTTAAGAGACTCTGCTCAGATTGCAATAGTGATTGTCACTGCCTGCCCATGAATTGCTAAAGCTTGCACTGATTCTACACCCCCCTTTTTTATATTGGTGGTCTATGCTCTGTCAGGTATTTGAGCTTGAAGCAGTATGTTCCAGAAGGGAAGGCATCAAGGGCCACTACTGGTTTAAATATATTTGTGGCCGTTCTCCCTCTAGTTGAAGTATGATTTTTTAAAATTCTCTTTGACTTTGAAGCACACAGTGTTTTCTGCTATTTCATCTCCGATGCTCTAATACATTATGCTTAACGGTAATACTGAAATGATTGGTTTGTTATGTATTATTGTATCTGCAACTCTAGCAAAATATAATTTTAAAAACACAAAGAATCGTTATATCATATTTTCAATCATTGAAACATCAGAATTAAGACAGAGGTACTATCACTCCTAAAGTCGTGGGCTTCACCACCGCACTGCTATTTTATACCAACAAAGCTTGCCAGTGGCACAAGTTATATCAAACATCCTGACAATGTGATGAATGACTTGAATGTATGCAGGACTCCACATTTTCCTTATTAACAAACTCCACCAAAACTGCCAAATTATGTGTGCATTTTTAGACAACTTCCTATGTGTAGTGTTTTTACTGGTCCACGAGGTAATGAAAATTGACGTCTGCAAGAGAAAGAGGCAGATGACTGGTGATGCAAATGTAATCCGGAACCAGAATCCCCAAATATCTCCATGACTCTCTGCTACAATTGGATTCCATTTGTCATGAATAGCACCATCCACCGACAACAATTTTAATGTAGTATATTTTGTCTGCATCACACACTAAGAACATTATTTAGGCTTTTGTAGGTGGCCTGCTTTACCAACAGCGGGGCACGACCTCTGCTACCCTGGTGTTAGGCACCCACCGTACTTGGATAGCCTGACTTCTCGCTCCTATGAAGAGAGCAGCCACCATGGCAGCTTCTTTCAGCGCAGTGGTTTGCCGAACAGGCATCAAGTTCATATCACCTACTCCACAAACTTTTATATTTTCAGAAAATACATTCATAAAATGGGAGTTTGTAATAAAATAATGGCTTAATATGTAGACAGATGTTTCCCTCTGTGGAAGCATTAGAATGAATGAAAAACATTTCTGAAAAATCCAGGCAACCCATGGTCCATTCAACTTAATGAAGCAATTTTGTTATTCAAGATTGGCGTTTCTGCCTGGAGGGATGGTGCCATACCATATTTTGCATGTAAGACACCTATTAACAAGGAAATGAAAATTGCTTCCTGGGAACAGCCTCTAAAGGATTCCTATTATGTTGGGAAGCCACAAATATATCTCTTGGATCTCATCAATGCAACTACTCGGGCTCAAATCCTTTACATACGATTACTTGCACTATCAATAAGGGATTTTAACCTGCACTGGGCTGGCTCAGGTGTTGACAATAACTGCAGGTTATGGCAAAATTATCAGGAATCATGTTGTCTTTTGCTTTAGATCATCAAAGGTGACTACTGCTAATGCCTATTTTTTTGGCAGAGGAAGTTCGTTCTTGTGCACAGGCATCTTCCTTCTGCTTCAGCAGCAGATCACCTGGGGTGCTGTAGAGATGTGCTAAATTTGTGAATATTTTAAATCAATCTTTATTGAATGTTTGGGCAACAGCCCTTCCTTTGAAACAACATCAGATGTTAATTACATCATTTGTCATATGTACTGTGCTACCTGCTCAACAGTTTGTTGCAGGGATTCTGCTTATACACAGAACTATGTGCAGGATTATGGGACTTCGGTGTATAGGGACTGTGCCTTCCTACCTCCTTAGTACCCACAAGCCCAGGACCAACTAGCTATAGTGTCTCACTTGCGTATCTCTCAGGAATATCGGAAACAAGACATACCTTTTCACTCACACTCTCGTACCTCTCCACAATAAGATCTGACTGAGACACGAATATAGTTTAAAATGTTTATTTTAATTAATGTGCTCTAGCATGCAGTATACGTGCCACAACAAGCAGAAACATGCATAATACGAATATCATTAGCATTGTAGCTAGGCCATACATCATAAAGGGAGATTTCATCTTATATAGACTATGGAGAAAGGACTAGAGAAAGGACTGTAATGCCTAAACTCCGCCCCTTGGCTAGAAGGAGTATTATTATATAATAGAAGATCTCTGGGCTTTTTCAGCAGACCCCATAATTTAAACCATAGATGGCAGTTCTACATCATAGGTGCGAGTTGCTCTTCTCCCTGGAAAGGTCCCACTCCAAGCGTCTGACCTAAACACGTATCCCTGTAATATCAAAGTATGAGCTTCCAGCAGCAGCTGCGCTAGTGTGTTTTGTCTAGGTGCTAGGGCCTGACCAGAACAGAATAACAAGGGGCATTGTTTATCGACCTTGCTCACAACTAAACTCCAGGAACAAGCATAGAATGAACACAGCAAACAGTTCTTATGTGAAAGGCATAAACAGAGTCTTGCAAAATAAAGCTTTGTAGTAACGTGCGCAAAAGCAGCATCATGGCTGCAGGGCTCATGCTAACTTAGTAATGTCGGCAATGTACCCATCGGCCACATGACAAGTTGTGGTGTAAGTAAGATCTGATTCGGAGATTGGTATACTCCGGATAGACGGTGCTCGTCGTTTATCGGGTTAAAACCCTCATAGAAACAACGCCTTTGCACTTTTAAGTGTCCGCTAAACAAAGATTATGCTGGGCATTTTGGTGGGTGCCCTTGCATTTTGCATTCCCTCTTGGAGACAGGGTACTAGGATGGCAGACCTGAGGTAACAGGAGGGACAATCCCAGTTAGCATTAAGCATAAGTGGGTATTCCGGAGGCACTAGATGTGACAGCTCTAGTGTGCAATAACCACTTTGTCCCTCTATACTCTATGGTTTCATTGGTGTACTTGCAAAGGCATTAGGTATCAATGTAACTTTAGTGGTTATGTAATTACATTTTACCTTATGAATGAAATTGTTTATTTTAGATATGGTTAGATCTATGCCCTTGGCACTTTAAACAAGGTATACTATACAGACTATCCAAATAATAGAATTTTGCTAATTTTATTGTTAATGAAGAACTTTGAAAATTCAGTGTATCATGTTGATTTTCTTTTCAATTGTTATGGTTTTAATAAACAATACAATAAACGTATTACTTACTTACTTACCAACATGCAGCCCTTGGTCATTTTGTATTTGGACTTCGGACTGGGAGCATCACTCTCTTTTTGTCTGGAATCACTGGTGCATCAGTACTCTTGCAAGTTTTACTTTTTGAGAATAAGTAAGCTCAGTGCATTACTTTGCTATTTGAGGGTGGGGAAGGAATAAACAGTTTGTTCTTTTTGTTTGTATGTTGGTGGTTGGCCTTGAGTTAGGAGTAGGGGCCGTTGTGGAATTAATTTGTTTTGAGAGATAATGTTTACCAATTTTTGAGTTGATGAAGACCTGAACTTAATTCATATTCTCCATTTCATTTTGATTTTCGTATAAACTTTGTACAGATTTATTAATCATTTTACTGTGCTGTTGTTTACTTTTTGGGGCTAGTCTGCCCTACAATAGGTTGTATGTGTATTTTCTGTATATTTTACATTTTCTCACTGCTGCTGTGCTATACATTTTTTAAATCGTTTTAGACGTTTGAGGTTAATTGTGTATTAAATACAAAATGTGGGTTATTTTTAGTCTGCATATGTCTGTTGGTTGTTAGGATCAGTGTGTCTCCTGAAGTCTAGGTCCAAGTAACCAGACATGTTTCTTGTTCTCAGCTACCTTCTTTTGCATGTGCTTCCCCCCCATTTTTTGGTTAGTTTGTATATATGTGACATGGTTGACTTGTGTTTTATTTGGTTTTTGCAACCTAATCTTTTTGGGAGTGGTAATTGATATTGCCTTGGACCTTTTGTAGTTGGCAAAATTGTTATTTCATGTTCTTTTTTGATATTAGTAAATTACTGCTAACAAGCAATGGCCAGTCTCATGCGTGGGTCCAGACACATTTTTTCATAAATATTATATATGTGTGCAGGATATTTAATGGGGGACAGGGATGAAGTTGAAGAGGCTCCAGAAAGGACAGGGCAACCATGTCTCCATCTCTGCTGGCCATGCTGCGATTGCCATTTTGCATAGCCAGTGTGTGTCTCTTTGTTCTCCATGCCCCCTTCTTTGATGGCCATACAGCGGTGGTCTTTTTTCTTAGTCAGTTTACGTGTGTGTGTAGTTTTTTGTCTTTTTTCCATAGCTCTTCCATCACAGACCATATGGTGGATGAGTTAGCTAGCACTGTTTTGTGCAGCCAGTGTTTCAATCCAGTCGAAAGCCATTTTTTAGGAACAGTATTTAAAAAAGCACCTGGCATTTTCTGTTCATTTCTTTTACTTTTTTCCAGATATATTTATTTGTGCTTGTGACTTATCATAGTGCAATGTTGTTTTTGGTTCATTTGTTCGATTTAAGCCTGCCTCTCACTGCCTCCGATAAAGTCCCTGTGGGCTATGGATAGGCACCAGCAATTATATAATACATATATTCTTCATGTGTCTGTCCCCTCTGCCTCCCATAGATTTCCCATAGACTTTGGAAGGACTCCAGAAATTAGGTAATTTGTTTATTACATTTTTGCCTGCCCCGCCCACATGAGGAGTCTCCATGGGAAGAGAAGGAGGGACTCCAGCAAATATTTAATTCATGTATTTGATTATTTCTTTTTTGCATGCTCCACACTTCCTATAGGGTCCCTATGGGCCTTCGAGGTGGACATTTTGAACCCCTCAATTTAGCAGCTGTAGCAGGGTGAGTTTCATTATGGGCCTCTTCTGTCTGCAACTCGGCAGACAAAAGCTCATCATTAGCTATAAAGAAATACAACATCAATAGAAAAGCCTGCGGCAGCAAGGAAGAACACAATATGAGTAAATAGAAGAGGGGTAAAATAGAATATTGGATGGAAGAATGGGTGAAAGGATGGATGGAGGTATCAGTGGAAAAATTAGTGATGCTATGGATGGCTTTGTGGATGAATGAATGGGTAGATCGATAAGTGGATGAAAGGATGAGTAAATGGATAGATGGATGGACAGGTATTATGATGGCAGAGCAAAGAGATGGATGGATGGCAGAGTAAAGGGATGACTGAATAGGTGGATGAACAGGTGAAAGGATAGAAGAGCAAAAGGACCAATAGGTGAATGTGCAGTTGAACAGATGACAGAGTAAAGGGGTGAATGGATGAGTGGGTGAAAGAATGAGTAAATAGATGGCAGAGTGGGTGGATAAGCGAATGGGTGGATTGCAGAGTGGATGGATGATCACTGGATGGATGGGTAGATGGATAGATGGCAGAGTGGATAGATGGAAGGATGTCTGGCAGAGTGGATGGATGGATGGATACATGGATAGAATGGAAATATTGAATGATTAATGAGAGAATTAATAGATAACAAAATGTAAAGGTCAAATAGTGGATATCAGTGGGTGGATAGAAGTGTGAAAGGATGAATGGATAGATTCCTGGATGGAAGAGATAAGGAAGCTTTTCAATTGATGGTTGGGCTCACTCGCTTAGCTTTCTTGCTGCCATCCAAGCTTTCGTTCACAGTAAATTTTCTGGTCCCTCCCTTGGACACCAGCAATTATTTAATTCATGCATTCAATGTTTTCATGCTCCCCCTGGCCTCCCACAGTGTCCTTATGGGCCCTGAAGTGTGACCATCAACTATTGTGTTCATACATTGGATTTCTGCCTGCCCCACTGCTTTCCATAAGGTACCCATGGCCTCTATAGGTAAATGAGCAATTATTTCATTCATTTATTGAATGTTTGCCTGCCCCTGGCTTCCTATAGGATCCTCATGGGACCTGGAGGTACACTATCAAATATTTAATCAATTTATTCAGTTTTTGCCTACCTCTCCACCTCCTATAGGGTAACCATGGGCTCTAGATGGACACCAAAAATGATTTATTTAATTTATTTTATGTGTGCCTGCTCTCCTCCTTCCCATAGGATCCCAATGGGACCTGAAAGGACATCAGTAATTATTAAATTCATTGATTTAATTTTGCCTGCCCCACTGTCTCCATTGTGTCTCCATGAGCCCTTGAGGGGCACTATTTGCTTTTCCTGTATTGTCTAGCAAACATGTTCTATGCACAGGTACACTACTTTTAAGTATTTATGATGATGATGGCTTATAATACATTGACTAGATTCCCCAAGTCTCATAGGCTTACTGCTTCATTTGTATTGTTTGCAAGTTAATGAGATATCAAGTTCCCTACAATACTGATACATAGAGAAGTCCATGAATTCTAGCTGACAGAAACATTAGAGTCCTCTGCTATGTTCGTTTGCTTGTACTAAGTGCAAATAAAGTAAAGAAGATGGCCCAAAAGAAGGAGGTTCCTTCCAAGAAAGCAGCAAGTGAGAAGTCTGTTGCCAGTGCCACCACTGGCATCAATCATATTTCTGCAAACTCAATGTACCTTCTCAAACCTCCTCTGTGCAGGAAGAGGCTGGGAGGATAATCAACCCTGGATCAATGGCACCACCACCAAAACTAAAGCTCATGTCTCTCAGCACGACAGTGGCAGCAGTCTTGAAGAGCAGTGAGTCTGACATTACATTTTCCCAGCAGCAAAACGTATCTTCACATAAAAATCAATATTTAGAACAATATTATTTGTGTTCTCGATGTTTGTGGTTTTATTAGTTAAGCATAGGAAGGCAATATTTTTGTAAACAATATTTATTTTCTCAAAATTTTGTGTTTCGCTATTTTATGCATCAATATTATTTCAGTGATCCAGAAGAACTGATACTATGCTGCCCTGCTACCCTTCTGTCTTCGTGAAAAGGACTGGTCCTGTATCTTGTAACCAGGACCACCAGAGTGACTGCAAAGGCTAGTTGGCTGGCCTCCTGATCAGAGATTGTAGCACAGAAATTGCTCCAACCACATTAAACCCAAATGCCTCGACTCGTTCTGTTGTGAGTCTTGCCCCCCCACCAGTGTTGCCAACCCAGTCCTGGTTCCTTGGAAGGGGGCCTAATAGTGCTTTGCTAGCCCAGCTGTGGTCCTGGGGAAAAATAGATGCAGCATGATGCACTTCTTCGCAGACCTGCATCGGAACCACCACCAAGTGATTAATTCCCGATCCAGGACATTCTCGACAAAGAAAGACTTCTTATTGCAGTTTCCTTAGAACCACAGCTGTGAGATGCATACTTAAAGGAGGATTTCTCAGCACACGCCCCTCATCGACAGCATTCTCTATGATGGACTCCTCATTTTAGCCCGACAGCTTCCTTGGAACCACCACTGCTCAATGCATCCTCGCTGCAGGTTCTCACAATGCTCTGCAACCTTGATTTAAGGTACTTTGTTCAGTGGCCCTCACCTGATCCCTGTATCCATCCTGTGCTTCATCCCAGCTGGCCTAAAAGTGTGACTTTGTCCCGGTGCACTTGGCCAGATAACCACAGTTGGCGTTTTGTGCTTTTAGACAGTATTTTCAGGTAAATCTTTAAAAATACATATTTCCAGTTCTACTGATTGGATTATTGTTGTTTTGGTCTCAAATAATTTATAAAATGTGAGTCTATTGTTCTGGATAGGTGTGGGAGTTTTTTTGTGCTGTGTTTGTACTTTTATTACTGTTTGAAATGCTGCATAAATACTTTACGCATTGCCTCTAAGTTAAGCCTGACTGCTTTTGTGCCACACTACCAGGCGGATGAGTACAGGTTAATTTGGGGTTTGCTTGTGTATCAACCTGACAAGAATTTGGTTGCTGTTTGAGAAGGGTTTCTTCCCCTTCAACCAGTAACCCAGTTTCCTACAGTTTTCTTCTCTGTCTTAACTAAATCCAAACATATTTCCCAAGTGGAGATGTGCATTTGTTGTGTGACCAAAATAGGAGCATCTCTTACAGTCTTCTCAATTTCTTTTTGTTGGGGTAAGAGTTCTGCTTAACCAAGCCTCTTACTTGCTCTGTATATTTTATGAAGATGGTATCCAAAATTTAAAAAAACATTCCGCTTGAATGTGGAGAGCTGGTACATTTCTGCTTTTTAAAAAATCCTAAATTCTTATGTTCAGTCTAAATGCGTACGAGTGAAGATTTCCATAGCATCCAATAATTCCTTATTGTAGATGGAATAATTCTTGTTGGGATGTTAACATTTGGGAAAAGCAGGCCAAGGGATGTTCTGCTTCAGTGACTGGATCCCTTTGCAAAGGAAGAGTAGTCAGTCTTGCCAATGAATGGACGATGGAAGGCCGTAATCAACATGCCAGACAATAGCATATGCAATAAAATCAGCCTTTAGCCAATTAAATGCCTCATGTTGCTCTGGCCCCCAGAGAAAAGTTCAAAATGTTACTATTCCTAGTCAATTGCACAATGGGAATAATATTTGGTGAATTTCCAATTTACATTTTCTATCAATGCACTTTTTGGTTGAAAAATACCTTATATTAGGAGCCTAGCGCGCAACCAAGATGGCCGCGTAGGTGCGAGGCTCCCGAGGACCTCCGCGACCTCCTGCATAAATCCTGACAGAATCCTGTCCCAGATGAGGGGACTGTATTTGTGAGCCCGAGCAGAGGTGACGCCCGTTTTCCGTTTTTAAATCGGACCTCGGACACCGGCAGGAGCATCGATAGAGGTTTGCGGCCTTCTCCACGCCGGCCCCCCGTACTGGAGTTGTGGGGCGATCCGGACACAAAGTGAACAACAGCGGCGGGCAAAGCTGGGTGGCTCGCGTACCCCGCACTTTCACTTTCGCTTTTGCGCCCTCCTTGCTGCCAGGCAGGTTGGGTTGCGGGGCGGTGTGCGGTGCTGTGGCCTCGTTGGGCTGCCCTGCCGGCCCGCCGGCTGCGACCCGTCCTGAGGAGCGGTGGTCGCCCCCCCCGGAGCCCTTGAACGGGATTGTCTGCCCCCTTTCTGAGGAGATTGGCTCGATTTGGGGATTGCGACCATGGCCACAAAACAAGATGGCGACCGGGCCAAGGTGAAGTCGACCCGTCGTGGCACGGCCCAACAATCCAATAACATGGACCGCTACACCCTCCAGAAGGGATCTCCGGAGGTGCTGCGTAGGTCCCCCACGGGCCCGACTGATGCTCCTGTTCCGCCCACGGACCTGACCCTCCGGGACGTCATGGGCGCCATCGCCGAGATGAAGGCCTCGGTGGACCAGCGCTTTGACACTCTGGCGCAGAAGATCGACTCGGTCCTCGTGGACGTGGGCCTCGTGAGAGCCGATCTGTCTAAAACAAATGACCGGGTCGATTCTTTGGCCCACTCTACCTCGGGCCTCACAACTGACGTGGCGGCCCTCCAACAGGAGGTGCGCAGGCTTGGCCAGGCGAGCGCCCTGATGAATCGTCGACTGGAGGATTCCGAGGGTCGGGCCCGGAGAAACAACGTCCGCATTATCGGGGTGCCGGAGGGACGAGAGGCAGAGGCAGCGGATCTGTTCGTGGAGGACCTGGTCCTCACCCACCTACAGCCTCGGGGGCTGAGCAAATTCTTTGCAGTGGAACGGGCCCATAGGGTCCCCGGGGGTAGGCCTAAGATCGGCGCCCCTCCGAGGCCTCTCATCGCCCGGATCTTCAATTTTAGGGACAGAGACGCTATCCTGCAGACTTCTAGGCTCCAAGGGCCAGTCAGACTTGACAACATGGATATTAATTTCTATCCTGACTTTACCCCAGCGGTCCAAAAGCAGAGACTGAGCTTCCTGGGTGTCAAACGTCGCCTACGGGACCTGAATCTCAAATATTCGATGCTTTTTCCAGCTAAGCTGAGGGTGGAGGTAGATGGCCGCACGCACTTTTTTGATCGTCCCGAGGCGGCCGGGGACTGGCTGGACACTTTGCCCGGAGATCGGGGCCGGGGGGGCGGGGGGGGAGCGGTTGGTGGGGAGGGCCCGCCGGATCAGGACTAAGGGACTAATGGTAGGCCTTGCTCCGGGCTGTGTTATTGTCACCATTGACTGTTAGGGTAAGTTCCCCTCCTGTGGAGGTCGTGCGGGGTCTCTTGGGGGATCTCCCTCCTCCTCTGGGGGACTAGTTAGTTTTCTTCTATGGGGCGACAGGCACACTGCACTTTGGGGGGGCTGTTTGGGCTCATGCAGGGGTGCAGGGTGGGGGGAGTTCAGTTGGGATGGGTGGGTTGGGGTGGGGTGTGGTTCGTTTCTACCGCAAGGCAAACCCTTTATTGTACTGGTGTTCTTGAGTTGCTCTCGGGGGGACAAATGATGGCTTCTGTATGTGATGGGGGGTAGGGACCTGACTTTGTTGTCCTGGAACGTTAACGGGCTGGGGGATAGGATTAAGCGGGGTGTGGTCCTGCAGTATCTGAAACGGATTTCGCCTGATGTGGTCTTTCTGCAGGAGACACACCTTATTGGTAACTCCTTTTGTGCCATGAATCGACGTGGTTATCGTTTGGTGGCCCACTCGGGCTTTACGTCAGGCTCACGAGGGGTGGGCATTATGGTCAAGACCTCGCTCCCGCTAGAAATAGACGAGGTGCGCCATGATGAGAGGGGACGCTACACTGTTTTGGTGGGGAGAATGGAGGGCAAAGTAGTCGTCTTTGTCTCAGTGTACGTCCCACCGGGGTTACAGTCCACCACCTTTGCGGACCTGGGACGCCTCCTTCTTGACCTTCCGGGGGGGCTTCTGGTGGTTGGGGGGGACTTCAACGCGGTGGTTTCTGGGACTATGGATCGTTATCCCCCTAGGGACCTCCCCCGGGCGCAGGCGTGGCTGTCGGGCCTTTTGGACACACTGGGATTGGTGGACTGCTGGCGTTTAAAGCATCCCACTCAGCTGCAGTACACCTTCCATTCGGGTGCCCATGGTAGCTTCTCGCGGCTTGATCATATCCTTGTCCCTGCGGCCTATGCCGGGAGGGTGGGGGAGGTGCGCCATTTGGCGAGGGGCATTTCAGATCACTCCCCGCTCCTGTTGCACTTTGGCGTCTTCCCGAGGGGGGAGGGCAGGGTAGCTCCAATCAACGCTTGGTACCTGCGCGACCCCACTATTCGCGCTGCCTTGATTAAATCCTTGCAACGGTATTTCGAGGAGAATGTGGGGTCAGTCCTGTCGGCTATCTCCCTGTGGGAGGCCTTCAAGACAGTGCTGAGAGGGGAGGCCCTCTCCTTTATTTCCCATGCCCGGAGGCGCGCACAGGAGGAGGTGACCCGGGTGGAGGCCGAAATTACTGAATTGGAGGGTGATTTGGGGAGTGGGGTGACTGACGCTGCGCTCCACGTTCTGCACCTTAAGCAGGCGGCCTATAGGGCCCTCGTCACGGAGGCGGCCAGGGGCCTCAGCAGAGAGCAACAGGGGCGATTGTATGATGTGGGTGATAAGGCGGGCAAGTTGATTGCGTGGTTGGATAAGAAGGAGAGAGCGAGTCGTGTGGTCCCGCTGATTGAGAGGACGGATGGCGTGCGTGTCATTGAGCCGGAAGGCATTGTCTCTTGCTTCGCAGATTATTTCCGCGAGGTATATTCCCCGGTTTCTCCCTGCTCGGAGGAGGATTCCCATGCCCTGCTGCGTGACATCGCGCTCCCCTCCCTTTCTGTGGAGGACAGGGAGTTGCTGGATGCCGCCCCCACCTCGGACGAAATCGCCCTCGCCATCCGCTCGGTCGCTTCTGGCAAGGCCATGGGCCCGAACGGCATTCCTATCGAGTTATACAAGCTGCGACCGGATGTCCTGGCACCCCACCTCCGCGCAATGTTCCTCGCGGCCCACTCGCGGGGCTCCCTCCCGCCGGACCAGCGTCTGGCTACCATCGTGGTCATCCACAAGGAGGGGAGACCTCGAGATCGGGTCACATCCTATCGGCCTATCTCGCTTTTGAATGCGGAACCTAAAATCCTCGCCAAGGTGCTCGCCAACCGGCTGGTCGGCATGGTGGGCGACCTGGTCCACCAAGACCAGTCCGGCTTTATCCCCCATCGCAATACGGCTCTTAATCTGCGACGCCTGCACGGCGTGCTAGTGCGTGTTCCGTTCGTGCGGGAGCCGGCCATCTTGGCGTCTTTGGACGCCACTATGGCGTTCGACACACTTGAGTGGCCGTACATCTGGGCGATGCTGGCGAAATTTGGCTTTGGGCCGGGTTTCATCAGCTGGGTCAAATTGCTGTACTCGGACCCACTTGCGCAGGTGGTGGTGAACGGTCGAGTCTCGGCCCCATTCGTGCTGGGACGGGGCACGCGACAGGGTTGCCCCCTGTCGCCGCTCCTGTTCGCACTGGCCTTGGAACCCCTGGCAGAGTGGCTGCGGTGGCACCCTTCTATCCGAGGTCTCCGTTGGACCCCTGAGTATGAGGACCGCGTGTCTCTCTATGCAGACGACATCCTTTTGTACTTAGCCTCCCCGCGCAAATCACTGATTGTCCTGGTCGATGTTCTGCACTCTTTTGGCCGCAATTCAGGCCTTGTCATCAACTGGGCCAAATCCTGTGTCTATGTGCTCTCCGGGGAGGCTCCTCTCCTCCCGCGGGGCTGTCCGATCCAGATTGCCTCGGAGGGATTTCGATATTTGGGTGTCTACATTACGCTGGACCCGGTGGCCCGCTACGAGCGAAATTTGCTTCCCCCCCTCCAGCGCTTGAAGGAGGATGTCGCGCGCTGGAGGCGCTTGCCACTTTCGCCGCTCGGCCGGGCGGCGTTGTTCAAGATGATGTCACTGCCGCGCTTCCTGTACGCTCTCCAGAACACTATGGACTTGGTCCCAGCGCGCTACTTCCGTGAAGTGGAAGGTTTACAGCGCCGCCTGTTCTGGGATGGGAAGCCGCGTATAGCCTTGGCAAAGTTGACGCTCCCGTGGTACGACGGAGGGATTGCCCTCCCGGATATTAAACGGTATTACTGGGCCTCCCAGTTAGCTGCAATTAATCAGGGCCTCTATGGGCCCGCCCTAAACCCGGCATTTGAAATGGACAAGATGCTCCTGCCCGGTGGCGACTACAACCGAGCGCTCTACGCTAGTGTGCCCGATTCCCGCTTGACGGGACCCACGCGTGTCATGGTGCGAGTTTGGCACGCGGCTAATGCAGCTATGGGCTGGAAGGACCGTTTGACCCGGGCGTCACCGCTGTATGCGTCTGAGAGGTTGGGCTCTCTGTGGACCTCGAAAGGCTTTGAGCAGTGGGACACTATAGGCATCAGTACAGTGGGGGATCTCTGGACGAGGGGAGGATTTAAAACATTCGAGACGTTGCAGGCGGAGTTTCAGCTGCGGGGCAGTGAATACTTTCGGTACCTGCAGGTCCGTCACGCGCTGGGCTCCGTCTTCCCAGATGTGGCCTCCATCCCGGAGTCCTCCCCCCTGGAGGATCGAGTGCTAGATGGCCATGTTCCGGACAGCACGATCTCCCTCATTTACAAGAAACTGATAAATGATCGCTCGGGCTTACTGACTGGCCTCCGCGAGGCCTGGGTTGCCGATGGGCTGGAGTTGGACGACGAGGACTGGATTTCCGCGGTGGCCTCTCCGAAGGAGGTGGCCATCCCGGCTCGCCTTCGTTTCGTCCAGCTTAAGATACTCCACCGGGTGTACATGACGGGGCCAAGGCTCCTGCGTATGGGCTATGCCGAGGACGGATTGTGTAGGCGTGGGTGTGGTGCTTCAGCGACTTTTTTGCACATTTTGTGGGAATGCCCGAGGGTGGAGCGATTCTGGCGTGGTGTGCATGAGGTCCTGCGAGCGGTTACGCATGTCGCGCTGTTGCCTGAAGCGAGGAGATGTTTGCTGAATGTGTGGGAACCGACCGATTATTCGGTTCCGCAGACGCGATGGGTGACTCTGGGCTATATGGTGGCTAAACGGGACGTTGCACAGCTGTGGGGATCCCAGAGGTCCCCGGCGGTGTCGGCCTGGACAGAACACATGGATTGGTGCATGTTCCGAGAAAAGGTGGTGTATGTGGCGCGGGGTAAGCCTGGGGCATGGGTGAAGATATGGGGCCCCTGGAACGCCTACCGCAGGGATATTTGCGAGCCGCCATTGTTGCCTCCCGCTTCACCAGCTCCATCCCCCTAGTTTACTCCCTCCCTCAGTTCCGAGCACAGTATTCTCCCAGTCCCAGACCTGTTTCCCTTCCCCTCTCAGGTGTTTTCGGTGGATGGTTTGGGGTCCCCCATTTGAGGAGCACGTGCTGCCACTTTCGATCGTGGGTTGCCTTGCGGGTGTGTGTTTATTTATGTTGTTATGTTGTATAAAATGGAACCGTATGGTGGGCTCAGAGCCATATGGCCAGCGTTGTGGATACCTCCTGCCTTAGTGTCTATGTAAAGCTACGTGCCTCATTGTATGTATGTCATTTGTTATCGTCACTTTAGCGGCCGGCCGGAAGGTTGTAGGCCCATACCTGTATATATTTGAGATTGCAATAAACGGTTTCAAAAAAAAAAAAAAAAAAAGAAAAAAAAAAAATACCTTATTGCAGTGTCTAAAGAAATTCCCCAATGCCATAATCCTTTGTACTTCTTTTACAATATGAAGACATGGCCACTCTATAATAGCTGACACCTTTTGAGAATCTATGCTCAGTCCTTAATCTAACATTATGAGGCCTATGAAAGCTATTGACTTGGTTTAACAGTTACAGTTATCCAATTTTGCATGTAAGGAGTGTTCCTATATTCTCTGTACCACTTCTCTCACATGCATCTGATGTCCTTCTAAGGTCTTTGGAACGAAGAGAATGTCATCCAAATACATGATGATGAAGTACCCCCAAAAATATCAGAAACTATATAATTGACCAGATTATGAGATGAAGAAGGCTCATTACATAGTCTGAATGGTACCACCAGACATTCAAAATGCCTATAACACCTCAGCTGCTCTAATCTTAACAAGATTATAGGCCCCTCTCATTTCAAGCTTGGTAAATATTTTGATCTGTATCTGATCGAAAAGGATGGAAATCAACAGTAGTGCATATCCATTTTTCAAAGATTTAGCATCTAATTGTCTATTCCCCACACACAGTCTTAGATCTCCATTAGTCTTCAGGATAGAGACATTTGAGCTGCCTCCAATGAAGAAGAATGTATAATAAAACGTTTTAATTCTTTCATTGATGTATTTTTTCCAATATTTACATTCTTTTCTTGTTAACAGATAAATTCCGCAATGTGGATTCTTAGCATCAGGGATGAAGTCTATGGCCAATCATATTCTCTGTGTGGGGAAAATGTATTTAATAAATTAAACTCTAAAGTCAGAGTAAGCTTCAAGAATCTGATCCTGACTCACCAATATCTGTATATAGAGCATCACAACAAAGGATGTGTTGGAACAGGAATACCTTTCCTTGAAGGAAAATGGGTTTCATTTAAAAAAGAAAAATGAAAAGTTTTCCTTTAATTTTTTGAGAAAAGGCATTGGTCCATGGGGCTACTGCCTCCTCTTGAAAAAAGATTTTTATGAACATTCACAAAGAGGAAGGGCGGCCTCTTGTGGACACCTTTCCATTTGCGAATGGTTTACCACCTACTGCATTTTGGTCGCTAAACATTCTTTCTTATCACTGCGTTTCTCTATTAGGAAGGGATGTCCTAAACACGCCTCTTCCGAATACCAAATCGGTATGTTTTCACAATTCCAAACTGTGTTTTTTCCTATATACATATATATCTCAATACGAGTGAGGACCTTTACACTTATTTATGATAATCCTGCAAATATATATACTCCACTCTATCAAAGTCGAGTGATATATGAACTCTATCCCAAGGTTTTACCGAATGAATTTTATTATATTTAATATTTGTCTTTAAGATGGTATTCACACTATTATATTTCAAATGTAAATGACCATTTCCAAACATAGACTACAAACTAAGTAATTTTATATAGCAGGGACTAAGCATATTTGATGGTTTTAGCAATTGAGTTGTATTTATTGATATTTATATGTATGTATTTTTTTAGTTTTTTTATCTACATATATTTATGTCTATGTTTACAACAGTGGGAATCAATTGCATTTAAAATGAAGACCTAGAGGTTAGTCATGTTTTCCATATATACTTGCTTTGTTTGCACCAAGAATCCTTTTGCCTGGGCATGCTAAATAATATGCTAAATGACAATAGGATATGAACAAATTGAGAAGAACAATTTGGTTGTATAGGTCTAAGCACTAGCACGGTCTAAATCATTTAGCACTTCTTTAGGGTATTTATATTTTTAAGCACAATCACATTATTTTATAAAGTCTGAAAATGAAAATGTGAAATGGGTAAAACATAAGTGAAGGTTTAAAGCAGTATTGGTGCTAACCAATTGTTAGCAAGTGAAATGAATTCCAAACCAAGCTGTAAGAATTCATAATATGTATTTACAATATGTTCATAGGTAGATATTCAGGAATGTGAGATTGAGCATTTAAGCCAAAATTGTATCACCAGTCTTTCATACACCCATTGAAGCATTTAAGCATGTATTTTTTCCATATTCATTAACTACTTGTTAAGCACTGTCACTTTAAAAATGGCGATCTGATTTCCCTATGCTGTCATGTGAACAAGGCAGGCAACTGCCGAAATGCACAATACCTGGGTCCACTCTCGTATGTTTGAAGGAGCAGCAGATGAAAGCGAGGAACTGATATATATATATATATATATATATATATATATATATATATATATATATATATATATATATATATATATATATATATATATATATATTACCTACTGGCGATAGCCAGTAGGTAGTTATAGTTAGGACCACGTTTCCATAGGAAAACCTCAACATTCTATTTTGAATAACTTTGGCGCCGGTCGACGAATCCTCGCGAATTTCTCAAAATAGGTGGGGCGCTACGCTCCGCTCCTACCCTGAAAGTCTCGGGGGGATTCGTCAAGCGGGGGCTGAGATAAAAGGGGGGTCCCAAAACGCGTTTTTCCCATGCATTTTTCCATAGGACCTTTAGAACGAGCTACAGCCCGAATGGCTGAACAGAATTACTCAAAATTTGGCAGAGAGGTAGTCCCTAGGTCAAGGAAGTGCCTTTTGTAGGTTTGGTGTAAATCTGTTCAGTAGATTCTGAGAAAATAGCCTTTAAATCAATATATATATCTGAGCCAGCTTACGGTACGCTTACCGTACGCTTACGGTAAGCGTACGGTGGCGTGCGCGAGCGCGATTCTGATTGGCTCTTAGATCTTAGTAAACATTCGAATCGGCCGAAACCAGGAAGCGGCGGCCGCCATTTTGTCTCTCGCACTGAGAGAGATTTTTAAAATCGGAAGCCCAAAAACATGTAAAGGGGCTGTTTTGACAACTCCCTCCCACATAGTCATGTGGAGGGAGTCCCCAAACATCCCCCAAGTGCAAAAACGGTTTTATTTTTTTTTCGGCAATTTCGCGGGGTACGCTTACCGTACGCTTACGGTAAGCGTACGGTAAAAAAATAAAAATAAAAAAAACACTATCCACACTTACCCCACCCCCTGTGCTTTTGGTGGCCGAAGGCCACCAAATGTGCTGGGCTTATTACAATGGAAAAAAACACTATCCACACTTACCCCACCCCCTGTGCTTTTGGTGGCCGTAGGCCACCAAATGTACAGGGCTTATTATAAGGGAAAAAAACTTAGCATTTAAAAAACCGTACTAATTCACTGAAAAAACCATAGGTTTCACACACGTTATAGTTAGGAATTAGCATTTAAAAAACCTTGCAAATTCACTGAAAAAACCATAGGTTTCACACATGTTATAGTTAGTGGAAATTTTACTGATAAAAAACCAATGAAATTGCCCCGTTATAGTTAGCGCAGGCAACTATAACTCACGCGACCGCAATCCTCTGCTGATGACATATGTGTCTTTATGAAAAAAAAATATTTGTAATATATGTATAGCTAAAAATGTATGGAAGAAGACATGGGCAAATAAGTGTCTAAATATAGTATTAGCATCAGCAGAGGATTGTGGTCGCGTGAGTTATAGTTGCCTGCGCTAACTATAACGGGGCAATTTCATTGGTTTTTTATCAGTAAAATTTCCACTAACTATAACATGTGTGAAACCTATGGTTTTTTCAGTGAATATATATATATATATATACACATATATATATTCACTTAAAAATCCATAGGTTTCACACATGTTATAGTTAGCTGGACATTTCACTCGTAAAAAACCAATGAAATTCCCCCGTTATAGTTACTGCAGGCAACTATAACTCACGCGACCGCAATCCTCTGCTGATGACGTCAGATATTACATCACTGTATTTAGACACTTATTTACCCATGTCTTCTTCCATTAATCTTTAGCTATACATATATTACAAATATTTATTTTTCATAAAGACACATATGTCATCAGTGATGTAATATCTGACGTCATCAGCAGAGGATTGCGGTCGCGTGAGTTATAGTTGCCTGCAGTAACTATAACGGGGGAATTTCATTGGTTTTTTACGAGTGAAATGTCCAGCTAACTATAACATGTGTGAAACCTATGGTTTTTTAAGTGAATTTGCAAGGTTTTTTAAATGCTAATTCGTAACTATAACGTGTGTGAAACCTATGTTTTTTTCAGTGAATTTGTACAGTTTTTTAAATGCTAAGTTATGTATTTATTAATTTTATTTTTTTCAGGTTTTTCACCGTGCGCACACCGTGAAATTTTTATTTTTTTTAAAAATCGCGAGGTGCGCGCACCGTGCGCGCACCGTGCACTTCGCACACCGTGCACGCGCTGTGGGCACTCGGTGCGCTTCGCGCACTGAGCACCCACGGTTCGCAGTGCGTGCCGTGCCCGCACCCCGCGATTTACAAAAAAAAAAATAGTTTTTTTCTCCCTTGGGGGTCCTTCTGTGACCCCCTGACCAAGGCTAGGGGGTCAGGAACTGTCCACTCTGCCCCCTTTTCACGTTCGCTACCTTTTTTTTCACCCCCTCAGACTGCGAGAGACAATATGGCGGCCGACACTTCCTGGTTTCGACCGATTCGAATGTTTACCGACATCTAACAATCAATCAGAATTGCGCTCGCGCACGGCAGGGTGCACGCACAGTGCGCGCACGGTGCGCGCGTATAGATATTGATATGCTTTTAAATGCTATTGTCTCAGGAAATACTGAACAGATTTACACCAGACCTGCAAAAGGCACTTCCTTGACCTTATGGCTACCTCTCTGCCAAATTTCACGTAATTCTGTTCAGCCGTTCGGGCTGTAGCTGCGACTAAAGGTCCAATAGAAAAATGCATGGGGAAAATGCGTCTTGGGACCCCCCCTTTTTCTCGGCCCCCGCTTGACGAATCACCCCGAGACTTTCAGGGTAGGAGCTGAGCGGAGCGCCCCATTAGTTATGAAAATTTCGCGAGGATTCGTCAACCGGCGCCAAAGTTATTCAAAATAGAATTTTGAGATTTCCTATGGAAACTAGGTTGTAACTATAACTATCTACTGGCGACCGCCAGTAGATAATATATATATATATATATATATATATATATATATATATATATATATATTCACTGAAAAAAACATAGGTTTCAGGCACGTTATAGTTAGAAATTAGCATTTAAAAATCTTTCAAATTCACTGAAAAAACCATAGGTTTCAGGCATGTGATAGTTAGAAATTAGCATTTGAAAAACCTTAGAAATTCACTGAAAAAACCATAGGTTTCAGGGATGTTCTACTTAGGAATTAGCATTTAAAAAAACCTTAGAAATTCACTGAAAAAAACATAGGTTTCAGGCACGTTATAGTTAGAAATTAGCATTTAAAAAACCTTAGAAATTCACTGAATAAACCATAGGTTTCAGGCATGTGATAGTTAGAAATTAGCATTTGAAAACCTTAGAAATTCACTGAAAAAACCATAGAATTCAGGGCCGTTCTAGTTAGTATTTAGCATTTAAAAAAACCTTGGAAATTCACTGAAAAAAAACATAGGTTTCAGGGACGTTATAGTTAGTTGGACATTTGACTTATATAAAACCAGGGAAATTCACCTGTTATAGTTAGTTGAGCTAACTATAACTTGCGCCCCCGCAATGCACTGCTGATGATGTCACATATTACATCACTGATGACATGGTCAGTGACATCACTGATGACATCACTGATGACATCTCAAAAGACATTACTGATTTCAAAGGTTTTTTAGATGCTAATTTCTAACTATAACGTGCCCGAAACCTATAGTTTTTTCAGTGAACTTCAAAGGTTTTTTAAATATCAAACTACTATTGTGTATTTGTCATTAATACTATTTTTTCTAACTTTTCAACTACATAAAATAAACTGCAAAAGTACTATGTAACGTAATACATTTCACAAATTACAATGAGTTTTTAAATAATACAAAACAATTTAACATTCAGATAACAATTTTTCTCCCTTTTTTTTTTCAGCTACTACTTAACTTCACTATTCACAGTGATGCCAGTGTAGTTTCATCATAAACAGCAGGGGAAAAAAAAACAATCGACTAGATTGTTAAAAAAAAGAAAACTAATTCTCTCAAATATAATTCAAAATCAACACAAATGACACATCCAATAGTACTTCAAATGTTCAAAGCTTACCTTTACTTCATAGATTGTCTGCAAATGTTACCCAATACGCCAGATAATGTATCAAACATTTCGCTTTGAAAGCATCCTGTATGATTTCCTTCAAGATCTTACGTAGTTTCTCTGCACATTTTGCCAATCGCCAGATAATGTATCAAAAATATCGCTTTGAAAGCATCCAGTATGAATTCCTTAAAGATCTATACACTTTCCCATTAATGCCGAATAGTGTATCTAAAACCTTTGTTTCAGGAAAATTAAGTATGAGTTGGGTAATTCATAAGGCAATCTCGGTTTCATTTCCAAGTGTGTATCATTACAGTCACTCCAACCATTATTACACTTTAAATAAACTGCATAATGTCCACGTGTAGTAGTACTTCCAGCATGGAAAACAATAGCAACTGTTGCAAAAGTTCTTCCAGAAATAGATACTGGATTAGCAAAACATTTTTAATTTTGGTTTCCGCTTTTCTTCCATTTGGTCGACAGTGTTGCAGCATTATAATCAAATATTTTCCATATCTTTGTAGGCATAATGCAGATAGTATTGTTGATTTACAACGAGAAAACATCATCTCATGATCAGCTTCTTTTACTAATTTGGAAAATGGTACAGATTTGCAGTCAGGTATTGTTAAATATAAAAATCGTTCTCTGTCAACTATAGTTAACGAACACTCTTCACATTTATGTTCCCATTTGTAACTGAGTCCAAATAAACTCTCAATCTGAATTCCTTCATCTTCTAGTACTTCAAGCATAACCATCAGAAATTCTTGTGCATCTTGCTGAGTGCAGCACATAAAGTTTTTTCCTGACTTTCTGTAATTTCACCACAAACATCTTCAAGATAAAATATAACATTTAGAATGACATTACCATAGCAGTTGACACCAGAAGCATTTTCTAATTGGTATCCAACAACATCATCAGTTGTTTGTATTTTCTGCTTCTTTAAATATATTTTTCTGTTGATTTTCTTTCTGCTTTTCAACCATAGTTAACTCTTCAACATATTTGCATTTTGAACACACAACATGTTTCACATAAATAGTATATTCACCTAGATGGGGAGCAAAAAGCCTTCTCAAACGATTATATTCTGTTACACAATTAACATCAGCACTAACCTTGTTCTCATCAAAATCAATTAAATACAAACCAGACAACGTTCTAACTCGAGATAATGCAACATATACCATTCCCTCTTTAAACACAGTTTTTCCAACATTTACCAAAGCATTATCTACACTTAAACCTTGTGATTGGTGAATAGTTACTGCATATGCCAAACAGAAGGGAAACTGTTTTCTATGAACATACAAGTATTTTGCAAGCAAAAAACGTGTGGTAGAACGTGCAATCTGTCTTACCTCTGCAATCTGATCAAATTTAACTTTCAAAAATTCAATTCCATTTCTATTTTGATATTTCACAAAATCATCAACTTTCCCCATTGCTCCATTCACTAATCCTTCTTCTACATTCAGATTACGCTTCAAAATTACTCGACAGTTTAAACATACATCTAAAAAAAATTCGAAGCCAGCAGTTTTTGATACAGACTTTTCCAAAGAATCCAATTTAGTCTGTAGTTTTTCTGAAAGAACAATTGTTATTCCTTGATGCTCTATTTTATCAATAGCTTTAATGTGAACTATTTCTTGATTTTCTACTTTCATAAGCTCTCTATTAACTCTATAACACTCTTCCTCTGTAGGCATTAAGCAAACTAGTAGACGACTTTGAAAAGCTTCTTTACCATGTTTGCTTGGAACACCAATTCTTACATCTTTTAGAATATTTGCATAATCTTCATCTCTTGCTTGTTCTTTATATTCAAAATTTAACCACAGATTCACATTTCCAATACTTCTCAGAGATTTCTTTGTGTCTTTATGAAGAAGAGTTTTAAACACTGCTTCCCCTTTTGCAGGGGTTAGTTGTGGCAGATCTCCAAATACAATTAAATGCTTTCCTCCAAAGAGAACGTTGTAATCTGTTTTTATTACCTGCTGCATTCTTAAGTGTACAAAAGCAAGCATTAAGTTTGAGACCATGCTCACCTCATCAATAATTAAAAGTTTCATTTTCTTCAGCACTCTTGACACTTCATAAGAAGCTTCTCCAGACAACTTCTGATATTCTAATTTATTATCATGCTCCAATGGTAACATCAATAATCTATGCAAAGTAACTCCTTTGACATTGTGTGCATCTAATCCAGTTGGAGCTGTTACCACACAACATAAATGTGAACCAGTAGTTTTTTTAAGATAACTGGTCAAAACTTTAATGAAAAAACTTTTACCTGTCCCAGCTTCACCACTGATGTACAGCAGAAGAGGTTTAAAAGATGAACACAGACATTCTTTTTTTTCATGCAACAAACCATGTTCTATCCGTTCTCTCACTTGCACATATATTTCTTTCTGTTCAACATTTACTTGTTCTTCTAACTTTTCCAATGTTATATTCTCCTTGTGTGCTTGTTGCATTGCAATATCAACTTCATGCATAGCAATCGCTGCTTCATTTTCCAGCATTGGTTTTCCAAGAGGATCTTGACTACATGGACCACTACTTTGACTATCTTGAGAACTTTCATGAGCTATTTCAGCTGTAATAGTCTTTTCCTGTTCAACTTCATCATTCAACATTTTTAAATATGTAGGGAAAATTGGACATCGAACCCTATCTTTACAAGCATTAAAAGAATCTTAGTAGCAGTCAAACTCTCCAAGTAATTCACTTTAGCTACGCCATGGTTTAAACAGCTGCAGAAGTGCTAAATAGTAAAATTCTCGCTTATCTGGAGTTTCACAACTAAGTTTCTTGTGGTTTATAAGATTACCCTTTGCATGTTCTACTAAACAACCATCACATCCAACTACTGCAAACTTTCCTTCTTTAAATTCTCTTTAACATTTCTTTTGAAGCTGTAATGTTGAAGTACTTCATACAGACATAGCTGTTCCAGATGTTGACTTCCTTTCGGATAGTATGTGTTTAACATATTAGTTTTAAGAATGTCTGTACTATCTGGCTCATTTGCTGCTAATTGTTCAATTTCTTCCAATGATTTCAACACTCTATTTCGTTTGCAGGCAAGACCTAAACTTACCCAAATGATTCCTCATGACTTTGAATATAAACTTGAAGAACACAAGCGGTCTGAACATTCATACAATCCAATTTCTCGGTGGGAAAGCATTTTCAAACTACAGCTGTACAATTTTTTGCTAAGACTATTCTCTTGTGCAATTTCTTCCCACATTTGTTTCATCTCTGTTTTTTCAGATTTTGTTATGTATGATGTAATATAACGTGCAACAGCAATTGAGTTATCCGCAACATACTGGATGTCCATGTTCGCATTCCACATTTTTAAAATGACTGGATTGTAGTCATTGATATACTTTAACACTTCTGTTCTTTTTAAGTTGTAGGTATTCTTTGGAGATTTCCGAGTTATTGTGTGCCTCACAGAAGAAAAAAAAGAGTTTACTCTTCCTTTACAAATGACTGGACGGGGAAAACCAAACCAACATTTGGTGTAAAAGTTTCCTTTAGACTTGTATTTTCTTCCACAGTACTTTCCACAACGGTGACTTTGGAAATGTAAAACTTGCTGACTCAATCTTCTATCTCCTCCTTCTCTTGGAATCTCATATGTCACATACTGTTCGATGAAAGACAATACTGTTTCATCAGAATCAGTTCCAAATTTAGGTGCATCCTTGACCCATAGTAGCATATGTATATGAGGTGCACATCTTGCTTGGTAGTCCTTTCGCCAAAAGAAATCGGTAACTTCTCCAAGAGGTGGATTCTTTTTATTACAGATAAAAGACATCTTACCTTGAAACTTATGATTAAAATATCTGCACACAGGATCCAATGAACACAGTTCACAAGGAGTCTTTATTTCAAAATTTTTATATTAGAATTTGCTTCTCTTAACAACTCAAGCAAATAATCCCATGCATACTCTGTACAGCTAAGTGTGACAAACAATGTTGATGTACCTAAGTTCCGTAACATACACTTGAGTTCTCCATGACAACGATACCAATACTCATTTGTTCCACGTTGACATGCCATCAAATTGATTAACTGTGCTTCTAAATTTTCATCTGTTTCTTGAACTTTCTCAACAAATTCTTTCGCAGAAAGAAGTGATTCATGGACTCCAGTTTTAAGTATATGATTCACTGCATACGAGAGAGAAGACAGATCACTTTCAAACAAAAGTTGAAATATGTATGGAATGCACTGCCGAAATCTAGGATCTTCAGAATATAATCGTGTTAACCGATATTCTGAAGCTGGAATCCATACAGGTCGGTCATCATATCGTCCACCTTCTCCAGTAGGAAACAACTGTGGAAAACAACAAGCTTCCAAGCTTTTCTCCCATACACTCATTGGAGTTCCCTGTGCTTTTTTCATTTGAAATAACTCAATGCTACTTCCTATCACTTTTTTTGAATGCAAAGGACATATTGTATAATGTTCATAAATCTCTTCAGTCCTTGACTTGTCCACTGTCTCTATTTGACCACTTGAAATTTCAAAATCATCTTCTAAACGTATTACCTTTTCATCCACATTCATATTGTTGTAATAAATATTGTTCTCTATAAGATATAAGGTAGCCTTTTCAACTTTATTAACATCCACAAATTCTTGCCATATTTTCCGACACCTTGTGGGTACACCATTTACTAAAATAGCTACTGCCTCATCTTCCTCTTTCTCTACAGCAATAGTTTCAATGTTTTTCTTAAAAACCAAATGTAAGTACACCACTCTTCCTTTCAGCCCTCTTTGCAAGTCTGTTGGTGGCAGTCTACCTGTTTTCGGCTCCATCCGAATTATAGTTTGAAAAGGATGAACAGATTGAATTAGAACCGACTCATATGTATTCAATTTGGTCAGCTCCAGCGGAATAGCTACTAACTCCAACGTATTATGCACTGCTCTAGCAGGCATTTTGTTCTCTTCTAATTTGTTGTAACATTATTTACATATACGTTGATCACTACCTAACTCAAATCAATCTTCAACAAACAAGTAAGTTGCAAATTCTTCCCACGTACCATTGTTCTCCTTTTCACTTTTCAAATACAAATCAACATTCCTACTTTGACTTTTATAACGAGTACGTCAACAACAAACACAAACATAGTTTGGTATTTCAGAGCACACTACATTAAACTTTCCAATTTCTTCTTCAAACTGATCAGTGCTAATCACTTTCTCATTTCCTCCAACATCTGTAATTGTCAAACTTTCTATGAACTGCTCTTCTGAACCAAAATATCGCATTTCAATATCTTCACACTTTTTTGAACATCTGATAAAGAACCATATAAAAGACTTCCATTCAGTTCACTTAAACTTAATGCAGGACTTTTTACATAGCACAGTTTCTTTACAAAGTTCTGAATTTCTGAATGGTGTACTGCTAACATCCTCAAATGATGAAACACACTTTTACAAACTTTTCTTGAAAGACAAGCCAGAGAATGCCCATACTTCTCAGTATATTTTCTTACATAACATGGATCTAGTCCTTGTAACAACTTAATCTTCTGTTTTATACTTTTCTGAGTATATTCTCGTAGCAAATTTCACATTTTATCAATGGATTCTTGTTGAATACTACAAATGCTACTACAACTCCACTTATATACAGGAACTCGTGAACGTTTCCCTTGCACTTCTTCAGCTATTAACTCTTCTGCACTTTTACCAACCATTTCCTCCTTTGGAAGAGGAACACCATCCTGAACTTCGTAGCAACGACCTCCAGTATTAACTGCAAATGATAAACTGTTTTCCTGGAAGTAACTTTCCTCATTAAGAAAAGACTCAGTATTAGAAGTATGTCTCCAATGTCCACTAAAGATTTTACAAAAGTTGGTTCTGGTCACAAGTCTTTTTTTCTACTTTTGTCTTTCAATACTTTCACTATTTTATCCAATACTTTCAATCTTTTTAAAATCAAAATAAACAACTTCTGTTTCAAATTGAAAGCAGTATCCACTATACTTTCAATACACTACTTCTCTTTGAATTGGTACATTCTTCTTTTATATTTGCAGCATGTTTTCAATAAATTCTGAATCACTCTAGTTCGAAAAAGTCTCTGATGAATTTCTTGAAATTGTTTTTGTCTCCGAGTACCAGATACTATTTCTTTATCATCCTTCCTTTTCCTCGTATTTGAAATGGAACTCTGCTTCACCTTACTTGAAAAATTCTTCTTTTTGCTTTGTGTGATGTTTTTCTCATTAAATGTTCGTAATATTTTTTTCAAAAATTGTCTTTTGCTTTTACTCGAACAAACAGTTTCTCTACTACTCGCATTTTTTTCTACTTCAAGATCTTTTCTTTTGGTCAAATACATATTTTTCATCTCCTTTCTTTTTTTTCACTTCTTCTAGGCATTTCCAAATTTCAATCCAAATGAAATCATTTTCTGAAAAACAAAAAATAGATTCAATTTTTTTTCACATTTCTTCACTATTTTAAAATAATACCATACAATTGCAAACATTCCACTAACAAGTTCCAGACCCAGTGCTGCAACGTGATGGAGCAGGACAGATGGGCACCAGGATGACAAGTAGTGCCATAGAACACACAGCAAGTATTTATTTAATTATTTACATACTCCTTTACAATTTATATATAACTGCACTACCTCATACTTTTCACCTCTCCTCCACACCCCACCACCCCACACCACTTTCTCTGCAAACCACCGCACAAAACTTTATAAATAGTATTTGTACATTTTTTTATCTATGTACTTAGCATGATATTATCAACCAAACAGCACACATAAAAATGTCTATTATTACCTAACAATTTTATCAACAACTTCGCAAACATAACACTGCACCCAGGGCTTTAACTGGAGCGGGTGTCTGTGGGGATGTGACCACCACCACTTTATTTTTGGGAGCCTCAAAACGGGTCTTTATAGGGCTGTATTTTCCAACCTCACATACGGAATCCGTTTTTTTTTATTGCACTTCAGTGACACTGAGAGCATGCACATTGCTCAATACTTAGAAGTGTAGACATCATGCCAAGTGACTCGCATTGTAGGAGAAGGGAAATCCTTTAAAGAGAGCCATTTTCTCTCGGTATTTCCCTTCTCTTTTTGCAACGCACCAGCAACATCATCGTGGGGTGATTAGCAGACAGACCACCATGAGAACAGCGCCCATTGCCCCGCACTCTCTGACACAGCTTCCCGGGCGCACACAGAGCCGCACCCGAGTACTTCACCGGTCTTCAAAACATCTTTTTTTGTAAAGGAGACTCTGTTCTTTTTCACCCCTTTTTACAACCCCTACATGCCCACTCTGCCTATTGCTGAAAGAATTAGGCTCCCCGAAACTTCCCTCTGGTTGCGCCTCTGCAAAAGACCATAACAAGGCAACTCCAGCACAAACCTGCTCTCACCTTACACACGGTCTTAATGTAGTGCTACAAAAACACACACTTTGCCTGCCTCACTAAGTTCTCCCACCCCCTCTTTAATATGAACATAAAAGCGTTCCAATTACTTTTATAGTCTTATACTGTACTTCACATGGAAATATAGAACTCAAGGTTCTCCCCACCCCGAATTAGCTCTCTAGTATACTTTCTCAAATATAAGAAGTAAAGGTATTCAGTATCTGTCAGTCACGGCCACTTTAAAACAGTGTACCTATAAACAACTCGACAAAACATTATGTTTCTAAATTAACGTATTACACTTAAAAGCTCCTTTACATTTCTTTCGCTAGATGTACCTTTGTTTAAAACACCACCAGAGAAGGGTGTTGAAGTATACTCCACAAAGAGTAACTCAAAGTTTTGTTATTCTTTATTAAAAAATCTGCCTGTCAATGCTCTTCGCAAACCTGTTCTTTGCCTTAAGAGGGTAGCTGGATGAGTATAATACGTCGTATTTAAGATCGGGGGAGGACGATGCACGGAAATAAGAACGTATAGTTGAATAAAGGGCGAGTGGATGCATGGCCAGATGCATCAATGGATAGATACATATATCAATGTATCAATGTATGGAGGGATGGAAGGATGAATAAATGCAAAGACCAGTGCTTACGATAGACGGGTGGGCTGATAAATGCTTAGGATTGATTCTGGGACAGATATATCTATTCTAACAAATCCAGTGGGTTCCAAACACTGCCTACTAGTGATTGTGCCACACATAAATTGGGTTCGTCCATCATTGTTTAACATATATTACACAGGGGATACGGACGCACCCCTTCCCTTCCCTTGCTCTCCCATTGTTTTTGACTTTAATTCGCAGCGCACAGCTGTGAGAGGCTACATCCTCCGTTTTTTAACACTTTAAGAAGCACGCTATACTCACTATGGCCGAGAACCCTGGTCAAGGGTTCACTCTGGATGACGTCAACAACATTTTGGACAACCCACCACTATTGGCGGATTTCAATATGGCATCCTCCATCGTACAAACTGCTGATTGGGAAAACCTCAATGAAAAAAATCGAAATCGGATAAGAACCATACTCCATGGGGTTATCCTAACTGAATATTTATGGAACAACACTGCGCATAGGGGACTAATCATCACCAATGCCCCATGAATCTTCCTAGAGGATGCCACCTTCCGAAAAGACTGGGCCCAAATAGCATGGCGATGCACACGCGGCTGGATTATCCTTATCATCCAAACATCTAAATGCCTTTCAGACGCCTTCCTCATTGAGATACAGGCAACAGAAACCCATTTCAAAGCCACACTTTCTTCATACAAAAAACGGCTTGACTAAACAAATAAAGATACAAACGAATACAAAGAGGGCCTCATCCAAGCAAGATCAATAAATTCCAGAAGGACCTGAAAGATTCTCCTATGCCAAGACCTATCCATATGCTGAAGCCGACTACCAACCACCGACTAGAGCAGATACATCAGGCGCATCACCCGATGATGACTCATCAGGGAGCAGCGGCTCCAGCACGGGCAGCTATCTCAGACGACAACAAGGAAGGGGTGGGCATACGGGTTGGCAACAACCGTGGACCCAAGGACCTCCAGGACCGAATATACATTACCCCCCAATGTATCCCCAAATGTACCCACATTTTGGATACGGTTGGAACACGCCCTTTGGACCTCCACCACCATACATGAACCAAAATCAACAGCAACTTTTTTTAGAAAGAGGCCGACGTGGACGCGGAAGGAGACACAGAGGGAACCAGGTACACTGGGAATACGACCCACAACAAGGAGCACTGACAAGGAGCAAAACATGAGACCAACAACCAGGCCCGAGCACACGTTGAGTCTCATCACCAACCTCTCCACACATGCTCTCACGCCAGCAGAAAAAGCAGTCCTAGAAAAAGGACTTGGCTACTCTCCCACAGCAAGACTTGACAAATTCAAGCTACATTGCGAATTAACAGAGTTCTTCCGCAAACTCAAGCTTAAAGCTTTTTTTGAGAACTCCCCCACTCAACCGGACTCTGAACAACAAGGGGACACACTCTTCAGAGTAAAGTCAACATTTATTCCACCTCCGAGCATAGTACCACCAGAGATACTCGTATACGAACAAACTGTGTTCAAAGAGATTGAAGCTTTGGAAGAACCCAACACTTTCCAAAACACGAGCTGGTCAGAACGCCTGGCTCTACAATCATTGAAAGGCAACCCTGAGATCATAATAAAACCAGCAGACAAAGGTGGGGGCACTGTCATACTCAACAAAGAGGACTATCCCCGGGAATGTAAACGGCTAATTCAATGACACCAAAAACTATGAGAGGTTGACACATGATCCAAGCACAGCTCTGAAAACACGCATCCACACCCTTGTGGAAGATGCAGAGAATACAGGATTGATCACTAAGAGCGAGGCCAAATTCCTGACCACTACACCAGGCAAAATACCTTACTTTTACATCGTTCCCAAAACCCACAAGAATATAATGCCTCGATGTGGAGAGCTTGTACACGAGTCTCCCACAAGATGACACCCTCAGAGTACTAGAAAATGCCTTGAACATCTCCAAGTGGCAACATCAAACTTCTACATCCTTCGTTCTGGAGTGTGCAACACTTGCACTCAAAGAAAATGTCTTTGAATATGAAGGGAAACTCTACCTCCAGAAGTACGGGACTTCCATGGGGAGTGTATTCGCTCCAAGTGAAGCGGGCCTGTACGTATATGACGTTGAGACCAAACATCTACTTGACAACGACCAACCACGAATTCCCCAAATCAAATTTTACAAACGTTACATCGACGACATTCTATTGATTTGGGAAGGAACCAGTGAATCCCTGGTCACATTCTGTGAATGGCTCAACACATGTGATCCCAATCTACATTTCTAGATCTGGATATTGAAGCAGTAGGAGGAGGTCTCAAGAGCAAGACCCATTTTAAACCCACCGCTCGTAACTCCCTACTTCACTTCACAAGCTTCCATTCAAGATCGCTTTGCGAAAACCTCCGATATGGCCTATACCTCCGGCTACGCAGAAACTGTAGCGAAATTAAAGATTACAAATCCCAAGCCATAGACCTGAGTAACAAACTACACCAACAAGGATACCCCAAATGCATAACGAACAAAGCCAACAAGAGGGCCAGACACCAGAACCACGAAGGACTCATTGAAACTCAGACGCAAGACCCTACCCCACCACCACTAACATGTGTGACAACATACAACACCGTGACAAAGAAAGTCTCACAGGTCACTCGGAAGCACTAGAAAATACTGAAGACAGGCAACCTTAACTGGGAAACACCCCTTCTCTCTAACATGAGAGCAAGATCCATAAAAGACGCCATAGTATCCACCAGACTGACACCACCACAAAGACCTGCAAGTATGGTTCTAAATGCCTGGGGGCTCCCAGGCATCACAGGCCACTTCCCGTGCGGGAACTGCAGTGTTTGCCACATCACTGAGACCATGAAATCATCAACCTGGAACCAGGAAAGGTATGGGAACTGAGAAAACACACTAACTGCAACACAGAACATGTCATATGCTGGATCGTCTGCCCTTGTAAACTAACATACATCGGCATGATGACTCGTAAAATCAAAACCAGGATCTGCGAACACCGCAGCACCACACGGTGCAGGAAAAACACCACCAGGATGACAAACCACTTTCTTGAGACTGGCCACACGAGCAATGACATGTGATGGGTGGTCATAGAAGCACTAGACCCCAATTCATCCAACATCCAGAGCCGCCTACTTGAAAAAGAACAAAGATGGATACATCGTCTGTCAAGCCACATCACAGGCCTGAACGACAATTTCCCCTGGAACAGTCTCAGAAGATCATAGACATCCAACGGAGACACCCAGTCTTGCGCACCTTCCTCTTGTGTGTCAGAGCCAACCCCACATCACACCTTCCCCTCTGATTTTGCCCATAATCTTTACCGTTAAGGGATACCTACAGGGCCAGGCGTGCACAGGCACTTTCTCATTAATTGCGCCGTCACTACTACTCAGTCTGCGCAATCAATACCGGTAGACGCTACAGGCTTTACCCACTAGGCAGCATGACATACACCGGTAGACCTTACAGGCCTCACCCTTTAGGTTCTCCCCCCAACCCTTTGCTAGGTACAGTCCAATACTATGGGACTCGAGTTGAGATCCACTTATTTAACTGTGCTTGCCTTTACCACGTTCTAGCACCTAGCAGAGCCTTATACTCCACATCACTTTCCACTTGACCAAGCTCTCCATCTCTCGCTATGGGCCACATTCTGCTCATTTCTAGTCCATGAGCATTCCGTCATTACTACATGATCGAGCGCTCCTCTTCGTGGTATTGGCCTTCATTTGCGCATGCGTGCCCGATGTCAATCAGACATCCCCAACACGCATGCGTGCGCTTTAGCATCTCACCGCCACGCATGAGCAGGCACCGATTTCCCATCGCCATGCCTACACACAAATCCCGGCCCTTGCCCACACCAGCACATACTCAATGGATCCAGCTGCTACTTAAACCCACCACAACAGGTTTTTGGTGGGTTACGCTCTGATACCAAGTAAGGTTGCGCCACTGATAAAACATAAAGGTTTCCCATGAGCATTTTCGATCCAGCAGCTCACATGCCTGTCACTCCGACTTTCTGTCTCCCCAGAGTCTGACAGAGGAGCGAACTTCTCCTGATCCCTTATCAGCCACTTTATCTCGACCATAGTGTAATTATATACATTTTAACATAAGCGCTGCTTATTGAAGCGATGCATCTTCCCTTGCATTTGTTTTTAATAGCGCATACTTAGATACCTACGCGCACCGCATGACGGCACTATGCCGGCTTCCCCACGTGTGCGTTCACTTACATAACGCCCACGCACAACTCCATCACCACTGTGATAAGCTTCCACACTATTGCGCTGCAGCTTCCTGCCGCTAAAGCAGTGATAATTTTAACGCCGTCCTTGATAATATGGCCCGATATTCATATTATATCTCAACTTAGTATCACATGATTGAAACTATGCGTACATATAAAAGGAACGTATCACTTTTCCTATCTCCAACTCCTCTCCATATAATCTCAAAACACTGTACACGGCCCCACTGTACAACAACCTACCCTGACTTACAATCAAACCTACCTCTCAGTGTCAAAAATAAGACCACAACCTGCCGACATAACATTTCTGCATTTCGTTGTATCGCTTTTAACTTAATAACACATACGTCTCCTACCACCACCCCCGCACCCCACTATTTCCACAAAAAGTATCAGTTGCAAATGTGCAACATTTTCTTTATCTCCCCAAATACATTACAAACTCAAATTAACGCTGTACCTCATTTTCAAAACAATATAGTCCTATAAAGATGACAAACTACACTTCTTCTCTGTGAAAAATTCCGAAACATATATAAAATACTTATATAACAACAGCTCAAATGTTATGCATATTTCATAACCAATATCAAACACCACACTTTACTAACGCTATATACTTTGAAATAAAAAATACATTCAAAATTAAAAGCATCACCTCAAATACTTAATCAACACTATAAAACACATAACAGACCTTGTTCATTTCTAACTCATCTTTGTAGTTGTTATCCAGATTTCAAATGACACACGCATACAATTCTCTCTTTCACACATAGTACATGTAAAGCTCCGACTTAATCAAGAATGAAACTAGAAATGGCACAATTTCTCTGTCGCTCCACACATAAATACATGTAAAGAGCAAATCAGAATACTTCATTCCTTCAACGACATTCCAAAACTTACCTCCTTTGGTTAATTTTGAATTTTCCTTCCGAAAAGCTACATATTATTCCGCGCCACATACAGGTCACAAGTTCAACCTATTTTATCACCACACTTTTTTTAACCTCACAGTATACTTTTGCAATATTTTATCGAACATTCAACGGCACATGCAAGTTAAAAGTTCACAATAGGGGTCAGTAGTTCATCAGCTTTATTCCCAACTCCAACAGCACCTCACCTTACGCACCCAGCGCCATCAGACCTGTAGGAGTCAGTGCTTTCCATTTCCAAAAACCAAATTCATATCATACACACAAATTTACCTTCGCACTCCCTATATAACACCCCCTAAGCACCATACACAAGTTACAATGTTAAACAAAAGCTCCTCCAAGTAGCTATAACTATATGCTGACACTACTTGCAAAGATGTGGCACAGAGGCCAGAGCACATGACTTCACAGCATATGACACACAGTTTGGGCTCAGGCTTTCATCCCCGAGTCCGGCAGCAGCTCAACTTAGCAGTATGAGACTCTACACACTACCTCACATATTTTCTGTACCCCAGAACTTTCAGACCACCGGTAGGTATGATTAGTTCTCTTCGAACCCCCTCTATAGCACATCCTAAACACCCCACAGAGGTTAGAGTGCTCCTACCTTCCTATTTCCCACTTTTTTCGCCCTTTTTTCCCCTTACTCGCTTCAACGGAATCACAAAATGGTGGCCAACACTTCCTCCTTCCATGAGACTCTGGACAACACCTCACATATTTTCTGTACCCAGGACTTTCCCACCACTACAGGTCAGTAGTTCATCCTAGCAGGTAAAAACACATGCTGACACTACTTCCACAACTGTACTGCAGCAGCCAGGGCACATGACTTCACAGCATAAGACACACATTGTGGGCTCACGCTTTAATACTCGAGTCGCGCACAAGCTCACCTTAGAAACTTCCACACACTAGCCAATACCTCAATTAATTTTTGTAGCCTAGCACTTTCACACCGGTAGGTATGATTATTTCACTTTGTACCCCCTCTATAGCACATCCTAAACACCCCAAACACCCCACAGAGGTTACAGAGATCCTACCCTCCAATTTCCCACTTTTTTCGCCCTATTTTTCCCTTACTCACTTCAACGGAATCACAAAATGGCAGCCAACACTTCCTCCTTCCATGAGACTCTAGACAATACCTCACATATTTTCCGTACCCAGGACTATCACACCACTACGGTTCTGTAGTTCATCCTAGTAGGTATAAACACATGCTGACATTACTTCCACAACTGTACTGCAGCGGCCAGGGCACATGACTTCACAGCATCAGACACACAGTGTGGGCTCACGCTTTGATACTCGAGACGCGCATAAGCTTACCTTAGAAACATCACACACTAGCCAATACCTCACTTAATTTTCGTAGCCTAGAACTTTCACACCGGTAGGTATGATTAGTTCACTTCGCACCCCCTCTATAGCACACCCTAAACACCCCACAAAGGTTACAGTGCTCCTACCCTCCTCTTTACCATATTTTTCACCCTTTTTCTCCCTTACTCACTTCAACGGAATCACAAAATGGCGGCCAACACTTCCTAGTTGCAAACGCTTGCAGCGCTCACAGCCAATCAGCAGCAAGCTCGTGCTCGTAACGCCTCAGCCAATCAGATGGCAAAATTCCCAAATATTGATATCTGTAAATTTTGATATTTCTCAAAAACTAGTGAACGGATTTACACCAAATAAACAAAAGTGTGCTTTCTAGACCAAGACCCTTCTCCCTGCCAAATGTGGGGTAATTCCGTTCACCCATTCGATCTGTAGCCTTGTCTAAAGTTTCCTATGGAAATTAACATTGAAAATCACGTTTTGGGACCCCCTTTTTTCTCGGCCCTCCTTCATGAATTACCCCCAAACTTTCAACATAGGAACCGATCTCAACAAAGAATTAGTTTTGCGAATTTCACGAAGATTCATCAATTGGCGCCAAAGTTATTGCGAATAGAATGTTGCCATTTTCCTATAGGAACTATGCCCTAACTATAACTACACACTGTCGACCGCCAGTAGGTAATATATATATATATATGTATATATATATATTCACTGAAAAAACCATAGGTTTCAGGCCTGATATAGTTAGGAATTAGCATTTAAAAAATCTTAGAAATTCACTGTAAAAACCATAGATTTTAGGGGTCTTATAGTTAGCTGGACATTTCACTCGAACAAAACTATTGAAATTCCTCCGATATAGTTAGTTGTACTAACTACATCTCGCGCGCCCGCAATCCACTGCTGAGGATGTCACATATTACATCATTCATGACATGGTCAGTGACATCACTGATGACATCTCAAATGACATCACTGATGACATCACTAATGACATCATCCAGTGAATGTGGTTTGGTTCGTTGTTAAATATGTATTATATATATAGCAATTTGCATTGAAGAATGAGTGGATATATAAATATAAATATCTGGATGGAGGATTTAGTAGCAGTGTGATTGACTGTTTACTTGACTAATTTATAGCGTCTCACTAAATATATTGGATAGTGACTAAACTGTGTGAATATCTGTATCACTTTGTCAGTTGTTGTGTAAACTGCTTCTCCAGTTGGTTACTAGCTATGTGAAAGTCTATATTAGTTATTGATTAGTTAACTGAGTATTTGTATGGGAGAGTGAATGTGTGTGTGGTTCGGTGGGGTGTGTGTGACTGCCCAAAGATGTGTGAATAGTTGATTCAGTAGGTATCTGAAGTTAAAACTACATGTTATAACAGTTGTTTGGGTGAGTGAATATATTTATGGGTGTGGCGATGAGCACATATATGTCTCAATGGTACATGTCCAACAAACTAGAAAAATAAAAGCCAGTGTATGTGTCAGTTGTTGTATATAAATAAGTATACATAAGACTCAGTGATTGTATGAGTGACTGTATGGATAACTGTATACTTGTAATGGTGATTTTATAACACACTAAGTATGAGTTATTATCTATATGAATAGATGAAGTGGTGTTTTTATAAGTGTATAGCTAAGTAAAAGTAAGTATGATCCATTATTTGCATAAGTGAGTAGGATGACTTCATAAGTGATTAGGATGTGTGCTGGTGTGTAATGTGGATATAGGTGTATAAGTATATTTGATAGTGTTCTATTGATCATTGACAGCATGTATGAGTAAATATATAGGTAAGTGATTAGATGTGTGTATAGATCTAGGAATCACTGAGTGGGTGTTTAGAAACTTGTATTGGTGTATCAATGGTTTTAAATCTGGTACTCTATTTTACGAGTGATGAAAGGTTATACTAGTGTATGATGAGGTGTATCTGATTGTCACGTGGATGATGTCATCAGTGATGTCATCAGTGATGTCATTTGAGATGTCATCAGTGATGTCACTGACCATGTCATGAATGATGTAATATTTGACATCATCAGCATTGGAATGCGGGTGCGCGAGATGTAGTTAGTACAACTAACTATATCGGAGGAATTTCAATGGTTTTGATCGAGTGAAATGTCCAGCCAACTATAACACCCCTAAAACCTATGTTTTTTTCAGTGAATTTCTAAGGTTTTTTAAATGCTAATTCCTGACTATATCAGGCCTGAAAGCTATGGTTTTTTCAGTAAATCAGCAAGGCCTACGTCTCCTATGGGATAACATTGGAGTTACATTATTTCATTTAATGAGCTGTCACCTCCAATTGGGAGCAGGTAGAAGGATCGAGTTTGATGTCTAAGGAATTTTAACTAGAAGCCCTCTTTAATGGAAAGTCAGAATTTTAATCACAATTCTGAAAATGTCTCTTTTAGAAAGTTAGCAATTTCTTGTCACAATAATTTGATGCCTGAAACCTGACCCTGGGTCACATGACGAAGCGTAGCTGGCAGTTGGTCTTTGTGTATTGCACAAAGGTGGGTTAGGTGTTGGCAGGATGGGGGAGGGAGCTGTCACCATACCACACTTGAACATCACAAAGGTCCTGCCTGAGCTCTCTCACAAAGGGTTTGTCACTAGTCTTTTGCAACCCCAGACAAGCGGTGGCCATAAACAGGAGGAACTGGATGCCTTACACCTCTGGGACACCAGGTATAAATGTTGAACCTCTGACCCCAACTCTTTAGTACACTCTTAGACCTGAGGACTCTGCCAGAAAGAAGGACTCCAGTGCTGCTGAAAGGATGGCCAATCTGCTGGACTGATGCTCCGAAGGACTACTGCCATGGTGTGCTGACCTGATGCCCTGTTGACCTCTTGCCTGGGTGATAAGTATTGGACCTACATCTCTAATCCAAGTACCCCAAAGTGATGCCAAGGGCTAGTTTTCTGGCCTCCTGATCAGAAGTCTCAGGGCCATAACAGGCTTCCAACAACCTGGAACCCAGAACCTGGACTCTGCCATCTGTGAGTCCTTCTTCCCAAGTGGAACCTTGGAAGTGGGCCTGAAGGAGCTCTGCCAGCCCATCTGTGGATCCAGCAGAACGGATGCATCACCTCCATGGTGCGGGACATCTCCCCCAATACTACTGCATTGCCTTTGTTGCTCGACCCATCATCCTCGGAACCTACACATCATCTGCTGCTCAGATTCCCCCAACACAAGGCCTTTGCATCGCTCATCGCAGCGCATTGGAAACACCACGGCACAACACATCTCCACGCAAGGATATCGCCTTGCACTTCGCAGCTCCTCGTAACTGCTGCTGCAGGACTCATCTCCTTGCCCGGACCTCGCATCAACTCTGCTGTGTGACGCATCCTCGAGAAGGATCTCAGCATCTCTTCACAACTAAAATAAGGTACTATGTTTAGCAGGTCTAAGCATGTCCCTGTATCAGGCTGTGCTCCATAGCCATTGACATGAACTTGTGACTTTGCCCTGGTCTGGTATGATCAGATATTCACAGTTGGCACTTCTGCTTTTTAGCGACATTTTCACTTAAATCTTTATAATTGCATTTTCCTGGTTCTGCTGATTGGATTTTTGCTGTTTTGGTCTTGCTTTATTTATTATGATTTACTGTATTTTTCGAAATTGGTGTGGGATTTTTCAAATGTTATGTTTTAACATTATCACTGTTTGAAGAGCTGCATAAATACTTTACACATTGCTCTAAGTTAAGCCTGACTTCTCTGTGCTAAGCTACCAGAGGGTTGATCACAGGTGGATTTGGCATTTGCTTGTGACTTCACCCTAAAAAGGATTGTGATTCCTGATTGAGTAGGGTTTTACCCACCTCAACCAATAACCCAATTTCTTACAGAGATAAACATATGTGAAATAAGCATGTGAGAGGAAATTCATTAAACATGGTGAATGGTCATTCATATCTTAATGTAAGGACCAACCATATTTGTGAGAACAAAGTAATGGGCTTAGTAGCTGGACATTCAGCAAGCGAAAACCTGTTGGATATATTAGGTGTGTATGTGTAGGTATGTCCTATTCCATAGTGAGAAACTAGTGACAAAGCTTTCAGTGCTGATTAATGAGAGGCGAAGCAGAAAAAGAAGATAAAAGGCAAAAGAGTTGCATAGGACCTAATTTACGTGGCATGGTGATGCACTAATAAAGATGGTTAAGTATTTTATTATAGGCATAATATTACAAACCCCACAAACATTTAGCACCAGATATAAATGTTGAACCTCAGACCCCAACTCTTTATAACTCTTCTTGACCTGAGGACTCTGCCAGGAAGGACTCCTGTGCTGCTGAAAGGACTGCCACTCTGCTACCTTCTGCTCTGAAGGACTACTGCCCTGCTGTGCTGACCTGCTGCCCGGTTGCCCTCTTGCCTGGGTGAGAAGGACTGGACCTCCATCTCTAAACCCAGTACCCCAAAGTGATTCCAAGGTTTAGTTGTTTGGCCTCCTGCTCAGATGTCTCAGGGCCATAATAGGCTTCTATCCACCATGGAATCCCGCACCTGGACACTGCCATCTTTTAGTCCTGCTTACCAAGTGGTGCCATGCCAGTCCTGGACCCTTTGAAGTGGGTCTGTAGGAGCTCTGCCAGCCAATCTGTGGATCCAGCTTTACCAACGCATCACCTTCACAGCGATGTGCATTTCCCCCAGTACCAGTGCATTGCCTTTGTTGCTCGACTCATCGCCCTCGGAACCGACATATCGCCTTCTACTCAGATTCCACCGACACAAGAACTTTGCATTACCCATCACAGCCCACTGGAACCACAGCAGTACGAGGCATCTCCATGCAAGGACATTGCCTCGCACTTCGCAGCTCCCCATTACAGCTGCTGCAGGATTAATCTCCTCGCTCGGACCTTCCATCACCTCTGCTGTGTGACAAATCCTCAATACGGAACTCAGCAACTCAACACATCCAGGATTAAGGTACTATGATTATCAGGCCTAAGTGGTCTCCTGTATCAGGCCGAGCTCCATAGTCTGCAGCCTGAACTTGTGACTTTGTCCCGGTCCAGCACAACCAGATAACCACAGTTGGCGCTTTGTGCTTTTGGTGCTGTTTTCACTTAAATCTTTAAAATTGCATATTTCTGGTTCTGCTGATTGGATTTGAGCTGTTTTGGTCTTGATAAATGTATTATGATGTACTCTATTTTTCTAAATTGGTGTGGAAATGTTCATCTTTTTGCTATATCACTGTTTGAAGAACTGCATAAATACTTTACATGTTGCCTTTAAGTTAAACCTGACTGTTCTGTGCTAAACTATCAGATGTTTGAGCACAGGTTAATTTGGGGTTTGCTAGTGACTAAACTCTGAAAAGGATTGTGGTTCCTTCTTGAGTACGGTTTTACCTCCCTCAACGATTAACCCAATCACTTACAGAGATAAACAGATTTGGAATAAGCACATGAAAGGAAATATGATAACACGGTGAAATGGCCTTTTATTATAACGTAATGTAAGGACCAACCATATTTTTGAGAACAAAGTAATGGGCTTAGTAGCTGGACAGTCAGGAAGATAAAACCTGTTGGATAAATTAAGCATGCATGTGTAGGTATGTCCTATTCCATAGTAAGAAACTAGAAACAAAGCTTTCATAGCTGTATAATAGGAGGACAACCAGAAAAAAAAGATAAAAGGTGAAAGATTTGCACAGGGCCTAATTTACGTGGCTTGGAGACGCACCACTTAAGATGGTTAAATATTTTACTCTAGGCAACATAATTTAAACCCTACCAACAATTGCTAACTAGTTTCTGGTAGTTTAGCTCCAATTGTGGTACAAATCAAAATGAGAAATATAAATATTTTGGAAAATGTAAAAGCATTGCTCCTGTGAGTCAGTACAAAACCTTAGTAAATCAGTCCCCATGAGGTGTGCATGCTATGAGACAAACAACTGCCAAAACTTTTGAGTGCTGGTCTCACTCACTTCACAGTAATCATTCTGATTCAATGCAGGATGTGTCAACATATGGGAAGCACTGAAAGCTTATCTCAGCATCAAGGAAGCAGAAATGACCTTTTCTTTTTCATTTTGAGATTTTGGAAAGTGGTGATATGAGCTGGAAGTTGTTAGAACCCAATTTGAAATAATTGACAAAAGATAGCAATGTGTAAGTAAAAATAAGGCAATTGGTGGCCTTTTCAAACAATTGTTCAAGGAATTCCGTAGTAGAAAAGAAGCTCAATCAAATGAAATTACAAGATTATTAAATTAAAGAAAACGAACCTAAAGGAAATATAATTTGCCTTTTCGGAAGGCATGCCTTTGTCTTTTAAAAAACAATAACTCTCAGATGCAGATAGTTTCACTAGTATTTTCTTTAGCATTTCAACATAAACTTGTTTCCAAAATGATTAAGAAAAACACGTTTTACCCCTCAATGGAGGAATTTACAGTACTCCTCTGTGCTGATAATCTTGTCTATGTTTGCCATCTGTATTAATACCAGACTTTTACTTAGTCAATAGCATACTAATCTCTCTGGATAAAAAATTGGTATACATCCAAGTGCTTCCATTTTCAAGAGGTTGCCTTCAGAAAGACTTTTAGGACTAGTGATTTTGATGTGCAGATACATGGATACCAACATATCGTTGAATAAAATTAGTATTCATATTTGTCTATTGGTTCTTGTTTTAACATTTGTCACAGAAACATTTAACAAAGCTTTTAACATAGTGAATAATAACATATGCGTATTAGGGCCCAGATTTACAAAACAATTCATGTGATGTAGTACGGCAACTAAATTTGTTGAGGTACGTTGCGTGAAAGAGAGAGAGCAGAACACAGCGATATGTACTAAAATGGCACGTTTTCTCTCTCCCTGCGCTAGCACACTGTAGGCTGCAATATGGCAACGTACACACCTATTCTTCATGGTGCTATCCCTTCCTAAATTTTGCTATCCTTTAACAGTTTTCTTGCTTTAGATGTGTGTAAAGTAGGAAAAACAAGACAAAATCAAAACAGTTCTCCTCGTTATTCCTGCCACAAGGAGGCGTAAACTTTTTTTTGCAAATCCTTGTTTACAAATATTTGTACATAGGGATTGGTGTCAAAACCCATCAGTGGTTGCACAGGAACTTGCATGTATAACCCATTGAATGCCCCTGTTGTACTTGTAAATTATATCTTGTTTACATGTGTCTGCTCCTTTAATTACAAAGGTTCTGAGTGTAGTTCCATCGTTGCTATGTACTATGACATAGCTGCATTCATGAGTTCAGTTGTTAGCTGATCTCAGAGGGATTACCAACGATATCTCTGCACTTACAATAAAGTGCTTATATCTTCTATCAATGTGTATGTAGCACCATTTATATTACAACAGATGGCGACGATCTTATAGCAAGCAGAAGAATAAGAGAAGAAGCGCAGAGTGAACAGTTTGTTCTGTTGGTAAAAGAAGAACCTACGAATGCGTGCAGGTATTCACCTATAAATCGGAATTGGAACTACTACTTAAGGAACAGCGAAGAAAGGACTAATGTCAGGTAGTGGTTGGCCTGCAAACTCATGGAAACCTGAGGGGTCACATCATCGTGTGATTTATATGTGCACGGCGCAGCGTGGAGCACACAGCAGACGCGATTAGATCGAGCCCAGAACAGAAAATATAAGGTATTTCATGGCTTCCATGCGCATGGTACTGGTGTGGGAGAGAGTTGTGACGGAAAATCAGCATTGCGGAGTGCGCGTCAGTTGAAAAAATTTAAAGAAATGCAAGGCGCCGTGCGACTTACTGATGCTCTGACTCGCAAACACCATGTCAAGCTGAACGTTCGGAACTTCGGAAGACTTAGTGAGGTAATGACGCTCTGACGAGAGCGAATCGTGATGATACACGCAACGTCAGCACGCCCTTAAAAGCGTGTGTGCGTTTTCGACGGCCATCTTGGTTTCGTTTCCACATGTTACCTAGGCAACGGAGCGACGGAAGCTGCTTACTTCGTTTTTCGTGCCGATTCGAGTTACCGGGTGGAAAAAAAAGGAAGTAAAGGTGACATTTCTGAATATACTGGATAACACTTGTTAACCTTAATAAAAATACTGGAACAGATATACGGGAAAATCTGCATGAACTGTGCACAATTACTGATAAAGGGGGTCGACCTCAAGTGACATCTTCAAGGATCCTAATCCTCAACATCTAGTTCAAATAAGACTTACATGTGAACCTTAGTTCTTTCCCCTCCCTGTTTTGTGTGTTTTAAAAAAAAAGAGGAAAACATCGAAGTTACATACATATAATTCTGGGTGGACAGTAACCTGCAGTTGGTAATATCTTGGTATTCAGTGCAGTATTCCTTGCATACATATAATTCTGGGTAGACAGTAACGTGCATCAGGCAATATCTTAGCATTTAGTGCTAGAACATAGTTAGTGATAACAATATGGAAGCCAATACAGTATTACCACCACCGTTATTTTTGCAGCAACCGGGTGATCCACCCATTGAATGGGATGAATGGATAGAAATTTTTGAAAATTACATAGTGGCATTAGATGGTAAGGACTTCAATGCTGAAAGGAAAAAGGCTTTGCTATGAAGTACTTTAGGAAAGGAAGGTCAACATGCTTTTAGATTTTTACCTGTAGGTACTGATGGTGAAGGAAGAGTAATTGCCAATGTGTATAACGAAGCGAAGGAAAGGTTAAGGAAACAGTATGCAAAAGAAATAAATATTGTAATGTGTAGACACAAATTTTATACGCAACCTCAAAGATGTGACGAAACCATAGATCAATTTGTCACGCGGTTACGGGAGTTATCTCTTAAATGTCAGTTTGGAGGGATGAGGGAAGAAATGATTAGAGACCAACTCATAGTACAGTGTCGCAACAAAAAAATGCAGGAAAGGTTATGGGCTGAAAAGAATCCAACGTTGGGAAACGCAATTGATATAGCCAAGGTAGTGGAACAGTCGGAAACTTGTATGAAGGAAATGGAAAAGAAAGAAAACAATACAGGTACAACAAATGTAGTACAGGAAGAAGTAGCTGTCATTAATTCAAATAAAAATAACGAAATAGGGGGAAAGAAGGGTGTACCTATTAAAAAAACTGGAAATAATTTAGCATTGAATACTGAATATAATAAGGTACAAGAAAAAATGTGCACTAGATGTGGAAGCACATATCACACTGCTGAATACAAGAGATGTTATGCTTTGGATAAAGAATGCAAAAAATGTGGTCGCAAAGGACACTTTTATAAGATGTGTAAGTCTAGCAATAGAGTTAAAGTAGCGGTAGTACAGAATACTGTAGACAATGTAGTACCAACTTGTGTGGAAAAAAAAAGTGTTAACAACATTTTATGTGTAGAGGAGGATGAATCAACATTGACACCTGGTAGAAGAATGAGACCCAAAGCGATGTTTGTGATACAGGGAAAAGAAACAGAATTGATGGTAGATTCTGGTTCTTTTTGGACAATTGTTCCCAAAAATGTCTTTGAACGAAATTGGCCAAATGTAAAACTACTTCCAAAAGACATCAATCCTGGGGGATATCAAGGGGAAAAGATAGATATAATGGGATACATGTTAACTGACATATTATTCCAGGGAAGATGTGTGAAGGGGAAAGTGTACGTAGCACGTAGTGGTCCACCGATTTTAGGATGGGCACATCAATATGATTTGCACATAATAATAAATCCTAGGGCAAATCAGCAAGTGATGGTTGTTGATGATATCACTACTGAAACAATTGTGGAAATTATGAATAATCTATTTTCGGAAGAAATTGGTGAGCTCAAGGGATATGTTCACAAAATACTACTCAAACCAAATGCGATTTCCTTTCAACATAAAGTGAGAAAGGTGCCCATCATTGCCAGACAAGAGGTCAAACGCATGCTTGTTGAAATGGTTGAACAAGGCATCATAGAGCAGATTGAAACTTCTCCATGCATTTCTCCAGTAGTTATCACGAGCAAACCTGATGGTAGTTACAGATTCTGTGTGGACTTACGCACCCTGAACCAAAATATTGTTGTAGATAATTATCCACTTCCCAACATAAATGAGTTGATTTTATCCTTAAAGGGAGGGAAATACTTTTCTAAATTGGATTTACGCAGCGCTTACCATCAAATCATATTATGATGATTCCAAACCATTAACGGCATTCATTATCACGGAAGGGATATTCCAGTTTACAAGGATGCCGTTTGGTTTGGCATCAGCGGCTGGCGTATTCCAGAGAATGATGGGTTCAGTATTGAAAGGTACGGACAATGTAGTATACTTTCAGGATTATGTGTTGATATTTGGGGACAGGGTAGAACAGCACAATTTAGTGCTGAAAGAAGTTTTGAGTAAGATGGAAAATGCAGGATTGACTCTAAAAAAAGAGAAGTGTAAATTTGAAGTCGAAGAGGTGGAATATTTAGGTTATACGCTATCAGCCAATGGGATTAAACCCAAAAGAGATTTGTTAGAAGCAATAAAGAAAGCTCCTGCTCCATCAGATAAAGACCAGCTCAGATCTTTTTTAGGTCTTATAGAATATTATGCGAAGTTTGAACATAATTTTGCAGAGAAGACGGAAAACATAAAAGTACTGCTCAGAAAAGGCTATAAATTTGTGTGGTCCAATGATCAACAAGATGCCTTTGAGAGGATTAAAAAAGATATTTGTGAGGATAATATTTTGACTCCTTTTGACACTAAATTGAGGTCAATTTTATTGGTAGATGCCAGTGCGGTGGGGATTGGAGCAGTCTTGGCGCAGATACACAATTCACGAGTGAAAACTGTGGCCTTTGCATCAAGATCTCTTACGAATTCGGAAAGGAATTACTCAGTAATAGAGAAAGAAGCGTTAGCTGCAGCTTGGGGAGCTGAGTATTTTCGTATGTACTTGTGGGGTTTTCATTTCACCTTAGAAACAGACCATAAACCACTCGTCAAGATTTTATCACCAGGTGGTGCAAATAAAGGTTCAGCAAGATAAGCCAGACAAGTGGCTCGTTTACAAGAATATTTGTATAAAGTGGAATATATTGCAGGTTGGAAGAATTGCCAAGCAGATGGGTTATCCAGGTTGCCCTTAACATGGCATGTAGTCGATAAGGCAAATGTTGAATCTTTCCAGTGTGAAGGTGCGGTCTCTACTATTGATGAATTGGTTGAGATGTGTAATGGGGCAATCGACAAAAATCAGTGGACTACAAGCATGGCCAAGGATGAAGCTTTAAAGATAGTAAAAGAGTTGATTGTTAAAGGAGGTAGGATAGAGAGTACCCTTCCCATGGCGGTAAGGCCGTTTGTAAAGGTTCTTGAAGATCTTTCCATTTTTGATAGTGAGGGAAATATTGTGATGAAAGAGGAGAAGATTATTCCACCACAAGATCTTAGGATTGCCTTATTTAAACTTGCACATGAGGGACATTTAGGTCAGTCCCTTACTAAAAAAAGAATAAAAGAAAATTTTTGGTGGCCTGCCATGGACCAACAAATTATTGAATGGATTGAGAGATGTCCTGAGTGTCTAGAAGGTGAAAAACGGTTGAAAGTTGGCAACCAAGTAGATTTTGGCAAAATTAATGATCCTGGTCTACCATGGCACACTGTGTGTTTAGATTTTATTGGTCCATTTGCTGGTATCGGTGACAGTATGAAGTTTGGTATAGTCATGATAGATGTTATGTCGAAGTGGTTGATTGTCAAGTTTGTGAGAGAAATTAGCACAAAAAATACTATTAAGATTTTGTCTGAGATTTTTAGAGAAGAAGGTTACCCAATTAAATTAATCACGGACAACGGCACCCAACTGACATCCAAAGAAATGATTTTTTTTTAAAGTCCTGTGGGATTGTACATAGCAGAACATCTTTATATAACCCACAAGGAAATGGTGTTGTTGAGAGGGCAAATCGCATGATAAAAGGGGTGATTCAAATGGCAGTTGCGAGTAAAGGCGATGTGAAAAGGATGGTGGATGATTTAGTTTGGGCTTACAGTACAACTGAGAATACAGTTTCAGGAAAAGATCCCTTTTGTGGTTATGAGAGGGCGCTCTGTTAGCACCAAACTAATAGCAGCATGGATGAAGGATTGCCATGGTTTAGCGAGTATCAATGATGATAAAGTAGGGGGTGGTAAGGTTCCTACTCATAAAATAAACATAAAACCAAATGATTGGGTGAAAGTGAAACCTGGGTGCACTTGTGCTGGGTTTACCAAATTTTGTGGTCCGTTTAAAGTGAGGAATTTTCAAAATAGACATGTGACACTATTTAATGGTGAAAATTGGAACTTGAGAAGGGTGGGTCTCTAGAAGAAAGGGAAATTACATGATGATCGTGACAAGATTGAGGTGGATAGTGGGCTTAATCCTCATCTCCTCATGAGTGATGATGAAGCAAGTGGTGGACATTCTGGAATATCACCAACTGACCATGGGGACAACATCACTAATAATGTATGGCCACAAAGGTCAAGGTTTTCACCCAGATATTTACAGGATTACATTTGTGGAGATTTTTAGTTTCATATAGAGAATGTCAGTTATCCTAGGAATCTATATTTTGTTTTTTTTCCTCAAGGACATATGGTGTTTCCACTAATTTTGTAGTGTTATAGTTTACATTATAGTATACTCTGTTTTTTTCTTATGTGAAAGAGTTAAAGGGAGAAGGATGTGTTGTACTTGTAAATTATATCCTGTTCACATGTGTCTGCTCCTTTAATTACAAAGGTTCTGAGTTTAGTTCCATCGTTGCTATGTACTATGATTATAGCTGCATTCATGAGTTCAGTTGTTAGCTGATCTCAGAGGGATTACCAACGATATCTCTGCGCTTACAATAAAGTGCTTATATCTTCTATCAACGTGTATGTAGCACCATTTATATTACAACAGCCCCCTTGATGCAAAGTTAACACAACGCAGCAAAGAGTGCAACTTTGCAATACTTACCAACAGAAATCCTGCTTTGCATTGGAGAGTGAATCCAAGCATAGCAATTTGTGTTGGGTTTCCATTACAGAAGTGAAGCAAGCCCGGCAAAAAGCGTTACAAAATATGTATAAATGTTATTGAATCCCAATTTGGGTTTTGTGATTCGGTATTTGGAAGCGGCATGTTTAGGGCATCCATTCCAAAAACCGAACCACATTAAAATGTGCAAATGTTTCGTGACCAAAATTCGTTCGCAAAACATTTGGACTTTACCACCAATTCAAAGTTGGTGTTAATGCATTCCCCAATTGGAAGGGGTGCCCTTACCATTTGAGAATCTTGGAAAAACATTTTTAAGAGCAGGCAGTGGCCCTACGGACCACTACCTGGTCTTAAATAAATGAAACAAAACGTTTTGTTTTTCATTTTTAAAATGCAAAAACTTTATTAAAACGCAATCACAGACATGTTGGTCTGCTGACCTCAGCAGGCCACCATCCCTCTGATGGCTGCGATTCCTAATGGGTCACAAACTGCGACCTACCTCATTAATATTCATGAGGCAGGTCGATTTGCAACCCACTAGGAATCGCAAGTATGAAACAAAACGTTTAAGGAACACCGATTTTCAAATTGAGATTCGGATGAAATCGCTATTTGGAAATCGCCACTTCGAGTCTATGTACATCCGGCCCTCAATCTGGACCTGGGTGTTGATTTCAACTCAAAATGCCAACCTTTGTATTTGGTGGGTGGAGTTTGAAATATAACGAAACATTTATTATTCTTATGAGTAGCAGAGTGTTATATTTTAACTTGCAGATTTTCCAATCTAGACCTCCTAAAGACAATAATTGACAGGAAGTCTCCATCCCCACGATTACAAGAAACCTTTCTGGCCAATGTTGTAATGAGGGTGTACGTAGCCTTATGTCTAAATTTCGCTGTGCAATTTTAGAGTTATTTATCATACATCTGACTAAGATATTTCTTCAATGTTGTATAACACCGCAAATATTTTAAAAGATTCGTTTATTAAACTGTGCAAGACTTTGGCTCATATTTTACAATTTCAAATACGTAAAAGCTGGTGAAATTGATTTCTCTGTGTATTAATATTCTGAAAAATACGAAAAAAGTTCGAGTTTGTTCGCAGTTGTAATTGCAGAAGTAAGCACTCTTCGTGCCTTGAAATCTTGTAACTCTTTAAAAGGCATAGAGATTCCATTAGCCTTAAGAGAAACCAACAACACAAAATCAATCGGGATTGATTTTCCTGTAATTGTCAAGATTTGTGTCCAGGGTCAGTGCTTTTTTTTGTCCCTACGGATCATTCCCCAGTAAAAGTATAAACAGCAGGCAATCCGCAAAGCAGAAACAAACAATACGTAAAAAGAAATGTGTGTGTCTCCACAACGTTCATTGCACAAAGTGCCATATATTACCACCTGTGGAAACAGAAAATCATCTCCCTCACTGTTTACCTCACTTTTCAAACGAGCAGAACACTGCCCGGAAAATGATGAAATAAATGAAGCTGAAAACACTGCCCAGCTGATTTATCTTCCGAGTTAGATGCGGTAAACAATACTGTCCCCTAGGCCAGGGCTAGATTAATGTTTTTAGTGAACACTCGATAGCGGCATTCTAAGGGGATGCCTAAGATTCCTTTAGAACCATCTTTGACTGACAGCTGCTTACCTGTTTAGTGTAGGAGTACTCTTAACAGAAAATCACCTAACAGAGCAAACCCGTAGTGGGCAGCAATGCGACGCTTGAGTGCTATTTTCTTGGTATAGATTTAACCCCAGGTAAACACGGAGGGGCATATCAGCAACAAGGCGATAAAAAAGTATCGCCGCTTTGGCGTCTGTTTTCGGGCTAAAAGCGGCGATAATTTTATCGCCTAATCAGCAAGGTCACGCTATCGTGTGAAACCTTGCCTTAGCGCCTGAATTCTGAAAGCCCAGCTTTGCATCTCTAATGAGATGTAAAGTGGGCGTTCCTGCCCTGACATGACTGGAGAAATGTCGCTAAGCGACATTTCTCCTATCATCAAGCCCCACGCTATAAAGCATAGCGGCAAGAGAAGTAGCGATAACCCCTGTTATCGCTACTTTCCTTACGCCTGCTTCAGGACTGACTTAGCCATGATATCCTATGGAAGGTGGATATCATGGCTAAGTATGCCTTGCCCTATCATCAAGCTAACGCCAAACTTCGTGAGATTATCGCTGGGTTTCCAGCGATAATCTCACGTTTGGCAGTTAGACGCTAGGATTTTTATTGCTTTTGAGATAAGCGTTGCTAATAGCACGCTATCGCAGCGATAAAAATCCACGTTAGCCGGCGATAATTATCCTAGCGATAAGTGCGCTTAGCGATAATTATCGCCGGTCCTTGATGATATGCCCCTGACTTCCCAAATGAAAATGAGGATTACATCATAAAATGCATATAGAGGTAAAATTCATACACCAACGTATCAAGTTCACACCCATCCTTCTGCTCAAGACCAATTCAGATTTCATAGCACCGCTGCAAGTTTCCATTATATTGCAACAAATCTACGTTGACCTGCTCCTCTAAACAGCACATTTCAGTGCACACAAAAAGCATGCACATAAATAGGTCAGGGTCCACCATGGAGAGGTTCTACAAAATCTTTGGCATGGTATGTTCAATATCTGGCCACTGACAGTAGACATTTGCATTCATCAATCAAAAGCAATGATCCATATTTACTAAAGATTTGTGTTGGGGCTCATGCAGAGCATAGCGACGCAAGGCATGGCCAAGTGGCACAAACAGCAGCGGTGGAGCAAGTTGCACTTGCAAATGCTGTTTAACACTGTAAGTTGTCCCAAACCTGTTTCAAAATCGCCCTGTTAATGTCTACAATGGGGAGCTTGCTTGGGTTGTACCAGCCCCAAAGGGATACATTTTGGTGCAAAGCCAGATATAATAAATTAGTGTGATACGGCTATGCACTAAATCGTAACGCCAGGTAAAAGCAGGTGCAAGCAAGGGGTTAAGTGTATATCTCCTGATATACCTAAATTTAAAATACTGGTGTCTACACCTAGGAATATGTACTTATGTATGTACATCCAGAGCACATCCTAGGCCAGACACAAATAACTCGACTTTGCACAACAGGGCTAGGTTTAACATTAAGCAGAACAGCCAGATTTCTCGCTGGTGATTTTTTCCTTAGATGACTCTTACTAAATCAGGTAAGCACTACAAATGTTCTAGAAGAGCTCAGTTTAGTGAAGGATAGTAAATATGGGCCAATATAAACACCCAACAGCATGAGTAGAATCGAAGGATACAGTAATGGGCTGTCAAAGGTTGCAGGTACGACACTTCATCTGCCTTTAATGCTGTATAAAATATCATTCAGCTCACAAAGAGTAATGGTATGTGCCTTCATATTTTCTGATTAGAAAAACATTTAAAAAAAGTGTTATACTAAGATAAGTGTGCACAAAATTCTGATCCATTCAAGGATAGCTCCCTCTTTGGTGTGGTACCAGAATATGGTCAGAACATCTTCTGAATATTGTGTCCTAAATTGTCTTTACAAGAAGTAACACCCCACTACATCCTATCTGTTAGACATTGGGTTTCTGGTTGGCAGAGACATACAGACTGTCCAAGCATTAACCACAAACCTAGTCATGCTAAGTGACAAACACACCTTAATTTAACCTGTGCTCACCTTTTGGTAGCTTTGCAGTCAGGCTTAATTTAAGAGGCAATGTGTAAAGTATTTATGCAACACTTCACACAGTATCACAGTGAAAATGCCACAAAAAGATTCCACACCTGGGTTAGAAAATAGAGCTCAATGTTAATGCTATAAAAAAACAAGACCAAAACTACAAACATCCAATAAGAAGAACTTGAGATATGAATTTTGAAAGATTAAACTGGAATATAGTTCTTAGAAGAAGTAGATGCTGAAATGGGATATCTGGTCTCACCAGACTGGGACAAAGTCAAAGGTCTGGCCCGAACACGGTGAAGCGTGGCCCGGATACAGGGACCCAGTGAGGCCCGCTGAACAGAAGTAGCTTAATCCAGGTTGCGTTGATAAAGATGTGGGGTGCAGCTGAGTTATGTGTCTGTATTACCCACACAGTTGGGGTGGTGCGTCGTTTTTCTCCATGCAACGGTGGTGATGCATTGGCAAAGGCAGTGATGCGTTGGTTCCGAAGGCGATGCGCAGGTTCTGAGATGCAGCAGTTCTGAAGGCGATGCACCTTGCTGCTCCTCGTAGTGGCCGCGATGCGGTGGTTCCGATGCGGCAGCTCTGAAGACGATGCAATTGTTCTGAGTGCAATGAGCTGATCCTGTTCCCACAACAGCTGTGATACAATGATTTTGCTCTTGATGCGTCAGTCCCACTGGAGTTAACACCTTAGGCCCACTTCTATGGGTACAGGACTGTAGTGGCACCACTTGGCAGGGCAGACTCACAGATTACAGAGTCCAAGTGTTGAAGAAGGCTGGTTGGAAATCTTTTATATTCCAGGCCAGATCAGGACAGTCAGCTAACCCTTGGAGTCACTCTGGGTTAAAGTGATACATGTCCAGTCCTTCTCACCCAGGCAAGAGAGAGTAGCAGGCAGAAGGGCAACACAGCAAGGCAGGAGTTGAGCAAACAGCAGTCCAGCAGAGTGGCATTCCATTAGCAGCACAGTAGTTCTTTTTCCTGGCAGAGTGGTCAAAGGTCCAGAAATTTACTGAAGTCATGGTATCAGAGATCCAGTACTTATACCCAGTTGTTCCTTAGAAGTGGGGGAGAATTTATTCAAAGAAGGATCTTTAAAGTGCACAGAGATTGTCCCGTCCTGCCCTAGCCCCAGACTCAACACAGGGGAGTATACAGCCCTTTTGTGTGTGAACAGGACACAGCCTATTCTGGTGTAAGTGTGAGGCTGTGCCCAGCTCCTCCCTCCCATCTCCCAGGATGGCCCAACAAGTCACACCTAAACTCTGTTTGTGTGAGGCTGTACAGAGGGAATACACAAATCCCAGATGTCACCCAACCCTGACTGAAAGGAGACAGGTGATATAGAAAAATGGTCCCAGACTTCTGGAAGTTGCAGTTTAGTTATGAAACCATTCCTTAGTCAAAAAATGCGGACTCGAGGAGGTCAGCCTGGATCCCCCGGGTTGCGCCTAAACTGCTACTATCAGATGCTGTGAGTGATTCAACCGTGTTTGATTAATTTCACACTGCAGCCTCAACCCTTTTGATTGAATCTTAGCCACACCGCAGATTCAGTGTGGACCACCGCATGAGGGACTGTAACCTGACTTTACCTCACCATAGGTTGCATCCCTTCCCCCTGTCCTGAAGAAGACCCGCCTGCAGAGGATGTAATTTACCCTCTATGCACCAGGGTCGAAACATCAAAACGTCGACACTCTCCCCCAGTGGGCCTGTACCTGATAGCACCCCAGCCCTCCATTCTCACAGATTATAACTCTCTGTGAATCATCAGAAAATCGAAAAAATAACACTTGGAAAATCTGTGAGGGACAGGCCTATTTGTAAACTGGTGTTATTATGAACCACAACCAGTTTACTAAGGATATTAAAATGCAAAATTGAATGTCTGTTGAATCTGTTCTGACTGGATTCCCCTCCTTCATCTGTCCTACTTCACAAGCACTTTCCCTTTTCACACTCCCCTTGGAACAACCTTTCTATTTAAACATTGAATATGGTGATTTGTAATAAAAGTAACTGAGATATAATAAACAGTCACTATTGGAGCGATATTGGGTGCCATTGTGTCATTTGAGGATGTACATACTTGCATTTTGAAGAAACTGGTGATGAATTAATGATCCTATGCTATTCATATACGCACCTGATGCTTTTTTGACTAATGAATGTTTTCATAACTAAATTGCAACTTCCAGAAGTCTGGGACCATTGTTTTCTATATTGATTGATACCCAGGTCCTTGGACAATTTTGGGTTACCCCATTATATCATAATGAAAGGAGACAGGCAGCAGGCACCAAATGGTTAAAGTAAGAAAATGTCAGCTTTTTAAAAGTGGCATTTTCAGAATTGCAATTTAAAATCCGACTTTACCATAAGTTGACATTTTAAATTGTGATTCCAGAGACACCTGACATGGGGGTCGTATCTCTTTCCAGTTAGAAAATACACTTATAAAATGTAATAAGGTAATCCCAATGTTATTCTATGGGAGGGATCGTCCTTGCAGTAATGAATAAACAACTTTGGAAGTCTTTCACTACCAAGACTCGTGAAACTTCAAAGTACATGTCCTGCCTTTTGAATACATTGCAGCCTGCCCTGTGGTTTATACGCTGCTTACACTGGGGGTGACATTTGTATAGAAGGGAAGGTTTGGGTCTGGCAAAAGGTTTATTTTGCCAAGTCAACTTGGAAGTGCAAGCTACACACCCAGGCTCTGCAGTGGCAGGCCTGCGACATGGTTAAATGTCTACTTAAGTGGGTGGCGCAGTCAGTGTTGCAAGTCCACTAGTAGCATTTAATTTTCAGGTCCCCGGGTACAAGTTTTACCACTTTACTAGAGACTTATACATACATGTAATATGCCAATTGGTTATGAACCAATACTACTGTTTAGGGGAGAGAGCACAAGCACTTTAGCACTGGTAAGAGTCCTAAAGCCAGCAAAAACTAGGTCAGAAAAGAGGTGGAGGTAGGCAAAAAGTTTAGGGGGAAGACCACCCTACAGCTGTCAGGTCTAACACTATCTAACAAGGTTTTTGTAAACATATTTAGGACACAAAATACATTTAAAATAATATCTATGTATATGATAGTCTGACCAACCCCGTCTCTTTCTAAATCTAATCCTGTTCTGTTTCACCTGGGCACTAATTTCAGACACAGTGATGGATAGGCCACTCTAACTTATTTTTACAGGTGACATTCTTTCACACTGTATTGTTTCTATATTATTCTACCAATTTTTGATTGAAACACAACCACATACTAATCTAAGGCACATGTAGTGATAGAAAGAGGTCATCAAGCAAATCTTAAATAGGAGTCCCTGCTGGCAAGAAATGTGCATAGAGGGACCCATTACTAAATGCTTTTTCAAAGATAGTATGATTTTGATTTAATTAATATAATATCACAATATTATCTTGCTTAATAGTAATGATGTGAAACACCCACGATTATGCCATTTTGCAAGCTATGTAAGCAAGATTTCCGTTCATCAAGAAATATGCATTTAAGAACCCTTCACTAAATGCTTTTTTTCAATGGCTATATAATGCCACTTCTGTGTAATATGCCTGAGTGAACTTTAATTTATGTTGGTGTAATCTAACATTATCTCCAGCACTTTGGCTTTACGGTATTGATATGTAACATCTCAGATTGTGCACTTTGCATAAACATGATTTCCTTTATAGTAAGAATCCTATCACAGAAGCATAGGAACAATGAGATTAAATCTAATATGAAAGGTTGTTACCTCATGTAGGGCACCGTAATCAAGTCGATCTTTATTTTCAAATGTAGTTGTTATCAGAGCAGAGCATGCAGGTCATTTTTAGTGTACAATGCTTGTTTATTTTGCCTACAGGGGAAGTGCCATTGAGATTGTGCGGCTACTGTAGATACAGTATCAGCTTCCACTTCCTGTCTTGAAAATGTCTCCCTGTTCTTGGTTCAGCCCTTGGGCTTTTTGGTTTTTTAATCTGGAAGGAAACCATCAGTCATCCTTTTTCTGCTTTCAAGCTTTACAATATTTGCATTCCTTTGAGAAATTCAAGTAAATTCAGTGCAGTACTTTGCAAAATGTTTGATTTTTGAGGAAGGGCAGGCAGCACTACTTTTATTCCTTTTTTGTTTTTTTTTCTTGGAATATTTTTGTTTGCTGCTGGATGGCTGTAGTTTGGCGTAGCAGTGCAAGCAGGCCCATGTTGAATTAAGAGATTATCATTAAAGGGCCATGGGCATTGTTGGATGGAGGAGGCTGGGTTTAAATATATATTTCTGCCTTTTTCGTGTGTTCTTTGTCATTTTTTGAAAATTTGTGAATATACTGTAGCATTATATTCATTGGCATCTAGACTGCTTTAGGCCATTAAAGCATTTTTAATATGTTTATTATATTCTGTCGAGCTACTGTTGTTCTAGAGACATTTTTTTATTGTTTAGGGGCTTGTGTATTGCCTTGAACTAATGCAAAAGTTAGGGTATTTTTTGTATGCATGAATCTGTCGGTGGCTAGGGTAGTGGTGGTTACAGCAGTCTAGGCCAATGAAGCCAGACATTTCCCTTTATTCTTAGATACCGTCTTCCCCATGTGCTTGTCTACCATTTTGTGTGTGGGATAACAACTAAACATGACTAAATTTACTTATGCTTGAATGACTTACTTTCCTTCCCTTTAAGTCCCTGATATATGATATAGAAATAAATTCATGCTGGTGTAATCTCACATGATCTCCAGCACTTTATTGAAGTGACATTTAACAGTCAGATTATGCACATTGCATAAACAAGATTTACCTTAAAGTAAAACTACTATCTCAGAAGCATGAGAAGAACAAGATTGAATCTAAAGTGAGAGTTTGTAGTCTCATATGGGGCACCATAATCAAGTCGAACTTTAATTTCAAATTTAGTTTTTATCCGAGCAAAGTATGCAGGTATTTTTGGTGTTCAATGGTTGTTTATTTTGCTTACAGGGAAAGTTCCATTGAGAATGTGTGGCCACTGTAAATAAAGTATGAAAACTCCTCCCTGTTCTTTGGTCAGATGGTGTTCTCATGTTTATCTTTCTTTAGCAATCAGCTGCACCATTGGATTGTTTTGGCACTTTATGATACACAAGTCATTTTCAAACAGCCCACGGCAAATGAGTAATGTTTGGAAGAAGTGTGATTGTGAATTTCTACATCACCAGCACACTTAACAAGGTGAACCTTTAAGAAATATTTGACTTACCCAAATCACACCAGGCACTAAAAAACAAAGCTACCTCCTGAGTTATAAGGATATAAGTAGGAGAGTTGATGAAGTAAAGGTTGGTAGTACCATGTCTGTACATGTAAATATGTTTTCTTTGAATTTTTTTCAGATATGCCCTTGATGAAGGACATGTGTCCCAAAATGCATAGGGTTGCCATTTGAGCTATGCTTATTTGAACATTATATATGTTTCGCTTTCGATTGTTTAAACAAGAACGATTTGTGTAATATAATAAGAATTATTAATTCATGCAATGTTTTTGATTTGCATTAAATGAATGTGAAAAATGTATTTTGTATTTGTATTGAACGTGCATATATTATTAGGAGTGCATACCTCTGTCCATACAGCCAATAAGGCTGGTGGCCCCCAGTTTCTCTTTGTTGGAACAAGTCATGGCCCATAGTTGCTGTCTGTAAGGTCCTGGGGGCATTATAAGTGCCCCAGAGGAGCTGCTCCAGAAACCTTGAAAAGTTGGGTCTCGTACTTTTTTTGTCTTCAATGACCTCTGGATCCTTGAAGGGACCCTTGTGGCAAAGGTGTCTAATTGTGATGAAACTTCCTTGAATAAATCATCAGGTTTGAGTGCAGAAAGATTTTGACTCCATAAAAAATACTAAAGCACTGATTTACTAAGATTTTGCGCTAGTATTGCAGCACTTTTGTGGTGCAGCCGCAATGCAAAATCCATATTAGGATTTGCCATCCTATGCAAATCCAGATTTGCATGGCTTTGCATGAGATTTTAACCCAAACGTAATGCAGGGAAGTGCATCCTTGTTATAACGTGCCTTGAGACCCTCACGGGTGAGTAGCACGCTCTATAAACCCCCTGATTGATTGATTGATTTCTTTCCTTTCATGTCTTTTGCATTCCTCAGTACACACAAAAGAGAGACACCTCTAAGAATTATTTTTGTACAAGAAGGCATTCTTCCCAGCACAAAAACTATTTTACTCACAATGCAGCCAACCTTGCATCATGGTGCATTGGTGTCTGCATTGGCGCTAGGTAGCCAGAAGTGTGCCAGCACTATGCAAGAGCAGAACTGCACCATATCTTAGTAGATAAGATGTATTTCTGCTCTCTCCCCTTGACGCAATGCAGCACAGCAACGTTCCTTGCTGTGTGGTATTTCATCAAAGTTTAGTAAATGTGCACCTTAGCCTCATTCATCTGACCCACATTCCATCAGTCAGCCTAAAATCATACCAATGACCCTAACCACTTCCATACACTATTTTTGGAAATTAGTGCTTTTTTGTACTTTTCAAGACTCTGACTAGTCACTAGGTATTTTAAGGGACTAACATCTTGATCTGGTCCATCTGCGGGGAAAAAGAGAAATCCAGCCTGAACAGACGGCTGTGTGTGTGAGAATCGGTGGCCCTGCAGGGGGAGTTTTTTTTTGTATTCTTGGGGGTATGGATCGTCTTTCTTTTCACTCTCATTTATGTTCCTTGAGCAGTAATTGAGTGTTCTTGTCCGATCAGGACATTGTTTTTCTAATTTGTGAGGGTTTCCAATCCTACTGTAAAAATAAGGAAAACAAGGATTTTTTTTGGCAGGCACAAGATGTCTATTCTTTGTGACTCTCATACTCTATTGTCCCAGAAACATCAATAACAATATCATGCAACTGCATCTGTAGTTCTAAAGGCTCGGTTTTCAGTTTTCTGTTGAAAATATTTTCTTAGAAATTATAAATATATGCAGTACAAAGAGAGCCGAATAGGAGTAACATTGAAGAATGATTGATTAATCAAATACATAAGTATTATTTTCTAAGCTTATCAGTATTATAAAACCTTAACTGAGAATAAAACATAACACTAGGCTACAATCAAATAACAATAGTAATGCTATATGTCATATACTTCCGTTATGGAAGAATAGGAAGTTTGAGAAACATAATGATCCTATGATCTCCAGAACAATTCATGTTTATATAGGATATAAGTAGGAAACCTTGTCTATATGTGCTTAGCATCTTTCCAAGTAGACATGATAGATTTTATAGCTGAAGAAAGTAAGAAATAAAACAATATTTGGTTGGTTAAGGATAAATCGGAAGATGGGGCAGAGTATTTACATATAATGATAGAGTCTGTAAGTGCATTAGTAATAGGAACAATTTTTGTAAGTAGTATCCCATACCTCAGACCAAAATATAAATATAATAGGGCATACACCAAATGTTTTAATGTACCCTCTGTAACATGGCAATAACAACACAGTGGACTATCAGTCAAGTTTGCTTTCAATAGTCTGATTTGGAGTCGATGGACAGTTATATAAAATTAAATAAAAAATTGAGATAATGACACCAATAACCTGCCCGATACATTACATAAATGAATATGTTGCCAAATTTCAGATGAATTTTTAGTAGATAATTAAGTATTCCAAAATAATCTGATATTGTCAAAATTAGATGATTTACTAGACAATATTTTCTTATATACCTGTGACGTTGAATGATGATAAATATCTAAAGTTAATTCCATGTCAGATATTTTAGTGTTTGGAATAATAAATTGCATATTTAGGAAGGTCAATTTGCGGTAAATTAAGTTACATTTCCATTGTAAATGAAAAATTATTAAAAAGGTATTGTTCTGAGTGACGTAAAAAAAAAAGAAAAACATCAGCATTTAAACATTTTTTGCCAATACCTTATAATATGAGATAATTTGTTAGTAGGATTGAACCACAAAGATATTTGCTTGGAATTGTCAAACTTATTAGAAAATAATGCATCATATACTAAGAAAGTGTGTTTGGTAGCTCTAATAATTAGAGGTCATTTAATAAAATGATTAGTGTTAGATATGGTTAGGAGGGTTTGTAGGGGAAAGGTATGAATTCAATCTTTTTCAAATTCTACCCACTGCCCACTGAATAAGATAGGTTGAATCAATAGTTTGAAACCAGAAGGAGATTTGACATATAAACAAGGTTTGTGATAATCATAGACATTGGGTAGTCTAAATTCAGCATTGATTTGGTCATGTAGAAGATGAGAGTAACTTATCCTAAGAGGTTTGCTATTCCAAATAAATAGGGATAGAATTTTGCACAGTTTTTTATCAAAGGATATAGGAAAATATAGAGGTAACATAAATAATATATATAGTTTCTGTGGTGCAAATGTAATTGAAATTGATTGAATTTCTACCACAAATTAAGGTAAAACAAACTATTTAAGGTGCTTTACTGTGCAGTCTTCACATTTGCACAAAAGTTCATTTATCTCCTAATTGTTAGTAATGTTTTTTTGCTTTCGATGCTGGGAGAGTTATTTCACTCTGTCCTGTTTTCTGACTCGCTAGAACAGAACAACAAATAAACTTGCTTTAACTAAATGTTTCATAAAGTACTATTTGCCTGAATAGTTAAGTCACTTGCTCAGGATGCTTTGTGTAGAAAGCACTGTAGTTTGTGTAGAAAGCACAATATGTTTTATGCATGTGCATCCCTAATTGCCGGCCTGTTACTTTCATTAACCTTTTTCTCCTTTGTCCTTGTCTTTCACAGGTCACTGAATGCCCAGCTAGTTGCTAGACTCCAAAGCACATGTGCTTGACATCTGGATCCCAGGTATGCAAGGTTCTCTTGTTTTGTCCTTCCTTGCGTGGGAGCTCCAGAAAACCCCAATCACGCTGGAATTTGGGTCTATATCAAGCGCTTGGTGTGATCAAGGGTGCAGCCTAAATAATTTGGTTTTCCCCCAACTATCACAAGATCTCCTGCCCCTAGTACCTTTTAGAACATTCTCACTTGACTGGGTGTTTCTTTCATATTTCTCCTTCAAATCTGGGCTAATGAAACATTAAGTGGACCCATATCTATGAAGGTACCTCGGAGCATTGGGGAGGTATTATGAGGTTTTGTACTCAGTGGTTTCCTCAGGCGGGCATTTTGTAAATTCTGGGGCTTCTGTGAGCCATAATGTACAATCCAGTGAACCAACACTATGATGGGTTGTGGCTCTGGTATTGGGCTGGATCAAGGTCTGGGCCTGAATTGCGACAGCTTACTCCCACCCTGCATGGCGTCTCATAGGATGTTGCTTCTCGGGATGCTGAGCATGGAAAGTTCATACCAAATAAAGGGCATGCACATTGTCAGTGGTTTCCCAGGATCTTTCCTCACCATTGTAGCCCTTCCAGTCAACTGGGTAATGTATATTTTCTTGGGTTTTTGAGTCTGGGATAACCTTTGCCTCATAATCCATGTGAGCATCCACTATGAGGAGTGTTGGTGTGACTCAGATCTTTTGTTCATGCAATAGTTTTTCAAAAGTGAAAGGTGTAATAATAAGTGGTCTTGCAATTCTAGGGTCAAAGTCAGTTGTGCTGCCACTGGATTAACCATGTAATGGCTCAAATAAAGACCTAAAAACCTAGGTTGTAGGTTTTACTATTCTGTATGGTGTGTAGACAACCACTCCTGTTCCCTGGCTGGTATTGAGACCCTTTACTATGAGGCTTATCTGAGTTTTTCTTATAGGTTTCTTGGGTGTCTTTCAGCTTTTGATGAATCTTTTGAATAATGTTTTCCAGATGTGCATGTACTGAAGGCACCTTGTATTTGGGATTAGTAATCACAACGGGCAACATTCTGGGTGCAATGCAGTTAGACAGAAAAAAGGGGAAAACCTGGTGGAGGAATGAGTGGCATTTTTATAGGCAAATTGTGCCAGGCGCAAAGCTTCTACCCACTTATAGGTCAAATAGGAAAGTTAAAAAACCTAAGATTTGCTCCAAGGATTTAATTTCCTGCTCCATTTGCAGAAGATATGCAGAGGACAATAGGGTGTTAATTCCAAAATTAGTTCACAAATTCCACCCAAATTTGGAAACAAATTGCAGCCCTTTTTCAGAAATTACCATTATGGGCAAGTCTTGTAGCCAGGTTATATGAGCTAGGAAAATGTCTATCTACTCTTGGTCTATTGGAAGTCTTTTAAATGGGATGAAATGGGCCATCTTTGAGAAAATGTTGAATACTGCCATCACTGTTGTAAGCCCTTGGTTCTACTGGAGATCTGTAATAAAATCCCTTACACAGTATGCAAAGATCTTGGCGGAAAAGGTAGTGGGTGTAACAACACCAAAGGGTGAGTATGTGTGCTTTGTTTCGGGCACAGATTGTGCAGTCTTGAAATAATTGACACACATCTTTAAACATTGTTTCATACCAAAATCATCTCTGTAAGGCTTATAAGGTTTTATCAGCCAGTCAGTCAATTAATCTTTATTCGGTTACATAAGAAAATCTAAAAGAAAATGCTAAAAACAAGTAAAACTTTAGCACAAATAAAATATAAGTCTACAATATATGCATTGTAAAACCAAATGTATTAAGAATCATATCCTCTCCATTTACAAAACCTACAAAACATAGCAAAGTGCAGATTTCTTTAAAAATAAGAGTTATCTGGAGGAGCAAACTCCACTCCTCAGATGTGGCTAAATGCATTCTCTAGATGTAATAGTTGTTGTTGTTTAATATCAAAATCAGAGAAATGGCATAAAATACGACATAAAAATATATCTCTCAAAACAGTACAATGCAAAAATGCATAGACTATAAAAGGCAGATCAGGCATTATAAATCTATGACTAAGACCCTGTCTGCTTCCTTAGAGCAAGAGCAGCCTGCATAAATATATAGACACTAAGGGCCTGATTACAAGTTTGTCGGTGTGGTGCCGGGGCCGCCGTGCCACCGCACTGCCAAACGTGTGGTCAGGCCGGTCACCAGATTACAAGTATTTCTTGTGTCTGGTGGGCTTTTTTTTATGTTTTCCTGGCAGTGCCCTGAAAATGAGTACCACAATGGGAACGCCAAAAATAGTTCCTGAATGGCATGAACTGTTAATTCCATGCCGTGCAGGAACTGTGGTGTATGAACATAGAGGGGGCACATTTTGTGCTGCCCCCCTGCATGCTCCCCAGGGCGCAGAGGCACAAGGAGGCCCTGAAGACCCACTTTCATTCCTCTCTGCCACGGTTTTCATGGAGGAGGAACCCCAATGAAAACTGTGGTGGGAAGGAAACTCGTAATATGCTTGGCAGAACCACGGTGGTTCTGCCATGTATATTGCAGCCTTCTGACTGCCACACCACCACCAAGGAACGGCGATTCCCTGGTGGCTGCGGCAGGACAATGGCGGTCCGTCCGCCCTTATTGTAATAGGGCAGTTGGGAGACTGCCACTGCTGCGCCCTGGACCGCCAGACTCATATTCAAGCCCTAAAAGAAACAAGTTAATGTAGGAGGGATTAAAGATAAAAAGAGTACTGCCCTACATTGCCTGATTCCTACCGTCTTTAGAACAGGTAATAAGGATTGCTTCCTCGGTTTTTCTTATAATTGCAAAAGAGAAAAAAAAAATGGAATGAATTGCAGCTGGATCACTTAAAAAAGGAGGGAGGTGAGCATTTGTAAAGGCATCCTCTGGGTAGCTGACTAAAAAATGCGCACGATTGAATCTAAAGCATGTTAGCAGCAACCTACGATGAGCGGAAGGAACATATTGTAAACATGGTGAAATAGAATCAACGAAGGAGAGTGGACGATGCTCCCTAACCCTGATTTTCGTCAATTCCATTCACTCTCTGTCTATGATGTATTTTCTAAGAAATAGTTTTTTAACCACATCTTTAGTAAAGTGCCTAATAGATTAGGGGATGCTACAGCACTCCGACTTGCCCAACCAGATAAAAGTGTTCTTAAGGTGAGATAGCCAAGGAATTCTACACGCAAAGTCATGTCGCAGAAAGTCTAAAATACCAGGACGATTAAAACAAGCCTCTTCTTTCTCCCATATTGTCACCAATAATAACAGGTGGCAGCGTCGAATGTTATCTTCTAGATAAGGAGCCCCCAAGTCAGAGTGGCCTATAGCAGCGGGTGTACTGGCTGATACTGCTAAGAAATGTTTTAGAAAAGTATCTCCTAATTCTGAAAAGACGATGTGTCACACATTCAATTAATTCAATTCATTGGTTTAGAAAAAAACATAAAAGAAATGCATCATCTACAACAACCACTGAAAAACAATAACCGTAGCATCATTAATATTTGAAAGGTGAAATGCATACTGCACCAACAAATTGCATGACAGCGGACCCTTTCAATCCACAATCCGACCGCCAAGGAACACATTTTGTTCAGAAAATGGACTGCCTACAGGCAATTCATCAAAGATACTGCAGTTCATGATAAATTGAGAATTAAAGTGCTTGTTATCTAGCAAATAAGAATGCAACAACGGCATAAGTTCAAACATCTGATCCACAGGAACATGCTGCTAATACAAGTGCAATAAATAAAACCAATAGTAAAATAATAGTGATAATAATAAGGGAAATTGTATGAGGCTGTGTGATAAAATAAAAACTAGACTTCACATAAAACGTATGTAACATAACCTGCAGCATTACTAGTGTGTGAACATCAGAAGACCATCGTGACCGGGCATGAGACTATATGGTAATGCTGAAAGATTACCTTAGTATTTGACTTGTACCAGGGTTACAAAACATGGTCAATGAAAGGTGTACTAAGTTGTTGCTGCTTTAAGGAAAGAGCAAACTCTGTATCAGATATCATGGCTGCCTAGGAACAGAATATGGAATAGCGCATCCTCACACTTTTGATGCCCTAATCCTTTAAAAAACGGCTTATGGAAAAACAGAAAAAAATTCTATAGAATTTACAAAAAAACATGAAATGCAACCGGGTTTCTTCCGACATCCCGTCACATGGGCAGGCCAATGCGGAGGAACCCAGGGGGCTAAGGGCCTCCGCAAAGCACTAAAGTCGCCACACCGCACCGACTATGCAACAGAAGAGAAGTGACCTCTCCCAAAATGTGAATTCTAGGGTTAAATAGAGCACATGCTCAACAGATGCTAGGAGCATAACTTTTACTAAATTTGTTGCACGGTCTCTGAGATGGAATAAAATCTTGAAAACGGGACCTCACCTCTAGCTTATCAGACTTGATCAGGGAGGCGGGAGCTTTGAACACAATGGTCACACTTAATTAGTTAACGGTCTTGGGGTCTCATGTAGGTAGCCAAATACCGGTCGGTAACGGCCGATTTTCGGTAAATATGCCGTTACCGACCGGTATTCAGACAAGTGAGATGTAGGAGTCCAAAAACGACTTTTCGGTAAATATGAGGCGGTAAATACCGATTCATATTTACCGAATTCCAAAATACCGATTCAGAGTTACCGAATACATAATTAACGAATCGGTAAATATGAAGTGGTAAATATGAAGTGGTAAAAATGAAAATGACATGTAGGAGCACTCGGTAATTAAGAAATCCAAGAAAATCGGTAAATTAGAGTCGGTAATTAACACGGATTGAAAGCAGGTGGTAACCATCAACAGTGCAGATAAGCAATCCCAAAATGCAACAGCGTGGACAACATGCCCGCTGTGTACGTCATTGCAAGGCGCCTACATCTACAGGCAGCAGGACTGAGGGTTTGGCGACGGGAGGAACGCATGTACAGACAGCGCATCACACTAGTCCAGCTGACTGATGCAGTGATACATGAGAGGTACAGGCTACACCCCGAAACCATCATGGACTCAATCAGGGACCTGCACCCACTCCTGGACCAGCCAATAAGAAGGGCGCACGCCATACCCCCACATGTGCAGGTGCTCTGCAGCCCACATCTGTTGGCATCCGGCAGTTATCAGGTGGTGACAGCTGCGGTGGGTGGTGTATCCCAGAGTTGCCCGTCCCGTTCCCTCAGGAATTTCCTGGATGCCATGATGCAGAGAATGCACCACTACATCAGCTTCCACAACACACAGGCTGCACTGCAGTAAACAAAAACAGACATTTCTCACATGGCACAGTTCCCCCATTTCATTGGCTGCATTGATGGTACACACATCCCAATCTGTCCACCAGCTGACACAGAGCACATCTACAGGATCAGGAAGTCCACCCACTCCATCAATGTGCATACCGAATTGAATGATTTTGGGAATGGTCCTGTGGGTGGCAGAACCCAAAGGTGGGCGTATGCTACTTACAACGAAGTCTGCAAGTTGTCGCACAGTGAGGCGGCTTCCAGATTGAGAGCTATTGACCAAGCAAACATGGAGAAGGCTTTTGCCGTCATAGATAATAGCTTTAGCACTCTCACTTCTAGGATTCATACATGAGACAATAGGCACATGCAAGTACACGGCGCATGCAATGTACAAGCCCCGATTTTGGCGTGCGTCCTACGAGGAATCCCAGTGCCTGTGATTACACCTTCTTTCACTCTGCTTGCAAACGGTATTTATTTAATTTTGATTAATGAAGCTTGCTGCGGGATGTGAGTGGGAATCCCGTACATAACTGTCTCGCATAAAGTTGTCTGCTGCAATACTGTTCTTTTTCCACCCCCGCATGTGCGGCGGGATGTTTCCATCTGGCCTTCGATTCCAACCTTGAAAGCAGAGTTCAACAAGTTGAGCAGAATAGAGCGCCATTGTCCCACAAAGAGGTGCCTTTGACTTCCTCTCGTGAAACATTTGTCCTTCACGTTGCTAATACGCGCACTGAGGTACAGGCGCCTCTGAACACTGACCTCCCCCTGCATTTCAGCTCTTTGATCCAAACTATTATCAATGCCTCGTCCACGACCAGCCTGGCTCATTTTTTTTAACATGTGGGCTCAGGGCCCCGTGACCTCTTTCCTAACTATTTTTGGTGTAATTCCGGCATTTGTTCATTCACTTTTCTCGAGCATCTTTGGAGGTGTTCCGCTGCTTCTGGCGCTAGTGGCAGGTGTGCTGCTTTACCTTTTCGTACTCCGGAATGGCTGCTCCTTCTGTGCCACACGAGCACCTATCCCGTCTGCATCTTCTTCGTGATAGGATGCTTGACTTCTATGGTACTTTGCCATTGGCGACTGTGAGCCTGGCTTATGGATTATCCTTCAGGTATTCCTACTTCACCTGCGTACAACCTGTATTACACTGCCTGGATTGTCCCTTTGAATGCCCTCTGGATTTGTGCTTGACCAACATGGTGTCTCCGGTGCCGGATTTCGATCGACTGATGAGGCCCTTAGTGTCTCACGAGTTGTCCTGTTCTGGTGTCCGGATCATGGCGTGTGGTGCGGCGCATGGTATCCTGGGTAATTGGGACATCTCAGCGGCAGCCTACGACTTCTTGTCCATGAGCTATTTGGAGGAACATTCCGGGTGCCCTCTGATTGTGCTAGAGGCTCCGTTGGTTGGAGAACACGTATGTTCCTTTTCTTTACTTAATTGGATGGCTGAGACTTTTAGTGGCCCTGCAAACGATTTTTTGTTGGAAGCCGTGGCCACATATGCTGCCTATACATTCATGGATTAACTGGATTGTCGTCCATTGCGCCTGTGCTACTGGACAGCACCCTGGCGCAACATTTATTTCTCTTTTTTCTCGTTTTTCTCTTCCTGATGGTCGGCTTGAGTTTTTTACTATACTTGCATTGTGTTTTTTGGAATTTTATGCTGCAATGAATTGGACTTTAGGACTTTGGCGCTGCATTGGTTACGCCTTGTTCTGCTCTGACGAAACTGAACTCTGCGTTCTCTCTTTTCTTGCCTATTACATGTTGCTTCGCTCAAGGGGGCGTGTAGTGAGTTCTCCCTGAATGCGTACATACATTGTTCAGTTAGCATAACCACGTTGAATATTATGTAGCCATCTTTTTGTCTTTGCACACGACACTGCGTTTACATGTTCTTTCTTGAATAAACTGCTGACTCGAGACTTCCTTCAGACGAGTGCATTCTGTTGTTCCCATCCCAAGCTCTGCGCAGCGACCTTGGTCTGTACATGCTGTGACACACAGTCTGGAATTTTACACGATGCATGTTTTCCACTCTAGGTTGTTCGACCCACTATTTAGCCATGACACACGCGCAGCTGCAATTACCTGAAAGTTGGTGCTTTTCATATCACAGACATCATGTTTATTGTTCAGACCGAAGACGTGCCTTCCTGCGAGACGGCTCCTGATGCTCCTGTGATGTGATTTCACTGAGCTGATTTTTGAGGTATGGGGTCCCCTATTCAAGCCTGAGAGACCTTCTATTATCACATGATTATGATATTGGCTACTTGGTTAAGGGAAGGTGGTAGTATCCTCGGTATTTTCCGATTCGCTAAATACCACCTCGGTATTTACCGATTCGGTAAATACCACCTCGGTATTTACCGATTCGGTGAATTCCGATTCGTGATTACCGAATGTTACCGAATCGGTAACTGTTACCGAATTTTTACCTACATATAACTTACCTATTCTAATTTACCGATTCGGTACGGCTCGGTATTTAAGAACCGGTAAAATTTATTTACCTACATGAGGCCCTTGGTGACATACACCAACCAAAAAATGGATAAACCTCTTTCTGGTTTGAGGCAGTATAAAATGATAGCACTGTTAAAAGTGGCCTCACTATGGGCCAAACCTTAACTCAAAGCAAAAGTTATGCCAGCTTTGCTTTATCTGACATGTACTGTAGACAACTCCAAGTGAGAAATAAAATGGGAACTGTTAGGAGGGAGGTAAAGAAGTCCCTTGCACATGCGATTCTCCTATATCTGTACAGAAACTATATTAAAATAGCCCCACAGCCCTTCACCATACACAGCGGCAGGGACACAATGAGAGTTATATATTTTCAAGCAGGGACAAATGGTTTCCCTACCTGGGTCTGAGGGAGATTAAATATTACACCGGCTGACCTGCTAAGCTTCAGGCAGAAGTTGCTAACCTGTGGCTGCAGGGAACCTGCAGAGTCAAAAACAATACCTAGGTAACACATTTCTCACACTACCTAGGAATTGGCTACTAATTGACAATTTGAAGACCTTTTTTCTTTGTGGACCACACACCATAAGATGGGACTTCTCAGAGTTGACGATCAAATCTAAGACACAGAAACGGGCACATTTGCTATCACTGGGACATTACGAGTGGCATTGACCAATATAGGAACTCAGGTTGTTGATATAAATTATGAACAATAGCAGTGCCAAGATGTAACCTTGACACACCCCTCTTGCTAAGGAGAAAATGTCTCACATTTCTCCTACCGTGCCAAATTGAAGTTTAGCAGCTAAATCCTCATGAAGAGAATGCAAAATGTTCACTGGTGCAACCTCTTTTTGTTTTTCTTAAAATCTTAGCTGATTAAATATTACCCTTCCTAAAATCTTGATGGTGCAGTCAATAAGGGAAATATGCAATAGCATTTAGGTGAAATACGATCCCCTTTTTTGAAGATGGGAACTATAATAGACCAGGCTTATGAGCATGGGATCTTGTGGCACAATGATTTATTAAATCTGTTCATGAGCATGGGACCCCATAGAATGATATTACATTTGATGAGGTCCACATACTATTCCTGATGGCTCCGCCACTTCTGGTAGGGCAACAACCAATGAGGGTGAGTTAATTTATCCAGAGGTAGGTCCCTCAAGCACTTCTATTCTACTAGATGATAGATGGTACTAAAGTGCCTAACCCATACTGAGCCTAGCACATTGCAAATCAAGTGATAGTTGACTGGGGCATCCCTTTGCCTAAACCTATTGGCGGTATCCCAAAACACTTTACTATTATTCATGAGTGCTGCATTTTTCATGAGTTCCCAATTGGAACAATTAGCACACGCAACTTGAGAACTGTGGCCCCTCATCAAAGCCCCACTGCCCGCTGAGTTTTCTGTGGGGAGGGGCTTCTTAATACTTAATAACATTAGAGAGTCCATATATGTTTGATAGAACTTCAAAGCGGTTTGCTATAGGTATACAAATCATGCCCACTATGCAGAAAGGAGGATCATGCTCCAGCCCAGCCGGTTGTAAAACCTGAGGCACTTGTGGTATATCCACCTGTCTACTCTGATCACTGTTGTAGAACTTGGATGTCGGGTGCTTGCGTGTCAGCAAATGGGAGAGTCTGGGTTTGTAAAAGTAACCCAGTGGAACTAGGGCTATACGACCCCTTATTCATGGTCCCAAATAATAGACTTTGCACCAAAACGGGGGATCAAATGTTTACAATAACACACTCACCTGTTGTATTGACTGGACCGGTCCCAGTCCTTCCAGCCCTGCAACTGAACAAGATGTCGTCAGCAAGGCAGAGGGGAAAATTCCTGCTTCAAAGAAATCAGTCCAGGACTTTAATATAAAGTTCCTCATGGAACTCCTCTTGGTCGCTGTGTAAAGAGGGAACTCTGGTTACAATTTCCATGTTTGGGCTGGCTATAGAAGAAACGTTGATGTTGGTCCAACTGGGAAGAAAAGCAGTCCCACTCGCCTCATACCCAGCCATATACAAATTTGGTGAGGCACTCGCATCCCTCTGGCTGAGCACAACCTCATTCACAACCTCATTTCCAGGTGGCAATCGCAACCCAGAAATCTTGTTAGGCCCAGACATCTGAATGGAGGGACTGAAATGACTCATACTGGATAATGGCTCCCCAGACTCTCCAGAAAAGGCAAAACATTGGAGGTGTGGTTGAGAATCAAGTGTTGGTTGAATATCCATGTTTGTGGCATTTGGCTGCATCGATATTTGGGGCAACAGCCATGAGAAAGTTGAAGCTGTGACTTAATAGCTTTTAATCAATTGATAAAAGAAGAAAGTTCCACCCATAGAAATGCGTTGATTTTAGTGCAACAGTCCCCCACAAAATGCTCTAACCAGAAAGGACTTGAAGTTAAATTTCTCAAACCCCCAACAAAGTTGAAGGAGGGAATGAGGCAGTCCCAGGATCATAGTTTAGCTTAATTGGCTAGATTCCTCTTTTTACCTGTTAGGTCTTCCCCACTTAGCCTTCTTATTGGCTGCTGATTGAGGACTGACAATGTCAATTGTTGCTACAGTAGACGGATTCTTAGCACTAGCAACTGAAGTATTAGAGGGCGAACGTAAGATTGAGACAATAAGTGTGTAATTTACTGTATGAGCTGTAGCAGAGCCACATTGAGGGAACGACTTCTCTCTGTCAAGGTAATTTCAGTGCTAATGACTCCCATGGTCCTTTCCACCATCCTACAGATGGAAGTGGAGTAGAAATAGATTGTCCACCAGTAATTTTCCTCTTTCCCATTTAAAGAAGTAGAGTGACAGCCAAAACGGCTTAGATGCAGATACACAAATTACGCAATTTGAGAGGCACATTAACAAGTAAAAACAGGAAATACCTTAAAATGTGGAGAAAAATGAGGTGGCCAGCCCAGTGTCCTTCTTGCTCCGAAGGGTGTGGACAGGCCCACCCTAGGCCTGAGGTTTGCCCGAGAGCAACCCGTGCTGTGGAAATCTGTAGAACCTGTGGACCCCCAAGTCATTGAAAACCCACCTCCTGGGGGTAATGGACTGCCCTGCCATCACAGCTTAGGAGAGTGTGATGTGGGCCTCTGTTTACACATTCCAAAATACTTACACCATTTGTGACAGTTGAAATGCATCTAGCTTTGTAAATATTTGGGTTTAAATACATCTGGGTTTAAAAATATGAATCATGGTGGGCCCAGGTTTGGAGCCTATCTTGGCTAAAATTGTTTGAATTGCATCTTTCTCAGATGCAGCAGATTATGACAATTAGATGTGGCGTCAAAAGAGATCCCTAAATATGTGAAAGTGGGTACTTTTTTTAACCCGATTAACATGGTGGGTTTTAGCTCTGATGCTTGATGATGCACAAGTTATCACACATGACTTAGTGTAATTCGTCTTTAGGTGACGCTCTTCCATGAAACTGTGAATCAGCTCACTAATGCCTGTAAACCAATTGTCACTTTTGTCATGAGAACAGGGTGGTCTGAATAAAGAAGGACAAGAACTGGTCTGTTATCCTGCATCAGAGTGACTGCCCCCATCTCAAGCAGAGAACATTTCAAGCTGTTATATACAAAGTTAAAAGGAAGGGGACCAATACACACCCCTGCTTGACCACTCGCTCAACATTAATTGTATCTAAGCACTCACCGACAGGTCCAAACATAATCCATGCTGTGACATCCAAGTGAAGAAAAACACTGAAGGCTTTCAACACCCATTGAAATCATCAGATTCCAGAGACTTAAAATGATTTACACAGTCAAATGCAGAGCTTAAGTCTATAAACGCTGAGTGGAGACATTCATGCTTCACTCTAGTAAATTTATTAAGGAATGGATACAGATGTAGGCATTGTGCTGTGATCCCGAGGCCCTCTTAAAAACCGACTTCACCTCAGATAGAATGGATTTCTCTGAGACCCATGCCTCAAGGGGATCAAGGAGGACTCTTTCCACCACCTTGGCTATGGCATCGTTCAAGGAGGATGACAAGTAACACTTAGGGCATATTTCCATTTTTATATATTGGCACAATTATAGACTGGAAACGCAAAGTAGGTGGGTCAGTAAATTCACTCACTTCAATACTTTGCTCAATAATGGAGATAGTACAGACATTTACAAACAGGTTAACCCTTTAACTTATGACAGAAATCTCCAACTCCACACCAAATCCGTCTCTCAGTCGTCAGAACTTTTGCCACTGTGTTAGAATTGAGCACACGTCAGAATTCATCAAGGTTCACCAATTTTAAAGTTCAGTCAATGATGAGATGTTTAGTGTGTTTTTAAAAGTTTTAGTTCTCATTTAGAGATTAGCAATAATTTTGTCTTTTATTCGGATTAGTCAGATATATTCAGTTACAGAAATATTGAGAACAATTTGGTTGGACAAAGTATGAAAAATAACAGTGTGTTCCATAAAGAAAATAGTCTGTATCTTAATCTAAAAGACCTAACCTAACATGAAACCCAGAAAAAGATTCTTGTGGAAAAGAGCAAGGATTCAGAGCATCAAGCTGAAAGTCACAAGAGAGCAAAGTCTGTATTAAGAGCAGTTCTGGCAACTCAGCCGAGTTCCCCAATAGTTCTACTAGCCAACGCCAATCCAAGTTAAAAGCAAATTAATTGCATCCGTAGCTATGATTCGGCATAAAGAAAGAAAGTCTCCTCATGAAAGTTAAGGAAAACAAGAAAAACACAGTTGGCAGTAACTTAGAGTAAATTGGGCTAGCACTACTAAGTGCTAATGGGCAAGGCAGGGTAGATGTACATAGAATCCCGTAACTCTCTAACTAGGAACACGTACTATATAGAAAGCACAACATATGTTGCAAAAACAGGTGCTTAAGTCATTTTCAGCCAATGAAGAAGGATCTTCTGATGGTTCGTCACCCCTCCCCTCGGTTCCCATGGTAAACGTCCCTGTTTACATAATATTATGTGAATGTGGCTACAACGTATTACAAAAAGATACATGTAGGAAGGTGCTCATGAGAACCTGTGCAAACCTACTCTGTTAGCTGTTCAGTGTACCATTGTGAAACAATGGACTGCTCTATGAAGTGAAAAAATAATATCTAGCATGTCCTGGTTAGATCATGACAAGCGTTTTCTTCAACAATCCCTAATTCTACTAAACATTTTATTTATTAAAGCACTTAGAAGGTGACTTGATCTGATGAAATCAAATGGTGTGAGGAAAGAAAGAAATACATTTTCTTGAAATAGCACATTTTCTTACAATGATACAAATTATAGCTAAATATTGGACTAAATCAGCTATTCTAGGAGGCATTATTTTTTAAAGGAAAAGATAAATGAGCAAAATAAAAAAAAATGATGAGGCCTAGCCATGTAAGCATGATGAAAAATGGGAGCTTTCTGGCAACTACTAAGCTACATATTTGTTTTTGACATGTTTAAGAAATGCACATTTTCATAAAGTTTGTTTTTGTTACGCCTTCTCTCTGTTATTGTCAAGATATATTTTAGCATCCATGTAAGGTTAATATCATTTACATTTTTCTGCTCTATCAATGGCACCTACAGGTGGATGTTACAGCTATAAAGATCCATAGGGACCCCGTCTGGTCCAGATGCCTATTATGAGGGGTGTGCTTAATAGCTGCAATCACTTTGGGAAGATCAAACATTAGGTAAGTAACTTGCCTCTTTTCAGCAATTCTATTTGCTGAGTGAATGGTGCCCTCCTGAGAGGGTTGGGTGTAGCTGGAAGAGAAGTGAGTCAGCCAGTAGGCAAATGAAATAGAAGTGCCAGTTGGAGCTTGACCGTTGTCTTTGAAAAAGGTTGCATTTTACAGTTATCCCAAAGAAATAACAGTCATTGCTTTGGCTGACAGTCCTTAAACTCTCCCAGTGTTTATTGGACTCGTTAAACCATCTAAAATGCTTTGAATTTTATAGGAATTAGCAGTTGTTCCCTAATGGATTGACAAATGGCCCCAAAAGAGTCTAACATTGCATCTGTCTCGACATCCTTCCCGAACACAAAGCAAAATAACCTTCATAATGGGTTATTACAGTATTTTGGAGCACAGCCCTATAAACAACACCCAACATCATAATTGCTCTCTTATTTTTCTTGACTTCAATGACTTCTGTCCTGCTTGGAGGACCTACAGGGCCTCCTTTGAGCGAGAGAATAAGCTCCAGCTGGTTCTGATCACTAATTCAATTAGGTATTGTAGCATTTCCCCTTCTGGCCCCCTTTTTTCTCCATTGGTTGCACATATCAGCAGCTTTAGACTGCATTTGCTTCACACAGCCACACATGATAAAAACAAATTGAGCTATGATAATATTTTAATAATACGTTGCACATATTATTTGTCATTCAGTGACTCTTCTTGGGATTCAGTCTGAACATTACGTACATGGTCGAACAACATGGTGTACTGTTTTCTTGTGCCCCGTCAGCAACATCTCGTAAAACTTTTAGACATAACACAGTAGCACAGCTGCAGTTGTCTAACACAATAGTTCTAATCATATAATCTGTGGCTCAGCCACTTGAAGAGCAGAGAGGAGAATCAGAGAGATCAGTCTTAGAATGGCGGCAGCAGCTTTGTGTAAACTGAGTCTACACCTATGAGGCGTACCACCTAACTACACATACCAGGTATGGGGTTCGGTGCTAATCCCAGAGATCAGTAATATATTCTTGTGCTCATAAAGTGAGGGCAGGCCTAGATAGAGATATTAGCTGCCAAGGTCAGGTTGTTTATTGTTTACAGCCTGTTAGTAATCACGATTAGGGCTCCCTGTTTTATGGTATTTATTGTTTTTTACATTTCTGTCAATATTTATCCATGTTTATTTTTGGGCCATTTTATCTGTATTTATCCATATTTATTTTGTGTTTTGCGTATAAATAAAGTTGTAAAACTGTACATTTCCATATTTATTGAACTGATAGACGCCCACTCATACTTTGATGTCTGTCATTTTTTAGGTACTTAAGCTGTCAAATATTATATAACAATACATTCACTGGTAAATACTACCATTATACCATAAATGTATGTTGACAATATGCCGTTATTTACCGAAATTTCATCCTATTTTTAATTTATCATGCTGTCCATCTGAACAGCTGCTGGCCTATAATTCATGAGTCAGCATGGAGAGTCACTTAAAAGAAGCACAATTTTTTGTATTTATCCACTTTTAAAAATAAATGCAAGCAGAAAACACGTTGTTTTCTGTCTGTATTGATCTGTAAAAATCACTACATACGGAAAACAGGGAGCCTTAATCGTGATTTATTTTCTCAGTTGTATCTGTTTACTAATTGCAGCAAATCTGCTTCAAAATAGACTATGATAGGTTCAACAAATATATTGTAAACGTCCTTTGTGTCATTCTTTTGTTTATTATGTACATGTATGAGTGAGACCGAAAGATGATGATCTGTTTCCACTGTTCTCTTAGGAGCTAGAGGTTTATTTTCTAGGTTTGCCAAAATCACCAGGTACTCTGTAAAGGTTGAAAGTGCAGGTGAGGCACTGTGAACTAGTCGGATTTGGGCCTGCAGTTACTGACATGGTAGAGAGACTCAGTCCCTACATTCTGATGTCCTGTTCCCCCAAGGCGCAGTTCTGTTTCCAAACAAAATCCCTGCAACAGTGCTTTAGATATTATTATATACTCAATCATCATGCTACTAAAATCCCTTCCAGTGAAGGTAACCAATTCCTCTCGGGCGCGGGGGGATAAGGGACAGGGCAGGTAGGTCAAGTGCTATTGTACGGTCATATTTAGCTAAAATCTGGTTCATAACCACCACAATGATTCAGGCTAAATTGCCTCTACATTAGCGTTTAGGCTACCATAAACTGCATTTTTAGAGACGGAGAGCGGACTTACATTAAAATCCCCAGCCTAGATAAGCAAAGTCTCATCAGTTGCCAATGATATCATGGTGTCAAAAGCAAACTCTACTGCGTTCACAATGTCTGTATTGTTCTTATCAAAATTGTCGTGGTAAATAATGGATCAGGACAGATATCTGCCTGGAGCCCAACTCCATACCAATTATGTGGAAATGTGCAGAATTATAATAAAGAAATGGAACTTTACCATGAGGGGTAATCAAGATTAGAACTAAGAAGCCACCGCTTGACCTTCCTGCTCTAGATGCAATTGGCGGGCCAGCGACAGACGCATAATCATTTAAATAGTGCATCCCGGCCGCTCAAGTCTATTGGTAACAAATTACGTCAAATGAGACCCAGTCAGCATTGTTTAATTTGCTGGATAGTCCTGCCATATTCCAGAATGCCAATCTAAAGGCTTACCTAGCCTGAGCCATTCAATTGTCTCATGAGAATAAATGGCTCGAGCACCAGTGTGAGGGGAACCCTGACTGATGCAAATAATGTTATCAACAGAAATGGTTTGACAGAGTTAACAGGGTTGGCTGGCATTAGTCCTCCATCTAATTATGGTTTATGTCTGTGTTAAATGCTAGTGGATCATCTAAACCATCAGGTTTAATCATATCCTTGATGGCTTGCTAGGGCAGAGTCATGATAACAAGTTAAAACTCACTTTTGAAGTTTTTTAGTCAGAAGGTAGATTAACTCCTTCCTAAAGGATAATCCTTCTTCCTGTTTGGGAGAAGAATCTTTACTTAACCATTCATTTTTATTTTTCATTTTAATTTTCGGCTTTGATTCTTGTGAACCGATTAACCCAACGACGTCACCTTTAGTAGAATGATGCTGGGCTGCAATATCACTTGCTTGGGGTTAGGTTCCCAAGTCTGGACAAGGTGTCTGCTTTAGCATCCTTGCGCCCAGATCTATACGTGGATGACAAAGTCATATTCACTAACAAATGTCATCCACTATCACTGACTGGGAGACAGGGCTCTAGTTAAGTATAGGAATTCCAGATTACTATTATCAGACTAAATGGTTATTGTTTGTTTAGCTCCTAAGAGTATCCATTCCTATAATAGCATTTTAATTGTGAGCAAATCATAGTCTGCTGTTGTCTAATTTTGCTTCATGAAGAAGAACGTCACCAGGTGTAATTTTCCAGACTCTGGGTGCCTCTGTGAAAGGCCCCAATCCAAAGCAAAGGCTGAGGCATTTGCCTCAATCAAATCAGTTCAGATTTTAGGTAACATAAAATTGGGGCCTTGCTGAAGGTTACTTTAAGAATCTGTAAGGCACTAGCAGCCTCAGATGTCCATTTGAATTTTACACATTTTAAAAATATTTTTGTTACTGAAATCAAAGTTTCTGAGACTTTTGGTATGTGCCTTTGATAGACATCTGTGAATCCCAGAAAGTTCAAAATTTATGTAGGTGCAATTGAATTAAATACATTTTCACCTTCTTTTTCTCCATCTTAATGCCTGTTGGTGAAATAATGAGCCCGAGAAATTCAAATGACATGACATGAAAAAAGCACTTACCAAGTTTTACGGACAAGTATTAGTCTGGAAGGCATTACACAATTTGATGTACATGCTTCCTCCATCTGTTATAAGATGGGAATACCATTTATGGAAACTATTACAGAGTTATACAAAACGTCTCACAGAACTCTGTTGATGAAGAATTGGAAGGTGTGAGGGATGTTGCAGAGTTCAAAAGGCATGATGCATACTTGTAGAGACCCAAATTGGTTTTAGAAGCAGTCTTCTATTTGTCACCCTCTTGGATTCTGACTAAATGATACCTACTGTGCAACCCCAATTTTGTGCAAATATTATCATTGGAAACCTGGTTCAGGAGAATGGATAACTGCGGTAGTGGATACTGGTTCTTACTGTTACTTTACTAAGCTCACAATCATCACACAGGTATGTAAGAACAGTGGGAAGGATACCAGAGATGATCATTGTCTTATGAGGCCATTGGTTTGTAAATGTTGTCACTTGCTCTGTCACAGAAAACATTTGGCTATATGTCAATGAGGCCCCTGACATAAGGTCTATACAGCAATACAAATTCCTGTGTGGGTGCAGGACGTTAGTATGAGTCTCATCAAATACCTGATATTGATTATGGAAGATATTTTTACCTAAGCTATCTGTGATGTTGCAGCACAAGGGCAATTGAATGCTGAAGATTCTAAGTAGCAGTTTTTATGGCAATGTGGTGAGATAGTGTAACTTTTCTTATCAAGTAATATATGTTTGGGTTGTGGATACTAAGCAATAGAATGCCTCAAATGGCCCCAAATAATGGTATAACAATTAAATCAAATATGATCTTTTTAGTTTCACAGGTCATGAGTAGCGGTTAAGCTTGAAAGGTGATATGCACTCTGAATGGCTATGAACCCTCCACTGTCATGACTGGCTTTGCTTTATGAATATGGGTAGACACAGGTGCTTAGCTAAAGTGACATCGAAGAAGTTAACTGTGGCCCCAGAGTCTAACTACATTTGGATAGGAACCTGTTTCTTGAGAGCTTTTTAAATTAAAACGGGTTGGGAGAGATGCTTGCAACTTGTTTTTACTGCATTTATTTGACTATATGAGACACTGTTTGAAGGTCTTCCTGATAAGGTGGTCTCACTCTGAACTGGAGCTTCTAGTTTCCCCACTTGTCTCATGCTTCCTGGTTTGTTATTGTCACGTTAGTGGACTTAGATTTTGCTCTGCTTTGGCAAAATGCATGGTGCCCATGTTATAAACACAAATTCAACTTCCTTCTCTTATCTTTCTCTTCCGTTGAAAAAAGACTGTTCACTACCTGATAAGCATGGGTTAGTCAACCTTAGATTGTTAGTTCTCAGAATCTTTAATACTTTCTTGGAAACATTAGCAAATGCACTAAACTCCATGAACATTCTTTTTCATATGCATGCGTATGACACGCAACTTTAGCTGAAAATCACCTCCTCCGAAGACTTTACCTCACTGAACTCTACCCTGATGAGTACCCAAAACTGGCTAACTGAAAACCACCTCCTGCTCAACACCACCAAAACAGAATTCCTTCTCATATCTCCTCCTAATCACACCCCCAAGGTAGTCCTCTGCATGAAACACCTCACTGCCTACAACTGCTCTCCTCACATCATTGATTCAGCTCAATCTCTCGGAATCACTCTGGACACGCACTTGAACATGAAGAATCATATTAGTACGTTGTGCAATGGTGCTAACCACCAGATGAGGATTCTTAGAAATCTCAAACCATCCCTTCCACAAGATGACTTCAAGCAGGTGGTTCAAGTGCTTGTCCTGCTGAGGCTAGATTATGGCAGTGCTATGCTCTGTGGCCTCCCCAAATAAACCCAAATATACCTTGGCCTCACTTAGGGCTGCCTTGAATGCCGCTGCCAGATTGAGTACGGGTACAAAAAGAAATGCTCACATATACCCAGCCCTAAGATCATTGGTTGCCCTATGAAGCAAGAATACAGCTAAAGATTGCCTGTTTGACGCGCAAAGCACTCCATTTCAAACCCTCCGGTTATCTGGCTGAAAAGATAAAATTATCTGGAGGGGGTAGACCATCAAGAAGTGCAAACTCTCTCCTCTTGAAACCTCAGAATTTTCGCAAAAAGAAAACGAGGCACAGAGCTTTCTCTGGCTCAGCATGAAGATCTGGAACTCTCTGCCACCGGAAGTTCACAGAATCTCCTCCACGGCTGCCTTCAAACATGAAGTAAAAATAATCCTAATGAGCAAGAACTTGCCTTAAATGGTCATGGTTCGTCTGTTTTCTCAATGCCCCTCTGACTATGTTTTTTATTGGTCTAACAACGATGAAGCTCAGGGTTGTCTGATATACCCTATTAAGTAATGTTTGCTCTTAGCTAAAGATCATATTCTTTGTTACCCACTTTGCCATTTTCCCTTTACTATTTCCTTCCCTTCCAAAATATGAAGCGCTCGGATACCCTTCGGGGTTATGTTCACTCTATACAAAACTTTATGAATGAAATAGAAAAATAAATACAATTCCTTTTCCTTTGATCGTATTATTAGAACCATCGGATGAGCTCGCCCTTGATTTCCTTTCAGTTTATTAGGACCATGGTCTAATTTTATTATAAGATTAAATCCGCGAACTCCTCATGCAGATTTAAAAATTAAGCCTCACTATTTTTATTTCATCATGTAGACCACTGTAAAATAGAGAAACACTCTTATCCTCATGCCAATTTATCTCTGTTACAAACCAATTGACCCAGGACAGGTAGCTAAACTGATCTCAGTTTCCCTGCTTTAATTTAATGTATTACCTAATTGTTCACAGTCAGCATAAGGTAATGCTTGGCGAAACATTTCCTCATGTCTTTTTGAAAGGCTGGGTCTGAACAAAAAGTGTAGAATGCACTGGTTGATAAAAATGGCATTCTTTCTATTGTCTCCAAAGAACAGTTTAGGTGGAGCAGGTGGCACAGTGATCAGGGTAACCATTGTTTGCACTACCAGACACTGCATTACAGGTGTAGTCTCAACCAAGCAAGCAGCAGCTGAAGCCTAACATCGGGCAGAGGGAAGTGTAGGTTATCCTGTGGACGCTCACACACATTATGGCAATATTGTCCCTGACACAAGGTCAATATGACATTTAAAATCCCTGTGTGTGTGTGTAGGATGTTAACCTGAATCTAATTGAATTCCTCTGCAAAGCCCTGATATTGATCATGGAGGATATTTTCACCCAAGCTATCTGTGATGGAACATGACAAGTGTGTTGGGATGGGTGAATACCACTTGTACCCGCACAATGCCCGTAATTGCAATGTCAATGTATACTCTAACTTGTGCCCACAGAGCAGCGTTGACACCAGCAATAATCATACCAATGCATTCCGTGATCCAGGCTCATACGATAATATTTTTGTTGCGAATAACAAGATTGTCAGCGTGCGTTCAGACCAGAGAAAACATGATCTCATTAATACCAGTACAAACTATATCAATGTACAAAATGGCAACTGCATGCGTAATGATGATAATGTCGATAAAAATGATGAAGGTGGCTGCTATATTACCTTTTGGAGTTCCGATGAGCCCACATCATTACTGCTAGATCTACTCAAGGTGACCTCCATCACCCCCAAGTCAGAGATAAGTGATAGCGTAGGTCCTGCTACTTATGCCTACACCTTTTGAGTAACAGGTCACAGGTGAGGTCCCCCATAAATCAAAGACAAACATGCATCCAGGAAAAACCGAGATTGAGTCCACAGATAGATAGTTGCACCACAACCAAGTCCGAGATAATTGGCCCCAATAAAATCAATTTGGCCAAAGGTTCACGTTCACCAGAATTACCACAAAGCTAGCTACCACATGTAGATAGGCACATTCAACCAAACAAGACACGGAAGGAACACCACGCAAACTGATCACATGCTCCTCATGCCCAACATGTGGACACATACAAGCCCACAGTAGCTCTCCCTGAGGTCAGGAGCCATCTGGGTTCTTATAAGATGCCCATGTATGTTGATGTACAACAGAGAAGCTTCTTTGGAATGTAGAGAAGTGTTTTTTTGTACCTCAGGATCTGGATAAATGGACCGCCAACACTTTGCATATTGGGAGATTTTGAGCAGATGCGTTCTGTCCAGGCAATTCCGGTCACAGTGTTTAATTAAACAAACTTGTTTCTGCTTTGACAAATGCCTCTGGTCTTTTCATTTATTTAGGGTAAATTCATATCTAAGCAACAAGTGCAATTGAAGGATTAGGATTTGAATAACAGTTTTTATTGCAATGTGGGGAGACTAGAGTAACTTTCTTTTTCAGCTTATTTATTTTTAGGCTGTGGACACTAAGCAATGAGATTCCTAAAATGACCCAGAATAATGGTGTGTATATAAAATCAAATGTGATCCATTTAGTGTGGCCAGTCTCACAGGTCATGGGTACTGGTTTAGTTTAAAAGGCGATTTGCTCTCAGGATGGCTACCAACCATCTACTGCCCTAACTGGCCCTGGCTTTTTTATATGAATTTTGGGTAGACAAATGTACTTAGCTAAAATTATGTCAAAGATTCCTCTGGCCCTAGAGTCTAACAACATTTGGATTGGAACATTCAGGGGAGCAATTTGAATTACTACTGGTAAACAGAGATGCTTGCAACTCGTTTCATTTGTATCTACTTGACTATTTGAGACAGTGTTTAAAAGACCTCCTCCTGATAGGATAATCTCACTTATAATTGGGTCTTCCAGTGATTTGACTTGTTGGATACTTCGTGGATTGTTATCACCAATTTAGTGGACATAGGTTTTGCTCTGCAATCTTTTTGCAAAATACAAGGGTTGTCCACATTATAAACACAGATTCAACCAGCTTCTCTTATCTTTCTCTTCCTTTGAAAAAGGACTTCCCACCACCTCCGTATGCATGGGTTCACCAGTTTCTTGGGTCTCAGTTTCCTGTTTTCAAATTGGATTTAAAAAAAACTGCTGTGAGATCAGCTCCCCCTTGATCTGTTTTCCCTTCATTAAATCAGTGGTCTATCTTCATTATCAGATCAATTTAATCAATGCAAACAGGCAGATTTACAACCTAACACAAAATATTTTTTAGTTCACTGTGTAGACCTCTGTAAAATAGAGAAACTCTCTTCTCCTCAGGCCAATTTGTTATCACTTACAAACCTGGAAAGATAAGTTAACAGATCTCAGATTCCCTGCTTTTTATTTATTACGTAATTTTCCACAGCCTCCATAAAGTTAGGGTTTGTGAATAGTTTCCTCATGGCTTCTTGAAAGGCTGGGTAGATTGCACTGATGCATAAAAATTGGCATATTTGGTATTGTCTGCAACGAACATTTCAGGCAGAGCAAGTGGCACAGTGCATCAGGTAACCACTGTTACCACCACTGGGCACTGCTGCACTACAGGCGCAGACTCAATCGAGCATGCAGCAGGTTGAGACTGAATTTGGGCAGGCGGGAAATGGGGGGGTTAGCCTGTGGAAGCATATATCCATTATGACAATGAGGCCTCTTATGTAAGGTCAATATGGCAATCAAAATTTCGGTGTCGGTGTGGGATGTTAGCCTGAGTTTTATCAACTAAGTCGAAAAGATCTTTAGTGCAGCACACTGGCCAAAAAAGCACATAAAACAGATAAAACAATAAAAACATGGAACAAAACATTAAAACATATATAACAAAATGACCAAGGTCATCGTTCTATAGCACTTACAATTGAAAAACTTGTTAAATATAACTTATGGCTGAAAATGTAAAATAATTTATAACAACTCTATATATAACATTTACAAATGTCTCAGTTGTAATCAAGAAACAGTTGCATCAGTCACTGACAGGCTTGCCGCCAGGCTTCCTAATGGGTATAGCACACATGTTTGGCCTTGTTCTCCAAACTTCCATAAAATACAGACTAAGTGCAAAGACTAACAGTTTGCTAGTGTCAAATCTCAGCATCCTGATAGGTTCTTTGTTTTCTTTGTAATCTAATATTTCCACCCCAGGTTTGTTCCAGTTTTAAACTGCGCTCTGTGATATGAGCTTGCCATCCCATGTGCTCTGTTAATATCTCACCTAGATACACAAAATCACGCACTGCTCCAGAGGAAACCCGGATAACATTGGGTCTGCTCTAGTGGAGTGCCCTGGATTCAGGACCATTTACTTGGCGTTAGTCACATTAATCGCTAGGCCCCTCATTTTACAAAAGCACAAAATTGATCTAACAGTTTTTGGAGACCCATAGGGGATTTGGTAAAAAAGAGAGTGTCATCTGCAAACATGAGGGTAGGAACCCTTGTATTTGCTAGCCTAGGTGCTTCATTGTCGCATTGATCCAGGAATTTGACAAGCCCATTAATAATGTGTAAAAAGAGTATGGGTTACTAAGCTGCCTGGCCTGACTCCTCTAATGATTGGGAAAGGTTCCGTGGGCTTGCCAGCATATCACACCTTATCTGAGCATAATTCCTTTCATGCAGCCTCACTATAATGTCTACCAGGTAGCAGGAAACCCCCATCTTGGCAGGCACCCACCACAGTGTCGTTCTGGGTACTAGATCAAAGGCTGACGGCAGGTGTACAAAAATGACATAAAGTCAACTCCAACTCAAGGTGACGGTCTGCTAGTAGACCATCTGCAAGCTAAACACTTGGTCCACTGGGCTGGTGCACTCTTTAAATCCCACCTGGAGAGGGGTCAGTGTTGCCTCGGCTGACATACTCTCCTGAAGTCTATCCAGGAATACTCTAGAGTACAGTTTCTGAGAACTGTCTTACAGCTCTGTAATTTGCAGGGTAGTCACATGAACCCTTTTTAATTATGGGGATATTTTCAGGGCACTTCAAACAGCCTCCCCTGTATCTTCATCACAATGTCTTGGCTCCTTACTGCCCAGTACATGACTCCTAGGGGCCTGACTGTCACCCTTCTGAGTGTATAAGTTAGTAAAGTGGTTTACCCAGTCGCTGGCTGCAATGTTTTTCTCAATCATGGAGAATCCCTCCCTATTACTAGATGACACAAATTTCCAAAAGGAGCGATGGTCCTTTGTTCTAAGGGTATCTAAAAGACCCTCCATTAGTCCTCACTCCCATATTCTTTTGGAATTGGCTGCCGCATTTTTGTAAGACTTCCTTGCAGCCTGCACTAGGGGCCACTCTTGCTTCTTTATCACTAAAACTGCCTGGTCTTAGCGTCTCTACATGTTTTGTTATACAAGGGTGAGGAGTGCTTCCTTATTGGTGCTTTTTTGACAACAACAAAAAAAAGATTTGTCAGTTTTTTGAACGTCCGTTTATGTACCACCTAGATCACTCTGATAGGCACCCTAGTGTCCCTGGTCAGATCCAGTGAGACCAGTCCCTCCATACCATCAACAACAAGACTATAAATCTGGCTAATGAACTCTTAAGATTGCTTCACGTTGCACCATTTAACCCTATGCCTATTACTTGCGAGCCTTAGTCTTCTGTCAAAATCCTCCCCCTGGGTGCAAGAAAATACACTGGTAGGTAGGCTCAGCTTGAGGATCAGGACACTATGATCACTGTCGGAACATCATGTCAATTAAGAGTGGCCATAATTTGGTGTCCAACAATAAATAGTCTATTAAGCTGGTATGATTTGGCCTATTGTATGTGTGCTTGCCTATTTTATCCGAACATGTTCTGCCATTCCATACACGTAGCCCCTGGCTCAATGTAAGCACATAAATTTGGACAGCTACAGGAGACCATTTCTTAATAGTGGATAGCTCAAGGGCTGGGATTACTTCTTCTGCCAAGAAAGCCTGGCTATCCAAACCCAGGGGTTCAAATGGACAGTTTAGATCAACCCCACTAATTTCTTTCCTTTGGGCTGGACGTGTGGCTAGGTACTCACTCAGGCAAACAATAACAATACATTTTATTTTGTTGCTAGTGGGTCTACTGTATACATTTTGAATGTAATATCAGGAGAAATAAGAAGACTAAGACATAGGATGTCAGGTAATTTTACCTTGACTTCTCTAATCAAACCCTTAAAAGTAGTTTTAACCCAAGTTGTTAGGCCTCCAGAAGGACCGCCCATGTCTCGGTTTCAGCAACAGCACAACCCTCAATTTGATATAGACTATGTTCCCATTCTTACCCCAGCCTCTGGATAGGCACATATATTCTTTGTATTGAAATGCTGTGTGTTCTGTTCACCCGAGTGATGTAGTTGCAATTGTTGGCCCTTTCAAAAATAGATACTTAACTGTCTGAAAAAACTAGTGAGCAGCTGAATCCTCCAGAAGGCTTCAACCTCCCGTTAACCCTGCAGGGGCACCTCTTAAACAATAAAAAAAAATTACTTTTGTGGTACAGCAGCTGCTGCACATTCCTGCCAATTAGCTTCAATCAACAGAACATTGCCTGAAGCTGTGTTGAACATTCCATGACCCCAACAGGTGCCTTGCTGCCAATTAGCCTCAATCATGGAAATTAGCCTGGAACAGTGATAAATGTTCTATGACCCCAGCAGATGCCTTCCTACCAATTAAAATCATAAGACTCAGCTTCTAGCAACTTCCAGTGTTTCCCCCTTCACGGTCCTGTAGCTGGCTAGCAGTTCTATAAAGAGACTGCCTTAGCGCATTAGCATTACTTGGTCTCCTTGCTAACCACTCACCTGTTTTCTATGATTGGCTCCTCTCATGACATCGTTCCAGCTTCCCCAGCGATCCGCTGCAGTCTCCAGCTACCAGCAGAACCACAATCCCCGAAAAAGAACAAGAAGAAAAAGATTAAACTAAAAACAAGACCAACTCCAGCTTCCAGGTATTCCTGTTCACAAGCAATATATGCGTATATTTAAATGCGCTAAGTTCAGTAACCTTCCTGAACAATTCCATTGCTTGGCAGTATTTTAAGTGCAACATCTAATCTCCTCTGACAGGGCTGTGTCAGACCCAGGCTATTTTCTTGACACCCCTCAAGTGTCTGTGCTATAAATAGACCTGCTTTCTTCATGGATTTTAACATTGCCTAAAGAAATCTACTCCTTACAAGACTGAGTCATGGACCAGTTACAAATCACAGAGTCAGGAACTTATTTTTTACGAGTTTTAACATCCGCTCAGACCTTTGCAAGATTTGAACCTCCAATTAAGTGAGTTCAGAAGACTGATTCATCGGAAGGACAGTGGCCGGTAGACGCTTGTTTAAGGTATTATCACAACTAATGGGCTACATAGTACAAGGGGAAAAAATACCTTAATATAATACACTCACCTACTCCCTTGTGCCTGACAGGTTCTCCTTAGCAGGTGCGCCACTAGATCTGAGGCGGGCCCTTGCGAGGTTTACTGCAGTCGCCAGGGAGGAGAACCACACCATCTGTGCCTGTGGTCGAAACTGTGTTATATCCTGACCCCGTGCATGTTCCTAGGAGGGATTCAGAATTGCCCCATCAGAACCACCTGGGGTTAAGGTTATTTGGCTTATCACAGAGAAGAACAAGCCACAAAAATAGTGTTCCCTTTGGGCAACATCATGTCAGACCTTGACCAAATCACTACTGATGACTTGGCCCAAGCCCCAGCCGCAGACATGACTAATCCAGGCAATCTAGCGGGGTAGTTCAACAACTGCAGATAGAAATAAGTAGATTAAAGATTGAAAACTCCACTCTTCAAGAGGAGTTGCAAAATTGTAATGTTCGGTTTACACTATTGCGAGATGCCCGGCCAAAAGTAACTCGTCCAGTTTTAGCTTCCCCAACATTCAGAGAACCTTTCCACAAGGTTGCCTCTCCACTTGTAGACCAGAATCTGCATGTGACTGTCGCCACACCTAATTCGGAGCCCTTATCCCCCAGAACACTTTCATGGTGACAGCACTAAATTTGCGGCCTTCTTGAGTCAGTGGCAATTACATTTCTCATGTAAACCCCAGGTCTTTCCCAAAGACACTACTAAGGTAGACTTTACAATTTCCAATTTAGGAGGAGTGGCGGCCCATTGGTCAATTCCCCTGGTTGAGAATAATGACCATATTTTACATAATTATCCTGCTTTCAATGCAACCATCACTAAGCTGTTCTCTAAATACACATCTATTCAGTTAAGACACTAATGAGCTTCTAAATCTTCAGCAGGAATCAAACGATCTGTTAACCTACATAATTACATTCAATCCTTCAGTAGCCAAAACACGTTGGCTAGAAGAAAAAAGAACCTTTTTTTTTTTACCAAGGGTTAAGAGACGATCTTAAAGATTTCTTATCACATATCATGAATCTCCCAGAGGATTACTATGAATGTATTGACCTGATGGTCAAATTAGACCATCAATTAGTGGAACAAAAAGGAGAAAAAACCTGTCATGATTCTGGGATAGTTGTTCTTATGACAGAAAAGAGGGAACCACATAATAGGGTACCAGAGGGTGAACCAATGCAAATTGGAGACATAAAAGGTCCCTTGTCTAGTGAAGAAAAAGAACTCCGCCTCAGATTAAACCTGTGCCTTTATTGAGGTAAGGGCGGACACTTTGCCTGTGAATGTACTGTCAAACCCAAGAAGAACAAAACCATTGCCAGTATGGAGAATTCCAATCAGGAACAGGGAAACTAGAGCTCTTGTTGGGAAACGAGGTCACCTCCTCGAGAGAAATTACTCAGATCTCGCAATATCTCACCAGAGTATGGAACATAGTCTCTCGCCATTTGACCATTAGGGTGACAGTAGTATTAGCAGCCCAACAGATGCATGTCTTACCGATGCTCATAAATTCTGATGCAACCAGGAAATTCCTTGACCTATCCCTGGCCACTAAATTGGGCTTAACTCAAATTCTAAAGTCAGAACCAGTTCAATCAGTGGATGGTTTCAAACTGTCCTCATTCTGAGTTCACTTCCCTACCGAGGCCCTAACTCTGTGGAAATGGGCACATGGGAAAACTAGTTTTTTACTTAATTGACACTCCTACATTTGGTGTAATCCTGGGCGTATCTTGATTGGAATATCACAACCCACAAATAGATTGGATAATTCACACAGTTACGTTAGGCTCCCCCCTGCGTACCACCACCTGTACCACCACCTGTTACCAAGAAGCTCAAGAGATTAAAAATACTTTACACTGTGCCCTTTCACTGTGTTCCAGTCTTGCTTGACCAAGTCTGAAACTCCACTATCTATACAAACCTAGACAGACATGGAACCCACCATCTAATCTGAATAAAGGAGGGGGATGAATGAAGAACTGCATTTAGAACTAAATTCTGACTACTGAGTATACAGAGACACCCTTTGGGCTATGTAATGCAGCTACAGCATTCCAATATTTTATCAATGAAGTTCCCGGAGAATTTTTGGACGTGTGTGTGATCGTCTATATTGATGATGTACTGATTCATTCCAACTCTGAACAAGACCATAAGGAACACACACTCTCAGTCCTACAACAAATGTCCCTTTCATGTGTCATCAGTAGAATTATTAGGTTAACACATATCACCTTCTGGAATCACTATGGATCCCAAAAAGGTAGAAGTGATTAGAGCTTGGCCAGCCCCCACTTCAGTAAAAGAAGTCTACAGATCCTTAAGTTTGCACATTTTTATTGCTGATTCATTTCAAACATTTCGAAAATGATTGCGCCCATCACACACTTATTATGAAAGGGTCAATCAAGCCTTTAATTGGTCTCCAGCAGCTGTCCAGGCATTGGCAATCCAGAAAGATGAATTCACCACAACACCAATACCCCAACATGCACACCCAGACTAGCTCTTTTACGTGCTGGCCGATTGCCGTCGGAGGAGTTCTACCGCAAAAGGACCCAAAAACTGGTCATATACATTACATTGCCTTTTATTCTAAGAAACTAATTCAGGCGGAAAAAAACCATATGGTCACTGAAATAGAGCTAGCCATTAATTTGTCCTCACCGATTGGCAACATTAGCTCCAGGGATCCAAACACATGGTCACAATTTTTTCTGACCATAAGAACTTACAATTCTTCAGTTCTGTCAAGGTATTGACTCCACGCCAAATGCTGAGGCTCCATATCTTTAGTAATTGCGATTTTACTATCATATATCGACTAGGTGCCAAACAAATTCAGTCAGGCACTCTGTCTAGAATATGTCATACTAACACCCTGGGTCCTTCACCTGACACCCCAAAAATTATTCCTACGGAAAGACTAGTCACATTCAAAGAAGTTGAGACTTTCATGAAAGACATACAGAACGAACATCAAAATTGGATACTCATGTCGGGCACAAAATTCAAAACAGACTATAAAGGATATTTATCTCTTTTACAAGAAAAAACTCTTCATACCCACAGATGAGTTACAACACAAGGCAATTTAATGGATGGATGACTCTACTTTAGGGATTGACAAGACTCTAGAGCTCTGTAAAAAAGATTTCTGGTGTGAAAATATGCATAAGGCTATAAAGGTGTATGTTTCCACCTGCCCAGTCTGTTTCCACAACAAGCCCACTGTCAGGGCTCACCTTCAGCTTCTCGCTGGTTGCCGTAGTCTTGCACAGGAACAGAAGTCGCTAACTTCCCGACTCCCACTACCAACCACTCAGCCCCAAGAGAAATTACTTGGCGCTAACTGATCAATGAGGGGGAAGGGGGAAAAGTGGATAAAATAATAAACAAAAGAAGAGACTGGTCCTGGACCTTCTGGTTTTCTGTCTGGGATCATTTTTCAGCCTTTGATCTGCCTACCGAAGCCTCCTAAGGAAAACTAAACACACAACAATTATATGTTTTTCCTTCTCTACTCTATTTTACTTCCTATTCCTATTATTTCTTGTGATTAGCTACCTACCCAGGATCCTAAAACACCTTGCCTCTCTTCTTGGCCCAATGTTCCCTTTTCCTCTTCTGTGTTAGAGTGGGTCTTTATCATCTGTAAAACATTTTTCATTGATTAATCACCTAACTTATTATTTTGTTCTTATTATGTTAATCCTCTACCCTTTACCTACCGGGTGTGTTTTATTCTGGCTTTTTCTTTTAAACCTTGTCGTCTTTCTTTTCTTTTTACATTAGCTAAAGTCAGTTTGGGTTCTGTCTTCCTTAAGCTCTAAATTATCTTCTGTTGGCCTTCTCTCCACTGGGAAACTCAGCGCTGGTTCCACTCTGGTAAGTTTTTCTCCACAGATAGTTTTTTCTCTATCCTTTTCAACTGTCTTTAATGCCTTGTGTTTTACACCTCTTTTAACTTGTTCTCAAAATTAATTTATCTTCTCTTATTTTCCTTACAGGGTTCTGCGTCTTTAAATAACCGCTTTCAATGGTGAGTTTAATTGCTCTCTCTAATTGGTATTCTTTTAAGTTTACGAGACAACATTTACTATTCCTTTAAACACTCTGTCATTAATCACTTAGCTTTTCTTGTTTTCTTTTCAGGTATAGCAGAATCACTGCTCGGCTCCGACGTGAAGAAAAAACAAAACTCTGTGTTCCCCCCCCGGAATTTACTTCAACTCCGAAACTCTGTGTGCATCTTCTTTCTTCAAGGTAAATATTACTTTCAGTTTCTATGACTAGAGAAGGGTCACTAGGTTCAGACTATACTTCGAAAATCTAGGATTTTTAACTTCAAAAACTACGGGCGCTAGAACATCTACCTTCTCTGAGGAAATGCAATAGTGAAGTGCGCAATACTGCAGGTGTGCGCGCGTCACATCAGCCCTCTCTGGATTTGCCAATCAACTAGACCGCACACCCAACACCTTAGCGGCCATCTTGGAATTGCGGACATGCCACCAACTCGACCACTGATGTCTGGTTTTCGACCCTGTGGCACCACTAGAGTTTAACCGATTGCAAATCTCTTTGGAACTTAAACTAGGGATCCTGACAGTACCCCCCACCAAAGATGGTCCTCCCACCCTGGGCTTGGTTGGATTGCGCTGATAAAAATTTTTTATGAGTCTACGAGCATGTACATCCAAATCTAATTCCCAAGACCGCTCCTCTGGACCGTAGCCTTTCCAATCAACCAGGTAGTACAGTTTTCCTCTAACTAGTTTTGAGTCTAGAATTTCTTTGACCTCAAACTCCACTCCTGTGTCTAGCTGAATGGGGCGTGGAATTGATTCTTTCCTCAGATTTGGAACTGCTTTTTTCAATAGGGAAACGTGAAACACTGGGTGGATCTTGAATTTGGAGGGTAAAGTCAATTTATAAGTCACTGGGTTAACTTGCTCTGCAATGGGGTAAGGACCAATGAATCGGGGTTGGAATTTTCGGTTCCCTTTTAATCTTAGATTTTTGGTATTCAACCAGAGTTCGCCTCCTATTTCTAAAGGAGGAGGTTTCTTTCTTTTCTTGTCTGCGTACTTCTTATACGTTTCATTAGCCTGTTCTAGATTCTTTGATGCTAATTCATGTACTGAACTTAAATGAGATACCAAGTCCTTGACTGCTGGGACTGAGAGCTCAACATCTTGTACTGCAGAGTTTGGATGTCTTCCGTAATTTAAATAGAACGGAGAGTACCCAGTGGACACATTCTTCGCGTTGTTATGAGCAAATTCAGCTGTCCACAAGTAGTCAGGCCACTCCCCATCCTGTTTCAAAGAGAACAATCGTAAGTATTGCTCCAATTCCTGGTTCACTCTTTCCGTTTGTCCATCCGTCTCCGGATGAAAACTGGTGGAAAAACGAGTTTCTACACCTAATCCTTTCATAAAAGCTTTCCAGAAATGTGAGACAAATTGAGTTTCCCGGTCAGATACTATGACCTTGGGTGTTCCATGCAACCTTACAATCTGTGTACTAAAATGATTTGCTAATTGTTTCGCTGTTGGAATTCCCTTTAAGTCCAAAAAATGTGTCATTTTCGTGTATGCATCTACTATTACTAGGATTGTGTTTATTCCATGACATGATGGTAAATCTGTAATTAAGTCTAAGGTGATTGTGTGCCAAGGATGAGGAGGAATGGGCAAGGGTTGCAACAGCCCCTGGGGAGCGTGCCGTTCTGATTTTCCCTGAGCGCATATCTCACAGGTTTTCACATATTGCTCTATATCCTTATTCATCTGTGGCCACCAATATTTTCTTTTGATTAAATCTGCCGTCTTGAACTCTCCCTTGTGCCCAGCTAACAGATGATCACGACATTCCTGCAAGGCTTGCTTCTGCAACGCTATAGTTGGCAAATACAATGCACCTTCTTTGTAAGGTAATTCATGTCGAACTTCTCTTCCATTCTCGTGTTGAGCCCAATCCAGCATTTCTTCGGGGGTCAGAGCCTGGGTCACCTGCTCCTTGAAGTTCAGAATATCTGTGGCACCGATGATTTTAGTGTCTGGTGTGATCGCTTGAGCACTGAGTGGGTTCTTCTCTTCTCCAGTTCCCATTCTGGACAAGGCGTCCGCCTTTCCATTTTGCGTACCCTGACGATATGTTATCACAAAGTCATAATCAGCAAAATACAGTGACCAACGAAGTTGGCGAGGTGTTAGAGTTCTGGCTGACTTCAGGAATTTTAGATTGCGATGGTCCGTGTAAACTGTTACCACATGGTGAGCTCCAACATTTACTATTCCTTTAAACACTCTGTCATTAATCACTTAGCTTTTCTTGTTTTCTTTTCAGGTATAGCAGAATCACTGCTCGGCTCCGACGTGAAGAAAAAACAAAACTCTGTGTTCCGCTCCGGAATTTACTTCAACTCAGAAACTCTGTGTGCATCTTCTTTCTTCAAGGTAAATATTACTTTCAGTTTCTATGACTAGAGAAGGGTCACTAGGTTCAGACTATACTTCGAAAATCTAGGATTTTTAACTTCAAAAACTACGGGCGCTAGAACATCTACCTTCCCTGAGGAAATGCAATAGTGAAGTGCGCAATACTGCAGGTGTGCGCGCGTCACATCAGCCCTCTCTGGATTTGCCAATCAACTAGACCGCACACCCAACACCTTAGCGGCCATCTTGGAATTGCGGACATGCAACCAACTCGACCACTGATGTCTGGTTTTCGACCCTGTGGCACCACTAGAGTTTAACCGATTGCGAATCTCTTTGGAACTTAAACTAGGGATCCTGACAGTACCCCCCACCAAAGATCGTCCTCCCACCCTGGGCTTGGTTGGATTGTGCTGATAAAAAAGTTTTATGAGTCTACGAGCATGTACATCCAAATCTAATTCCCAAGACCGCTCCTCTGGACCGTAGCCTTTCCAATCAACCAGGTAGTACAGTTTTCCTCTAACTAGTTTTGAGTCTAGAATTTCTTTGACCTCAAACTCCACTCCTGTGTCTAGCTGAATGGGGCGTGGAATTGATTCTTTCCTCAGATTTGGAACTGCTTTTTTCAAAAGGGAAACGTGAAACACTGGGTGGATCTTGAATTTGGAGGGTAAAGTCAATTTATAAGTAACTGGGTTAACTTGCTCTGCAATGGAGTAAGGACCAATGAATCGGGGTTGGAATTTTCGGTTCCCTTTTAATCTTAGATTTTTGGTATTCAACCAGACTTCGTCTCCTATTTCTAAAGGAGGAGGTTTCTTTCTTTTCTTGTCTGCGTACTTCTTATACCTTTCCTTAGCCTGTTCTAGATTCTTTGATGCTAATTCATGTACTGAACTTAAATGAGATACCAAGTCCTTGACTGCTGGGACTGAGAGCTCAACATCTTGTACTGCAGAGTTTGGATGTCTTCCGTAATTTAAATTGAACGGAGAGTACCCAGTGGACACATTCTTCGCGTTGTTATGAGCAAATTCAGCTGTCCACAAGTAGTCAGGCCATTCCCCATCCTGTTTCAAGGAGAACAATCGTAAGTATTGCTCCAATTCCTGGTTCACTCTTTCCGTTTGTCCATCCGTCTCCAGATGAAAACTGGTGGAAAAACGAGTTTCTACACCTAATCCTTTCATAAAAGCTTTCCAGAAATGTGAGACAAATTGAGTGCCCCGGTCCGATACTATGGCCTTGGGTGTTCCATGCAACCTTACAATCTGTGTACTAAAATGATTTGCTAATTGTTTCGCTGTTGGAATTCCCTTTAAGTCCAAAAAATGTGTCATTTTCGTGTATGCATCTACTATTACTAGGATTGTGTTTATTCCATGACATGATGGTAAATCTGTAATTAAGTCTAAGGTGATTGTGTGCCAAGGATGAGGAGGAATGGGCAAGGGTTGAAACAGCCCCTGGGAAGCCTGCCGTTCTGATTTTCCCTGAGCGCATATCTCACAGGTTTTCACATATTGCTCTATATCCTTATTCATCTGTGGCCACCAATATTTTCTTTTGATTAAATCTGCCGTCTTGAACTCTCCCTTGTGCCCAGCTAACAGATGATCATGACATTCCTGCAAGGCTTGCTTCTGCAACGCTATAGTTGGCAAATACAATGCACCTTCTTTGTAAGGTAATTCATCTCGAACTTCTCTTCCATTCTCGTGTTGAGCCCAATCCAGCATTTCTTAGGGGGTCAGAGCCTGGGTCACCTGCTCCTTGAAGTTCAGAATATCTGTGGCACCGATGATTTTAGTGTCTGGTGTGATCGCTTGAGCACTGAGTGGGTTCTTCTCTTCTCCAGTTCCCATTCTGGACAAGGCGTCCGCCTTTCCATTTTGCGTACCCTGACGATATGTTATCACAAAGTCATAATCAGCAAAATACAGTGACCAACGAAGTTGGCGAGGTGTTAGAGTTCTGGCTGACTTCAGGAATTTTAGATTGCGATGGTCCGTGTAAACTGTTACCACATGGTGAGCTCCAACATTTACTATTCCTTTAAACACTCTGTCATTAATCACTTAGCTTTTCTTGTTTTCTTTTCAGGTATAGCAGAATCACTGCTCGGCTCCGACGTGAAGAAAAAACAAAACTCTGTGTTCCGCTCCGGAATTTACTTCAACTCAGAAACTCTGTGTGCATCTTCTTTCTTCAAGGTAAATATTACTTTCAGTTTCTATGACTAGAGAAGGGTCACTAGGTTCAGACTATACTTCGAAAATCTAGGATTTTTAACTTCAAAAACTACGGGCGCTAGAACATCTACCTTCCCTGAGGAAATGCAATAGTGAAGTGCGCAATACTGCAGGTGTGCGCGCGTCACATCAGCCCTCTCTGGATTTGCCAATCAACTAGACCGCACACCCAACACCTTAGCGGCCATCTTGGAATTGCGGACATGCAACCAACTCGACCACTGATGTCTGGTTTTCGACCCTGTGGCACCACTAGAGTTTAACCGATTGCGAATCTCTTTGGAACTTAAACTAGGGATCCTGACAGTACCCCCCACCAAAGATCGTCCTCCCACCCTGGGCTTGGTTGGATTGTGCTGATAAAAAAGTTTTATGAGTCTACGAGCATGTACATCCAAATCTAATTCCCAAGACCGCTCCTCTGGACCGTAGCCTTTCCAATCAACCAGGTAGTACAGTTTTCCTCTAACTAGTTTTGAGTCTAGAATTTCTTTGACCTCAAACTCCACTCCTGTGTCTAGCTGAATGGGGCGTGGAATTGATTCTTTCCTCAGATTTGGAACTGCTTTTTTCAAAAGGGAAACGTGAAACACTGGGTGGATCTTGAATTTGGAGGGTAAAGTCAATTTATAAGTCACTGGGTTAACTTGCTCTGCAATGGGGTAAGGACCAATGAATCGGGGTTGGAATTTTCGGTTCCCTTTTAATCTTAGATTTTTGGTATTCAACCAGACTTCGTCTCCTATTTCTAAAGGAGGAGGTTTCTTTCTTTTCTTGTCTGCGTACTTCTTATACCTTTCCTTAGCCTGTTCTAGATTCTTTGATGCTAATTCATGTACTGAACTTAAATGAGATACCAAGTCCTTGACTGCTGGGACTGAGAGCTCAACATCTTGTACTGCAGAGTTTGGATGTCTTCCGTAATTTAAATTGAACGGAGAGTACCCAGTGGACACATTCTTCGCGTTGTTATGAGCAAATTCAGCTGTCCACAAGTAGTCAGGCCATTCCCCATCCTGTTTCAAGGAGAACAATCGTAAGTATTGCTCCAATTCCTGGTTCACTCTTTCCGTTTGTCCATCCGTCTCCAGATGAAAACTGGTGGAAAAACGAGTTTCTACACCTAATCCTTTCATAAAAGCTTTCCAGAAATGTGAGACAAATTGAGTGCCCCGGTCCGATACTATGGCCTTGGGTATTCCATGCAACATTACAATCTGTGTACTAAAATGATTTGCTAATTGTTTCGCTGTTGGAATTCCCTTTAAGTCCAAAAAATGTGTCATTTTCGTGTATGCATCTACTATTACTAGGATTGTGTTTATTCCATGACATGATGGTAAATCTGTAATTAAGTCTAAGGTGATTGTGTGCCAAGGATGAGGAGGAATGGGCAAGGGTTGAAACAGCCCCTGGGAAGCGTGCCGTTCTGATTTTCCCTGAGCGCATATCTCACAGGTTTTCACATATTGCTCTATATCCTTATTCATCTGTGGCCACCAATATTTTCTTTTGATTAAATCTGCCGTCTTGAACTCTCCCTTGTGCCCAGCTAACAGATGATCATGACATTCCTGCAAGGCTTGCTTCTGCAACGCTATAGTTGGCAAATACAATGCACCTTCTTTGTAAGGTAATTCATCTCGAACTTCTCTTCCATTCTCGTGTTGAGCCCAATCCAGCATTTCTTCGGGGGTCAGAGCCTGGGTCACCTGCTCCTTGAAGTTCAGAATATCTGTGGCACCGATGATTTTAGTGTCTGGTGTGATCGCTTGGGCACTGAGTGGGTTCTTCTCTTCTCCAGTTCCCATTCTGGACAAGGCGTCCGCCTTTCCATTTTGCGTACCCGGCCGATATGTTATCACAAAGTCATAATCAGCAAAATACAGTGACCAACGAAGTTGGCGAGGTGTTAGAGTTCTGGCTGACGTCAGGAATTTTAGATTGCGATGGTCCGTGTAAACTGTTACCACATGGTGAGCTCCAACATTTACTATTCCTTTAAACACTCTGTCATTAATCACTTAGCTTTTCTTGTTTTCTTTTCAGGTATAGCAGAATCACTGCTCGGCTCCGACGTGAAGAAAAAACAAAACTCTGTGTTCCGCTCCGGAATTTACTTCAACTCAGAAACTCTGTGTGCATCTTCTTTCTTCAAGGTAAATATTACTTTCAGTTTCTATGACTAGAGAAGGGTCACTAGGTTCAGACTATACTTCGAAAATCTAGGATTTTTAACTTCAAAAACTACGGGCGCTAGAACATCTACCTTCCCTGAGGAAATGCAATAGTGAAGTGCGCAATACTGCAGGTGTGCGCGCGTCACATCAGCCCTCTCTGGATTTGCCAATCAACTAGACCGCACACCCAACACCTTAGCGGCCATCTTGGAATTGCGGACATGCAACCAACTCGACCACTGATGTCTGGTTTTCGACCCTGTGGCACCACTAGAGTTTAACCGATTGCGAATCTCTTTGGAACTTAAACTAGGGATCCTGACAGTACCCCCCACCAAAGATGGTCCTCCCACCCTGGGCTTGGTTGGATTGTGCTGATAAAAAAGTTTTATGAGTCTACGAGCATGTACATCCAAATCTAATTCCCAAGACCTCTCCTCTGGACCGTAGCCTTTCCAATCAACCAGGTAGTACAGTTTTCCTCTAACTAGTTTTGAGTCTAGAATTTCTTTGACCTCAAACTCCACTCCTGTGTCTAGCTGAATGGGGCGTGGAATTGATTCTTTCCTCAGATTTGGAACTGCTTTTTTCAAAAGGGAAACGTGAAACACTGGGTGGATCTTGAATTTGGAGGGTAAAGTCAATTTATAAGTCACTGGGTTAACTTGCTCTGCAATGGGGTAAGGACCAATGAATCGGGGTTGGAATTTTCGGTTCCCTTTTAATCTTAGATTTTTGGTATTCAACCAGACTTTGTCTCCTATTTCTAAAGGAGGAGGTTTCTTTCTTTTCTTGTCTGCGTACTTCTTATACCTTTCCTTAGCCTGTTCTAGATTCTTTGATGCTAATTCATGTACTGAACTTAAATGAGATACCAAGTCCTTGACTGCTGGGACTGAGAGCTCAACATCTTGTACTGCAGAGTTTGGATGTCTTCTGTAATTTAAATAGAACGGAGAGTACCCAGTGGACACATTCTTCGCGTTGTTATGAGCAAATTCAGCTGTCCACAAGTAGTCAGGCCATTCCCCATCCTGTTTCAAGGAGAACAATCGTAAGTATTGCTCCAATTCCTGGTTCACTCTTTCCGTTTGTCCATCCGTCTCCAGATGAAAACTGGTGGAAAAACGAGTTTCTACACCTAATCCTTTCATAAAAGCTTTCCAGAAATGTGAGACAAATTGAGTTCCCCGGTCCGATACTATGGCCTTGGGTATTCCATGCAACCTTACAATCTGTGTACTAAAATGATTTGCTAATTGTTTCGCTGTTGGAATTCCCTTTAAGTCCAAAAAATGTGTCATTTTCGTGTATGCATCTACTATTACTAGGATTGTGTTTATTCCATGACATGATTGTAAATCTGTAATTAAGTCTAAGGTGATTGTGTGCCAAGGATGAGGAGGAATGGGCAAGGGTTGAAACAGCCCCTGGGAAACGTGCCGTTCTGATTTTCCCTGAGCGCATATCTCACAGGTTTTCACATATTGCTCTATATCCTTATTCATCTGTGGCCACCAATATTTTCTTTTGATTAAATCTGCCGTCTTGAACTCTCCCTTGTGCCCAGCTAACAGATGATCATGACATTCCTGCAAGGCTTGCTTCTGCAACGCTATAGTTGGCAAATACAATGCACCTTCTTTGTAAGGTAATTCATCTCGAACTTCTCTTCCATTCTCGTGTTGAGCCCAATCCAGCATTTCTTCGGGGGTCAGAGCCTGGGTCACCTGCTCCTTGAAGTTCAGAATATCTGTGGCACCGATGATTTTAGTGTCTGGTGTGATCGCTTGAGCACTGAGTGGGTTCTTCTCTTCTCCAGTTCCCATTCTGGACAAGGCGTCCGCCTTTCCATTTTGCGTACCCGGCCGATATGTTATCACAAAGTCATAATCAGCAAAATACAGTGACCAACGAAGTTGGCGAGGTGTTAGAGTTCTGGCTGACTTCAGGAATTTTAGATTGCGATGGTCCGTGTAAAATGTTACCACATGGTGAGCTCCAACATTTACTATTCCTTTAAACACTCTGTCATTAATCACTTAGCTTTTCTTGTTTTCTTTTCAGGTATAGCAGAATCACTGCTCGGCTCCGACGTGAAGAAAAAACAAAACTCCGTGTTCCGCTCCGGAATTTACTTCAATTCAGAAACTCCGTGTGCATCTTCTTTCTTCAAGGTAAATATTACTTTCAGTTTCTATGACTAGAGAAGGGTCACTAGGTTCAGACTATACTTCGAAAATCTAGGATTTTTAACTTCAAAAACTACGGGCGCTAGAACATCTACCTTCTCTGAGGAAATGCAATAGTGAAGTGCGCAATACTGCAGGTGTGCGTGCGTCACATCAGCCCTCTCTGGATTTGCCAATCAACTAGACCGCACACCCAACACCTTAGCGGCCATCTTGGGATTGCGGACATGCCACCAACTCGACCACTGATGTCTGGTTTTCGACCCTGTGGCACCACTAGAGTTTAACCGATTGCGAATCTCTTTGGAACTTAACTAGGGATCCTGACACCCACTCATACCGCCCCGGAAGGTCTTCTACTACCTTTGCCCATAGCACCTGCACACCATAAGTTTGGATTATATTACAAATCTCCCAGCCAGCATTACTCTTACCATGATCCTGGTAGTAGTGGACATGTTATCAAAAAAGGCCAACAGAACAAGTGAAACAGTCCTCAGAGACCACGCTTCTATAAACATGAACAAAAGATGCTGGTTCTCATGAACGCTCTGAGGGATCATAGCCCTTCCAGTCAATCAGATAACATAATTTACCTCAAGAGCATCTAGAGTCTAGAGAACATTGAACTTCATACTCCTGTTTTCCCTTTATCTGAGCTAGTTTAGAAAGGTTATCTTTGCGAGTGTTTGGATGATAGGGTTTAAGGAGTGAAACATGAAATACTGGGTGAATGTTTTTTCTGGGGTTAGTCGCAACTTACAGTAACTGAATTAATTATCTGAATGACTTCATATGGGCTAATGAATCGTGGCTGTAATTTTCATAGATTCTTTAATTGCAGGTGTCGTGTGGAACACCAAACCACGTCTTCTTTCTTGTACTTGGGAGCTGGGGTCCTATGCTTATCTGCAGACACCTTTATGGTGGACTTAGCCTTAGTCAAGGTGTTCCTGGCATACTCCTGAATTTTGCATAGCTGTTGTAAATGTTTAGTGACAGAAGGGACTGAACTTGGAAGACTTGCGGTTTCTATAAGCAGGATTCTAGGGTGATAGCCTGCGGCAAAGAAAAAGTGTGTGAGTCTGGTGGCAGAGTGTATATGGTTATTATAGACAAATTCTACCAATGATAAAGCTTGATCCCAATGCCCAGTGAAGAGAAATAGTAGGCTTCAAAGTGGGGTCTCTAAGGACTGGTTAACTTGTTCTATTTGGCCATTTTTTATAACATGTCCACTATTAGCAGGATTGTGGTAAGAGTTTTGCTGGTTGGGAGATTTGCAATAAAATCCATACTTATGGTGAACCAAGGTGCAGGCTGTATGAGCAAAGGTAGTTGCTTTCCAGTGGTTTGAATAAGCTGTTGCTCTTGAACATTTATAACACTGTATCCTGTCTCCCTGAAGTTTGTGTTTGTCCTCTTTTCTGAGAAATATGAGCCTACATAAACAGAGCTTTACCAACCTTTTGATCGCAGGAGATTTTAATGTTCACATGTGTGGGGATCCAAGGCTCGAAGGGGTTAAAGATATAGGATGTGCACGCTCTAGTCTACGGACATGCACATGGAACACACCCAACAGGGTAGCATACTTAACACTATTGTAAATGAGTTTGACATAACCTAAGCCATGAACAAGCTGCCCCCAGACAAGAAGGATATTAATCCCACCTTTACTGGGAGAGGGTGCAAGTTGTTCACTAATTTTATTTTTGTTTCTACACCCTTTTTTCAAAATAATATGTATTTTACTATCAAGACGAGCTCACACTGCGACCACAACCCGGTATGTGTCTCGCCTTGCTGGCCCTGGGCAGTACTACCTAACGAGGTTAGAACTAGGGGGTCCCTGATAACTGTGGACGGCGGTAGGAGACTAAAGTGGGTACAGATTTCCCCAGATCAGTTCTACAAGTCCCTAAGTCTAAGGAGTTTGACATCTGTTTAGATGGGCTGGCTAAGCCAATGGATATTATAGAGGCCTTTAGTGTCATATCTGCTGCTATAGCAAATTTTATTAAAGGTCCCAGTGATGCGACACCTTTACTCACCCAATATGGTTTGACACAAATGTTCATGTGCCTCGAGAAATTTGAAGGAAGCCCTTGGTACTAAACCAAGGGATCCCTGTATTGTTAAGGCATGGTTTAGACAATCGAAAGCTCTTTATTAAAGGACAAGGCCTGGATCGATCTCACAGATGCCAGTACCTTGAAGAACAGCTCAAAGCTTTGGAGCATCATAAATAATCTCTTTCTATCAGCGGATAGTGCCAACCTATTGGATGCCCACATAACTGAAGATGGCTGGATAAGGCACTTTGAAGATGTGTTTCAGCCCTCCCCTATTCTGAGGGAAGATCGGTGCTCAGGCGAGGGTAAACCTAAAGTGGTGTTTACAACAGAGGAAGTAAGAGAGGGTATAGTATGGCTGTCTAAAAATAAGGCCGCAGGTGCTGATGGGATCCCCCCTGACCTCTACATCTCGAATATGGACATCAGGGTACCGATCCTTACCTTGATTATTAATGCTACAGTTGTGACAGGCCGCTGTCCGCCAATGTTTCGGTTTGTAAAAAGGGAGATCAAGACAGTACCCATTGTTATAGGCCCATCTCCTCTCTCAATTCTGTGGTAAAGGTGATGGGATGTACGGTACTGGATAGGCTCTCCAAAATGGCAAACGATAACAACATCCTGTCAGAGGTCCAATATGGCTTTCATTCATGATGGTCAACGGTGGTCCAGAGTCTGAATCTCTACATGGTCTTCAACAAGTACACCATTGCCCTTACCGGTACTAGCCATCTAGCTTTTTACAGCATACGACAGTGTCAACAGATCCAAGCACTGGCAGATTAAGTATCATAGGAGTCAGTAGATACATTGTCCTCTTCTTCAGGGATCTCAATAGAGATACCAAGGCGGTGGTTCTCTACTCTAAAGATCTCAGAGTTACCCGCCAGTTTTTAATTCAAAGAGGGGTCCGACAGGGGTGTATTTTGGCCCTTTCCTTTTTAACCTCTACGTAAATAACTTGGAGCAGGTTCTTTTGAAGCTACAAACTGACTGTCTTCAGGTGGGTCGGCGAAGTCTGTCTGTACTATAGTACACTAATGATGCCATACTCTTGGCTAGGACAGCTAGAGGACTGCAATATCTGTTGAACTCATTTGTCCACTTCATGGAGGACCTGGATTTCTTGGTCAACAACAACAAATCCTTTGTAATGCAAGTGGGTTCTCGGCCAAGTAAACCTTACACATTTGTTTGAGTCTACGCCAGTCCCAAAGACTGACGTCTTCTCATACCTGGGGGTAGTGTTCATGACACCCAGAATTGGCATCCTTTCGTAAGTAGAAAGAAAGGGAACTTTCATAGGGCCAATGCGGCTGTTTTTAATTTTGCCTTCAGACCTATCAGAGCCCATTTGCAGATATACAAGGCCAATTGAATCACCAAGGTGACTTACAGCAGCGAGATTTGGGGTCACGTTGAGCATGAGGAGCTGCAAATTGTTGAAAACATCTTCCTGAGATGGTTATTAGGTTTACCACAAGGCATTTCCACCTTTGTAGCCTATTGAATAATTGGGGATGGCTTTTCTTTCTGACATGCTGGCCTACTGTCCCCTATCGCTGTGGATCTGGTTTAGGAGGGGAATCACCTTAAGCATGGAAATTTTAAGTGATATTATTTCTCTTGACTATTGTTATTGTATTCCCTGGTTTAACTATGTCAGGGAATGTTTTATGAGCTTGGGAAGGGCTGACCTATTTACTAACCCAGAGAAAATTTGCAGTAGGTACCTGTGTTGGATAAAGGAGAACTTTTTAAAAAAGAGGATGCTAGACAGAGAAGAAGTGGAGCTGAGGAAGCCCAGCGCCCGCAGGTCTTCTTTACTGAGAACTCAGCCATTAACTGAGCCTTACATTTTGTGGCTTAAAGGCAGCCACAACCATTTTTTATTGACCGGGTTTCACTTGGATCTTTTTCGTTACCTCCTGGTCCAACCTTGTCGGGTGCATAAAGGTCAGAACCTCCTACCCTGTGGCTGCGACGGTAAGTCTCCACAGGATATAATACTTTTTTTAATGTTCTGTAGCTTTTATCAAGTACCATGAAAGTTCTACATAATCCCTATTTTAAACAAGGTAATTTTAAGGCAGATTAGACCCGCTGTTATTTTTCTGCAAATGCTTTCAAGCAACTCATTATAACGTCCTCAGTTTTTAAAAGTCTGCGGTCAAGCTCAGATCCAGTTGTGATTAACCTATGAGGGTCAATTTTGATGTGATTAACCTATGAGGGTCAAATTTGGCCACTGTGGTTTGATGTGATTTTTTTTTATATATGAATTTACCTGTTTGTGTTCACAACCTTGTTATTAATTCTGCAATCTAGGAGCTGTGTTAGGTGAAATGTACCATTATAAATCTTTTATATGATGCTGTTCAATGATTTTTAATTTAATTTGACTTGACGTTTATGTTTTTTTGTAAAAACCGAATAAAGTTTGTTTGATTTGATTGATTCTAATTGGTGGGAACCTACAGCAGCTGCTGTACCAGTAAAAGTAATTTGTTATGATTGTTTAACAGGTTGAACAGGAGGATGAAGCCTTCCGGAGGATTCTGCTGCTCACTATTTTTTTCAGACAGTTATGTGTCTATTTTCAAAATGGCCAATAGTTGCTACTGCATCACTTGGGTTAAAAGAACACACAGCATTTCAATACAGAGAATAATATGCATATCCAGAGGGTGGGGGAAGAATGGAAACATAGTCAATGTCAACTTGAGGGTTGTGCTGTTGCTAAGACCATGACAGTCGTCCCTCCCAAAGGCTGTCCTACAGGGCGGGGTTTAGTGGGATGAATGGCATGAAAGTGTTGCACTAGTTAGGGAGCATTAACAAAATATGCTGGTTCCCATTAACGCCCTGAGGGATCATAGGCCTTCCAATCAATCAGATAAGATAATTTACCTTGAGAGCATCTAGAGTCTAGAATACTTTGAACTGGTGGAGGAGGGATATCTTTGCACGTGTTTGGATGATAGCGTTTAAGGAGGAGTGAAACATGAAATACTGGGTAAATGGTGTATTCTGGGGGTAGCCGCAACTTTACAGTAACTGAATTAATTATCTTAATGATTTGATACAGGTCAATGAATCGCGGCTGCAATTTTCATGGACTCCCTAATTGCAGATGTTGTGTGGATAGCCAAACCAAGTCTCCTTCCTTGTACTTGTTCCTATGATTATCTGCAGATGACTTCATGGTGGACTTAGGCTTACCCAAAGTATTCCTGCCGTGTTCCAGAATTTTGCATAGTTGTTCTAAATGTTCAGTGACAGAAGGGACTAAACTTGAAAGAATTGGAGTTTCCATAAGCAGGGTTCTAGGGTGGAAACTGTGGCAAAGAAAAAGTGTGTGAGTCCAGTGGCAGTGTGTATGGCTATTCTGTGGGCAACATAGCAAGACTACCTTGAACAGCTAGGGAAACAAAACTAACCAAGCCCCCCTTGGCTCTGCCCACACTAGCTGGATAATTGAAGCAGGTTCATCCAGCTGGTGCTCTAAAGATTCTGAGGTTGCTCCTTGAACATATTCTCAGTCCCTACTCAGTATCGAAATCAGTCATTTTGTTAGACGTGCAGAGATCTCCATGTGGGACAAAGCTCAAATTCAACGTATCACTGTGGAATTGCTGAGCTGATACTTTTTACAACAGGATTGCACCTCAAAGCCCCCCTATGACTTCAAGGCCAGGCACTTAAGGCATCAAGCAGAGGCCAACAGCACAGTCCACTCCCATTCCAATTGCAGCTAGTCCACTGGAATTCTCCACAGCAATATCCTCCTCAGCTTTTTATGTTGCTGGAGTCAACCAGTGGATCAGCCTTATGATCCTTACTGGTTTTTCTGTGCTCCAATGGATTTTAAATGGAAGGGGGCTCAACCTTCTGAGGTCCTACTCACAGGTCACAAATGACAAGTGCAGGAGGTATAGCCCTCACAGTAACCATTCCCAGGCTCAGCAGTGTTCTGAAGAAGACAGGGTGAGGGTTCAGCTTTGTGTGTTCACCATCCCATAGGAAGGGAACACTCTAAGGCACTCTAGTCCATCACTGACCAATGGAGTAAATGTTTCCAGGCCCTGGCCTACTTACATATTCAATAATTCCTGCTTCCCTTACTGAAGACAGACCTAAAATGCAATGTGTCAATGCAAATCCAATATGGACAAAGTCTTCAGGTTCACTAATTTTAGGCTTTTCAGCTGTGGGTATGTAAGTGAGTGTATTATGTTGATTTTAGATAGAGGGAGCACTGTGTGATAGTGTACAGTAAAACATACAAGAAGTTCTGCAAAAGTGGGTAGGGTCATCCATGATAACTTTTACCAAATTGGTTAGAGGACAGGGGTTTTAGCCACCCACACGCTGGCATTAGGTATAAATGTTGCACCTCCATTACCACCTTCAGTACACCTCTTGACCTGTGGAAGATAGAAAGACTACAGCTACAAGGCGAACCTGCTCTGACTTATACTTAGAATCGTAGAGGCATTAAGTGCCACTGGTGGAACAACATGAAGTAACTATATTTGAGGTGGACCTCTCTGAGGTGTTTGTCATGGGTCACTAGGAGATTTGCCCAGTTGTCCTCCGTGTAATCAACCCTTAGTCTTTTCGACCACCATTACCTCAGAGAGTGTGATAGAGAAATGGAATATAGTAGATCTACCAATATCTGGAGCATCCCAGACATTGTCCCTCTGTAAGTGCCCCATTTCTGTAGTTAGTCCATCAATGGAGAGAAGGGAAGGTCTAGTGGGGGAGGCTCCAAAATTACACAAAGACAGCACTGCAATCTCCTGTAATTCCAGAAGAGACTTGAGTGTAACCCACATTCTTCCTGGGTGTCGGCACAAGATTTGTACAGCCTTTCCTTAACTAGGCCTCAGATGTGATGGAGACCTCTATATTTGAATGAGCTCTAGTTGGGTTCCCTCTCCCTTCCAGCAGTGAGGCATTACACCATAGGTTCCTTGTGCATAGATGGTGGGGTTTCTCTTCAGTAGTCTATCTGCAGTCTCCAAATCATGGACAGCAGTGCCAAAACTGGATGTGACTTAATCAATTTAGTTGCATCTCATGTTCGCACATTTTAATTCCATTGGCGTGACCAAGAAGGACTGATTTCAACTGCACCCAGCTAGATTTGTCTAGTGTGGTGTGCATGAGGTATTTGAGGGGTGTAATCTGGGACAACTACCAGTAAAAATTGAATGTTTGGGAGCCGCCCTTGTATGTGGCAGCATATAGCTTCCCCAGTTTTAGTCTTGTTTTCCGCCCTCCCCACAAAAATCTTTCAAGACTTTTCTCGAGGGCACCCACGAAGAGGCCTGGGATAAAATGGGGGGGGGGGAATGGTGAACACATAGTTCAATCTGTGCCTTACATTCATTTTGAGTATTTGCAAATCCCCCCATATAGAAAGGTTGAGTTGGGACCAGCGGTGCATGTCTGATCTAATGTGTGTATGGAGTAATTCAAGGTTGCGTTCTACCATGTGTCTAAGACCCGGGGTATCTTTAATCCTTCGGTATCTCATGGAGGAGGAGGAGGAGGACCATTTAAAAGGCAGACAAGCAATCAAGGTCAGTGTTGTGTGATCTATGAGGTACAGGGCCTTGCTTTTACCCCAATTTACTCTTGTACCCAGACATTGTAGAAGGTGTGAGATCAGGTTTACAAGGGCTCTCAATGAGGTGGTAGGGTGTGTAGAGGTGACCAATATATCATCTGCATATAGAGAACATTTGTGCTCGCCCACTCGGATGGGGATGCCATGTATGGCAGGGGAGGTGTAAATTGCTCTCGCCAGAGGTTCCAGGGACAAAACATAAAGAAGAGGTGATAAGTGGCATTCTGCTCTGGTGCCTCTATGGATATCAACGGGGGACAAGCATGTCCATTGCAGAAGATTATGGTTGTAGGGTGAAAATACAGTTTCTGAATCCAGTTGAGGAATATCGGGCCCTCCCCATACCGACTTTTCCATGCAGGACTTGAAAAAGATAATTCCATTCAACCCTGTCAAAAGGTTTTTCAGCATCAAGTGATACTGGTAGGTTTTTATCATCATCACGTTGGACACTACAAAGGATATGCTCCAGAGTTCGGTGATGGGAGGTTGACGTGCAGTGGGAAATAACTCTGACTTGGTCTCTGTAGACCAAGGTTGGGAGAACTCAGTTAAGTCTGTTAGCTAGGAGTTTGTCCAGTGTCATCGTGTCACCATTCAAGAAGGAAACTGGGCAACAGCTAGAACAGATCAGGGGGTCCTTACCGGGTTTACGAATAAGTGTGACCAAGGCTCAGTTAGCTTCAGTGAGGGTGCTCTGAGTGTGTGCTTCCTCAGTGTAGACCTTACTAAGCGGGGGGGGCTAATATATCCTTGTGCATTTTTATGGTATTTGAACAAGTAGCCGTCCAGCCCCGGGGATTTGTCATATGATAAGCCACCCATTGCCTCCAGGACCTGCTCAGAGGTGATGTTGGCTTCTATGGCTGACTCTCATCTGCCTTGAGGCCCAGGTTCACATTATGAGACAAAAAGGCTGCAAGGTTATCAGAAGTACATGTGCAATCTGAAGTGTAACAGGTCACGTAGTAAGACTTGAAGGCATCCAGTATGTCAAGTGGCTGGGTGAGACATGGTCCATCATCCTACCGGATGGCCGGTATGATGTGAGAGGAGTCCTGCTGCCATAATTGCAGTACCAAAAAGGTTTTTTCGCTCTGCTCATAGTGTCCTTGTTTAAGTTGAAACAGTGCCTTTTCTGCCTTGGAAGTATACAGTGTGGTATGCTTGTATTTGGCTTGCAGCCGACCACCGCAGTTTACACTGCAAATGGGAACAGGAATATTGCGGCATAAAAGATGCAAGTGTGGTTTCAACTTGAACTTACTTACTTGAGTGAGGCCACACGTTTCCTGTGGGTGGTGTCACGCCGAGGAAGTGCCCCTCATTGATGTTAAGAGATTGGGAGAGCAACCTGTCAATGTCTGCTGGGGCTGGAGAGGGCGCAGTGCACCCAGTTCTAATAGGAACAGAAGGGCGTCATGGTCCGAAACCACAGAAGGGGCTATGTCAGCATCTGTCAAATGTCTGAGCAATTGAGTGTGTTGTAAAAAGAAGGCTATTCAAGATCTGGTGCTGTGTACAAAGGAGGTATAGGAATAATCCTTTGAGATAGGATGAAGCAGTCTCCGGGATCAGTCTCTGGAGATCAGTCAGAGAAAAATCTGATACCAGGTCCTGAAGATGGCCCCTTTCTGGGTGTTATTGGATTAACTGCGATCAGGTTTGTCCATGTATAAGCCGCGAGCCATTTTCCAGTCCCCCCTCATGAGAAGTTTAATTTTGGAGTGCTGTTATAGGATCCTGACCAGGGCAGGATAGGTGGCTTAGTTAGAGTGGGTGGGGGACTTTATAGAGCCTATAAGGAGCTCTTGGTCCCATATGGAGATCCTCATGAGTATGAAATGGCTGTGGGTCTCAACGGACCTTGAGGGTTTCTGACAATAGGTGCCTAATCAATAAGTTTGTTGGAGTAGGCTTCAGCCATCCCTGGTTCTGATTTATAGGCGTGATACTCCCTCGCCACCCACTCCCAGCAGAGCCTCTGGCTTTCTACATCAAAGCGATGGGTCTCCTGTAGGAGAGTAATGTCGGGCTTCAGGGACTTGGTATGACTAAAAATCTTCTGTCATTTTGTTTAATGAGTAAGACTATTTCTGTTCAGCGAAATCACTGTGAAAGTGTCTCTGTGCCATGTCTACCATACTCAGAGGGTATTGAAGCTGCAAGGATCCGATGAATATGTAATTAAGTGGTCGGCCCTTGAGATAAAGGGTCAAGGCGTGAATCGCTATCACACCGACATGGGTCTTGCCGGACCCACACCGGTGTGACAGTGATTCTTGTCTCGTCTGCCTAGGGATTCATTCCCCACAGGGCTACCTTATGGCATCTTCGGATCCCCCGCACAGGCGCAATACCCAAATCCTAATGGGTGCTCCTTGATGGTCCCCCGACTCATGGCCTTCATTGAAGTTTTCTACTACCCGGGCCCACTGCCCTCTCGCCTGGACCCTTTATCTCAAGGGCCAGCCACCTAATTACAAACTCATCGGATCCTTCCAGCTCCAGGCTCGGGACCTCTTCTTCTCCTCTGGGACTCGCTGATTCCCATGCCTACCTCTATCCTCTGGACGCATTGAGTTTGCCTCCAGTACCTGACCCTTCTGGTCTTGACCCTTCAGACCCTCCAGCACTGTTCCATACTATCAGTAACCTGGTCCTGATGATGGCCTAAAAAAATAAATTAAAAAAAATGGATGACCAATAAGAAAGGTCCCAATAGAATAGCATGGTACACTCCTAAGCTAAGAGAGATGAAGCAAAAATGTAAACGCTTGGAGAGAAGTTGGAGGAAAGATTTCCCCACCACTAAGAAAATTAAATATAGAGAGGCTACCAAAGCATACAAGGCAGAAATTAGAAGTGTTCAATCCCTGTACTACGAAAAAAGGATTATCATAGCCCCCAACTCTCCTCACGAACTTTTTCAGATTGAGAAATCTCTTCTTAACCCCCCTTCTCCATCCTTGCCCTCTGATGATATTTTAGGGTGCTGCAACAATCTGGCAGAGTACTATTTTTTAAAAATTGAAGATATTTATTTGGCATTTTCCCTGACCCCAGCTTTTCAAAATGCCTCTCCTTTGGATAACCAGCCCCTAATGCCTGATTTCTCCCTAGCGGAAATTCCTCCCATGGATTTGAAATTCCTAAAAAACTATCTTAACCAATTGAAATCTGGTTCCCCTAGAGATGTGCCCCCACACCCACTATTTGAAATCAGGCCTCTGGTACAGTTTCCCCAACCATATTGGACCTTATCAATATTTCACTCTCCTCTGGGCTCGTTCCCTCTCTCTGGAAATGGGCCATGGTCAAAGCCCTTCTTAAAAAAACGAGTTTGGATCCAGAAGTGTTATCGAATTACTGTCTGATCTCGCTTCTGCCAGGAATTGCAAAAATTGCTGAAAAGTATGTCAACTCCATTTTCTCCACTTTTTTGGAGAAGAATGAATGCTTTCATCCCTCACAACAGGGCACGGAGACCGCCCTCTGGTAGTAGTTGAAGAAGCCAGAAAAATTCTGGATGTCGGCTGTTCCGCGGCAATCGTCCTCCTTGACCTTAGCTCGGCCTTCCACACGGTTAACCATCAACTACTTATTTTGAGACTTAGGGCCTCATGTAGGTAGCCAAATACCGGTCGGTAACGGCCGATTTTCGGTAAATATGCCGTTACCGACCGGTATGCAGACAAGTGAGATGTAGGAGTCCAAAAACGACTTTTCGGTAAATATGAGGCGGTAAATACCGAATCAAATTTACCGAATTCTAAAATACCGAATCAGATTTACCGAATACATACTTAACGAATCGGTAAATATGAAGTGGTAAATATGAAGTGGTAAAAATCAAAATGACATGTAGGAGCACTCGGTAATTAAGAAATCCAAGAAAATCGGTAAATAAGAGTCGGTAATTAACACGGATTGAAAGCAGGTGGTAACCATCAACAGTGCATATAAGCAATCCCAAAATGCAACAGCGTGGACAACATGGCCGCGATGTATGTCATTGCAAGGCGCCTACGTCTACAGGCAGCAGGACTGAGGGTTTGGCGACGGGAGGAACGCATCTACAGACAGCGCATCACACTATTCCAGCTGACTGATGCAGAGATACATGAGAGGTACAGGCTACACCCCGAAACCATCATGGACTTAATCAGGGACCTTCACCCACTCCTGGACCAGCCAATAAGAAGGGCGCACGCCATACCCCCACATGTGCAGGTGCTCTGCAGCCTACATCTGCTGGCATCCGGCAGTTATCAGGTGGTGATAGCTGCGGTGGGTGGTGTATCCCAGAGTTGCCTGTCACGTTTCTTCAGGAAGTTCCTGGATGCCATGATGCAGAGAATGCACCACTACATCAGCTTCCCCAACACACAGGCTGCACTGCAGAAAACAAAAACAGACTTTTATCACATGGCACAGTTCCCCCATGTCATCGGCTGTATTGATGGTACACACATCCCAATCTGTCCACCAGCTGACACAGAGCACATCTACAGGAACAGGAAGTCCACCCACTCCATCAATGTGCATACCGATTTGAATGATTTTGTTAAGGGTCCTGTGGGTGGCAGAACCAAAAGGTGGGCGTATGCTATTTACAACGAAGTCTGGAAGTTGTCGCAGATTGAGGCGGCTTCCAGATTGAGAGCTATTGATCAAGCAAACATGGAGAAGGTTTTAGCCGTTATGGATAATAGCATTAGCACTCTCTCTTCTAGGATTTATACATTAGACAATATTGTTTCTTCGGTTGTTGATATTGTGCATGATGATATGTCTGTGTTATATCATGGTCAAAACCAGTTGCGTTCTGTCATGCAGTTTGCATGGACGTTGCAGACGTTAAAGGCAGGGAGGGTCCCTTGGGACTATCTGACCACTACATCGTTATTCCTTCCCTACAACCTTACTGACAAGCAGCGATTTATGTCCATGAAGGATGCTACATATTCATTGTTACAGATTGAAAAGTTAGAACCGTTGCCTTTCTCTGTAGCGGAGATCAATTCAGCTACGTGGTTAGTACACGGATTGATAACTCTCCCTTTCGCGGTTTTTAAGTTTATGTCTTGTATGAAACATTATGCTTTGGGTAGGTATGAACCGCTGGGCACCGCTTTCATGCATGAGGTTTGGTCCCTCCCCTTTACGTATAGATGTACTAGGGACGGAACTGAGGTTTATTTGAAAGGCGAGGAATGTCCCACTACACCAGACCATTCCTTGGTATGTAGGCACATTCAATTACACGGCGCATGCAATGTACAAGCCCCGAATTTGGCGTGCGTCCTACGAGGTATCCCAGTGCCTGTGATTACACCTTCTTTCACGCTGCTTGCAAACGGTAGTTATTTAATTTTGAATAATGAAGCTTGCTGCGGGATGTTAGTGGGAATCCCATATATAGTAACTGTATCGCAGAGGGTTGTCTGCTGCAATAATGTTCTCTTTCCACCCCCGCACGGGCGGCTGGATGTTTCCATCTGGCCTTCGATTCCGACCTTGAAAGCAGAGTTCAACAAGTTGAGCAGAATAAGAGCGCTATTGTCCCAAAAAGAGGTGCCATTGACTTCCTCTCGTGAAACATTTGTCCTTCACGTTGCTAATACGCGCACTGAGGTACAGGCGCTTCTGAATACTGACCTCCCCCTGCATTTCGGCTCTTTGATCCAAACTATTTTCAATGCCTCGTCCACGACCGGCCTGGCTCATTTTTTTATACTTGTGGGCTCGGGTCTCGTGACCTCTTTCCAAACTATTTTTGGTGTGATTCCGGCATTTTTTCATTCACTTTTCTCGAGCATCTTTGGAGGTGTCCCGCTGCTTCTGGCGCTAGTGGCAGGTGTGCTGCTTTTCCTTTTTATACTCCGGAATGGCTGCTCCTTCTGTGCCACACGAGCACCTGTCCCGTCTGCATCTTCTTCGTGATAGGATGCTTGACTTTTATGGTACTTTGCCATTGGCGACTGTGAGCCTGGCTTATGGATTATCCTTCAGGTATTCCTACTTCACCTGCGTACAACCTGTATTTCACTGCCTGGATTGTCCCTTTGAATGGCCTCTGGATTTGTGCTTGACCAACATGGTGTCTCCGGTGCCGGATTTCGATCGACTGATGAGGCCCTTAGTGTCTCACGAGTTGGCCTGTTCTGGTGTCCGGATTATGGCCTGTGGTGCGGCGCATGGTATCCTGGGTAATTGGGACATCTCGGCGGCCGCCTACGACTTCTTGGCTATGAGCTATTTGGAGGAACATTCCGGGTGCCCTCTGATTGTGCTAGAGGCTCCGATGGTTGGAGAACACGTATGTTCCTTTTCTTTACTTAATTGGATGGCTGAGACTTTCAGTGGCCCTGCAAACGATTTTTTGTTGGAAGCAGTGGCCACATATGCTGCCTATACATTCATGGATTAACTGGACTGTCGTCCATTGCGCCTGTGCTACTAGACAGCACCCTGGCGCAACATTTATTTCTTTTATTTCTCTTTTTTCTCTTCCTGATGGTCGTTTTGAGTTTTTTAATCTACTTGCATTTTTTTTTAGAATTCTATGCTGCTATTTTTTGTAGTTTCGGACTTTGGCGCAGCATTGGTTACGCCTTGTTCTGCTCTGACGAAACTGAACTCTGCGTTCTCTCTTTTCTTGCCTATTAAATAGTGCTTCGATCAAGGGGGCATGTAGTGAGTTCTCCCTGAATACGTACATACATTGTTAAGTTCGCATAACCACGTTAAATGTTAGACAGCCATCTTTTTGTCTTTGCACACGACACTGCGTTTACATGTTATTTCTTAAATAAACTGCTGACTCGAGACTTGCTTCACACGAGAGCAATCTGTTGTTACCATCCCAAGCTCTGCGCAGCGACCTTGGTCTGTACATGGTGTGACAAACAGTCTGGAATATTACACAATGCATGTTTTCCACTCTAGGTTGATCGACCCACTATTTAGCCATGACACACGCGCAGCTGCAAATACCTGAAAGTTGGTGCTTTTAATATCACAGACATCATGTTTATTATTCAGACCGAAGACGAGCCTTCCTGCGAGAAGACTCCTGATGCTCCTGTGATGTGATTTCACTAAGCTGATCTTTGAGGTATGGGGTCCCCTATTCAAGCCTAAGAGACCTTCTATTAGCATAATAATAATATTCGCTTCTTAGTAAAGGGAAGGTGGTAGTATCCTCGGTATTTTCCGATTCGGTAAATACCACCTCGGTATTTACCGATTCGGTAACTACCACCTCGGTATTTACCGATTCGGTAAATACCACCTCGGTATTTACCGAATCGGTAAATACCACCTCGGTATTTACCGATTCGGTGAATTCCGATTCGTGATTACCGAATGTTACTGAATCGGTAACTGTTACCGAATTTTTACCTACATATAACTTTCCGATTCTAATTTACCGATTCGGTACGGCTCGGTATTTAAGAAACGGTAACATTTATTTACCTACATGAGGCCCTCAGAGAGCTAGGAGTGACTGGAACGGCACTTAAGTGGCTAGAGTCCTTTTTGGAGAACAGATCATTTCAAGTATTTGAGGATAACTTTATCTCTGAAAGTATGCCTCTGAGATGTGGGGTTCCTCAGGGAACTTCCCTGAGCCCCACGCTTTTTATATTTTATATGAGCCCACTGTCCGAGGTGGTTAAGCCCTTTGGTATTCAGATTGTTACTTATGCTGACGACACTCAGCCGATTGTCTCCCTAAGCCAATTTGATAATGCGGAAACCAACCTGGCCGGCTGTCGTGAAAGGGTGTCCGCCTGGATAGAAGGCTCGTATTTAAAACTCAATGGGGCTAAAACTGAGCTGATGTTCTTGGGCAAAGCCTCCCCCCTGAATACCAGCTCACTCTGGCCTAGGTGTTTGGGCGTCATGCCTCCTCCTAAAGATCAGATCAAAAGCCTTGGTGTTTGGCTGGATCAAATCTAAACTTTAAGGAGCAAGCACAGAAGGTGGCAGGTACCTGTTATGGGATCTTGAAGATGATAAGGAAAATCCTTCCCCTGCTGCCTTTCAATGCTAGGAGATTGTTGGTTCAAGCATTGATTCTTTCGCAACTTGACTACCCCAATGCAATTTATTTAGGATCTCCGTGATCAACGATTCAAAAATTACCGACTGTACAACACTGTGCAGCACGCCTCCTCATGCAGGTCCCTAATCGGGAATATGCAAGACCGTCTATCGCCACCCTCCAGTGGCTTCTAGTTGCGGAAAGAGTTCCGTTTACAGCTCTGTGTATCGTCTATAAGACTTTTTCTTCCAAGGGTCCACCGATTCTTCGGTCTATCATCTCTTCCTATTGTCCCAATAGGTCCTTGCGTTCCAGGAGTAAGCATCTGGCAGTTGTTCCCAGGATAAAAAGATCCTTGCGTGGGGGACGCTTGTTCTCCCACAACGCGGCTAAATATTGGAACCAGCTACCAAATCATATCCGTCTTGAGGATAACTATTTGTCCTTTCGAAAACTTCTTATAACCTTTCTGTTTCCTTGAAGACTAGCCGTAGTTCTTTGATGACTCTGCTCCTAGCGCTGGAAGGCCTTCTGGTAGCCATGTGCTATAGAAATGCAAATCCATGCATTACATATAGGCCAAAATGCCATCAACTTTCTCACCATAATTTACCGCGCCTTTCTCGCGTTTGACCCACCTAAATTACTTTCTACCAATTGCATTTACTGTATGAGCAATACTACGATTACATTCGGTATATATAATTTGTTTTGTGTGCGCCCCTATTCCGCTGTATATACTCCCTCACGTGTCGCCAGCACCTGTTCACTATTTCACGAGCACTTGTACACAGTATAACACAGGTTATATGTCAATTAATGTAATACAGTGCTTTGTTTGTCTTTGAATATATGACTAAATATATGCAAAAGTCTCTTATCTGTTACTTGTCTATGCAATTTATTGTTTCCCTGCCTACCCTACCATGCTCACAGCAATTAACGTGCTCTCTTAAATTGTCTTTCAAACAATACCCTCTGAGACATTGTTGATTGTTACATACTTATACCCTGGTCTCTGCCGGGGTTATGGGCAACCTCCTGTAGTTTGTTACTGTATGTCTACCATACTGGCAGTAATAGATACAGTGTCATGGGGGGGCAAATGGGCACGATCTATCCAACAGGTAGGGAAGGGAGGTGGGGAGAAGAGGGACTAGTTCTAGTATAGTGCAACCCCAGCTTTCTTTGGTCGAGTCGTAGGTGATGCACCTAAGGGCCCAGCGACTGGGGTCTCTCAGGCATGCAATGTGTGTAAAGGGCTAGAGTGAAAGCTACATATTTGGTTTGTGAGTAGATGGAGCGGATGATGGGGAAAGAACGTGTGATTAATTGTGTCCGTATGATACCCTATGCATGTGATGATGAGTGGTGTGTCATACAGACCTGCGTTAATTATAGTTCACAGACTGTGTGCAAAGTCTGCTGGAACAGTCTTTTTCGAAGGGGAGTGAGAATTGTCCCTTGGTTGAAACTCTTTGTGGGTATGGCGAGGCTTAAGACCTCCAGACCACCTTCTGGCGACCTCCTCCAGCTGCTGACACTCATCAATGGGGTCCCCAACTGGCATTTTTGCTTTGTCAAGCATGGATCATCCATGTGGCCAGCTGCCAGCCCTTGGTTCAGACCAGTTGGTGAAATTGTGCCCCAGTTTGGCGGGGTCATGGAACTCTCTCATCTTGTTGTCATGGGTGATAAGCATTATTGCAGAAGCCCATAGTGAATGCAAAGCTGATACAGGTGGGAATGAAGCTGAAGAAATCTTTTGCAAGTGTTCTGGGTTTCTATAGAGAAGTCTTGTGTTATAAATATCTTGTGCCCCTCATACAAAAACAGGGCCATTCTTTTTTGCCACTTGAATCACAATCATGGCCTTTTGGTTTGCGATAATCTGTCTCAGGCCATCGCTGGGTGGTTGTCGGTGCTGCAGTATCCTATGATGCCTTTGAAACTCCAAAGGAGAGTGAAATGCCAGGGTTGTGATTGTCGGTAGAAAACATGCTTGAAAACCCATGATGTCATCAGCCTCCATCTTTTCCAGATCCCCTGAGATCCAGAGGTTTTCCAAAAGGGACCGATTTTCCAGTTCCATAAGCTTCTGGAGGTACCAGTGATCTTGTTACCAGTCAATGGAGGCTAACTTCTCATCAATTAAGTCAAGTCGAGATTCAGCCATAGACAATCTGGTATTGAAGGAGGCACTATCCTGGTGGATACCCTGAGTGTCTGCTGAGGTCATAGAAGTAGTTTCTGCCACCTCTAAAAGGAAGGTCTTAAATGTTCCAAGCTCCCTCAAGATAATGTCCAAGGCTGAGTCCGGTGATGGGTCTGTATCCTTCCCAGGCTTAGTCTGTGTTCTGGTCACCCCCACCATAAACAGAAGCTGTCTGGAAGGTTTTGACATGGTGGGAAGTAGGTGAAGCAGCAGGGGGAGGAACTGAGAGAGTTGGTCCAGTGGTGGTGTACCTGGGATCCTTGGCAGGCAACAGGCCCAGCAGTTCCTTGGCACCAGTCTCTATGCTGAGAACCTGATACAGCCTCAGTGCTGGGTCTGAATCCGTTCTCGTGCTCCCAGTGCTAGCCGGTGTATTGGAGGCTATAGTATTGTAAAACTGATGCTTGGAATTTGCCTGGATCATCTGTGTAGGAAGGCCAATCGTAGGGAGACAATAGGAGCTGTGTTCCCACCACAAGGGTGTGTCCCCTTCCTGCTTCTGGGTTGTCCGTGGCTCCCATGACTCTGTGGGCCGCTCTCGCAGGGATAGTGTTGATCGTGCTGCAGTAGTCACAGGTGATACAGGTCCCCACAGGCCCCTGTTGTCAGCTGTGTGCCTCACTGCACTGCGCCGATGAGAACGGAGAGGTCCGTTTGTATGGCCCTGGACAGCAGGGCATGTCTACCAGGTCCCAGTCTGAGCAACAGAGGACGAGTACTCCAGCAGTGCCACTGAGCAAGTCATAGCTCCCATTGACAAGAGGCTGCCCCGGGGAAGTGAGGCCTTCATTTTCAAGCAGTAACACCCCTGTCAGAAAGGCAGGAGGTAGCCTGGTCACATCTCTCTGGCTTGAGATCTACATTAGCGCCGCTATCCTACCCAGGCCGCAAGCTCCGCCAGCTGACCAGTTCCAAAGTGACCTGTCCTGGACCCTCCTAGTGGCTCTTATGATGAAGCGGGTAGTACAAAATTTTGTATACCCCACCTATTCTGCATGAATAAACTAATTATATAATCTATTAATTATAATATTACTAAATGAGTTTGCATGTGTATTAACCAACATTATTAATATACGAACTATATGGGGGATTTGCATTTTGCATGGCTAAATAACCTTTATGACTAAAATCTGTACGCATACTAACAGTAGTATATGTAGTAAATAGAATACTGCATGATAAATGTTGCTTTTGTGATGTCTTGTAATGTTGCTCGAGAAGGACGACCTAAAGGGTGAATATAAATGCTTTAAATGTCGCTATACCCTAGATAAATACAAACACATAGAGGGATTAGTAAGGGGTTAACATTAGATTCATTATTTATATGTATTAATTTCTTTTTGTGTTTGTTTCGCTTAAGTCGACATTTGGGCCTAAATTCAACATGGCCGATGACGCGACACGACGAAGTGGCCACTGTCACACGAGGCGCGGAGCGAAGTGCGCAGGCGCGACAAAGACGCCTACAGCCTCTTCATGACCTGTAATCCACTGTACTATAGCAAGGCCACGGTGGGACGACGGCCAAGGCACAACACAATAGACATTCACAAAAAAACAGAACGGACTGATCGTGTGACCTCACCCCCTGAACTGTGCTAAAATTCATCGGACGATCTCAACCAACCAATCACGACCATACAAAATTGACAATAATGTATCTTTTTACTTTGATTTTATTATAAAAATCGCTGGTGGAATAGAGAGGGGCTGACTGGCTAGCTATCGACTGACGATCAACTTCAACTTTGTCGACGACGGTGACGCTACTTGAACTCTACTGCTTAGGGTGACTGCTGCGTTCCCTGAATCCTGAAGATCTGGATGCTGCCCAATTCTTTGATGACTGCGAACTTTACCTAAAACTCTATGGGCAATGACAGATGCTCGCACGTCTCTGGTCTTTGGTCGATCTTTGAGACTGTAGCGTGCTGAGCCAAGAACTTTGAACCTTGATTGCTTTGACGAATGACGACAGATTTGCGTGTGCTGATTTAGAGGACTTCAGATAGCCAGATTAGGTAAATATGATGTTCTGCGAGTTATATGAAAGTTCAATTTAAACTTTCCAGATGCAAATTTAACATTTATGAAATTTTAGATAAACAGATATTGATTAACAAGAAACGAGTTTGTGGGATTATTGAGAATGGTAAGATCAAAATCTTGAAATGTGTTTTAGCTGGTTCTAAAATCACCATCAACCAATCCAATTATTTGGTCCATTGACCAGGTGAGAGGAGTATCTTGATGTTAAGGATTGAAATCTGTAGGCAAAAGGGTATTAATGTATAGATTTGTATATAACTTTTCCTCCCTATAGGTTATAAGGTGTTCATCTCATGTCTAGCTCTTGAACCATTCATTCCTCCTGCCTGTATGTGGATCAGTGAGAAAGTGATGTATGAGTGTTGGTGTTATGGGCCCCACCAATGATTGCATGTGTGAATGAGCTAGTGTGACACATGGAGGATATCGGTACGGGTCTCGCTCTTTACCCCGTTACCTGGGTTTTTGCTCTCCATCAGTTTTTCTGGTAGCAGTATGATGGTTATATTGTTTTGGTTTGGTGATTATTGCTTTTAAATTGCTTATTGATTATCAATTATTGGTTAGTATTGGTTTATGTATTAATACTCTATGTTAAGTCATGTCAAGTTCTATGTTGTTTGACGACTTCTGGGATGTAGGAAGTCGGAAGTTGTAACGGTTCCATAGTAGAGCAGAGGTAAACGCTGCTCTCAGGAAAGACGGAACTGTGGTTGCCCTGTAGGTACACGGGGAAAACGTGTGACAATTGGAGTTGCACGACGCATTGTCTGGGTTCAATTCGGTAACATCGTCGTGTGTTGCCATTAGAGACATTTCCTGTATGAGAGAAGTGTATGGTAGCGAGGGTCACCTGTGAAATTTTGGTCTTAGGTACCAGGAGTCCAAAAGGAGCTCTAATTACGCTTATCACTGGAAAGGTAATAGGTGTTCCCTAAGCTTGCTAGAAGGATAATGTAGAGGGAAGTACTACTTTGTTAACGAGTGTCCTAATTCTGTAGTGGGACAGACTGTTTGCTGTTCTTGGGAAAGACAGAATTCTGTGTGAATGTACTACATTTTCCGTGTGTAAGTGCGTGAATGAAATAGCATTCGGGTTGATTGCGAAACTCTGGTTTTATTTCTCAGAAGCATTGTGTCTCCAACTAGGTGTCCTAATTCTGGAGAATCGGTTAGCTGATGATTGCTAGAAGGGGAAGGTAGAGGGATGTCATTACTAACAGATTTGCAAATTTGAAGAACGTAAAGAACTTACAGAGAAAAATTTGTAAAGGAGGGTTCAACAGGAGCAGGAGTGAGAGCCGCAACAGCGAACAAGGCTGACGTCAGAAAAAGCCGCGTTGGGATTGGCTAGCAGTAAGAGAATTTAGACGCTCCTGGTTGATGCGTTAGTGTACGTCGCGCTAAGATTGGAGAATTTCAGGGTGACGTCAATGCTCCAGATTGGTGCGTTAGTGTGAGTCGCGCTACGATTGGTTGAAACAACAGAATAGTCGTAGGAGAAAAACTAGTGATACACAGAATAGACAAAATGATGTATTACGATCCACCAGAAAAGGAGAAAAAGTCCTGGTTTGGAAAAATTAGGAATTTATTTAAAAAGGACAAGCCGATTGTGACTAGGGAAGGACAGTTGCTTCCCCCACCGAAAATGCCTTCATCCTTTATGGTTGCGAAATACGCATATCATACTTGTATTTGGTTGGACAATTGGGCAAAGTACACCAAAGATGATGGAGTTTTGGCAGTCCCAGAGCATGGTTCATTCAATTTAGCAGTTTTGAGAAATTTAAGAGAAAGAATGATGAATCTAGAACCGAGACCTAGACCAACACAGTTTGACGCATTGACGGAATGGGAAGATGTGATGCATGACAGAGAAAGACAGAGGAGTGGTGGAAGATATAGGTACATGTTTGCTAGATGATACGAACATGAGAATCTTGATGACAGAATGAAGCGATGGCGAAGTGCAAATATGGCTGATGGTTTGTTTCCTGTAAGACATGCTGAAGAAGTTAGTGGTAGAAAATGTACAGAAAAGAGACATAATGTTGAATCAGGAGGGTATGGCGTGCATGAATCGGAGGATGATGTTCTTGATGACGTGTTTTATAAAAACCCACCCCCATATCAACCAGAATCTGCCATGTTAACGCCAAGTGCCCCAATAAGAGAGAGACTTTGCGAAATATTAAAATTGAACCAGTACCCCAAGAGATAGAGAAAAATAATTATTTCAGAGAAATAGAGAGAAAACAAGATGGTAGAGTGAGTGGTAAAAATTCAGCAGAATTCGCAAAAACCACTTTAGAATTACCTGAAAAGATTAGGGAATTGACTAAAAACTTAAAAGCCGTGACTGTTCTTGTAACTATTGGTCCAGTAATGCCCATTTTTGATAAACAAAAAGATAGTGAACATTGTCTAATGGTCCCTTATAACAGTAATAAACAGATTGAGAGGCCAAAGCAAAGTTAAGACGAAATATCCATGGAGACAAACTGTAAGTACGATAGAGCCAAATGTTCCTAAGAATCTGACAGTAAACCCGAGTATAGTGGAAAGACATACAATGACTATAGAATCTGTATCAGAAACTCCAAAAGACCTAGAACGAAGTAATGAAGAAAAACCAGTAGATCCTACGTCAGAAGAATTAAGTGAATGGTTGAGGAGCTTACAGAGGAAAGATAGGGAATCCCAATCTATAGATGTTGCCAAGCTAAGAATTATTCTAGAAGAATTAATAGTAGGGACTATCCCCACAGATAAGTTAAAAAGTTATCAGGATGAAGAATTGCTATTTCTATGCAAAAGTATAACCTGGAGAGCAAAAAATCTGCTTGAAAGATTAGAGGAAGTAGCAAATGAAATGGGTGTAGACATTGAAAAGGTAAAGGCTTTCCAAAAACCGTATCGAGTAGATTTCACTGAGACATATATTGAAAATTTGAACACCACAGGACGAATAATTCAGATTAAAGACTTAATTATTCTGTTAAGAAAATGAGGAGATGTGGATAAATGGAGGAGCAGGTGGTACCGAAAATGAGATGATGCCTCAGATAAAACCTTTGAAGCTTTTCCCGTAAGAGAAAAAGAAAAAGCAGTAACAGAATGCCCTATGAGAGAAATTCCAGGTGGAGGCTATGTACATGTCCCCTGGACTAGACAAGATATTTTGTCATTTACAAATGATTTCCCTCGACTACGCGAAAAGCCTGTCGAGTGGTATAGGCAAGTGGATAGGTTTGTAAAATTATCAAAAGTTTTGTGGATTGATCTAAATAGCCTATTTGACATAATAGTACCAGCAGATCTATGGACAGAGTGTAAACTGATGATCAATTGGCCTACACAAGAATACCGTAGGGATCAAAAGACAGAAGCCCCTGACCCGGAATTCATGAAGAAATAAGAACAGGTTATTGGCTTTCTGAAAAATAAAGTACCTCCCAAAGAAACTGATTGGGTAAAAATCGACCGAACTCATCAGGAGAGTAAAGAGTCAGTACACGTGTATTACGAAAGGTTAATACTCGCATTTAAACAGTTCAATGGTGACGATAATTTGAGTGAAAAGGATTTTAATCATTTTGTATACAGATTCGTATATGGTCTACATCCAGAAATTAGTGAAATGATTAAGCAACATACTGTGGATTGGCAAAATAAGAAAATACATGAAGTACTAAGACATGCAAAGTATTTTAGTGATGAAATTAAAGCCAAGCAGCGTAAATTAAAAGAAAAAAGCTATGTGGGCACAAGTAAAGGTAGCGGAAAGACAGGAAGCTCAATTGATTGAACAAGCAAACAATGCAGGACCAAAACCAAAATTTAATTCTGGGAAAGGAAAGGGACATTTTAATATAGAAGAAGCCAAAAAGAAATGGCCATGTCATAATTGCGGAAGAATAGGGCATTGGAAATCTGAGTGTCAATTTCCCCCAAGTACTAATAATGAAAATGCATCGTTGAATCCACAGCTGCAGAATGAGGTGAGTGGTCAACCGCAGCGACAGCTGCAGGTTGTTACCCAACAGAATCAGGTGCCAAAACCACCTTTTCCACAGAGCGTAAATTCACAGAAATACAGTAAAGAGACTGGATTCTACAACAAAGAACAGGTAACTAAGCTGCCGCGCGCTAGCGCTGTTTGGCAGTATTGGCTACAACGCAATGAGAGTGAGTCAGAAGAAGGTTATTGACGGTGCCGAAGGGAGGAAGAAGAGTGCGTACTTGGCGCATCTCTAGAAGTAGACCAGACAGGCCCATTTGTGGACAGAAAGGTAAATAATGAAAATATTACTTTCCTAGTAGATACTGGTGCTACTCGATCAACTGTTAGATCAGCTGATGTTAAGAATCTTCCTCTCTCGGATGAAACAATCCAAGTAGTTGGAGTATCCAACAGACAGATTAAAACGTATTTTACAGAACCAGTAAAAGTTAGTATAGGGAAATCTTCTGAAATGCACCGCTTTGTTGTGTGCGATTCAAGTTCTGTAAATTTGTTAGGTAGAGACTTGTTGTGCAAAGTGAATTGCACTATATTCTGTACCCCTGATGGTATAGCATTTGAGACCCCTGATGAAGACGTACTATATAAAATGACTATGGCTAATATGGAAAATGAGATTACTGAAGCCTATGCTGTATTTAACCCTGACGAACTACCAAAAGAATTGAAACAAACAGTAAAAGCAGAAGTCTGGGATTTCACAGGAGAAGATGTGGGACTAATGAGAAATGTGGATCCAGTAAAAATAACAGTGAAGGAAGGAATAAGCTATCCAAATGTTCCTCAATATAAATTGACACCTGAGATAATTGAAGGAGTTACTCCCATAATCGAGAAAATCGTAAAACAAGGTATTTTGAGAGAGATAATGAGTAGTCCATGTAATTCACCAATTATGGGACTGAAAAAGCCTAATGGAATGTTCAGAATAGTGCAAGATTTGAGAAAATAAACAAAATTGTTGTGTCATGTTGTCCCATTGTACCAAATCCATCTGTGATTTTGTATCAGATTCCCCGTGATGCAGAATGGTATACCGTAATCGATCTATGCCATGCTTTCTTCTCCATCCCATTGCACCATGATAGCCAGCAGATTTTTGCGTTCTGTTTTGCCGAACGTATTTTGGCTTGGTGCCGAATCCCACAGGGGTATACTGAGAGCCCCTCAATATTTAATCAGATACTGAAAATGTCCCTAGCAAGCTTAGAAATGCCTGAGAATTCAGTGTTAGTGCAGTATATTGACGACCTGCTTGTGGCGTCAATAACTAGAGAACCTTGTGTAATGGACACCATCGCATTGCTAAACCATTTGGCAGATGGAGGACTTAAAGTGTCACCATCGAAATTGCAATTTTGTCAAAAGGAAGTACACTATCTAAGCCATAAAATTGAAAAGGGACTGAGGAAGATAACAACAGACAGAATCAGGATAATAAGAGGAATGAGAGCTCCAATGACACAAAGAGAGGTGAGAATGTTTCTTGGAATGGTTGGTTATTGTCGTCAGTGGATAAGTAATTTTTCCCTGATTGCAAAACCATTGGTACGACTGACTAGAAGTGACGTGAGAGACCCCATTGAATTAAGTAGGGAAGAACTAGCAGCTTTTAAGAAATTGAAAGAAAGTTTGTGTGAAGCGCAAGCCTTAGGCATGCCTGATTATGATACAGAGTTTGAATTGTACTGAAGTGAGAGGAATGGATGTGCACTCTCTGTATACTGAAACATGGAAAATTGAGAAGACCAATTGAATATTTTTCAGCTATGCTAGACCCTGTAGCTATAACACTGCCAGGTTGTCTGAAAGCAGTAGCTGCCACATGTAAAAGTTTGGAACAGAGTAAAGGAATTGTGATGGGATATCCTGTGAGAGTGTTTGTACCTCATGATGTGGCGATCTTTTGAACAAGGAGTCTCACTCAGTTCATGACACATAGTCGGCTGACTAAGTATGAGATGGTCATATTAGGTGCAACAAATGTGAGCCTTGTGAGATGTTTGAATGGGAATCCTTCAACGTTATTGCCTGATGCTGTGAATGTTGAAGTCAGAGATGAAGTGGATCATGATTGTCTAGATGTACTTGACTTCTGTACAAAACCACGTCCTGATATAAAAGATGCACCTTTTCCAGAAAGTAATTTTGTGATGTTTGTGGATGGATCTTGTTTGAGAACAGACGACGGAATGCTAAGTGCAGCATATGCAGTATGCACAGTTGCAGCAGTGATGGAAGCATCTTACCTGACGGGAGTAAAATCAGCCCAGGTAGCTGAGCTTGTTGCCTTGACCAGAGCATGCAAGATAGGAAAGAATGTGAGAGTGACTGTGATAACTGATAGTCAGTATGCTTTTTGCGTTGTGCATGATTTCGGCCAGATATGGCTGCAGCGAGGATTTCTGACTTCAAGTGGAACTCCTATAAAGAATGCTGAAGTGGTTGGGAAGTTGCTTGCGGCGATACAGCGGAGACTATACTGCCATTGGCAATAAGTTTGCTAACGATATTGCTCAATATTGTGCACGAAATCAGAATGCAATTAATCGAGCGAAAGACAAGGAGATGAATTCTTACCCCCTGATGTTTACTAACATTGTGGGTACCTGGGAGGAAATGAGGCAATTACAGGAAGAAGCAGGAGATGAGGAAATGAGATAGTGGTTAAAAGCAGGATGTGCACCAAGGGAAACAGATCATGTGTGGGTCTATCGGGATGGAAGACCAGATATGCCTGATAGCATGATGTCTGCCATGGCACGGATGTATCATGGACAGGGACATATAGAGAGAGATGCGATGATTCGTTCCTTCAAGCAAACTTGGTACAATGCAAAATTTAGACTTGTAGCTGAGAGCCTTTGTCAAAGATGCCTTATATGTCAGCAGTTCAATCCTGGAAGACAAACAGTGGTAAGTCTAGGAACGATAGGTCGAGAAGGAGGACCTTTCACCAGAATGCAAATTGACTTCATTGAGATGCCTCCCTGTAACAGGTTGAGGTATGTTCTAGTAATGGTCTGCTTGTTTTCTAGATGGGTAGAAGCATACCCCACAAGAAGGAGTGATGGAATCACAGTAGCAAAATTGCTTTTGAGGGAATTCATCCCATGATTTGGGTTCCCAGTAACAATTGAGTCAGATAGAGGAAAGCATTTCCATAATGAGATCATGAAATTGATTTGTGAAGCATTAAATGTACAACAAAAACTACATTGTGCCTATCACCCAGAGGCTTCTGGTGTGGTGGAGCAAATGAATGGCACCATTAAAAATAGAGCGGGAAATATGTGTTTAGCCACAGGTTTGAAATGGCCTGATGTCTTGCCTCTGGTACTCATGACTATTAGATCTATTCCAGATAGGAGTACAGGTTTGAGTCCACACAAAATTATCATGGGAAGAGCAATGCGCCATGTATTCATACCAGTCAACAAGCTGTTGCCTATAACTGATGACTTGGTGTTAGATTACTGTAAGGGGCTGGCTGACGCAGTTCATTCTGTGTTTCATCAGGTTGGAGCGGATGCCACCACCCTTGAAAAGAAGCAAGCTCATGATCTAAGCCCAGGAGACTGGGTAAGAATTAAAGTACACAGAAGGAGGAACTGTTTGGTACCACGTTGGGGAAAACCACGATAGGTGATTTTGACTACAACTACAGCTGTGAAGTGTGCTGGGATCAAGAATTGGATCCATGCAAGCCACGCATTGAGAATTCCAAATCCAGTGGATAACAAAGAAGGAGAATATTTTGACGAGTCAGAGAGTAGTTCTGAATCAGACACTGAAGAAACGAGAAAAAGAGAAAATCCTGAAAGGGGGTAGACAGGGCCGAAACTGACCGTTGCCCCAGAAAATATCCCCTTGAGAAGGAGATTGCAGATTTCTGGTTCCAGCTCAGACTCAGAGACTGAACAGATACCAGATCATTCCGGGAAAGAGAAAAACAGTGAAGAGACAATCAGAGAAGTTGTTGATAAGGAAGTTGTTCCTGATGAAAAGTTGAGAGAAAATCCACCTGAAATAACAAAAGTAGATGAACAGGTGACAGATACAGAGAGAGAGGGAAAGATTCTTGCGGAAGACCCCCGAGGAGTTGTCGGGAATTCAAACATCCAGTTAGACGAAGGGACAATTAGTCAGCAGGAAGATATTGTGCAAGAAACACGAGGAGGGACAGAAGTAGGGAAAATAAAAAAAGTGGTGGTAAACAAGATAGTTGAAAGCAAAAAGCGAGTTGAAACAGAATCAGAGGATAGTGATGAAGAAGTACCAGAAGGTCGAGTCCTGAGAAAAAGAGCAAGGAGAGCTGAAAAGAATGATAAAGGAAGTAAATTGAAAAGATCTGCAAGAGATGAAATCTGGCCAAACAAAATAAAGAGACTGAGATATCGACTGACACGAGTAAATTCACCAAGAGCTGAACAGGTGAATGAAGTATCTAGTCAAGAAAAATCAAAAGATGAGAAAATAACTTCAGTTGAGGAAACCAAAAGAACGAGAAAACCTAACCAGAAGTATATGTTGCCGGAATGGTCATATGTGGCCCTGCCTGAAATAAAAGAAGAGGCGGATAGCCAAGAAAAGCGTTACAACAAACAAATGATGGACGGAATGCTGACAATGCTGTCATTCTGTCCATCAATTGTTCTTTTTGGATAGCCAAGAAAACCCAGAGGTGACTGTACCAGAAGTGGTTGAGGAAGACGAAGAATCGGAAATCCTGAGAGTCATCTTATCCGATATTGGAGAAGAGACGGATGTTCAGGAAGTTCTGTATCCAGATTATGAAGGAAAAGTGAAGGACGATCAAATGCCAAACTGAACAAGACAAAAGTGCTGCTAATGGAAAAGCAATAAAATGCTGGAAAAGACATAACTGATAGAACCAAGTTGGTGCTTAGAGCTTTGGGTTAGACAAACTAGTTGTGAAGTAGAAGAGGCTAAGTCAAAATACACTGATCATTCTTACAAAATGGCAAACACAGAAAGTAGAAAAGCTAAATGTGTATTCTTAAAGCGATGGTTTAAAATGTGTTGTTGTTGTACAGGATTACTAATGCTTTTGTGGAGTGTGTTAGCTCTGATGATCTCTTTTAAGGTTACCATAGACACAATAGAAGGACATAGTGAAAATAAGACTAATATAGAAAAGATTCAAAATGTATATTCGACTAAAATAGATAGAAATTATCGACATAAAGACAGGTCTATAAATGATTTTTCTAACAATGTATTTTCGAAACTTTTATATGAATAGGTAAAGACAATGGACGTGAGAGATTGCTACGTCTGTATGCAGTTACCTGCTTCAGTATAGAGGGAGTGACCTACCATCACCTTCCAGTAACCTATGGAATAACATGTAGTGTAATAGCTGGTCTGTTTTACAAAATAGGGAAACTAGAATATTATTTTTCAGATGTAGATAACATATTTTCACAAGTATCTGCAATTAACAAATTGAATAAAGTGAAGCCTGCTAAGGTATTAGGTGAATTTTTCTTAGAGACTAAGGAACTAACATTAGAATATATATCTAGAAACAATTTGACCTGCAGTTTAAAGAAAGAGGAAAAGACGTTCATGGATATGGTTGAAGAAAGGAGATTGAAAATGCAAAAGAGAGCATCTGAAGGAAAAGAGGAAAAGACAGTCTGGGATGTTGAAATGGAAAAACACTTGAAGGGAGAAGCTAGTCCAACTATGGCTTTAGATTGGCCCCAGAAAGGGAAGTTGTGTTTTAGAAGGACTGCATATGATAATTACTTTGTAGGGAATAGTGAGTGCCATGATACATACCGAATCATGGGTGGATGGGGTTTAATGGAGGAAATGATCCAGTTTTTCCTGGGTCATTTTTTATCTGCGGGAGCAAGGCATATTATCGTTTGCCAGACCATTGGTATGGCACATGTTATGTGGGTCTGGTTTTCCCAAAGATATTCAACATGGGAAGAGGAGAAGATGGTGTATTGATACAAAATTTTGATGGTGTGGTGATAAAATCACCAAAGGGGGGATTGATGGAGCGGGTAGTACAACATTTTGTATACCCCCCCTATTCTGCATGAATAAACTAATTATATAATCTATTATTTATAATATTACTAAATGAGTTTGCATGTGTATTAACCAACATTATTAAAATACGAACTATACGTGGGATTTGCATTTTGCATGGCTAAATAACCTTTATGACTAAAATCTGTACGCATGCTAACAGTAGTATATTTAGTAAATAGAATACTGCATGATAAATGGTGCTTTTGTGATGTCTTGTAATGTTGCTCGAGAAGGACGACCTAAAGGGTGAATATAAATGCTTTAAATGTCGCTATACGCTTGATAAATACAAACACATAGAGGGATTAGTAAGGGGTTAACATTAGATTCATTATTCATATGTATTAATTACTTTTTGTGTTTGTTTCGCTTAAGTTGACATTTGGGCCTAAATTCAACATGGCCGCTGACGTGACACGACGAAGTGGCCACTGTCACACGAGGCATGGAGCGAAGTGCGCAGGAGCGTCAAAGACGCCTACAGCCTCTTCATGACCTGTAATCAACTGTACTATAGCAAGGCCACGGTGGGACGACGGCCAAGGCACAACACAATAGACATTCACAAAAAACCAGAACGGACTGAACGTGTGACCTCACCCCCTGAACTGTGCTAAAATTCATTGGACGATCTCAACCAACCAATCACGACCGTCCAAAATTGATGAAAATGTATCTTCTTACTTTGATTTTATTATAAAAATCGCTGGTAGAATAGAGAGGGGCTGACTGGCTAGCTACCGACTGACGATCGACTTAAACTTTGGTGACGACGGTGATGCTTCTTGAACTCTACTGCTTAGGGTGACTGCTGCGTTCCCTGAATCCTGATGATCCGGATGCTGCCCAATTCTTTGATGACTGCGAACTTTGCCTAAAACTCTATGGGCATTGACAGATGCTCGCACGTCTCTGGTCTTTGGTCGATATTTGAGACTGTAGCGTGCTGAGCCAAGAACTTTGGACTTTGATCTGCTTTGACGAATGACGACAGATTTGCGTATGCTGATTTAGAGGACTTCAGATAGCCAGATTAGGTAAATATGTTGTTCTGCGATTTATATGAAAGTTCAATTTAAACTTTCCATATGCAAATTTAACATTTATGAAATTTTAGATAAACAGATATTGATTAACAAGAAACGAGTTTGTGGGATTATTGAGAATGGTAAAATCAAAATCTTGAAATGTGTTTTAGCTGGTTCTAAAATCACCATCAACCAATCCAACTATTTGGTCCACTGACCAGGTGAGAGGAGTGTCTTGATGTTAAGGTTTGGGATCTGTAGGCGAAAGGGTATTAATGTATAGATTTGTATATAACGTTTCCTTCCTATAGGTTATAAGGTGTTCCTCTCATGTCCAGCGCTTGAACCATTCATTCCTCCTGCGTGTATGTGGATCAGTGAGAAAGTGATGTATGAGTGTTGGTGTTATGGGCCCCACCAATGATTGCATGTGTGAAAGAGCTAGTGTGAAGCAGGGAGGAAATCGGTACGGGTCTCCCTCTTTACCCCGTTACCTGGGTTTTTGCGCTCCATCAAAAACTAGAATGAGACCTGACCCCTAAGTTGTGTCACTGATGTCTTAGGGCCCTTGGATAAGTGTTAGAGTGTTCTTCTCTTCCTCAAAATGCAAAAGCTGGTTGTTTGAAACTTTTTGAAAACTTTTTCAATGAAGACCCGGGGGACGACTGGGACTGCCGTTGAGCAGAAGTCAATGAATTGCTGGTCAGATCCAAATTGCTGGTTTGTCTTGCTGAATGAGAACTGACTTTCAAAACTGTTTCTAAGTCAAAATGTAGATGACTTCACAGAAAGCGACACAGAGCAGAAACCTATCGACGTCAAGACATTACTTTGCATTGATGCCGGACTTCACTCACTCTGAGCTTTCTTAACTTCTTTGATGACTGCACTGGTTCCCCACCATTCAACAACCCGCCGCCAACAACCCAGATTCGGATCCCCCAAGTAATGTTTCTGCGCTGCTTTGAGTGAAAAGCAGAGAGCAAAACTACATGATATCTACTTATAAGTGGTGCAGTTGTGCTCACTTCCAGTCCTGACGAACTTTGGCTGCCTCGTGCCAATGCAAGTACCCTTGCAGTTTAGTGAACATGTATCTGTGTTATACTCAGCATAGGTTTTGTGCAGGAAGGGGTTCCTTCCTGCACAAAAACTATGCTTTAATACATTTTCCTCTTTGTATGTGTGCTGCACAATGCAGCACACATACATAGAGGAAACAATGTGGAGAAATGAAAAAAATTCTCCTCATTGCGCCTGCCTCAGGGGGGCTCAGGATTTTGACTTAAATCCCTGTCTACAATTCTTTGTTGATAGAGATATGTGTCAAAACTCATGGTTGGTTGCAGGGGAATGGCCACGCCTCATCCATGGAACGCCCCTTTGATGTAAAGAAATGCAAGACAATGCATTGAGCTGAATTGTGTTACTTTGGATTACAAACCAATGCAAATCATAGTTTGCGTTGGTTTGTAAATCCAAACAGAAGACCTAGGGCCTTGTTATGATGTTGGTGAGACTGACACCTAGGAGCCACCTTCACAGGTAAGAGCGGTGGGGCACGGTGGGGAGGGACTCAATATACGTAAACGATGGAAAATTACAAAATAATTAATTTCCTCTCATTGTTGTCTGCTGAGTTCCCCCACCCCACCCCACTGCTCTTACATGCACGGGCCGCTATTGCTGACACCGACGGCATGTCAAAGTCAGTCCCACTGACTTGTGATGACATTGTCAGACCTCTGCATTACGATGCAGTCAGTTGGACCACATTGGTGGAGGGACTGACCGACAGCTTCAGACGGCTCACGGAGTCCATTGGGCTTTCGGTTGGTTCACATTCCCCACAATGGAGGAGGTGCTCAGGCACTGCTGTGGGGATTACGATCCACCTCTCTGTAAGGCTTTTCATGTTGGTTCTTCTGACATGAAAAGGCTGGCTGAAAGGGTCTTTTGGGGCCCCTAGCAGTGCCCCTGTCCCCTGTGGCCCTCCGCTGTGGTTCCTCCCTAAACATCCATGCATTGTGTTGCAAGCACCTCATAGTGTCTGCCTCATGGTGCATGGATGTTTCCTAAGGGTATATTTTCTATTGTGGCTTGTGCTGCAGCATGCAGCACAAGCCTCATCGGAAAGTATACATTCCGACTGCCGTGAAGGTGGTCGCATCGAAATAATTGAAGCAGGACCGCCGACTCCTTGTCAGGCAGTCCCGCTTCCACTATGGTGCTGGTCGGACGTTTCTCTGACCGGCATTTTAATAAAGACCTTAGTGTTGGGTTGCGTTAAAAAGTATCTCAAAACCGATACAAACTATTCGTAAACCTGTGCCTTAGTATCTAATTTTAACCTCAAGTAATGAAAATGAAATTGCATCTTGGTCCCTTAAAATTATGGACTAACTGAAAAAGGAACCTTGAATTAAAAATGTATTCTATATAGCGCAAACTCGACCCAAAGGTGTTGGCGCTTTACATGAGCACCAGTTACATTACCCAAAGTCACACTCATTTTTTTATTATTTCGTATGGGCACGGGGAGTTTAAATAATTTGATTAGAATCACAGGATGCTGAGCCGACTCCGAGATTGGAACCTGGGTACTCTGTTTCAAAATCGGCAGTGCTGGACCAAATGCCATATCATCTCCCCCATTAATCTTAAAATCTCTTTAAAGATAGCACAGGGGTAGACCTCACCCTTGCACTACATAAATCCTGCTTTTTTAGGTCAAGCCTGGGCAGCGCATAGGCTGCTCTGCAAGGCATGCTGTATTTGAGTATGGAATTGAAGCTCCGCCCACTCTCCGCCCATATTTTTTATTGGCTTGTGTCATTGTCCTTTGTAAATGCTGGATTCTGATTTGTTAATGGGATTGTTAGTCCCTCCTTAGTCCCGCCTTGTCTTCATTTGTGACTGCCCATGAGGACGGGCCCTTTTGCTTCTGTTGTTATACAGCATGTCTTATTTAGTCTGTAAGAACTATTTTCTTTCATGTGTTTCTCCTACTGCAGGCATGACATGTTTTCCTGCAACATTCAGCGGGCCCTGCAGGCTTTCACTTTCTAAGCAGTGCTTTCACTTTCCAAGCAGCCCGGGACAATGGTGACCGCTGATTTGAAATGAAATAGGTCTTGCATTTCAAGAATTTCAGCTATTGGCATTGTAAATGACAATGCCTTTTTTTAATGTGTTGATTATCAAAACAGATATATAAAAGGCATTGCGCCATAAGTATGAAGACATTTTCCAAAAGACACAAAATGGGTAAAACACTTTGATACATCTGGCCGATTGTCATTTACAATGTGAACAGCTTAAGATCTCATAAATGCGAGACCTATTGCACTGCAAATGCTTGCTATTTCCGAAAACATCTTTTATTGGAGTTCACAGCACCGCCACTAACCTCCCCCTCTCAGGAACCCTTCAGACCCCCGCCCAATACCCTAAATTTAGGCTACCTGGTCTAATTTGTTCCATGGTCGGATGACCTATTCATTGTACTAGATTGTGAGCAACAACTAGGCAGCCGGCACCCATCATGTATCATTATCCATCCGTCGAATAGGAATATAATGAGTCCTCTGTTCATAGGCCCCGGCCCACATCACTTGCATCTACGCGCCAAGTCCCACCAACCTTCCTATGCGCGGCTCAGGTAGATTTGCTGAAAACGTCACTTTTAAAATACCACAACTTGTGTTAATATATATTATTTTAATAAACTTTTTTTCCTATGTTTTCTTACTATTTACCGATGTCGCATAAACTGAAATAGCATTTCAGTATATATTATTCAACTGAAGAGTCGATATCTTGCGTCTGGCTTGTCATCAAGAACCTTCGTGAACTATTTGCCCTATTACTTTTGTGTTATCTCTGATGAGAAACAAACCACCCAGGCAAACAGAGCTGCGGATTTCAGACATGCTGATTCGACTGACAGATGATACCGAGAAATCAACGTGTTCGCTGTGAGAATGATAGGTAGAGCACTTTAATCTCTACGGAAACATGCACCCGAGGCGTTGTTCAACTAAAAAAAAACAATAGACGAAGATTAAGGATCCTGTTTGAGAATTCACAGACAATATGTTGCCGTGCCCCTGGGCTTTCTCCGCATCTGTTTTGGCGTCCTCTTTGCCAAAATAAATCTGTTAGCAGATGTCTTTGGAGGAAGGGAGTCGCACTTGTCTCTCATCATTGCCTGGTTAACATATTTTATGATACACATATGTTTAAAAGGGACATCCAAGCGTAGCCAGAACAGTTTGCTAAGCACACTCAATATCGTCACCGTGGCATCTTATTCTAAGATGCTCCTGGGAGCCGTGTAAACAAAAGAAGTATTGCTTCACGGGGGCCTGCATGCAGCAGAACACCCGAGACATGCAGATGCATCGTTACAATGGAAAACACAAAGAAAGCAGCCATAAATTAAATATTATACGAGTCTTTGATAGTGAGGAGGGTCCATTCAAAGGAAACCACTGCGGAAAACTGGTTTTGCTTTCACTGCTATTTGGTATTCTTAGAATCAGAGAGGCATTTGTTTCACCTGATACAGAGATGTTAAAGTCGGACATATTTCACAATGTCTTAAACCATTACACAAGAATAACCAAAGGTATTTCGCACCATTGCCCTGTCTACGTAAAAGTAAGTGGAGCAAATAAGCATCTGCAATGCAATAAGTCTCGCAATCTTTAGAGTTAGAGCTATTGGCTTTGTAAATGAGAATGTATTTTATCTGTTTGTTTTGGTTTAGAGTGAGGTGGATGCATGAATAGAGACACAGCTGCAGTAGTGCATAGAGGACTTAGAATGAGGAATTACTACTGGGACCAGAGAAGAAGCTACTGCACTGTTTAGCGGATTTACAATGTGGAATTGCTGACGAGACCAAAGAAACAGGTAGCAGCACTGTGTAGAGGAGTTAGAATGAGGAATTACCGACAGGATCAGAGAAGCAGCTAGACCTAATGAATGACAGAAAAGATCACCCTTAGACCACAAATCCAGTTGTTAAGACCTCGACCACTGGCAGATAGTGGAAAAACACTGAAACAAACTATTAGAGGCACAGAGAAGCAGGCCCAGTGATGCTATGATTACTTACCGGTAATCTCCATTACTCTTAGTCCTACTCGTCCTCGACCCAGTCATCACTAATGAGGTATTCCACAAGACAGGAAACAAAACAGGAAACGCTTTTTAGGCTCCACCCACCCTCCCGTCAGGGGCTATAGGAACCTAGCCAACCAAAAGCACATCCTGACATACCAAGCAACAAAGGCCTGATCAGGGAGGGCGGGCGGGAAGTATGACTGGGTCGAGGACGAGTAGGACTAAGAGTAATGGAGATTACCAGTAAGTAATCATAGCATTACCTCTACGTCCCTCATCCTCGACCCAGTCATCACTAATGAGGCATACCAAAGCACCCCCAGCAACAGGCCTTTGGCAAACCACACAGAAAACAGAGACCGAACACAAAGAGGCGTGCAGCAAAAACATTTTAATGAAAAAAACACAGAATCAGGGAGGCGGAACAACCTCCACAGCACGCAACACACCGCTACCGAAATTGGTCCGGTCAGACAGAGCACAATTCAAGCGATAGTGCCTCACAAAAGTAGACTCAGAGGCCCATGTCCCAGCCCGACAGATTTCATCAAGGGAAACCCCATGAAAAGCAGCCCAGGACGCAGAAACACCCCTAGTGGAACGGGCCTGAACACCAGAAGGGCAAGGCAAACCAGATCCCTGATAAGCCAAAGAAATAACAGACTTGATCCAGCGACCAAGAGTAAGCCGAGACGCAGCCTTACCCTGACCAGCCAAACCAAAAGTCACAAAAAGGGAGTCCGAGGAACGGAACCCCGCAGACCGTCAACATAAAGGGATAAAGCACGCCGCACATCCAAAGAGTGAAGCAACAACTCAGCAGAGGAAGAAGGAGAAGGACAGAAAGAAGGAAGAATCAACTCCTGAGAGCAATGAAACCTAGAACGAATCTTGGGAACAAAACCAGGATCCAAAGAAAGGACCACCGCGTCATCCAAGAAACGCAAAAAGGGAGGAGAACAACGCAAAGCAGTGAGTTCACCCAACCGCCTGGCAGAAGTGACAGCAACCAAAAACGCCACCTTAAAAGAGAGAAACTTAAGGTCCACCGACTCCAATGGCTCAAAAGGAGCAGACTGCAGAGCACCCAAGACCAAAGAGAGATCCCAAGGAGGAACCGGAGAGCGTGAAGAAGGAGATGACAGAGAGAAACTCCGGAACAAACGGGAAACCAACAAACCATCCGCAGAAGGAAGAGAAGCCGGATCCCGGAAAGCCTGAAGAGCAGCCCACTGGCCCCTCAGAGTAGACAAGGCATATTTCTTCTGAAACCCATCCAAGAAAAACTGCAGAATGGAAGCGATAGGACAAGAGACAGGAGAGAGACCAAGCCCCGCACACCAAGAGGAGAAAGAAGCCCAATGTTTAGAGTAGGTGGACAAAGTGGAACCCCTACGGGACCCTTGCATCACAGTGACGAGGTGATCAGGCAAACCCCGGACCCCAAGCGACAACCGTTCAACCTCCAAACCGCCAAGGTGAGAGGGACCATGAGGGAAGGGGAGGGGGACCTCAGGGGAGACGGATAACGTGGCAGAATCCAAGGAGGGCCCACCGCCAGGCTCAACAACAAAGGGAACCAGGACCTCCGCGGCCAGTGAGGTAAGACCGCTACCACCTGGGCACCCAACCTCTGGACCTTCAGCAAGAAGGCAGGAATCAGGGGGAAGGGGGGGAAGGCGTACAGCAACCAAGGGGGCCACCGAAGAGACAACGCCTCCACCCCCCAAGCACCCAACTCCGGGGCCCGAGAACAAAACAGGGGGAGTTGAGCATCCGCCCGGGAGGCAAACAAGTCCAGCAGGGGAGTCCCGAACCTCCGACAGATCAACCGGAACACCCTGGGGGAGAGACACAGGGAGAGGGAAGATGGAAACCTGCGACTCAAGGCGTCCGCCACCACATTGTCTACCCCCCGGATATGCTGAGCCGAGAGAGCCAGAAGATGACTCTCCGCCCAACCTGCAATCGCACAAGCCACCAAATTCAAGGAAGGGCTGCGAGTACTGCCCTGGTGGTTGATATAAGGCACAGTCACGGTGTTGTCCGACCTCACCAGGACATTGCACCCCAGCAGACGGGAATGAAAGAAACAAAGAGCCCTGGCCACAGCAGATAGTTCCCTCCAATTGGACGAGCGACTGGACTCCCTCCGGAGCCAGCGAGCCTGAACAGACCACTGTCCCAACGTGGCCCCCCAACCGGCCGCACTGGCATCCGTCGTCAACACCAAAGGGGGCGGCAGGTGAATCCACATCCCCTTCGAGAGATTCGCGGAATCCAGCCACCACTGGAGATCCGACACCACCCCCAAGGACACAGGCACAGACAGAGCATAGTCCCGAACTGGAAACGGCACCCAACGCTGAACATGCCACAGCAGAGGCCACAGATGAACCCTGGCCCAGGGCACCGTGAAGACAGTAGCGGCCATATGACCCTGGACCTCGAGCCACTGAAGAAGGGGGGCCGCAGCCTGGGACAACAAGATCCGCAACAGGGACTGAAGACGCCGAATCTGAGAATCCGGCAGGAACACCTTGCCCAGGACGGAGTCGAAGATGGCCCCAATGAAAGTCCGTCGAGTCGCAGGAAGGAGCTGGCACTTTGGAAAGTTCACCAGAAACCCATGAGATTCTAGCGTAAGGATGGTCAATGAAAGGTGCTGAGACATGACCTCTGGGGAGGGAGCCTGGAGCAGCCAATCGTCCAGGTAGGGGAACACAGACACCCCCCGGAGGTGAAGAAGGGCCACCAAAGGAGCAACCACCTTGATGAACACCCGGGGAGCGGACCGGAGACCAAACGGAAGGACACAGAACTGCCAATGATGACCCTCCAGGCAGAAACGCAGGAACATCTGATCCTCCCGGGCCACCGGCACATGAAGGTAGGCATCCTGGAGATCCAGAGTAGTAAACACCCATCCGGCCTGAATCAGTGGGACCACTCGCTGCAAGGTCTCCATCTTGAACGGGATCTTCTTCACAAACAGGTTCAGACTCCGGAGAATGATGACAATCCGGACCCCCCCCGTGACTTTCGGTACCAGGAAAACAATCGAATAGGTCCCCAGACCCCACTCCAACCTGGGAACGGGAACAATAGCGTTCTTGAAAAACAGGGCCTGAACACCGTCCCTCAAGGATTGGCGATGGGAGCGGCACAAGGGAGTCGGAGTCCGCACTACACCCGAGGGAGGCGGAGGGGACAGGAACTCGATCCGATACCCCCGGTCCAGGACATCCAGCACCCACTGATCCGAGGTTGACAGACGCCAGGCTGGAAGGAACAACCACAATCTCCCACCAACCATGGGCGTCACTCCAGCGGGACCCACGAACGGAGGGGCATAGTCAGGAACGCTGCGGCCCAGGACCAGCATCACGAGGAGGCTTCTTCTGGAACTTCCGAGGGAAACCACGACCAGATCCACGAGAACCTTTAAAGGAGGATTGCTGAAACCGGGAAGGTTGACGAAAAGACTTGGCCTGCGAAGAGGAAAAATCCTTACGTGAAGGTTGCCTCCGGAAGGAAAAGGAATGTTTACGCTCTTTAAACACTTTATGCAGTCTGTCTTCCAAGGTATCCCCAAAGAGACGAGGGCCAGTAAAAGGTAAACGTAAGGCCATGGACCTCTGGGCGGCATCAGTATTCCAACCTTTCAACAACAGATTCCTACGAGCTGCGATAGAGGAACCACAAGACAGAGCAGAAGCACGTACGGAATCAAAGGCAATATCCGATAGGAACTCAGCCTGACGCTCCATCGATTCCAGCAAATCCGGACAGCAACCACCCTCCTGCATAGTTGAGAACAAAGTCTTAAAGTCAGTCAAGAGTGATTGAGCCACAAAAGCACCGTAAATACCCGAACGGATGGCAAGGTGAGAACCAGCATAGGATTTGCGCAAAGCAGTGTCAATCTTCCTATCCACACCATTGCGAAGAATGTTATCATCTGCCATGGAAGGACGACCAACCAAACTAGCGACAATGGAGTCCACACGCACAGACTCAGGAAAGGACTCCTCCATGTCCTGCAAAGGGTAGAGCTTTGACATGAAGCGCGGCAACATAATATGATCCGGGTCCTTCCACTCATTTAAGAGCACATCCATCACAAATGGATGAATAGGAAGCGAAGACGTAACAGGCTTCCGAAACTGCGGCAGAACAGCATCCGAGGAAGTACCAGCCACAGCGTCATCCGGAAACCCCATGTTCTCACGTACATTAGAAAGCAAGTCCGGCAACAGTTCCCTGGAGACATACTTTCCCTTCAGATCCACCGCACCCAAGGAAGCGTCATCAGAGGACCCAGAAGAGGAAATGTCAGAATAAAGGGTCGCGCCCCCACCAGAACGACCGCCAGCAGACTTCTTGGAGGACTTAAGGTCAGATAAAGTCTCCAAAATCAGACGCTTCAACCGGTCCTCATCCAACCTGGGACGCTTCTCCACAGGCGCAGGATCCCCACTGTCCGGAGGAGAAGAAGAAGAGGACACAGGAGACACATGTCTCCGCTTCTTATGATGTTTCCCCATCAAGAAGTAGCAGGGAGCAAATGAACAGCAAATAAACCAGCAAGACCAACACGGCAGCAGAGGAGCAGAGTAATGACAACCCACCTCTTTTTGAAAGAAAAGAACCAAGACAAACCCCGCCCCCCAATCACCCAGCAGATTCCGAAAGCGAGGCAAAAGGGGGCGTGGCCATGAAAGGCCACTGAAAACAAGGCAGCGCGGGGCCGCCGAAGGCAGAGTAGTACCAGCAGCGCAACCGGAGCCCACCCGGGCGCTGCGACCACCGCCGGAAGAAAAAAGGAGCACTCGGCCCCCAACCCGAGTGCTCCAAGGCAAGCAGAACACGGAGCGCCCGGACCCCATCCCGGGCGCTCCACCAGAAGGCGGGACAGCAAAAGCCTGAGCGCCCGGACCGCACACCGGGCGCTCAACAACAAAGGCCCCGCCCGGGGTAGCAGAGGCGAGAGCCGTGAAGACTGAGCACATGGAGCGCCCGGACCCCAAACCAGGCGCTCCGGCAACAGAAATGCCGCCAAAACTCGGAGAATGCCAGCGGAGCACTCGGAGAACCCGAGTGTACCAACAAGACAGTAGGGAGCGCCCGGACTCCAACCCGGACGCACCAACCCCGCAGGCAGCCAGGAATGAGCGCTCCGGAGCACCCAGGCCATAAACAGTGACTCTCCCTCCCTCCCTCCCGAAAGTACGAACCCAAATACCGGAGGATAGCGGGAAGGAATCCCGACAGGAGCAGCAGCAGCAGGAACCACAGGAACCCAGCACAGCCCAGCAGGACCAGCAACCAAGAACCTGAAGAGTCCAGGAAGCCCAGCAGCCCGACTCAATGAAGTCCCACGGAGGTCCAGCAGCGCCCCCAAAGCCCAGCAGAGTAGGACACCACAGGACAACAGCAACTTGAAGCAGGTAAGTGCCCGGCACCTACCCCAGCGTCCCCGTCAGGTCCACTGACAGGAAACAAAACAGGATGTGCTTTTGGTTGGCTAGGTTCTTATAGCCCCTGACGGGAGGGTGGGTGGAGCCTAAAAAGCGTTTCCTGTTTTGTTTCCTGTCTTGTGGAATACCTCATTAGTGATGACTGGGTCGAGGACGAGGGACGTAGAGGTAATTATATTGTATTTGTTAATGAGGAGTTATCTGTGCTGAGGTTAAGAAACCTGTCTTACTTTATGACAAACACCCTCAGTTTATATGCAGCTGAGCCAGGGCCGGGGCCAGGGTTGGGGCCTCGTCACATACAGCAGGTAGAGAGAGGTCTGCGATGCTGAGACCGGGGAGGGAGAAAAGAAGAGCGCAGACTAAATAGGTGGGGGAGGGAGCAGGGAGATAAGAGGCAGTTGGGCTGAGTGCATTTTCAGGGGGTAGAAGTGTGTGTATAGGAGAGATGTAACAGCTGGGGTAGAGAGGCTGCAGGAAACATGGGGCTGTGTGGCCTAAGAGGCAGGGAGGACTTGAGAAAAGAAAGAGAAACAAAAACAAGGGGCCAGGAGGGGGAGAGATGCTGCAGGAAACATGGGGCTGTGGAATGGTAGGCAGGGTGGATTTGAGAAGACAGCAAGGGGCCATGTAGCAGCCTGGGGGGAAAGAGGCTGCAGGGGATGGAGGGATTTGAAGAGAGAGCGGGAGAGGATGGCAAGGGGCCATGAGGGGTAGTGTAGGCCACAAGACGGAGGACACGTTGATGTGGAGGTTGGCTAGATGAGAGAAAGAAAAACACACGAAAGGCAAGCCTGCAAATGAGACACCAAACATTGAAGAAGAGGAAGCAAGGGTGGGGATTACTATGTTAGAGATTAAAGACGAGAGAAACGAGGTTAGATATTGAGACAGGGACTAAACACGTTTTAAAATACAGAGAGTAAGTGAAACCCAAGAGGCGTTATGTGTGTACCTCCAGACATGTGTAAAAATAGATTTATGTGGGCCAGGGCTTAATGATTCGTGTGTTTTAGATAATGATGGCGATAATGATGGTGTGGAGGGGCAGGCTGTTGAATCAATTGCAACATAAATGAGCAAACCTTATAGTTTATTCAGCAGCTGAAGATTGATATATATTTTTGTGATTCTGCTCTAAATCTGCGGGTTTTGGCGATGAGAGGGCTTTTTGATAAATGTAAAATACTTCATCAAGATCAGTGTTGTGTCTGCTTTAAAGATTTCACTTCCACGGTGCTCAACATAATAGCAGAACAAACAGCGCGGCCATATACACAAACAAATACAATAAAAAATAATGTCAAAAATACAATGGAGTATGCATACAAGGAAAAAGCAATTATGTAAGCGACGCAATATGCATTATGCTTTAGACTAAATCCGGCACTACCTTAATGTTTGCACTCACAGCGTTTGTGTTGGAGGGCACAGTAGCGGCTCGTGGAGGGAGTTCCGTGGGGCGGTGAGGCGGGGCAGGGGAGGGGCAGGGTGGGGGGTAGTAAACACTGGAATATGGATAAAAGGAGGTAAGTAAACAATTAAATAAATAAAACAAATTTAGTTGCGCGTGACGCATCGCGAAATACGATGCAGAATGCAACGAAATTTGTTTTATTTATTTAATTGTTTACTTACCTCCTTTTATCCATATTCTGGTGTTTACTACCCCCCACCCTGCCCCTCTTCCACCCCGCCTCACCGCCCCATGGAACTCCCTCCAGGGGCTGCTACTGGGAGGGCAGAAGCAGCGACGGGTATGACCTCTCTTTAAAGAAAAAGCTGCTTTTTTGTCGGAGGGTGGTGGGGGGGTGAAAGCAAATACGGGAGCAAAGCCACTAAAAAAAAAATTCTCCTTACTCATCTCCCTAATGCAGCCACCTCTTTTAAAAACCCACTGCTTTCCTTTCATAAGTTTCTGCAGAGCCTGCATTTGTGTTGGAGGGTGGTAGCAACGATGAGAGCAAATCAACCAATTTGTTTTTAAAAAACGTCACCACACTCAGCTCAGTAGTGCAGCCACCTAGATTTAACACCTGCTGCTCACCTTTAATACGTTTCTGTGGAGCCTGCGCCTGTGTCGAAGGGTGATGGGAGGTTGGCAGGAAACACGAGAATAGAGCAACAATTGTTTTTTAAGTCAGCCCACTCAGCTCTATAGTGCAGCCACCTACCTGAAACACTCACTGATTGCGCCGCTTGCCGTCTATGCAGAGCTCAAACAAGCTGATCAGTTTGTTTTCTAGAGATCACAGAACGCGGGCAGTCTACACTGTAATATGTAAACATTGCGTGCTTGCGAAGTGAGTGCCACTAATTACATTAAAGGAGCGCAGCTCTGCGCTCTCCCCAGCCTCTCTGATACCAACTGCTCCAGGCCCCAGCCATACTCCCTGCCCCTCACCTTCTCTTGCACTTGAGTGAGCTTCTTCTGCACGTTGCTAGCAATCTTGCCTGCACTCACTCCCTTTCCGCCCATCTCAGCCATCTTGTCGTCCATGTCACAGCGCACTGAAGATGGAGAGTCCTAGGAGATGCTGGGTAAAGGGGGGGAAACAAGCAAGGGCGCGAGGCGGGGCAGGCAAGGAGAAGCTAGAGAAGGGGAGACACGGGAAGAGGAGCCCAATGGAGAGAAAACAATGAGCCACAGAGCACCGCCTCTGCCAGCAGGACACAGCCTTTTAAAAGGACAGAAAGAACGAGGAGTGGTCGCCGTTGCTCCAATCGGGCTCCTGCTTGACGGCAGCCCAGGCCTGCGCTGCCGCGCTGCAGCTTGTCAGCAGAGTGGAGAGCGTGCTCATGTACGAGTCCGGATGGGCGGTGCCTAAAGGAGACAGGGAGGGAGGGTACAAACAAGCCTCACTTTAAATCAAAAGCGAGCATTTACCATAAAGTGTGATACGCGCCAATGAAAAGCATGGGCGGAGCTTCCACTCCACTTCCGAAGTCGACTAGACGACAATAGATCTTGCAGAGCGAGCAACGCATGCGCAGCGACGCTAGGCGAGACCTAAAAAACAGCTTTGGAAGAAAGCTGGAAGTGAAAGCATAAGGAGTCCTAGACGGGGGTGGGGGGACGTGGGTGGGAAAGGTTCTCTCGCAGGCTCAATTTCAAAATCCTGTGTCCTTACACAGTTATAGCTTGACCAGAGTTTATGCTATAACTCTTGCCCCCTCCAAGGACAGTGTTGTCATCAATTATATAATTTCAGATGTTGCATTAATTTTCAATGATGTCACAGAACATGCCATGAGTGATGTAATATGGGAGGTAATTTGCAGTGCATATCCAGGGCGCGAGTTATAGTTTCTTTAGGGAACAAATTATAGTTACCATAACTATAACTGGAGAATTTCTGTGTTTTTTTGTTTAAAATGGTCTGGTTTATCTGTGGTTTACCCCTAACTATAACATCACTTGTTTTTTTCAGTGAATTTCTGTAGTTGTTTTTTTGAATGTAAGTTACTTTTAATATATAAAATGCAAGCCTTTTGATTTTGTCAAAAAACATTAAAATCGAGCGTTAATAGTAAAAGTAATATATTTTTTGTATTTTTGTTGGTTGGTCTGCGGATGGGCCCCTGCAAGGTTCCCTGCAAACAACCCTATTTTGTGGGGCTGTGCAAGAGTCACTGATACTTCTTTTTTATCACTGGGATTCCTCAGTGCCCATCCAGGGCACCCACAACATTTCCAATGTTGGGTATTACGGGAGGGACCATGGCCCCGGCAGGCTCACCAGCTCCCTTGTCAGCACCTATCCTCACTACGGCAGAAGCCATCAGTGTGGGAGCAGATTTTCTTTCTGCTCCTGCTGGGCTGGATCAATTCTATGCTTTACTGCCTGCAAATGTGCAGTCAGGGAAAAACATTCGTACCCCCATCTAACTGGAACATCTCTGCTTCTTCCGAATGGGAGCACAAAAGTTGTTTCCTGAGGGCCCTCTGATGCGAAGGAAAACAACTATGTCCAAGGAGATCGCTGGGACACCATCACGAAGCTGGCCCCTGGGGATGGGGTCCCTATGGCCATACCATGGCTTGAGGAGGGAAAGATTCATGCATTGCCCCATGGTATGTGGTCCCTGGTGCCTCAATGAGGCACAGGAATACAGCCACACCTCATAATCCATTACATTTTGTACACAGTCCTCAGAGCCTCAATGAGGCACAGGGGATGGGGAAGTTGTACCCTCCCCATAACACTTATCTCAGCCCTGGGGGAAGGGGTCCCCGGAGACTAGAAAAGACTTGAGGGATGTACGCCCCCTCCCTATTCAAAATATGTGTCACCACCCCACCCAGGTCCTGGCCTGTTATATTTTTTCACAGTAAATATTTTAAAAATGCATTTTTGGCATCTACCCTGAACTTTTTACTTTTTTATACTTATTTTCAGGAGAGGTGACTGAGTCCTGAAATGGCTGTCATCACAACTTTGTTGATCTGGTGGCAGCTAATCAGATATTATGTCTGGATCTAACGGCCTTATACATCCTCCTCGGTGTGAAACATACATACATTTTGTACCTTATTTTCTCCAAAACTACTGAAAGGAGTCATACAAAGTCACAAAGAGCACACTTTCTGGGCCAAGATCTAGCTCATGGGCAAATTCATGGTAAGCACATTCAGCCATTTTGGCTGTAGCTGTGTATAATTGTAAAACGGAAAATTGCATGGGGAAATGCATTTTCAGACCCCCTTTTTTTCTCAGATCCTACTGGACAGATTATCGCATAACTTTCCAAAAAGGACCTGATGTGGATGACACTTTATGTGGGGAAGTCTTGTGAAGACTTGTCAAACAATACCAAAGTTATAAGCAAACCAAAAAATCAGTTTCCTATGGAAATTTGAGCCTTACTATAACCACCCGGTGGCTACTGCATACATGCATGCATGTGCATATACATTCACAGGCAGTCTTCATTGTGTAGTTGCATGTAAGTCAGATTTCATAGGAAGGCTGTTTTTTGTTTTGCAAATACATTACATATATAAAATAAATAAATAAATAAATACATAAATGTAATATAGATTTCCATAAACTACTAAAAATATTAATGAACTTATGCATGCAATTATATATATATTTTTAGCAAATACAAAATGTTAATAAAATATTTAAAATATTTTCCCAATTTCCCTAACATTCCAACTATTCCCAAAACAAATAAAATAATAACAATAATCAATATTTAAAAAATGAATACCACCGTAAAATTAATTATTATGAAACAATTACACAATCACTTATCTAATTAACCAATTCCCGAAAAAAGTTATTACCATATTTATACAATTATCTATTAAATACCTAAAACATATATACATAATAAATCACCCAATTACCAAAGTAAAACATATTTTTTTATAATCAATCAAAACAAATATTTGAAAAACATTCCCATACAAACCAAACATTCTGACAACAATATAAAAAACCATAAAATATATCAACAAATTGAAAACACCCAAAATAATCATATATACTTAACATTAATGTAATTGTAGTCTATAACACAAAAACTAATAAATAATTTAAGAACAATATTATGTACAACTACATTTAAATAAAATGATATAAAAGAATTAAAAAACCATGGGGGCATCACAATGGCGGGCGGACATCAACCCACCCTCCATTGTAGCGGTGCCTGGACCCGCCCACAGACGTGCGGCGGTCCCACCACTGCGATTAGGATGCGCCCGCCATACTGGAGGGCGCATCCTGGGCTTTTCACATTGCAGGTGGTGCTGCTCACTGCAGCACCGCAAGCAATGTGAAAAGTGCGTGCACAGCATTTCCCTGCACTACGTGGAAGGCACCACGCGGTGCCTGCCACTTGGTGCATGGAAATTAGAGTGGGTACCATGGGTATCCCCCGTGCAGCAACTCCCCTCCACAAGGGCGGCCCGCAACGGGCCCCCAAACCCAATCTCCACCAGCCTTTCTGGAAAGGCCTTCCTAAACCCACATCCTGATCTGATGGACGGTGCCTGATAGGCACCGCCACCATTTCAGGGGACCTGCACCATCCGCCAGGCAATCGATGCATTTGCCTCTGACGGTAAAGCGGCAGACTGACTTTGCCTCCACCGCGATACCCACCGCCATACTAATTTGGTAGTGGGTAATGAGCTCGTTGATGGCGGAAGGACCGCCACCGCCAGCCCGGCGGTGGCAGTCCTTCCGCCATCATAATGACCCCCTATGTTCAGACCTTGTATATCCTGCCCCACAATATTTTTGACTTCACGATATTTGTCTTTCACAACATTTTTAAAACAATATTGTGACACAATATCACCATGTGCCTGCACTGCATCTCAGATGCCAAAGTTATTATGAAATCACCTCCCATTGGTAGAGGTGCCCTGGGTTTTGAAAGTAAAATCTGTATATTATTTTTAAAATTGTTATTTTCACCCTAGTGGAGTGTGCCCTAGTCTACTGATTGTATTAGGATGCGCTCATTCGTGCGAGCTGTCAGGTTTTAGCAGATGCAGACAAAAGTACCCATAGGAGTAGATCAAAAGAGGAGCCTTCCTGCCTCCTTAGGAGACTACTGTTAGCCAGTATTTCAGAATGATGGATAGCAAGAATTTCCCTCTAATGGTATTGGAACAACAGTTCTTCCAAGAGGAAGAGACGGAACTAGTTAAGAGGAATAATGAGTAAATCATCCTTATATCACAATATGAGTATATTTCTGAGTATTGCCCCCAATGCACTTTCAGCCTTCCCAAGTAAACTATCTGAAACAAAATGCACTACTGATATTCTGTTTTCTCAGTACCAACCTCAGAGAAAAGGTGAAAAATCCCTCTGCAGAATAGACATTACTCAGCACTAGTGCAAGGGAATGTATTCAGCAAGAGGGAGCCCCCAAGGATAGTTCCACTAGATCAAAAGTGACATTTAGAAAAAATAGTGGGTGGCCGGAGAGAAAAGGAACAAGAATCAAAGGACCTGTCCTTAAATAGGAAGGAATGTAAGGCAGGAACTACAATACGTTCAAAGTCTAAATAATTAAACATTTAAGGGAAGAAAGCAGGAACAAGAGCCATCTTAGCTGGTCATCTCTCATACTGAAGAAGTTGTTGAGACACTACTCTTTTGGCAGTTCTTTTTTTATGGGCTTTTCCTTGATTGATAATTGGTTTCAGGTGTACTGGCTGGGTGTGATTGAAAGAGGGTGGGGTGTCACCAAAGTGATCTGCACAGTGGGGTGTGGCCAAGCCTTCGACCAAAATAGCCGCACGGCATTGAAGCTTCGGCGCCCGCTGCCCTTAATACGGCAGGAACAACATGACCCGGGAACTCTACCTCCGGGATTGTGGCAAAAACCTTATGGGATGATCCGACTACGGAGCCGGGGCCGCAAAATTCTCACGCGGGTGTCCCTGTGATCCCCCAGACTGAAGCGGTGGGAGCGGGTGGAGCGGGCAGGAGACCCAACATACCTCAGAGGCCCCGTGGTGAGAGGGAGAGCCTGAGGCCGGAGCGGCGGAGCTCTGTCAGGTCCCCGCCTGCCCCCTCCACCCTGGACAGGAATGGGAGAGGATGATGCACCGATGAGGAAGGGTGAATGCCTAAGCATGGTACTGCGCAACACCGAGGACCGGGTGAGTGCCGGGGACAGGGCTGCAGTGGTCAAGGCCTGTGAGTGAGTCTGCTGCGCGCACCAGCTTGGGTGCGACATAGGGCCACAGCTGCTTCCCTCTCCCTCCCCCCCCTAGAGCACTCGCGCCCTGTCCATCTATCTGCCGTACCAGCGTGAGAGACTGTCTAACATCCCCAGGGCCCAGCGAAATGACTAATAGGGCCAGAGAACATCGATATTTCTCTCAGTGCTGGATGCAACACTTCCCCGGGGGCCCTGCCACTTGTGTGAGACACAACAGCTGCCCCATCCTCCACGTGCCTAGAGGAACTGGGGCTGGTGGTGGATTATACATAGGATGCCGCCACTGCCCCGCTCCTGCATCTAGGGACGCCCCCCCCCATACATGCGATACCTTGCCTGGACCAGACAACTGGCCTGAGAGACCTGGGGAGAAATCGCACCGCCTGGAACCCGGTGAGAAATTGCTGTTATCTCGGCGAGCCTCTCAGGGGGAGCTCCACTCCTTTGAACATCCAGTGCATGCAGACAAGAGCATAGCCCTAGTTTCAGGGCCGGCACTACTCAAGGGGTGTAACCCTGCCCCCACCCTCTGGCCTGGGCTTCACCTACTACATCAGCAGTTTAATGCCAAGGTCACCCTATAATGGAGGTGCCCAGTGGCCGAGAGTGACCTTTCTTTTTTTGTGTGGGGAGCACACCATCCTTCCTTCAACGTCCTTGTGTGGTGAGGGACCTCGGCCTTCCATAGTTGTGTGCTCTGGTGACACATATCTCCCAAACGGTGCAGACATGGGTCATCGGGACCCTAAACAGCATAAATTGAATTTTAACAAGCAGGGCATGTCAACCGATCATAGTTCTGACAGAGGTTATGGATCGGAGCACGATGAACAGCCACATGGACGGACTGCATTGCAGCCATCATGGCGGAACTTTGAGCGGGGTTCCGCGCAATAGACTGTAGATTTGGCTCCCTGACTACCCGGCACAACAGAATGGCTGAACGCCTGTAGAGCCACCGCGCTAGACTAGATGAGGCCGAAAAACATATCTCCTCACACGAAGATCAAACCACAGACACAATGCGATGGCTGGAATGAGTGGAACGCCTACTGAAGACTGTAGCAATAAAGAATGAGGACCTGGATGCGGGGAGGAAGAATGTTCGCATAATGGATCTGAAGGAGTTCACAAACATGGGGAGGCCTGAACCATTTGTTGAGTCCATGTTAATTGAATTGTTTGGGGCTGATAATTTCTCCAAGGCCTTTCTCGTGGAAAGAGCTCATAGATCTCTCGGAACGCGCACCCCCCAGGAGCTCCCCCACTGCCCATTATTGCCCCCATGCTTAATTATAGGGATTTGGATGCGGTCCTCCGCGTGGCCCGAGATAATGCACCAGTGCAGTACCAAGGCGCTACCCTCTCTTTTTACCCAGATGCTACTATTGCAGTCCAAGCGGCCTGCCGTAAATTTGTGGAAGCAAAGGTCCAGCTTCATAAGATGGGCCTGAAATATGCTATGCTTTATCCAGCCAAGCTTCGGGTAATGGTAGACAATAAGGCTTGTTTCTTTGAGAATGTTGCAGACATGATGGCCTTTTGTAAACTGCACCAAAATACGACTCGTAAGAGCCTGTCCAGCCCTCTGGACACTCTTCCCCGGAGAGGCAACTCGCCGCAAGTGCTGAACTGTTTACCACGGAATTGCGACTTCTGTGATATCGCAGGCATGTCTCTACGTAGTTGGTTTAGAAAGATGATAAGACTGAGAATAGAGACATGAAAAGTTTAAATAGTTATATATCTTCCTATATCTTTATCTTCCAAAATGGTTAATTTGTGCAATGGGCATCGAATGTCCGAGGCGTCGCCTGCCTCCTACGGATGACTCCGAACAGTTTGTTTTTGGGGATTCTCTTTTTAGTTTGGGACTGGGGAGGGAGAGGGGGGATATTCACCGGATGTTTGATCCCAGGTGTGGGAGGGTGGTGGGGGTGGTTACTTTTTCTAAGGTTGTCGTTATTTGTATTTTAATTTTTTGGGTTTTTACTGATCCTGATGTGTCTTTCCCTATGTGTTCTTCTCTCTCCACAATCGAAATGTAGACTTACTGCAAATGTGGTACATGCCCGTCCTTGTGGTCATGATACTGGATCCCACTGTTGAAGCTAACCTTATCTCTTGGAATGTGAGAGGGCTTAACAATCCTAGGAAGTGTAAACTGGTTCTGGCATACCTCCGAAGACACAATATCAAGATAGCATTTCTACTAGAGACTCACCTACCCCTGCAGAGAGCCCCTCCTTTTGCCTCCTCATGGGGACCGCATAGATTCTTTGCAAGTTATAGTACCTACTCTCGCACGTGTGTATCCTGGTTCATCATACCCTCCCTTTTACACTTAAAGACATGGTGGCTCATACACAAGGAAGATACCTACTGGTAGTGGGGACGCTGATGGGTAAGACAGTAGCATTCCTCAATATCTACGCACCTAACATGGACGATCCCGCTTCTTCACTGCCCTTCATACATTTCTGCATCAATATGACTATGACACAATCTTCCTTGGGGGAGACTTAAATTTATGGTTAGTCCTTGAATGCGCCTCCTCGAGCCCAATACACGTAATCAAGCCCAATGCCCACTGAGAGCTGATGAACCTTATCCGCCCTGGACATCTTCATGATATCTGGCGCACACATCATCCAGCAACCTCAGGATATACCTTCCGCTCGGCACCACATTCCACCCAGACATGTATAGATTACTGGCTTACTGACGCATTGGGGTGTCGGTGGACGAAGGCCGTAGATATGCTACCACGCAAGCTTTCAGACCAAGCACCAGTACTCCTTCATTTATCCATTCCGCATGCTGTCAGATGGCAACGGAGATGGTCATTCCCAGGTACTGCCCTGCTACATGCCTTGTTTAAATCTGAGCTGCAGGAGGCCGTTGAAGAATACTTCAGTCTGAATACTGGCTTGGCAGCTAAATATGCCACCGTGTGGGCTGCCATTAAGGGATATGTCTGGGGTATATGTATATCTAAATAGTCAGGGGTCCTGCGTTTGATACAGGGTAGTCTTGCCCGGATTGAGGCGGAACTGTCTCCTGCTGGACTCATCGCCGAATACCCCCGGTGCTCTGGGTAGACGTAGCACACTTATAATAGAATTCAACGAACATGCAGACAGGGAGACTACCCTAATGGGTAAACACCATGCTGCACGCCGGTATGGTGAGGTAGAGCGCCCTGGTAAAACCCTAACGAGATTGGTGAGGCCCCCTCGGGGATCAGGGCACATAGCAGCAATAAAGAGAGCGGACGACTATGTGCCTACTGATGATGCGGACATCCTATCAGAACTTGTAGCATTCTACCGATCCCTGTATACCACTAAACTTCCCAAGGATTTTACACAACATCTAGCATACCTGCAGGAGATTGCAATGGTATGGCTCACCACTGGTCAGGCTGAATTCCTCAGTGACCCTTTCTCTGTGGAGGAGGTCACCTCGGCAATAGATGCTCTAGGCGGAGCAAAGGCCTGGATGTGCTGTCAGGAACATTCTATAAAACATTTAAAGAAACCCTGGCACCACAGCTACTCAAGGTCAATGCAGAGGTCCTGAAAGATGGCATACTCCCCTCTTCCATGAGAGAGGCAGCTATCTCCCTCATGCTGAAACCAGATAAGGAGCCTAATAGCTGCAACTCCTATCGACTCATGTTTCTGATAAACTTTGATAACAAGATCTTGGCAAAACTGCTATCCGCCAGACTATCTTTACTCCTGGACCAGATACTTTTGCCAGTGCAGTCTGGTTTTAATCCACACATATCCACTGCCCTGAACCTCCGAACAGTCTTCTCAGTAATTAATAGAACTGAGCCGAGTGTCCCCGAGGAGATAGCTCTTCTCGACGTGGAAAAGGCTTTCGACTCTTTGGAGTGGCCATTTCTTATCACTACGCTCGCAAACTTGGCCTCCCATCCAACTTTATTGCATTGATTGCGCTATTATATACGGCCCCCACGGTGCGTATTCAGGTGAATGGCTCCCTATCACCTCCAATTCCTATTTCACAAGGGACACAACAGGGCTGTACCATATCCCCTCTACTTTTTATAATAGCCATGGACCACCTGGTCAGACACCTGCAGGAAAAACACTTGTTCCGTGGCCTCCAGTTTCAGTCAAAACCCCTGTTAATGTCTATGTATGCAGACAAAATACTGCTTTTTATTAGACACCTTAACACTAACATGCAGTCTATAATTGATGAAATTAGTTGCTTCGGTGACATGTCTGGGTTGAACTCTAACGCTCCCCTATGACCAGGGCGGGTTTACAGTCCCAGACTTTCACCTTTACAATTTGGTTGCGCAGACGCAGTTTGCCCGTCATTGGTTCCACCCAGATGCCCGCATACCGTACACCAAACCCGAACGGGACTTGGCCTCTCCCACTCCCCTTGGGGCACTATTTCCACAGGGTGTACCACTTGACCCAAACAACATACAAGCCCTATCTACCACATGCTGTTCCTGGCGTAGGCTTAGCCGAATATTGGTTACTGGCTACCTGTATTCCCCAGAGCTCCCACTACACCAAAACCCACTCCTGCTACTTACATCTGAGATGGTGGTACAACGTACACTTAGCAAATTAAAACTGTGTACCCTTGGTTCCCTCTTCCCAGATGGACAGGCAACAACCATGACAGACCTATCCACATGCTCTGAACTGACGTATATGGATACATTTGTGACAACTAGACTGTTCGGGGCACTCCGCTCGACCACTTCTACATTCCCATACCCACCTGCAGAATTTACACCACTCACGTTACTCAGAACCGACAAGGAAGGGGACCACCTTGTCACTAAGTTGTGCCAAGCATGTTTGGCACTTATGCAGGCTCGGACAGGGGGGTACGACGACGATGGGAGGAAGACCTGGGCCAGTCACTTACTGATAAGGAATGGACCTGTTGTCATGAACAAATACAAAGGGTATCTCCCAACCACAGGCATAAACTCCTTCATTTTAAGTTCATTCATAGGGCATATATCACACAACAACAGCTGACCAAGTATGACTTCACTAAGCCATCCAATTGCCCCAAATGCCAGGCCTTGGAGGCAGACTTTGCTCATATTACTTGGACATGCCCCCGGATATCCACATTTTGGATCGACGTATTTCAGACGACCTCTGACATGATCACCACTCTGCTTCTTCCCTCTCCTGAACTGGCCTTGCTGGGAATAGTCAGTACCATAAAACTGACTATGTCACCGAAGGTGAGTCACCATAGTACTCTTGCTAGCGAAAAGGGAAATTGATGTACACTGGGGAACAAAAATCAGTCCCACCAAAGACATGTGTCTGCGCAGCATGTCAGATTGCGATATGCAAATGGAAATCTATGCAACACTTCAACCATCGACCTCATGGCGCAAAGATATTTGGTATATTTATTGCTGCTACCTGCGGCAGACACTGCAGCCGTCTATCCTCCTCTCCTGGGCACCAGCGGGCGGTCTAGGGACCTATATCCCCCGCTCATATAGACACCAGCACCGCACTGACACCTTAGTGCTAATAGACATCTGTATTCAGGTTAGACAGGGCATGAACTGTCTGTTAGTTCTGAGAACTCCCACGGTACAATAAAGAAAAAATTAGAAGTACAGCTACTCCTCTTGATAGGCGCATTGGATTTACAGTAAACATATGAGAGAAGCCCCCGCCCCTCCCCCCCTTCTGCCCCCCGTAAGGATCTTTTTGTATGTTGGATATTTGATTTGGGTTACACATCAATGTTTGAACAATATAATGCCATGTAATGAAAACTACGGACACTGAAATTTGTGATGTGTTTAAGTTTTTTACGCATTCAATAAAAATCTATCACATTCTTTTTTTTAAAAATGATCTGCACTATAAAAGCAGAGCTTGGCTACTATCAGCTTTCATCTCCCTGCATGTTATTGGTGTTGATTTATCTTGGAGGTACTTGCTCTATGGTTTGCATCCCTATTAATGGATCTAGTCTCCATTGGTCTCTATACAGCTACTGCAGTCTCCAGATGCCACATAATTTTCTCTAATAAGGCCATGTGGGTGAGTGCTTATGTGGTACCTGCAATGGCAGGAGGCGTATGGAAAGATAGTAGGAGAAGCACACTGGATTTCAGTTATAACACATGTTTTCCATGTAGCCGGAGAACAAAATATTTTCAGAATGTTAGACCTGGCACTTCTTGGCGTGATTATCCCTAACTTTTTGCCTTTACCTCTGCTATTTTTGACTGGCTTAGATGCTTTGGATACTTTGCCACTGCTAACCTGTGTCAAAGTCTAAGTGTTCCCTGTATAAAGTAATGGTAATTGGTTGTCCATGATTGGTATGTTTGCCTTACTAAGTTAAGTCCCTAGTAAAGTGCACTATGTGTGCCAGGGCTGGTAATGCAACTGCTACTAGTGGGCCTGCAGCACTATTTGTGCTACCCACACAAGTAGCCTTAAAAAGGGAACTCAGGCCTGCCATTGCAGGGCCTACGCGGTTTGTTAAACTGCCATGTTGTTCTGTCAAGTGCATTCACTTGACAGACCTTACCCTTCCCTTTCTGTGTACATCAGATACCCCTATGGTAGGTCTAGGGTACCCCCTGGACAGAGTGCAGTGCATGTGAAAGGTAGGACATGTACTAAGGTGTGTGTCATGTCCTTACAGTGAAATAATCTCCATTTCGTTTTCCACTGTTGAAAGACCATCTTGCCCATAGGATAGAATGGGAAGGCTGTGTAATATCTGTTCCAGCCTAACTTCCTAAAAGCTTAAGATGGAAAGGTGAAGTTTAGTATGCCTGAACTCTCAATGTAATAACACATCTTTTTATGTAGGTGGTTTTTGCATTGTGTGTTCAGAAGCCACTCTTTTAGAAGTGACTGAGTTTTTGTGCTCTAACATTTCTGTGTGTCTGTGCCTGACTGTGGAATGACTGTCTGGTTTTGAAAGCGATAGGATCTGGGGAATGTCTTGACCCGAGGGAGGAGGTGAGACAGCAACAGGGTGACCTACATCTGGAGTGTATGGGGAGGAGAATCCCTTAGAGGTGAAGAGCCCTGGGTTGCTGCTATAAAACAATCGGCTCATCTCCAGCTGAGTGATTGAGAATCCAGACCCCCACTAATCAAAGGAAGAAAGGTGTCACTGACAGGGAGGCACCCAGAACTGGTTTGAACAGGGGTCAGTGGCCCCTGAAGCACAAATACTTCAAAGCCATTGAGGGGTGTAACTATGAGAGCTGAAGCCCCTGTACTTTGGAGAATGGCTTGATCAAGTGTGAACAAGAATGGAGCTACTTCGTGGTCAAAGGGACCTTTTCCAAGGAAGAAACAACTGAAGAAACTGAAGGATAGGACTGTCTGACAGGCAGAGGAAAAGAAGCTGCTCATTGAAGGTGAAAAGTGAGCAGAGGAGAGCAGGAATGCTCTCGCCCTGGAAGAGAAAAAGATTCTCTTAGCTCATGAGTTAAGCATGAGATAACTGGACATTAAGGTTAAAACGGCAGAGTCCAGTTTGAATGGTGGCAGCGTACAACTAGTGCCAGTGGGGAAGGTGTACATTCCCAAAGACTTAGTGCGAGATTACCAGAGAGGGGATGATATATATGCGTGGTTCACGGCATATGAGATCGCACTGAGGATGAATGAGGTGCCTGAGAAGCATTGGGGGCGGGCATATGGAAACACTTTGAGGCTTCTGGGAGGGATGTCTTACCCTCTTTAGAGAGGGTGGGGACCCTGACCTACACCAATATGAAGGAGGCTTTATGCCTCTGGTATGGGCTCACTCCTGAACAGTGCCAGCAGAAATTCAGGAACTTCAAGAAACAGGAATCCAGTACTTGGGTTGAGAGTGTGAATACGTACACGTGTGCACTGGATGGTTGGATGAAGGGCAGCAAGGCAAATGATTTTAAGAGCTTATGCGATTTAATTAGTTGGGAGCACTTGAGTAGTCTGTGTGTTCCAGAGCTGCGCCAGCATCTTTTGGACAGTAAGCTGACTGATCCCAGTAAGCTTGCTGAAGAGGAGAACCGGTGGACCAGTACCCGGGTCCACAAGGGGTTTGGAGGTAGCACTACCAAAAGTGTACATGGTCTCCCGTAGAAGGTGGGGAAAGACAAGGGTAACCACAAGGGGTTCTCTAAAGGGCCCCAAAGTAGTTCCCAGGTGAATGGTTCCCAGTCCCCAAAGGCTAAGAGGGCCTGGCTCCAGAAGGGCAAGTGGGACAACCGAGGTCCTCTTACTTGTTACTTCTGTAAAGAAGTGGGTCATAATTACCCTAGATGCCCCAAGAAGTCATCTGAACCCACAGGTGCTCCAACACCAGGATTAGTGAGTGTAGCGTTGGGGGAGGAGTTGAGTCCTTGGAATAGGGAGGAGCAAGCAGTTATGACCCTGGTCTCATTGGGAGATCGAGAGATGGTCCAGGAAATCTCACTGCCTGAGAATACTAAAAAATACAGGCAGTGGGTGACCATCAATGGAAAGAGGGTGGAAGCTCTAAGGGACACCGGAGCCAGTTTGACATCTGTCAGGTGTCAGTGGGTGTCTGAAGAGCAGGTAATTCCCGATGTACTTCACCCTGTAGTTTCGGCTGACAACTCAGTGCGCCTCCGCAAGGTGGCGCTGGTTGCCTTTGAGTGGGGAGGGGTCTCAGGTTCTTTGAAGGTCGTTGTAAGTCCGTCCATGCCTGTAGACTGTCTGCTGGGAAATGACCTGGAGAGTTTGCACGTGGAAGGAGGTGGAGCGCCAGGCGCATTTGGAGATGTTGGGTCTGCCTGAGTGGGCTTGTGTAACCACTCAGTCTATGGCAGCCAGTAAAGGTAATCAAGAGGACTTGGAGCCTGAAGCAGTGGCCCAGGTGCCTGCCATAAAGAGAAGAGGCAAGGGGTGTGGGAAACCATCCCCCACAGTGCCCACGGTCCAGGAGGAGGCCCCCTTTGAGGGGGATGCCCTGGAACCTACAGGGGAACAAGTGGCGGAACTGGGGGACCTACCTGAGCTGATCGAATAGCAGCAGGAGGGAGGGCCCTCCAGGGAGGAATTCTGTGAGGAGCAGAAGTAGTGCCTTTCTCTTGAAGGTTTGTGGAAACAGGCCACAAATCAGGCAGTCGGTGATCAGTCTGGAACACACTTGATTTACTGGGAGAATGATCTCCTGTACAGTGAGCCTAAGGTTGCTGAACCTGGGTCAGCCCGTGTGCTGGTGGTACCCCAGCGCTGCAGAGCCTTCCTACTGGGGTTGGCTCATAATGTACCTTTAGCAGGACATTTGGGGCAGGACAGACCTTTGAGAGGCTTGTCACTCACTTTTACTGGCCTCAAATGAGCAAGAGTTCTGCTACTCTTTGCAGGACCTGTCAGACTTGTCAGGCAAGTGGGAAGAATGGAAGGAAGCTCAAGGCTCCCATCCTATCCTTCCCGGTGGCCAGCACCCCCTTTGAGAGGGTGGGCATTGACATTGTGGGGCCACTGGATCCCAAGACAGCCATGGGCAACACGTTCATCCTGGTCTTGGTGGACCATGCCACCCGGCACCCGGTAAGCTATTCCTCTCTGGATGGTGACAGCCCCCGTGGTGGGCCGTGCACTGATGGGGATTTTCTCCCGTGTGGGGCTCTCCAGAGAGGTGGTGTCCTATAGGGGTACTAATTTCATATTGAGGAATATGAAATCCCTGTGGCAGGAGTGCGGTGTAACCTACAACTTCACCACGCCTTACCACCCGCAGGGTAATGGTCTGGTTGAGAGATTTAACCAGACCCTGAAGGGCATGATTATGAGTCTTGAAGAACCCATGAGGCGTAAGTGGGACTTCCTTTTACCATGCCTGCTGTTTGCTTACAGGGAGGTGCCACAGAAGTCTTTAGGGTTTAGTCCCTTTGAGCTCTTGTATGGGCACCCTGTAAGAGGACACTTGATTTTGGTGAAGGAGGGCTGGGAGACGGCTCCTAGTAAACCCCCCCAGGATGTATATAGCTACATGCTGGCCTTCAGGAACCAAACTAGGCGTTTCAGACAACTCGCTCAGGCGAATCTGGAAGCCAGCCAGGAAGAGATGAAAGGGTGGTACGACCTGAATGCCACTCTGGTCGAATTTCAACCTGGGCAGAAAGTGTGGGTGATGGCACCAGTGGAGCCTTGCGCACTCCAGAATAAGTGGACTGGGCTTTTGAGGTGGTGGAGTGCAGGAGTGAAGTGACCTACCTGGATGACTTCCGGACTCCTAGGAACCCTTTGAGGGTCCTCCATGTGAACCACCTCAAACCACACTTTGAGAGGTCAGAGGTGACCATGCTGCTGGCTACAGATGAGGGGCGGAAGACGAGAGTGAACCTCTTCCTGACCTCCTGTCAGCCAAGGAGAAGGATGGGTCAGTGGATGGGGTGAGCCTCTCGCCTACCCTGACCCTGGAACAGCAGAGGGATTGTCGCCGGGTATTGGGACAGTTCACCTCTCTGTTTTCACTGATCCCAGGAGTCACCCATTGGTGCGTCCATGATGTGGACACTGGAGACAGTCTGCCTGTAAAGCAAAAACTTTACAGAGTAGCTGATGAGGTCATGGCCAGCATCAAGGAGGAGGTTTCCAAGATGATGGCGCTAGGGGTGATTGAGCCATCCAGCAGCCCCTGGGCTAGCTCAATGGTCCTTGTGCCAAAAGCTGCTGCGCCTGGTGCCACCCCAGAACTCCAGTTCTGTGTGGATTTCCGTGGGCTCAATACTGTCACTAAGACTGACGTGCAGCCCATCCCGAGAGCTGATGAGCTCATGGATCGGCTAGGAGCTGCCCGGTACTTCAGTACATTTGACTTGATGTCGGGGTACTGACAGATTGCTTTGAATGAGGGGGCCAAGGAGAGGTCAGCGTTCTCAACGCCAGAGGGGCACTACCAGTTCAGAGTTATGCCCTTTGGGTTGACGAATGCCCCTGCCACCTTCCAGCGACAGGTGAACCAGGTGCTGAGTGGGCTGGAGGAATTCAGCGCCGCCTACCTGGACAATATTGCTGTGTTCAGCTCCAGTTGGGGGGAACATTTGCGACATCTCTCTGAAGTGCTAGGACTCACTGGGTATTACTGACGGTTCGTGAAGGGGTACGATACCATTGTTGCCCCCTTGATAGAAATGAAGTCAAAGAAACAGCCCAAAAAGGTGATCTGGACTGATGCCTGCCAAACCGCTTTTGATGCCCTGAAGACTGCCATGTGCATGGCACCCGTGCTCAAGGCGCCTGATTTCTCCAAAGAATAGTGCAGACAGATGCTTCAGAGCATGGGGTGGGAGCGGTGCTCTCACAATTGAATGACAAGGGCTTGGACCAACCCGTAGCTTGCATTACCTGGAGGCTACTTCCCAGGGAACAGAGGTGGAGTGCAATTGAAAGGGAAGCTTTTGCTGTGGTCTGGGCTCTGAGGAAGTTGAGGCCTTACTTGTTTGGGAGCCACTTCCTGGTTCAGACAGACCACATGCCCCTCAGGTGGTTGATGCAGATGAGGGGTGAGGATCCAAAACTGTTGAGGTGGTCCATCTCCCTACAGGGAATGGACTTCACGGTGGAACACCACCCCGGAACAGAACACGCCAATGCCGATGGTCTGTCCAGATTTTTCCGTCTAAGTGATGAGAGCTCCTGTGAGGGTGGGTAGTTCTCTCCACTCTCCATTTCGTTTTTCACTGTTGAAAGACCATCTTGCCTATAGGATAGAATGAGAAGGCTGTGTAATATGTTTTCCAGCCTAACTTCCTAAAAGCTTAAGATGGAAATGTGAAGTTTAGTATGCCTGAACTCACAATGTAATAACAAATCTTTTTATGTAGGTGGTTTTTGCATTGTGTGTTCAGAAGCCATTCTTTTAGAAGTGGCTGAGTTTTTGTGCTCTAACATTTCTGTGTGTCTGTGCCTGGCTGTGGATTGACTGTCTGGATTTGAAAGTGATAGGATCTGGGGACTGTCTTGACCCAGGGGAGGAGGTGAGACAGCAACAGGCTGACCTGCATCTGGAGTGTAGGGGGAGGAGAAGCCCTTGGAGGTGAAGAGGCCTATGTTGCAGCTATAAAACAATTGGCTCATCTCCTGCTGAGTGATTGAGAATCCAGACCTCCACTAATCAAAGGAAGAAAGGTGTAACTGGCAGGGAGGCACCCAGAACTGTTTTGAACAGGGGTCAGTGCCCCCTGAAGCACAAAGACTTCAAAGCCATTGAGGGGTATAACTATGAGAGCTGAAGCCCCTGTACTTTGGAGAATGGCTTGATCAAGTGTGAACAAGACTGGAGCTACTTTGTGGTCAGGAGGACCTTTGCCAAGGAAGAAACAACTGAAGAGACTGAAGGATAGGGCTGACCCTTGCTGTGTGATCTTGGGCTGGCCTGCAGTTTGCTGTTTCAACCAAGGAACGGCTAAAGGGACTTTGCTGTGTGCTGTGTCCCCCTGATTGAAGGACTTTGCTATGTCCTCAAGTAACTATCCCCAAGGGCCTGAGGTGAGCTGGCTCCCTGTTTAAAAACACAGGAACATAAACGTTTCCAGGAGAGTCTCAGCGGCACTGTGGGAGCTTCCCTTTTGCAGTCTTAGACCCTCATAAGAACTGCTTCTGATCGTGGGCGCCTGGTGTCCAAGTGAGTCTCAGTGACGCTGTGTGCGTGTGCTTTGTGCAGCACTGAGACCTTCAGGAGGATCAGCCTGTGATCGGGGGCTCCTGGTATCCAAGCAAGGATCAGCGACGCTGTGTGCGTGTGCTTTGTGCAACCTGTACCCAGTTGTGAGGATTGTCCAGTGATCATGTGCACCGGAATCCAAGTGAGTCTCATCGACGCTGTGAGCGTGTGCATTAGGCACTGTGAGACCTTTGTGAGGATTTGCCTTGTTATCGTGTGCACCGAAATCCAAGTGAGTCTCATTGACCCTGTCAGCATTTGCGTTGTGCACTGTGAGACCTTCGTGAGGATTCGCCTTGTGATTGTGTGTACCGGAATCCATGTGAGTCTCATTGCTGCTGTGTTGGGGAACATTGTGCACCGTGAGTCTTTCGTGAGGATTCACCATGTTGTCCTGTGCACCCGAGTAAAGTGAGTCTCAGCGGCACTGCGCGTGTGATCTTCGTACAGCCTGAGACCTGTGTGTGAGTTGCCCAGTGATTTTGCACCCGGAGTGAAGGAAGACTCAGCGACGCTGTGTGAATGTGCTTTGTGGCAGTCTGAGATCTTCGTAGGTGAGGTGACCAGACCGGCAGTCCTGGATGAGCTGTGTTGCCGGCCCGAGCCGCCGTTGCCATTTCACAAAGCTTCTTGGAGGCCCAGCCACTGGACGAGGAGAGGATTTGCGCCCCTCAGGTAACGTGTGTCGGCTCAAAGGGAGACGCTCTCGGCCTCTCTCTCGTGTTGGCAGCGCAAGCCTCTGCTTCGGCTTGTAGTGCGGCTCGTATTGCCAAACGGAGTGGTGGTACAGGGGCCGGAGTGTGAAGCTGCACTTTGGAATTACATTGTACTGTGTTGGGGACAACTGTGAGAGGCTGACTGAAGGTCAGAAGAGGAAGCGGAGAGGCCACCTAAGGCCCGGTGATCAGGGCCTGAGTGTACTACGTAGTATTCCATTTCTAAGAGCGAAGTACCTGACTGACGTATTACACATTGCAACATTACTGTATAACGAACTACTTGATTGTCCTGTGATGCATTGCCTTGTTCCTGCATAATGAACTACCCGATTAGCGTATTGCACATTGCATTATTCCTGCATAACGAATTACCTGATTAGTGTATACGTATTACCTCATTATAGCAGAACGACATATCTGGTGGTTGGATTACGCATTGCATTATTGTACCTTGCAAAGTGCCTGATTGTTGCGTTATGCATTGCATTCTTTTCATTACAGAGTGTCTGATGGTTATGTTACACATTACAGTATTTTTACATTGCAAAAGTACCTGACTCTAGCATTACGAACTGTATGACATGTGAATAGGAGTACAGGAGAATGCTTAGAACAAATATACCAAAAGTTCAAAACCTTTCTACTACCAAACATAGTTTACAATAATATTGTGCTTTTCAAGTTTAGAATTAACAAAAATATATGGATATTATTTAAATATTTTAAATGTATTTAATTAAAAGGTTTTTCAAATTGTAAAATAATGTGAAACATTCCAAAAATATTTCACGTAACTAAAATGAATCTATTTTATATTTGTTAATTAACAAGCATTTATTTTGAATTAAAAATACTAAAAGTGTAGTAACTTTTATACATTACAAAATAGTGAATTTCAAAATGTGGATTAACTATACAATATTTTAAATAATTGTAAGGATCTACTTATCTAAAAATAAGAAATTAAATTAAATATGACAAATATACTTGCTTAATACTTAACATCCCGATCCTACTCTATATCAGTACCTGCCAGGACAGATGTGTATGGGAGAGTCACGAATGAATGGAAGATCAGGAGGTGAGAGGAGAAGTACATCTAGACCGTAAGTCTAAATATGCCAAAATGTAATATGTAAAAATAATGATGTTTATTATAAAATATCTTTTGAATTCAATAATTATTTTATTATTCTAAAACCCGTGGATGAAAACTCAGAAAGAGTCACATTTATCAAATTTCAGAAAGGATAATTGTTATTAAATCACATGGGATATATTTATTGTAAAGAAAATAAAAGTGGTGACAAAATGTCCTGGAAATGTACGGAGTGCTATTCTAATGCATATTATGAGAGGGCAACTGAAAAAAGGAAACTACAGAAAACTTAAAAGTGCATAGTCACCCCCAAACAATACTAAAATTAAAGTAAGAAATGCACTGCAAGACCTCAGGGAGGCTAATACGAGTGCAAAAGAGCCATTAGGAACAATTTGGAAAATGAGATACCCAATGTCCTTGATTATACTACAAGCCAACTCCCTGCCATATCTATTTTAAAAAGACTAATTGTCAGTAATAGAAGAGTGACCAGAGAAACCCCTGCTGCTCCTTAAAAGATTCCTGAAAACCTAGCCAATTAAACTTTTTCTTTTATATGAAAACATGACAACACCAATACAAACAAAATACAACATATCGCAGACTGAAATTAAATCCAAATTACTATCCACAAAAATAATCATTGATTTCAAACAAGCAACAATCTAAAATATTTTAAAAATAAACCCATATAAAGCCATTCAAGAGTGTGATTGTCGTTCAAATGAAAGTTTAAGGAAACCCTTCCTAAAACTAAACTAAGGCCCTCATTTTGATGTAAGGTGGACTGCCACCAACAGGCTGTCGGTGGCAGTCCACCCGACATTCAGGCCATTGGTCTAACTGCCAGATTACAATGCTGCTGGTCAGAGAGATTATGTCGGGGGGAAGACCGCTGCCTCCGACAGACTCAAGCAGTCCGTCCGGGTGGCGGTCTGGCACTAATCCCTACAACGGAGGTGGTACCTGTGCAGGCACTGCCACACGGATTAGGATGTCCCTTTCCACCTGCATGCTCATGGTCGTCCCACTGCCATGAATAGTCAGATGGAGAGGGACTTTGTGGGCCCCTAGCAGGGCCCTTGCTCCCATGGGCCACTGCGTAGTGCCCTGGTGAATACATGTATCACCCCCCACACACCAATGCAATGCGTGCCAGGCACCATATGATGCCTGGCACACAATGCATGGATGTGCACAAAATGCTTTTTTCCAATGTGGCTTTTGCTGCAGCCCTTTTCCTGAGCAACACCACAAGCCGCACTAGAAAAAGCATTTTACGACTGTCTGTACAGCTGTTGTAGGGCGGGCAGGGCTGCTGACTCATTGTCGGACAGTTCTTGCCCGTAGAGATGGCGTACAGACGCTCGTCTGACTGCCATCGTAATGAGGCCCTAAGTGGAGAGTAATAAACCAACACCAAATATGCCCAAGAAATTTGAAACCTAATCATCCTTGCATATTTCCAAGTGACTAGAGTAGCAAAATACCATAACCCGATTAATCAAATCTCCCTACTAGTAAAGATATGTACACAAATTAACTCCCTTAATGGACTATTTCAAGGATACTTGGGATGGCAGACTGCACCTTTCTGGTCACAGATGCCAACCCAGGTATCATGGTAGAATATATATGATAGCACCATGGCACAACGAGCAGAAAAACAACAATGCTTTGGAAGGGTGACACAATTAATTCCAAGGTACATTAGAACACTACACACTACCAATTTTCAGAAATGCTATAAAAAAAGAACAATGTTATAAAGAACTGAGGCTAGAACAATCCATAGCACAAGTAAAACCTAAAATAACAAAGCAAACCATTAAAAGGCATGCAAATTTACATTGCAATATCTGGTGATTCATTAATAGTCAAAATCTACCTTACCAAAACTCCATAACAAGAACCTCCTATAAAAATCCAATCGAACAAACAAACAAGAAAATATAACCTTTAACAACATCAAACTATTTCTTACCAACTTTTATTGGGTTTTGTGTTGCACACAATACAATGATACATTGTAATCAATATCATCATACGGTGTTTACCCTGGAGTGTCCTTTATATAGTATATAGTGTGTAAGAAAATCATTGTATTTAGGGGTTGCATGTACCGGACTGATCAGACTGCAGCTATTTGACCTTGACACTGTGAAATCTGGTTGATCTGATGATCCTTTGGGATATTATCACAGAGGGATGGTGGATGTTGTAGGGTCCCTAGCAAGTGGGGGGTATTAAAGGAGGTATCTTCATTTAGTATTCAGGTGCCTGGATGTTTTGGAGCATTGGAGTGGGGCATTTCCTGAAGGGTAGGTTTGGTGTTTGGATGCTGGTCTGCTGTCATTCTTGTACCATGTTGGCCTAGTATGAAGCAATGGGTGTTTTGCGAAAGCCTCTGTTTTCTTCTCTGTGCAAGGTTGTGTTCTTGGCCTCTGCCCACATGACCTATGTCTGTTTCCAACTTACTGAGGTGGGGGGGGGGGCATGGTCTTTCCACCGTAAGGTGATGGCTCATTTAGCCAGTAATAAAGCCCAATCTAGGAATCTGATGGACACCTTGGTGTTTTTTCAGACAGGAATAAATCCCTAGCACACAGGCCTCCAAATGGCTAAGTTGGGGAGGGTCATCATCAAAGCTGCCAGAGTATCTAACACTCCCTCATAGTACTGCCCTCCGCCACTCATTCTCGCGCTGTGTGGTTTTCACACCACTGTCGAAGTGGTTGCAGTGATGCCCCAGTATGGCCCAGTATGACACTATAGAGCCAGGTTATAAGGTGCCTCCCATGTTCTATTGTGTTTAAGGTCTGCGATAGTGTATAGGTGGAAGGTTTTTCCTGATCACCCCTCCACAGTCGGAGTGGGCTCCCTGGAAAACCTGTCGTGTCAGTTAGAGTGTGAAAGTGCTTGAATGCTCCCCCCCCATAGAGGTTTCCTAGAGGTGTGATTTCCATATTTATCCAGTCTTGGTGTATCCCATGGGTTAGTGGGCTATTTGCTGTTAGGAAACCTACTAGCGGGATGGCTGGGGCATATTGCGCCACAGTTTTCATGCAAAGAAGGCTGTGTTGCAGTACTGTGATTGCCACTCACAGCAAAAGGGTAAGGGAGTGTGGTCAGGACACTGCTATTGGGAAAAGCAATTTATACTTATTGCCTCTCCTAATCTGAGATGTGTTAAGCCGCGTTTCTTCCAGATGTAATCCCGCCAGCCAGCACACCACCCATTGGAGTTGCACTGCGTAGTAATAACCTCATAAATCAGAGGCTCCCATCCCCTTTCTGTCAGGAGTTTCAGCTTGGCCAGTCCCACCCTGCGTGTCCCCCACCTCCAAATCAAGTCCACGAATAAAGTACAAAGGTGTCAAAAGTAGGATGTTGATAGAACCAGGGGCAGGTTGGCGAAACAATACTGAAGGCAATGGAGCACAACCATTTTGGCTACTGCTAAGTGCCACGAGGTTGTAAGACTAAAGTATACAAAAATGATGGATGGAATGCTTGAGTTAATCTCAGCCTCTAGATTACACAAGATGCATCCAAATCCATTGTTATTTGGCAAAACATGTCCCTTCAGTTTGGACTGAGCTACATGCAAATCAGTCTTGACCCTGCTCCAATCAGAACATTGCAGCCCAAACTTCCAAATGAGGTCCTCCCTGAACTGGAACACAAGCAACCCAGGACTGGCCTTGCCCTAGTTATGGGCTCATCAGCCAGGTACAGTTTTGTTCTAGTGATACAGTGTGCATGGGACCCACTTCTGGACATACCAGGCCCACTTAGGACAACACACTAAAGAATACAAAAATGATGGATGGAATGCTTGAACTAATCGCAGACTCTTGCAATTACTCGGGCCACTTCTCAAGCCATTGTTACTTTGCACACCATGTCATCTCAGTTTGGACCCAGCTATATGCAAATCAGTCTTGACCCTGCTCTAATCAGAACAGTACAGCCAAAACTGCAAAGCCAGGTCCCCCCTGAACATGAACACAAGCAACCCGAGACCAGTCTTGCCCTAGTTCTGGGCTCTTCAACCGGGTCCCCAGAGGCCCGGCTGATATTGAGAAGGGGGAGGCAGCCACGCGGTCCGCTCCACTTGCCGATTTTGGCCCTGACAATCCCATCCCCAGGGGCTCAGCCTTATTAGAAAAGTGGGAGGGGGCACACTGGCCGCTTTCCCGGACCAATTCCAACCTCAGGGACCCCATACCCCAGGGCGTGGTCATAATGAAAAACGATGAGGGGGCACACAGCTTCCCTCCCTGGTATCATTTTGGCCCCAGGGATCTCATCCCCCGGGGCCCAACTGCATATACAATGAGCAGGGAGGCTGCACACGGAATCCCCTTGCAGGTTTAAATCTAAACCTGCCATGTCGGGCAGAAATCCTCCAATCGCTGGTCAGAGGCAGTCCCTTTCCGCCTGACATTGTATCAGGCCAATAATGTATAAAAACACTTATTACCAATTAAATCTAAATAAAAATATTATTGAGGGTGAGTAATTTACATTTTAAAGTATTGTTCACCAAAATAAAATGTAATTATTAACAAGAATGTATTTAAATTAATGGTTCAATATAATACAAAGTACATTTTAAGAGGTAGTATACTGTATAATTTTCTTTAATATTTCTTTGTTATTCGTTTTTGTTTGAAAATATTTTACCTTCTTAATTTGCATTGAATTAATTTTGTTTCATTTGAAAGAATTAAATATTAACAAGACTTCTTTTCCATATCCTAAATTTCCTGGAAAATTTCCGCACAGAAGGAAGACCCTTCAATAAACAGATTGAAAATTCTCAATAGTACCTTTGCTTTTGTACATTCAGTCGAGGGAGTCTCTGCTGCTTATTTGTTCGGGGTGGAGATTCTGAAATCTACACCGAGGTGTAAATCTTCATTTTGACGTGGTAAATAACAGTGGAGATTTGCATCTAGGTTTAGGAGCAGATATACCCGTGAGTCGAATCAGTAGATCTATAAATATAAAGCTACTTTTTAAAATCAGGCCCACTGAACTCATTGTATGGGTATCTATGCAAGTACTGAGATGTTTGGTGGCGCGATTTTCTACAAGCTTCCTGGATTGTTTTTTCATTAAATTCATGTTCCTGTCTACGCTCATGCTAGTCTTCCCAAAACCTGTTAGTTCATGAGCGCTGGAAAGAAGTTGTGTAGCGGTGTTATTTGCATCACAACATAGCAAAAAGATTAAAGCTAAAACAATGTGTTCTGATAACATATTGCTTTCCATACAGTCCATTTTTCTTAAAATGCTTTTATATATAAATATGAATTCAGCAGCTGTCTTGTAGAAGTCATTCCACCGGCATTTTAATGCATCGCACTGGAATCTGGATTCTATTTTGCTTTGACTGCCACAGCATTTTAAATGATTTTAGCTGATGTTATACCTTAAGACAGTTCAATACTTTTCAAGGGTATTTTAACACTCTCGGGGAACGCATATTACAGTTCGGCCTTGCCTGAATTATATCCCTGAGCCGAGAAGAGCTTTCTAAATATTTATAGCAGTCTGCAGTGAAGCAGGAACATTTTCAAATTCTCGAGCTGCTTCTGTTGCGAATGTCTGAGCAGCGTTTCTATCTATGTTATGCAGAACTGTGAATCTTCAGGGTAGGCTTTTATATATCTTCAAAAGTCACTAGAAAAAACTTGAGGAGCCTATAAAACATTCACATGTGTTTCTACTGCTATTCTCCGTCGACGGTCGCTTCTAATTTTAACTCTAAGGGCCAGATTTACAACAACTGGCTCATCCCTGCATATTAGCAGGGATGCGCCAGTTATAATTTCGTGACTCAGAAAACACCTTGTGCCACCATGGATGCGCCGCATTTACAAGGCGGTGCACCGTGGCGCAAGGATAGACAGATGCGTGACCCATCTGTTGCCGTAAGGGTTACGCAGTGCTGGAGTTATGTTCCAAGCGAGACGCAACTCCAGCACTGCTCAGGGGTGCCCTATACCTTATATGCTGCATCACTCCTTACGCCTGCTTCAAGCAGGTGTAAGGATTTGACGCAGCTGGGACGTAAAAGTGACTTCCGTGAAATCTTGTAGATTTCACTGCGTCACTTTTACGGGGCTTCCTTGCGACGAAACGCCCACCCTGCTTACATTATACCTGACGCATTGTTTACGCCGCCGCTGCGTCACAAAAGTGACACAACAGCGGCGTAATAAAAAGTGTCGCAAGGGACTTGTAAATCTGCCCCTAAAACTTTTAGGGCCTCATTTATGAAAATTGATGCATCGCTGCGTGAAAACAGCGATGCGTCACTTTTCATTGCGCCCTCCTTGCGACATGCTGGATGCGTCATATTTACAGTATGACGCATCATGTCGCAAGGAGTTACAGATACGTGAGTATTTCTGACGTATCTGTAGGCGCAACAATGACGCATTGCTGGAATGTGTCACCAAAGTTACGCTACTTCAGCGCTGGGTCATTTCACATGGGCAAGTCCCATTTCAAATGTGCCTGCTTCAGTCTTACGCCTGCTGTGAGGCAGATATTGACGCATTTGGGTCCTTGAAGTGACGCAGTGAAATCTCATAGATTTTACTGCGTCACTTCTGCGAGGCTTACTTGCGTCAGAACGCCCACCCTGCAAACATTATACATGGTGCAGGTATAATGTGGCGCAGGGGTTTACAAAGTGACGCATCTAACTAGATGAGTCACTTTGTAAATATGACGCAACATGGCGCATTTTTGTACCCTGCTGGTGCGTCACAAAAAGTGATGCACCGGCGGCGTAAAAGTGAAGTTCATAAATAAGCCCCAGAGTGTCTGAAACATGGATCTTGCAAAGGGCACCCAGTTAAATGGTACACATAAAACATTAAACACCCCCTCCTCAAACTCTGTACACAAATTAAACACAGAGGGGCTGATTTACAAGCCCCTTGCGCCACTTTTGCACATTTTTAACATGGGGAAAGTGATGCAATGGTGGCGCAAGGGGCTTGTAAATAAGCCCCAGAGAATCCTGGGGCTTATTTACAAGCCTCTTGAGCCACTTTTGCGTCACTTTCCCCATGTTAAAAATGACGCAAACGTGGCACAAGCCCCTTGCGCCGCTGGTGCGTCACTTTTTCTCATATTAAAAGCGACGCACCGGTGGTGCATGGGGCTTGTAAATAGGCCCCCCTATATTTTGAAAGGATGCGGTTTCTAAAAAAAAAAGTTGTGAGTCAGCATACAAATAACCATTGGTTTTCAGAGTGCATCTTTCTCATGGCCATAAAAAGTGACACATTGCCCCAAAAAATAAGGAATAAAATAATATTTGATTGATTTAGATGCACAGAATAGGCAGGCATTAACAGAAGCAGTTTATGTACTGCATAATATACAGTGCAAGGCTACTGTTCACATATACCACACAATTCTGTGCAATGTGCCTACCTGTCAATTATGACTAATGATAACCAAATTGGCCAGGACCTCAAGTAACATCAGGGGTGTTCCTTATTATTATGAGGAAGTTTGGAGCTTGTACTTAGAGCGTCAGATGTCTCTCGATTTACTGCTGACCAGAGACAGCAAAAATCTGCCTGTTCATCGCACCTGTAAAGGAAAAACTAACGCCTAGGGATTAATAATATTTCTACGTTATGGTGACGAGAAAAATTAATTATCTCCTCCCTTGAGTTATTTTATCCTCAATGTGAACTATGTTATCATTATTCTTAATAGTCATACATAGAGAATCCGACCCAACAATGAGTATATCTTTCCTTAGATCTGCGTCTAAGTATATTTATTGTTTTGTATTTCAATAATAATATATAGAGAGATTAATCTTTTAGACATATATACAAAAACATTTATAATATTTACAATCTTTACTTACAAAAAATCAATACACATATACATCTATGAAACCCTATATTTCAATTAGGATGTATGTATGTATGTATTTAATACTTGTTAAGCGCGGCTGTCACCCAAAGGGTATCCTGGCGCTGAGGATGCTTATAGGATTAATCTAATCAAGCATTCCTTTCTAATGAAGATCAAACCTATTCGAGAACTTTTGAGATCTTTTTTAATTATGATCTCTACTTTCATAAAAGTACTCTGCTAGACGTGAATCCAAACAAAATTTAATAATTCAACTGAATGTCTTCCAAGTCGTTGTCGACGCGTTTCAGCCACAAAACTCTTAAGGCCTCATCAGGACTAGGGTACACGTATATATAATTTCTTCAGATTTCACCTATAGATACAAATTCAATATTTCTGTATTACTAATTTTATATGTACAATATAATACAAACATATATCATTATTTACACTATATATACACATCGGAGCATAAGACCGGGTCATATGACCCCAACATTACAAACAGAAATACATTCTAAGAGAATCACTGAAGTGGCGGGCAAAACATATCACAATTCAAGTGTTCAAAACATAAACATAATAGTGCACTAACACCACTGTGTACCGGTTATCTCTGTAACTACAAATGATAGAGGTGTATCGACTTAAATCAATATGTATATACATATCTGGCCTCCCTATCAACTAAAAGGAGTGTGGCCTTACGATGTATAGTATCTCTTACCAAGGCGGGTATTATAGAGCGAAGGGCTCTTACATGTAGTACCTTCGGCTCCCTGATCCTCAATTCCATTCATTGGGAATGGTATGGTCATATAAAACTCCAATTCATGGAAAATTACTAAAGCCATCTTAACCCTGATGCTTAAGCATTCAAAACTTACTAATAGAAGCCGTGCTGCCGAGGTGTCTTGTAAAGTGTTCGTAAAGTATTTCTCCAAGTCTCCATCCAATGTTATTTATAACTGCAAGAAAAATCAACCGATGCCTAAACATAAACTGCCTCAATCTATTCCTACTATCTACATCAAGGAAACATAGAGGATAAATGGTAGATCCTACCTTTTGAAAATCCTCAGTTTTTCACCCGTGAAAGCCTTAATTCATTACACGAGAACCTTGAGAGACAATGGAAAACCACAGACGTCGCCTCTGTCAAAATAACGAGACGGATAATTACACTAAGGACCCACTTTTATAACTAAAAACCTAATAATGTTACGGGCAATTTCTCTAGCGACTCTCACCTTAATGTGCCAGTTCTCATCGTCAAACTCCCTCGCGCTTCCAGCATCAGGAAACACGTGATGCGGAAGCGGGATTATATCCGGGTTGAAAGGGAATAGAGCTAAAAAACGGACTCTGTTCTTCAATCAATGAAACTCGAAGGCAGACTAATCATGTCAGATGAGGAAATGTTATGTGTTAGAAAGACTGTAAGGAGTGGCGGGTTTACACTGGGCTATAAGGTGACGTTTCATTCTTATTTTTATTTTACTATTTTTATTTGGCACGAGGTATTACCAGTTTCTGGTTGTGTTTGAAGAAACATTGGGTCACTTATGACGACCACAGGCCACTCTGATGTAATGATTAGTCTGCCTTCGAGTTTCATTGATTGAGGAACAGAGTCCGTTTTTTAGCTCTATTCCCTTTCAACCCGGATATAATCCCGCTTCCGCATCACGTGTTTCCTGATGCTGGAAGCGCGAGGGAGTTTGACGATGAGAACTGGCACATTAAGGTGAGAGTCGCTAGAGAAATTGCCCGTAACATTATTAGGTTTTTAGTTATAAAAGTGGGTCCTTAGTGTAATTATCCGTCTCGTTATTTTGACAGAGGCGACGTCTGCGGTTTTCCATTGTCTCTCACGGTTCTCGTGTAATGAATTAAGGCATTCACGGGTGAAAAACTGAGGATTTTCAAAAGGTAGGATCTACCATTTATCCTCTATGTTTCCTTGATGTAGATAGTAGGAATAGATTGAGGCAGTTTATGTTTAGGCATCGGTTGATTTTTCTTGCAGTTATAAATAACATTGGATGGAGACTTGGAGAAATACTTTACGAACACTTTACAAGACACCTCGGCAGCACGGCTTCTATTAGTAAGTTTTGAATGCTTAAGCATCAGGGTTAAGATGGCTTTAGTAATTTTCCATGAATTGGAGTTTTATATGACCATACCATTCCCAATGAATGGAATTGAGGATCAGGGAGCCGAAGGTACTACATGTAAGAGCCCTTCGCTCTATAATACCCGCCTTGGTAAGAGATACTATACATCGTAAGGCCACACTCCTTTTAGTTGATAGGGAGGCCAGATATGTATATACATATTGATTTAAGTCGATACACCTCTATCATTTGTAGTTACAGAGATAACCGGTACACAGTGGTGTTAGTGCACTATTATGTTTATGTTTTGAACACTTGAATTGTGATATGTTTTGCCCGCCACTTCAGTGATTCTCTTAGAATGTATTTCTGTTTGTAATGTTGGGGTCATATGACCCGGTCTTATGCTCCGATGTGTATATATAGTGTAAATAATGATATATGTTTGTATTATATTGTACATATAAAATTAGTAATACAGAAATATTGAATTTGTATCTATAGGTGAAATCTGAAGAAATTATATATACGTGTACCCTAGTCCTGATGAGGCCTTAAGAGTTTTGTGGCTGAAACGCGTCGACAACGACTTGGAAGACATTCAGTTGAATTATTAAATTTTGTTTGGATTCACGTCTAGCAGAGTACTTTTATGAAAGTAGAGATCATAATTAAAAAAGATCTCAAAAGTTCTCGAATAGGTTTGATCTTCATTAGAAAGGAATGCTTGAGTAGATTAATCCTATAAGCATCCTAATTGAAATATAGGGTTTCATAGATGTATATGTGTATTGATTTTTTGTAAGTAAAGATTGTAAATATTATAAATGTTTTTGTATATATGTCTAAAAGATTAATCTCTCTATATATTATTATTGAAATACAAAACAATAAATATACTTAGACGCAGATCTAAGGAAAGATATACTCATTGTTGGGTCGGATTCTCTATGTATGACTATTAAGAATAATGATAACATAGTTCACATTGAGGATAAAATAACTCAAGGGAGGAGATAATTAATTTTTCTCGTCACCATAACGTAGAAATATTATTAATCCCTAGGCGTTAGTTTTTCCTTTATACTTGTTCAAGTACCCAGATGCCAAAGGGTTATTATGGGTTCCCCCCTTTTTTTTCTAAAAGTGTTCATCGCACCTGAACATCAGAAGATGAGCACACCCAGTGCTTAATTTGTAAAAGAACCAGTGTGGTTGGCCTAAGCTCTGCTCTGGCGGTGCTATTAAAAATTGGCGCATCCAAGACCAAAGCTGCTTAGGGCCATATGTATGAAAATGTCTATTTGCGATTCTCAAATAGCGATTTTTTGCGAATCGCAATTTGAGAATTGCAAAACGCTATGTATGTAGGAGTTGCAAAAAATGTTGCGAATCCTACATATTCCTTAATTAGGAATCGCAATTTGCGAATCGCAATTAAGGAATACCTCCCCATTCATTCCTATGGGCCTAGAGGCCATAGGTATGAATGGGAAAACATTCTCAATTTGCGATTCGCAATTAGAGAATCACAATTTGAGAATGCAATTTCAAGGGTGCCAGGGTGTCAAAAGGACACCCTGTTGCACCCCTGAAAAGTACATGTGTGCATATGTGGTACACATACATGCACTAAGGGCATGTATGTGAGTCACATGGCACTACGAAAAATGCAAAAAAGTGCATTTTTCAAAGAAATCGCATATTACCACCAATTTGAAGTTGGTGGTAATTTGTGATTCCTTACGGCCAAATCGCACTTTTATTGTTCTTCTCACATTGCATTTAAGGAATCGCAATTTGGACACTGCTGATTTGCGATCGCAAAAGTTCTGCGAATTTTGGCGTTTGCGATCGCAAAATGTCCTTCCTACATATGGCCCTTAGTGTCGAATTCACCTGCTACCTCTTTTATGCACTACCAAACACTGCTGCCTCTTTATCTCACTCTTTCCGGGCCCTGCTTTAGCCCTTTGCACCAGTTTTCTGTCATTCTCTTCCTCCTTTTTTCGGTTTGTATGTTTTTCTCTCGCTTGCTCACAGTCAGTATCTGATGAGGAAAGAAAAAGTGCTGGTGCCCAAAAATAAGTGGTGGGGGGGCCACTGGCAACCAGCAGCTCAAATTAAGCACTGTACCCACCACAAAATTTCTTCTCCTTTGTCCTGACTGCACTATCAATTGGAAGAGATAGCATAATGAGACCTTCGCTCTTCTGTACTGCACCAGAGGTGGGTGCCTTGTTTCGTAGTCCCTGAGCTGACTGATTGCACTTGGTTTCTGTTTGTAATGGGATGCTTGCCTTCCCAAGATTTCTGCCTTGGAGAGGCAATGCCACATGCCCCTTTGAGTCAGATGAAAGATGCATCATAATATTACAGAATTGTACTCAGTTTTAGCAACTCCACCACTTCTCTCTTTGGTTTCGGAAAGATTCATCCCTGAATCTAGACAACCAGCACCTCTTCCCTACTCAAAATAGTATCCTGCAGGTGGTGATTCTGTAGGCTCTTCACTTTCAGCGCTGTTTTCAAAGTTTACAGTCATCCAGTCCACACGTTATTGCTCAGCTTCATCACACTATCTAGCTCTATGAAAATTCCAACAAACCATCAAGACCTATGACAATTTCAACTCTATATAGCTGACACCTGTAGGAAAGTGGGATCTGCTTCACATGGGTACCCCCACTTTTTGCTGGTGTTTCACTGTTTTTCGACCTTAGTCTGGCTGTGGCCCTGCTAATCAGGAGCACAGCCTAGCTGCTTCCTCTCTAAAATGGTTTACATGTACATAAGGTACATATCTAATTGGATTCTGGAGTGGCTTATAAGCCCCTAGTATATGGTATACTATGTACCTGGGGCATAGGTACCTCAGAGGCCTACCAGGGGCTGAAGCATGTGTGCTTGCACCCCTTACAGTGGTATAGGCTACCTATATCACTACCATTGCACACACATATAAAACCTATAAGTCACTCCTATGGCAGGCCTAACCAATCCTGAAGGCAGAGTGCTTGGTTTTTATGTGAGAGGGTGCCCCTGCATGAGCAGAGCCCCTCTGCAGCGTTCGGAGTGTCTCCTCTGATGCTGTTTGTTGTGCAGCCTGACCATATACTTTTAAGTGCATTATAACCTCGGGGTAAATGCTAGCTTTGGGATGGCTGCACGGAAACATGTCGTGTTTGGCGTCAAACGCTTTGGAATACTACCCCCCACCAGTTCTGGCGGCAGGGGTAGCATTCCACCCTTCTTGAGGGAGAGACATGTTCACACTGGTCTAACCCGGTAGGACTTTCTTGAGCACTGGCATCACAAAATGGATGCCTCTGCCACAGACACGTGTCTGGCCTCCTGCTGCTGACCGAAACTATGTCAGGGGAGGCCTGGACAATAGGTTTCCTGTCGAAGGGAGGTGTAACCACCTCCCCAGACAGGCAGATGTGTATTGGAGCTGGGCGAGAGCACTCTCTGGTGCTTTGAAGTCCTGCACTGGGGGCACATTTGGTGTCCCTCTGCATAGTCCAGTTCAAACTGGTTGCAGGGGCTACCTGCCCCTGCTCTGGTGCAAAACCGTAAAAAGGAAATGGGTGTAACCACCCCTCTTCCCAAACTCTCCCATAGGTGGGTCCCTAGAGTATGTCCAACCCCCAAACTTAGTATAAGTATGGGAACCCAGTCCTTGCGACTTTAAATTACCCTGGACGAAACTCTGCAACATATATCCTGGTCCTTCGACTTTCTATTTCAACTAGAAGATGGAAGAAATCTCCCTTGGGGTCAAGGAGTGACTCCCCTGCTTGGAAGGCACCAAAGAAGCAACTGTCCGGTCTTCAATTCCAAAGCTCCCGCTGGATGCCAAAGTCTCTGCATAACCAGAGGTGGATTTCCTGACTTCCCTGAGGCTACCCTGAGTCCACAGCAAAGCTGAGGCCCATGGCTATCATGGGTGACAAGGAATAGTGACCCCTAGACACCGCATACTATTGCTGGTACATCAACTTCTTTTGTATTCCTGAAGTTCTGCTTTGGGCTCCAAGTAGCCCCAGCCTTGAGCACAGACTGCACCGAAGATCTCTGGCCTCCACTCCACGAGTGACCCGTGGGCCAGGGTCCAGTGCGACTGCTTGAGGCTCCTTCATGATCGCTAGCCCGTTGGCTAGTGGGTCCCCACGAATGCAACTCCTCTTCTGCTTGGGCTTTCCCGGTTGCTCCAGATGTGCCCTGACTTACCCTTGCTGGGTGAGTCCCTCAGACCTTGCTGATCTGCACCGACTTCCTTCTTCTCTTTTCACGAGACTTGCCGTTACCAAGGCTTGTTGGGTTCATTCTGGTCGCCGACACCGCAGCACTCGACAGACTTTGTGGCACCACTCGAACCCGGCTCATGGACTTCGTCAACACCTCCTGGACCTTGTGGCTGAAGAGTCAAGACACCCTTCAACTCACCTGAAGCAACCCACATCTTTGGGCATTGGTCCATCCTGCCCTCGGTCACTGGCAAGTGACCCAGACTCTGTTCCCTCTGCTTTCAGATTCCTTCCATCCTATATCCAGGCTTGGATATCTTTGGACACTTCTCCTCTTCATGGCAGCAGCAGTTCTTTGCCAGCTTCCATTGCAATCGACGACGCAACCTGACACCAAAAGACAACTATGCACCCGGCTTCCCTGGGTGAGGTAACTTGAGTACTCTGGTGCTCCCGTGGGTGCTAGCCCTAGAACTTCTTAAGTCCAAAAGGGTTTGGTCCTGACTCGATTCTAAGTGTCCCTAATCTTTAAATTTCCAACCGCGACATTGCCCATAGAAGCCAACGGGAACCCGTGGTTGTGTTTGCACCCTGCACACATTCCCCGTGGGTCCCCTGTGTCACTACCGTGGATGGTTCCTTGGGGTCCCAGCGATTCTACAGGTTCTAGGCCTTGTGTCTAGTTCAGTCGTGGTTTTTATACCACTTTATTGGTATATGGTTTGGTACGCCCCTAGGGCCCAAACGTGTATTTGTGCTAGTACTGTTGATTGCTAACTTGTAAATTAAGTACTTCGAACTCCAGTCTCATAAAGAGACTAGAGGAGTGTGTTTTATCCTAAATACATATATTTTGAATATATACCTGGTGTGGTTGTCCTTTTATTTGATCATTCAAGAGATTATAGACTGGTAAAACAAGCTGCTTTACATTCCTTCAAGACTTAGCCTGAAGGCTAAGTAGATTTTTACTCGAGCGGCAGCTTTCTCAACGCGGGCTGGTAGTTTCTCATCGCAAGCGGTCTCGAGCATAAGCGACCACTCGCAATGAGAAACCTGACCTCCCCGCATTGAGAATCTCGCCGGGAGGATTGTTTTCCATGCTCGCGATCGCCAACTTGATGTTGCTGATCGCGAATGAGGAAAAAGTCTCTCCGGGATGTCTTTTTGCTCGCTCGCGGTCGCCAACTTGACGCTGAGGACCGCGAGCGAGCAAAAAATGCCAACTACGCTACGCTATGCGTTTTTGCACTGTGCTAAGTGCAAATCGCGTAGCGCGAAGTAGCACAAACTACGCCAACTACACGAGCGTAGCGTAGTTGGCCGCCCAGGGTTAGTATACTGGTGTCTCACTAATCCTCCGGCACCATTATTTTGAGAAATGCAAACTACTCCCAGCCACGACATTATTCAACTGGACAGAACCATGAAACAGGGTGAAGGAATAGCTTGTGTACACAGAAATACACTCTTGGTGTCCCAATCAGAAACCGTCACCTTCCCTCCAGTGAATATCTCTGTATTAACTTTCAAACAATAACAACACTATCTGCAAACTACACACATTCTACCACCCCCCCGGAGAGCATCTGTCCTTCATTGAACAGGTCATGGAAATCATCACATCCTACGATGACCCCCTAGTGACCCAAATCTTCCTTGGAGACTTCAACTTCCACTGGACTAACCCAAACAATCACGCAGTGAACTGTCTAAAAAACTTCCTATTGGGCCACAATCTGTCCCAATTTTGTCTAACTTTTTTATCAATAAGGTGAGAACACTTCAATCTCCCTTCTGCAATTTGGATACCCAGGCCATTCAGTCCCCCACTCCTCTACATAATTAATTTCCTTCCGAAGTCACTTTTTCCACCTTTGATGTAATCCATTTGGCAGACTCCATTGCCGCTTTGTCCACTCTCAAATCAGGCTCCCCTAGTGACCCGTGCCCTGCCAAACTTTTGGCGAGTGCTGCCACTGTAATCAACCCTTTCTCGAATCAGTTAACACCTCCTTGGCATCGGCCACGGTGCCATCTGCCTGGAAGCAGGCTTGGATTGTTCCCCTTATAAAAAAGGTGTCCCTCGATCCTAACCTCCCGGCCAACTACCGCCCGATTACGCTTTTCCCTGCTATTGCTAAAGTCTGTGAGAAGATGGTTAATAAGCAGTTGACAGCCTATGATGAACAGAACGGACTCCTTCATCCGGCTCAATCTGGCTTTAGAGCCTCATATAGTACGGAGTCTGCACTGGTAGAAATTGCTGAAGCCATTTGCGAAAACCTTGAATATGTGCGGTAGGGCAGTACTGGTCCTTTTGGACCTGTCTGCTGCTTTTGATATGGTTCCCCATTCACTGATCCTTGCCCGTTTGCAACAGTTGGGCATCATGGGTTCCGCTAGTAAGTTGCTCAAGTCCTTTTTGGAAGGTAGAACTCTGCGAGTTTGGATCCCCCCTTTCACATCCTCCACTCAAGATCTTCGGACCGGGGTACCTCAAGGATCTGTGCTAAGCCCGCTTTGGTTCAACATCTATATGTCTCCTCTCATTCAGCTGGCGGAGGAAGTAGGCGCTAAAGTTGTCACTTATGCCGACGATACTCAGCTTCTGTTTACCTGGAAAAAGCATAAGCCATCTACTGATCATGTTAAAACATGTCTTGCTGCTGTGTTTAATTGGCTCACTTCTGCCCAGCTCAAGTGTAATAAAGAAAAAAACAAGATTTTATTTTTGGGCGTGTCCCCTCTGTTATGGCACTCTTTTTGGCTGGAGGAGTCTCCTAAGCCCTCGCTGCAGGGCCTCCCAGTCAAGAAACTTGGGATTTGGTTTGATGAGAGGCTTAGCTTCGCAGCCAAATCAGTAAGCTGACAGGTACCTGCTTTGGTATTCTTAAGCTACTTAAAAAGTTTCTGTTCCTTCTTCCTTTAGCAGCCAAGGAAACGGTTACCTGTGCGCTTGTCACCTCCTGTATCGACTATGTGAATGCACTTTATGTATGTCTACCTGGCTTCCTCCTGGATAGACTCCCGGTGGTTCAGAACACCGCTGCCAGACTGCTCCTCAGTCTCCCCAAACGAACGAGTGTCAGGCAACATTTGCGTAGTCTTCATTGGCTTTCAATGGGAACAAGGGTTCAGTTCAAGGCCCTGGTTACTGCCCATGCTGCCCTGTGCGATTATGGCCCTCCCTATCTCAGGAAGCGCTTTCAGTTCTATGTCCCCGGTAGACATTTGCATTCTTCTAACTTGTTAAGGGCTTCTATGCCCAGATACTGCCTGAAAAGGAAAGGTGGCAGTTCTTTGGCGTATCTGGCCGCGAAGGCCTAGAACTCTCTCCCGTTCGATTTACGTAGCCTGCAGAATCCCATTCAATTTAGAGAAACACTTAAAACTTTCCTTTTTAACTGGATTCCTCTCTGTTTTATCTGTTTTCCTTTCCTGTCTTGCTTTGGGCTAACGCTGGGACACTACTCTGAGTAGCTGCACGTGTTATAAAACTCTGTTAACATAACATTAACAGCCCAACCCACAACAAGGGTGAAACACTCAACCTTATCATATCTATGATGAACATCATCACACTGGAATCCATTATCCAATGTGACTGGTCTTACCATTACAGCATCATATTCTTCATCAACCTGGAGGTGACCCCGAAGGGACCACCCCATGAAAACAAAGTATTGGAAAAGGAACCTCTGAAACATTAATCCAAAATCCTTAGTAACCCGATGTAACATTGCCTTGACTCCCCGAGCTGGCATCAAAGATGTACATGACCTCACAGACTTCTATAACTCCTCTATCTATGGCATCCTTGATTCTATCGCCCCTCTACAACAAACAAATGCTTCCACCAAAATCTCCAAACCTTGGATCAATGACAACCTAAATTCTGAACGTCGCTGTCTAAGGTCAGCCGAAGGAACTTGGAGATCCATACCCTCTACCGAACATCTAAAACACGTCAGATCAGTTAAGAACTTCTACAACAGAAAAAGATGCAAAAGCTGAATTCTTTAGAACTCAACTTAACCAAGCCAAAAACTGTCCCCAAAAACTTTTTGAAATCGTGAAACAACAATCGCTGAACACACCTAACAGGCTAGACCATGGTGACAGCATTCCAACATGCGATGAATTGGCTGCATTCTTCTTGGAAAAAACAAAAAGCATAGAAATAGACTTAGAATCAAAGGGGGCTCTGATGAATACAGGCCCCAGCTAGGCCCGTAGGACACAAGGGTTCGCTCTCCTGTAATGGAATCTATAAGGAAGTTGGCACGGAAACTGCAAAGTACAAAGACAGCATTTATTAACCCTTAAGGGTGGTCCTACAATCCACACAACACTCTTCAGTATTGCATAGAGTAGCACAAAGAACTTGCGTACACGGTCCCCTTTTATACACAACAGAGGGGCTCATAAGTGGGCGGATACAACATGAGGCAAGGAATGTTACCTTTTATGGACATTTTCGATACAAGATCAATATGTGGGCGGAGCTGACACACTCCTTGAGCCCGCGAAAACATGGTCAAGCAAGGCTAACTGATAACAGATGTGGTCAAGTCTGGGCATGTGCCAGATGGACAAAGAAGCTATTTATAGACTGTTACTAGGCAGATTACAAGAGCAACTAACACAGAGGTTGGACTCTTCTCGTGGGGAACACGTGGAAGCATGACAATACAAAATGGAGTCCGAACTTCGGTCAACATAACGGAGAAAACATGCTCTATAAGAGGGGAATTAATGTCTTTAGTAAATGCTTAATCACATCGTTGTTTTTATTTACAACAGACGACCCTTTCAGCATTTACTGAAGACATCCGGCTTGCTAGGATAATCATCATGTATGTCAATTGTCATCATTTCCTCAACTTCTTTAGCTAAACGTTTCTGGTGAGCTACATTGGCAATAGTTTTCTTATCGGGGATACAAAATGATACACATAATGAGCAGAGTGAGGGACCACATTGAACGCAGATACAGCATGAAAACAGAACCGCTACAATAATGCAGAGACCAGTTAGAACCTTCCATCCCCAGGCAGTAATTAACGCCCAAAACCATCCAGAAAAGGACCAAGTGCCGTTTTCTGTATGGATCTCAGCTGCAATTTTATGCAGTTTATTGATGGCATTATAAACTGATGGCGTATGATCAGGGATAAACACACAACAGCTACTTCCAATAATTTTACATGCTCCTCCTCTGTCAGCTAGCATAACGTCTAATACCATACGATTCTGCAACGCAACAATTCTAGTAATTTGCAATTCCTCCGTAAGATTCCCAAGTGCAGCAGCGGTCTGATTTGTCACCGCTTCTACCACTCTTGTTAATCTTCGGATCTTTCTACTGTTCAGGGCAGCTCCAACAAAGAAAAACAATCCTAAGTTAAAATCAATATACTGCTGCAGACTGGTATCAGTCTGATCTACATCGTCAAGTGATAAAGTACGTTTATACCTATTTACAGTCACATTATTCAATAATTTCAGATCCTTATGATAAGATGCGGGAGCTAGGAATACAGGAGGTAATAGAAATGATACATAGCATACCCCAGACCACCCAGCCGGCAGACGGTAATAACCTTTATTTCCACACACGAAGTACGTATTATGGGAGGCTAAAAAGGTACTATTGTTCAACCCATCAATATTCAGAACAGTAATACAGTCACTAACACCAACAGGAATGAAACCCACACTCTGGACACATAGGTCCGCTTGAGCTTGCGCTACTTGAATCACAAATTTGTCCTTTCCCACAGTGTCTCTTGTGTTCGTGAAGATGTAGGGAATGGATTCATTGTCTGGTCGGTACTCTTCCCACTCCCAAATTGTCCCATTCGCTTGTGGATACCCATTTTTGTCTTGATGGCATTCTTTATTGAGTCTGAAGAGCAATCGTCCCACTGTCGGTTTCCGAGTAGCAAAAAGCAAAGTATACCATGCTCTACAAGAGCCATTATGAGAGAAAGGAAGTGGTATAAATGGCGTTCCTCCTTTCTTCTGATGAGCTGGCATCATCCCACATATCCAACAGTTCGTAGCATTCGTAGCAACGTGGGTATGATGCAGCATCTGGATGAAAGTGTTATTCAAGTAAGACTGTCGATGCTTCAACTCTTGATACGGTAATGTATAAAAGTAGTGCTCCTCAGGCACCGGAGTTGTCAACACAAGAATCTTCCGAGCAGGAGTTACATCCTCCACGAACCATGTGGTTATCCCAACAATGGCTACTGTCAACATGAACCCTAATACACAAAGGATTTTCTTTTTCTCCATGTCAAGGTAAAAATGAAACCCAATATCTTCCTGAAACTAAAAGTCTGTCAGAACTCTTCCCCTTGGGCAGCGGTTGATTTCTTCACCAGCGGGCCAAGACGGGTGTCGCTACACTAATGCAGGGCTGATCCCCCCCCCTTGCCTCATCGGCTCTCCGTTTCACTAACCCAAGGGCCGTTCTGACAGTATGTCCCGGTACTGGAAAACTCACTTCCTTGGTCGAAGATGATATCGCCTTCCTCCAGGAGTCGCGTGGTCCGGAAAGAGCTCCTCGGTGACGTTTGGCTCCGCAGCACGGCCTGTCTCTGCAGCCAAGATTTCTCGTTGATCGGTCAGCACGGCAGGTTCCACCAATCCGGGCGGCACCTTCCTACAGTGCAGGGAATGGATCCAATTCTTTCTGTTGGAGACTCGCACAGCCGTCCTCGTTGCGAGGAGGACCTGCTCAGGACCCACCCATCTCGGTTCCAAGCTGTTCGTCCTGTCGAAAACTTTCACCATCACGTGGTCCCCAGGCCGGAGACCATGTCCTTCACCGGTAGACCGATCAGGGAGCGCCTCTCGGACCTGTTGATGGATAGAAACCAAGTTATCCGTTAACTGTGCCAGATAATCGCTCATCATTACACAAGGTACATCATACATAGCCTTAGGTCTTGGTGGACCCCAAATATTCATTGGGCGTCCAAAAACAATTTCATAAGGTGTAAGGCCAGTTCGAGAGTGTGGTACCGATCTAATTGACAATAACGCCAGTGGCAGAGCGTCTGGCCAAGTCAAAGACGTTGAAGCTTGAATTTTAGCAATCTTAAGCTTCAGTGTACCATTATACTTCTCAACTAGGCCTGCAGACTGAGGGTGAAACACGGCGTGGAACTTCTGAGTGATGCCTAGGCCCTTCAAGACATACTTTATAACATCCGCTACAAAGTGAGGGCCGTTATCACTCCACAGAAGTCTACAGACGCCATATCGAGGGAAGAACTCTTTCAGCAGCAACTTCGCAGTAGTCATTGCAGTATTGTCTTTCGTAGGGAACGCTTCAACCCATTTGCTGAAAGCGCAGACCACTACTAGAACTTACTTCAGATTGTTACAGCGCTCAAGCTGGATGTAATCCATCTGCAAAACCTCGAAGGGTGCAGTGGGTGTCACGAATCCTCCTGCTGGAGTTCGAGTGCCCTTTCCTGGGTTATACCTCAGGCAGATCATACAGGTCTGCACCACCCTCTTCGCTGTGCTAGCAATCTCTGGATGCTCCCAGACTTGGGTAAGCAATTTCACAATTGCGGAAGCTCCAACATGTGCTAGCCCATGTGCCATCTGAACGATAGGCTGTACAAAGGCCGTGGGTAATTTCCATCTATCCATCTGCTTATTTCTCCAGCAGCCCTCGTCATCCAGTTCTCCCTCGCTAGCCCATTGTTCCCGCTCTTTGTCAGAAGCGGTCCTCTGCATTTCCCGCACTTCCTCCTTCGCATCATGCCATCTTTCCACCTGTGACTTTACTACATACATGGCAGTAGCACCGGGCTGCATCGCAGTCTCCCGTGCTACTCGATCTGCCAACGCATTCCCTTCTCCAACTTTATCAACTACTTTCCTATGGGCGCTACACTTAACGATGGCAATTTTCTTTGGGTATGTCAATGCAGTTAAAAGATTGTGAACTAACTCTCCATGCATTATCTGTACTCCATGTGACGTTAAAAACCCTCTCTCCTTCCAGAGTAGGCCGAAGTCATGCGCTACTCCGAAGGCATAGCGGCTATCTGTATAAACATTCACACATAGTCCTGTACTGAGCTCACATGCTCGTGTTAATGCTATCAGTTCCGCTGCTTGAGCTGATTTCTGTGGTATGCGCGCTGTCTCCACTATCGTTTGCAATGTGGTAATCGCATACGCTGCTGAAGTCGTACCATCTGGTAGCTTCAGACATGATCCGTCCACCCACAGTTCTCCATCTACATCTGGAAAGGGCGTATCCTGGAGATCAATACGACCCTTTGTTTGTTCCTCAGTCACGAGAATACAATCATGCGCTTTCCGCGCCTCAGGCTGGGTTTCGGGGTATGGCAACAATGTTGCCGGGTTTAACGTTACGCACCTTTTTATCGTAATATGAGGAGCCAAAAGCGTCAACTCATATCCCGTTAAACGGGCGCTGGTCAAATGCTGCGTCTTCGTTTGATTGAGCAGGGCATCGACAGCATGGGGGACTAATACCAACAGCTTATGGGATAACACAATTCCCTCGCTTTGGCGTATTGACACAGCTGTCGCCGCAACCGAGCGAAAACACCCCGGTAATGCTCGGGCGACAGGATCAAGTACAGCCGAAAAATATGCACAAGGGCGCTGCTTATCGCCGTGCATCTGCACTAAAACTGACAATGCACATCCATCTTTCTCATGCACATACAACGAAAAGGGTTTTGCATAATCAGGGGTCCCTAACACTGGTGCTGAACAAAGGGCCTGCCGTAGTTGCTGAAAAGCAGTATCACACTCATCTGACCAAGGGATTGGGATAGGCGTGTCCTTTGTCAAGAGGGCTAACAATGGCTTAGCTATATGCGAAAACCCCAAAATCCACTGTCTACAAAAAGAAACAAGACCCAGAAATGCACGCACATCCTTCTGTGTGGACGGTCTCGGTGTATCCAGAATTACTTGGATACGATCCGGTGTGAGTGCACGTCCCTCCTTAGACAAAAGGTGACCCAAATAAGTCACCTTTGGTCTACAGAATTGCAATTTCTTCCTAGATACCTTATGATTGTGGGATGCTAAAAAGGAAAGTAAGGATAACGTACTTTTTTCACACAACTCCAGGGTGTCAGCCGCCAGCAAGATGTCATCGACATATTGAATGAGGGCGACACCCTCGAGCAGAGCAAAGGAATCCAATTGTCGTTTCAAAGCCTGACTGTAAATGCTAGGGCTTTCTGTGTAGCCCTGGGGAATCCTACAAAAACGATAAGATCTATTATTTAATGTAAACCCAAAAAGATATCGGCTATCAGGGTGAATAGGAATGGAAAAGAAGGCATTCTTCAAATCAATCACTGAGAACATGGTTGCCGTAGGCGGGACCAAAGTAAGCAACGTCGTGATATCGAAAACCACTGGGTACTGAGGTATCACGATCTTGTTCACTTCTCTCAAATTAATTATAAACCGATAAACTCTGGCATCCGTATCCTTTTTCAGTATGGGAAGAATCGGACTGTTACAAATGTTGTAGGGGACTTCCTCCACTACCCCTACCGCCATCAAATCCTGCACTATCTGTATGAGAGCCACCTCGCCCTCCTGGGAAATACGGTACTGTGGGAGGCGTGGTAACACCGCCCCCTCCTTGACGCTAATGTGGACCGGTGGAATCACCATTTGTCCCACATCAGTATCCGAAGTTGCTCACAAAGCACGAGGGAGGGTAGCTAACAGCGCATCCTCAGACATCGTACACATCCGTTCTGATCGGGGGTAATTGTCATTCAATATTACCCGTACACCAGCAGGGGAGCAACGGATCGTAGCCCTAAAATGCTTTAACATATCAAGACCCATAATGTTGTCCGGTGTGTACGGGGCAAGCAGAAACGGACAGGGTGCAGAAAAAGAGTCAACTTTAAACATGAGGGGCTGCGAAAGAGGGCTTCGGGAGAGTGTTCCGTCAAACCCTACCGATGTGACCATTGAGCCGGATGGGGGAGCCCCCGGAACCAATTGCTTAGACAGTGCACTACGTGTCGCTCCTGTATCCACTAGGAACTGATCAGTAGAGCCCAAAACCTCAGCCGATACATAAGGGCCCTTCTGATCGACCGGCACCTCAACTGATTCTAACCCCCATCCAACGCATTCCTATGCATGCTGAGAGTCATAGTACCCCGACCGGTCAATCCCCGACGCTTGGTACTGATGCTGGCGATCAAAAACGTTTGATCTATCGCGGTGCTGCCCAGCAGAGTCAAAACGAGCCTGTTCGTTAGACTTCCCTCGAAAGTTCGAGAAACCCCCTCTACCTCGCGGGCCACCATAGGTATGCCCCTGACGCGATGCATGCAACACCGGGCAGTCCCTAGCCCAATGACCCGATTGCTTACAATACGCACATTGGTTCCTATTTAAATCAGATCGGCCCGAGGGAGGACCATAAGATCCTCCCCTACCTCTATTACTACCCCGCCGGGGCGGGCCATAGACTTGTGCCAACATCACCTTTGTTTTCAAATCTTTCGATTTCTTTTCCTCCTGGCCCTTTGCTTCTTGCTCCTGACGCTCATAATACTGGGCGATAGTCAGGAGGGCCGTCGGTGTAGCGGTAGACCAAGAACTTTCACTCGCTTTTAGACGGGCCGCAACTGCCGGCAGCAGATTAGCCACATATTTATCCGCAAAAAGGTGGCGGCCCGTATCGTCAGTAAGCGACTGGCCACTAAAATCATGAAACGTCTCCTCAAAGCGCGTAAAGAAGTCCGCAACTGACTCGTCAGCTTTCTGTTTACATGCAGCTAACATATTCCAGTCAATCTTTTTAGGGGGAATAATTGTCTTCAGCTTAGCCACAATAGCAGCAGGGAGATCTAAAATACTCTGGGGCGGTTTCTGCGCGGGCTTCCGTTCCCTATCCTCATCCTCAAGGTCAGACCACCGGGCCTTAAAGGCAACTGTATCATCTACTTTTCGGACAGATCGCCACATATCCGGTGGTAGAATAAGGCCAAAGAACAGGTCTATATCCGCTAAAGTCATAACGCAAGAATTCAAGGCCCCCTCGACTTCTTCGTAGAAGGCCGCTGGATTCTTGCGGGGATCAGGCAACGCAGTCTTTAATGCCATCACATCAGCTCTATGCCACGGAGTATAAACCCAATTATACACAAAATATCCCTTAGCATCGGCGGAGGTAATGTCTGAGCTAGTCCCCGCTCCTTTAGGAGGAACATACAAAGGCGCCGCCTCGCGCATTGGCTTAGCATGCACTAGATCGCTCTTATCTGATTGAGAGGTGGATGAATGGCCTCTTGTAGTACACGAATCCGACTGCGTCTCCTCCCCTGCTCGTTGGCGCGCTTTTTATTTATGGGCCAGCACCGCGTCCCGCAAGGCGAATAGCCGCCGAGCCGTATCAGAAGCCTTAGAGGGAGAAAAAACACCATCATGTAATGCTTTAGCATCCGGTGTCACTTCTTCAGGCTCAAAGACACTAGAATATTTCCGAAAAGCAGCAATCACTTCCTCATCGAAATGACTCAAAAAATACAATCTCTCTCTATCCTGCCACGACCCCCAAGTATGGAACAATTCATCCACGGACACCTTACCCTTAAGTGCACGGAAAGAGATTTGCCGAAGCTCAGCCATATGCTCAGCCGATAACATGGACCGCGTATCTACCTTACCCGGACCCGGGACAGAATCTTGCGGCCTCGGAGCAGATGCGCCAACATAAGGGGGCGGAGAGCGATCTAGTAAATAAAAATCATCATCAAGATTATTAAGGACAGGATAGAGTGGCTGCCGAACAGCATATTGACCCGAAACTTGCAGCCTACGCTCTTTCTCTTGTCTCTCTGTCTGTTCTCTGTCTTCCCGACGCTTCGCTTCCTGGGCTCGCACATGATCATTCTTCCGTTGTTCCTTATCAAACAGCGCTTTCTCGCGCTTCTCTCGCTCACGCACCTCCTTCACCCACAACCGTACACACTCAAACATATCCTGACGAGCACGCCGCTTACACATACACTGTTCCACATACTCAATCTTACGTATATCAAACGATCCATACAAAGGCCATCGCAACTCAGGATCTTTTTTTGTATATTTCCTCCATACTGTGCTGTACATTATGGAAGAAAGACCATGCTTCACGTACATATCCCTATTAGGAGTCCCCTCTGGGGGAGCTGGAGCAGATTCCTCGAGGTTCAACCGGTTTCTAAAACAGCAACACCACTTACGGAGTGCGCTAAAAGCAGGCATGCTCAGGAATAATGCAAAATATGCAATATTATAGAAAAATGGCACTTAATCGTTGCGCCGTTCAAAGTTACACAGCTCCGGAGAAATCTCTCCACATTACCTGCCTATATGTGTTGCAACGCATATATTTTCACAAAGACAAATACAAAATATGACTAGTCATCACAAATCAAACTCAAATAGCCGAACCAGGCTTCAAAACTCGGAGCAAGTACCGTACACCGGTTCTTACCAATCAAGAGTCCAGATTCCAACTGCCAAGCTCCACAATCGCCCAAACGGCTTTCACGGCAGGACCGACAGAAGAGGTCTCAGTCGGGGACCGGCGCCACCCAGACGGTCAGCTCGGAAGGGAAGGAAGAAAAACCTCGGGATGCCAGGGCTAAGACGCCGCTGGCAGTGATCACGTCCCCGGCCAAGTTCCTCACCTTCGTCGCGACCAGTCCTTCGAGCATCCGAGTCGCCGATGAGCCCCACGTGACGGGCGCCAATTGATGAATACAGGCCCCAGCTAGGCCCGTAGGACACAAGGGTTCGCTCTCCTGTAATGGAATCTATAAGGAAGTTGGCACGGAAACTGCAAACTACAAAGACAGCATTTATTAACCCTTAAGGGTGGTCCTACAATCCACACAACACTCTTCAGTATTGCATAGAGTAGCACAAAGAACTTGCGTACACGGTCCCCTTTTATACACAACAGAGGGGCTCATAAGTGGGCGGATACAACATGAGGCAAGGAATGTTACCTTTTATGGACATTTTCGATACAAGATCAATATGTGGGCGGAGCTGACACACTCCTTGAGCCCGCGAAAACATGGTCAAGCAAGGCTAACTGATAACAGATGTGGTCAAGTCTGGGCATGTGCCAGATGGACAAAGAAGCTATTTATAGACTGTTACTAGGCAGATTACAAGAGCAACTAACACAGAGGTTGGACTCTTCTCGTGGGGAACACGTGGAAGCATGACAATACAAAATGGAGTCCGAACTTCGGTCAACATAACGGAGAAAACATGCTCTATAAGATGGGAATTAATGTCTTTAGTAAATGCTTAATCACATCGTTGTTTTTATTTACAACAGCTCTTCGTCCAAATACGAGGATCACTTCTCCATTCGCCTCTCTGGGCCCTGATCGGTTCGGTCCCCATGGAGATGTCCCTAAGAATAATGCCTCCTGGTACACCTTAACTCCACTCCTCGAGAGTGACTTCATTCCTCCACAACAGAACCCAATGAGTCAAGGTGAATTCCACGGGGTCCGTCCTTTCACCCATACTCTTCAACTTATTCCTGGAACCACTTGCAAACACACTCAACTCTACGAACATTCTTTATCACATGTATGTAGATGACACTCAATTATATCTGAAAATCTACTCCCCAGAAAAATTCATTTCACTCAACTCTACCTTGCTGAACACTCAAAACTGGCTCATGGATAACCATCTCATGCTCAACACTGCCAAACGGAATTCCTCCTCATCACTCCTCCTACTCACACTTCCAAGATCGACCTCTGGCTAAAGCATCTAACAGCTTTTAACTATTCTCTTCACATTGTTGAGTCTGCTAAATCCTTTGGAATCACACAAGACAAACACTTGAATATGCAGAATCATATCATCAATGCCACCAAGGGAGTTACATACCAGACAAGCATACTAAGGAAACTGAAACCCTTCCTACCACAGGACGACTTTAAGCTGGTGATCCAAGCTCTTGTATTGCCACAGCTAGACTATGGAGGCTCCACTCTTTGCGGTCTTCCTAAATACAATTTGGCCCCGCTAAGGGCCTCCCTTAATGCCGTGGCCAGACTGATAACTGGTGCAAAAAGAAATGATCTCATATCCCCAGCGCTAAAAGCCCTAAACTGGCTGCTGCATGATGCAAAAATACAGCTAAAGATTGCCTGCATGACTAATAAAGCCCTACATTTCAAGAGCTCCATTTATCTGCCACAAAAGCTAGAGTTATCAGGGGGATGTAGACTTTCATAAAATGCAAGTTCACTGCTACTGAAACTATAGATTTTTCATAAAAAGAGAACGAGATGCAGAGCCTTCTTGGGCATCGCCCCGAAGATATGGAACTCTTTGCCATCGGTGTCTGCCGAATCTCATCTAATGCTTCATTAAAAAAAGAAGTGAAATCAATAATAATGTGCAGCCATTAATTCCCATATATTAAACAAATGTCTTTTCTTACAACTGTATCCTACCTACCCTATAATGTGAAGCGCTCTGATACCCTCTAGTCTTGTTTGCGCTATAGAAAACTTTAGAAATAAAAGAAATAAAAAGAAAGAAATACTCTTTCTTGTCAAATGTAACTCAAAGAAGCACCACTGTAGGTTGTTAGAGGTCAGGGATCAGCATTCTGAAACACCTTCAAACAACAATGATGTGGCAAGCCAAACTATCTGTGTTCAGTTAACTAAAATTTAATTTCCAAAGGGAATTTTCCAACATGCATGTTACTTCTCCATGGCACCTGTCACCTATTGTAAGAAGGGATCAGGCCACCTCAACCATTATGCTTTAAATATACTGAGCCATTGTACATTTTTTCCATTTGATATGTCCCTTTGCTCATTTATTTCTGTCAAACGTTTACATTGAGTTTTCGACCAACATGTGCATGTTTATGCCCTGGGAGTTAAAATAAATATGTCAATAACACGTAATTTAGGGCAACCTTACTTATAAAAGCACATTCACACATTTCTTACCACAATTCAAAGCTCAAATTCCTGTTTATTACCGCAGTAGAAAGAAATTGGCACGAGACTAACACTGGCATCACATTTTGCACAACTTTAAAATTTTGACTGAGTAGCTGAAAATGTCAGTTTTGTGTTGGTCAGTCAATACAAACCTCAGTTTTGCATCTATGAGGTACTTCTTGTTTTGGTCCAAAATTACCCCTGTTCCATTGAAACGTGTGTAATCCTCAATGTTGCTCACAGTTGCACGAATGCCCTTCAGAGACGCTGTTGCAACAATGCACTGACACCAGTGAAATCAATGCAATGTGGAAATGTTTTCCAAATTCTACTAGTTCAGGTGCAATCTATGTACTCAGAATCTTGTATAATTCTCCTGCTAACTAACCTTGGAAACCGGTTTCAAAATAATGATGTCTAATGAGGGGGCAATGTTTAGGATACTCGGTAAGGGTTCTCATAGTTCTGGTGTAACCACTCTGCCCTGAGGTCACATTCATCACAGTCTAGCGGAATTGACGGTCCTTTTGGCAACCAGCCTGAGAGTGAATGACCGTTGATGAATGGATGACAAGACATGCATGCAAGGGCATTCAATTGTTTTGGTACATATTCATTAGAAATGGGGTTTCTGGTTGGCTAGGGTATGCACCTAAGCCAGGCAGAGCCCACCACTCGAGTCAGAGTAGGGTAAGTTACTTACCTGTAATCCTAGTTCTCTTCCAGGGGTATCCTCATCAAAGTCATAAGCACTGAATATTCCCGCCCATGTGCGGGGACCCCGGAAATAATAAAATTATATATGTAAAAAACATACATATATACAGCTCTGTATATGTATAAACATATATCATTTTTTCCAAGCAAATGCAGCTCCCATAAAAGGCTAGGCAATGTAAATATACACATCCAATAACACACATATATATATATATATATATAAAGGTATAACAATACACCTAAATCTCTTTTTTTTTTTTTTTTTTTTTAATGAGGTAAACACTCATGAGAAAGCAAAAAATAAAGAGAACAAACTGTGGAAAAACACAGATGTACAACACATTGCCAGCCTGCAGGCTGCATTGCAATACAATACCATAGAGACTAAAAAGCCCTGTACAGGTAAAAACTGGCACCGTGCCTTTAAGGCAGCCCTGACTTCCATATCCCATCATGCCTCAGGGGTGACAGTTAGGTCAGTTGTTCTTTGCGGGACCGTAGTCCTAAACACAAAGATATATCCTTTCCATAATGAATAATACACCTCTTCTCATTTGCCTGGGGAGGTGGGTGGGTTGCTTATGACTTTGATGAGGATACCCCTGGAAGAGAACTAGGATTACAGGTAAGTAACTTACCCTTCTCTTCCAGGGGATCCTCATCAATAGTCATAAGCACTGAATAGAGTAGCAAGCTCCCCTTCCACCAGCAGGCAAATGAAACTAAGGTTGTATCACCCATGGAGAAAAAGAATCATGAAAATGATTATGTTTGGAACAGATTCCTCAAGGAGGCTTGTCCTACTTGAGTGTCTGCTCTGGAGTCCGAATCCAGACAATAATGCCTGGTAAAAGTGTGGACAGATCTCCAAGTGGCTGCCTTGCAGATCTCGGAGAGTGGGACATTATTGAGAAAAGCCGCGGTAGCCGCTTTTCCTCTTGTCGAATGCGCTTTAGGGCGCGCCCCCAATGGTTTCTGAGCCAGTTGGTAGGCCAAAGTAATACTAGAAACAATCCACCTAGCAATGGAACGTTTGGATGCAGCAAAGCCCATACGGACAATCCCATAGTTCACAAACAATTGGTCAGATTTCCTGATATTCTTAGTCCTATCTAGGTAGAATTTTAGGACCCTTCTGACATCTAGTGAATGCAACGCCCTCTCTGCCGGAGAGGAGGGGTTGGGAAAAAAGGTTGGTAAGGAGATGGCTTGGTTTACATGAAACTCCGATACCACCTTGGGTAGGAACGAAGGGTGAGTTCTCATCACCACCCTATTTAGATGAAAAACAGTGTAGGGTTCTTTAGAACAGAGGGCCTGTATCTCACTGACCCTCCGTGCTGAAGTGATGGCTATTAAAAATGCTGTCTTCCATGTGAGGTGCTGTAGGGTAGCCTTATGAATAGGCTCAAAAGGCGAACCCATGAGCTTCGACAGAACCAAGTTTAGCTCCCAGGAAGGAGAGGGAGGTCTAACAGGGGGATAGACTTTCTTGAGCCCTTGCAAGAAAATCCTTCACTACCTGCACTTTAAAAAATGACTGCTGTGAAGGCGAACGCCTGTATGCTGTTATGGCTGCTAGGTGAACCTTTATGGAAGAAAATTTCAACCCTGCCCTTGCTAAATGTAGAAGATAGGGCAAAATTACATCCTCCTGGCATTTAGTGGGATCATAATGATGCTGAGCACACCATATATAAAATCTTTTCCACTTACAGAAGTAGGAGTGTCTTGTCGAAGGCCTCCTGGCTTCCTTCAGTATGGACATACACTCTTGAGGGAGGTTCAGATGGCCATACTGGAGGACTTCAGGAGCCATGCTGTTAAGCTCAGCGAGGGAAGGCTGGGATGGTAAATCTTCCCCTGCATCTTGGATAACAAGTCCGGCCTGCACGGCAGCCGCTTGTGGGGGCGGATCGACATGTGTAGGAGATCCGTGTACCACCACTGCCTCGGCCAGTCCGGTGCTATGAGTATCATCTTGGCAGATGAATTCTGTAGCTTGGTCACCACCTTGGGAATTAGTGGGAGAGGCGGAAAAGCGTACACAAATGTCATTGACCAATTGATCAAAAGGGCATTCCCTAGGGATCCTGGTCGATGGTATCTTGAGGCGAAGCCTCGGCATTTTGTGTTTAGCTCGTCCGCGAAGAGGTCCACTTGCGGGCGCCCCCATTCCCCGAAGATGTCTTCTAACACTTCGTCGTTGATTACCCAGTCCTCTGGCTCTTGAAAATGCCGACTGAGCAAGTCTGCTTGCACGTTGAGTTCTCCTGGTAGGTGCACCGCTTTCAATGAGATGTTCCTTGCTAGGATCCAGTGCCACAGGGACTGAGCTTCCAGCGAGAGCGTTCTGGATCGAGTACCCCCCTGCTTGTTCAGGTAGTACATTGTGGTGGTATTGTCCGTCTGTACTAGAATGGTACTCGTCGTTATCGCAGGTAGGAACGCTTTGAGGGCTAGGTGGACCGCCCTGAGCTCCAGCATGTTGATGTGGTACGACTGCTCGCTGCTGGACCACCGACCTTGAGTTTGCAGAGTCCCAAAATGCGCACCCCATCCCTGAAGGGATGCGTCGGTGATTAAGGTCTGAGTTGGGGGCTCTTGATGGAAGGGAATCCCCACTTGCAGATTCCTTGGCTTCAGCCACCACTTGATTGACTGTTTGGCTGCAGAGGAGAGGCAAACCTTTTCTTCCCACAGGGAGTTCCTTTGATCCCATTTGTCCTCGAGATCTTGCTGGAGAGGACGCATCCTTAGCCTGGCATTGGGCACTAGGAAGATGCAGGATGCCATGGCCCCTAGCAGAGATGAGATTTGCCTTGCCGACGACAGATTGCTGGTCATAATCTGTCTGCCTTTTAGCATAATGGATGACTGTCTTTCCTCCGAAGGAAACACTTTTCCTACTACGGAGTCTATAGTTGCACCCAGGTAGTGGATCCTCTGCGTTGGTGAAAAATTGGACTTTTTGACATTCACTCTGAGACCCAACCTGCGACATAAGTTCAGGCATAGCGACAGCTGTGTCCGCACATTCTGTGGTGATGAGCCCTTTATTAGCCAGTCGTCTAGGTAGGGATAGACGAAGACTCCTGCGCGCCTCAGAGCAGCCGCTACTACTGCCACGCATTTTGTGAATACTCGAGGAGCTGACTTCAGGCCAAATGGGAGGACTTTGAACTGATAGTGAGCGTTGCCTACCACAAACCTGAGAAATTTTCGATGATTCCTTAGGATGGGAATATGGAAATATGCATCCTGAAGGTCCAGTGAACACATCCAATCGCCCATCCGGAGAAGAGGATATATTTGGTGGAGCGCCAGCATGCGAAATTTTTCCTTTCTTATGTGCTTGTTCAGTATCCGTAGGTCTAAAATGGGTCTGAACTCCACCTTCACACTCCTCTTTTGGATGAGAAAATATCTGGAGTAAACTCCCTTTCCTCTCTGGTTTATGGGCACTTTCTCTATTGCAGATTTGAGTAGTAGCGTCGCTACCTCTTCTCTGAGCTGCTTTAGATGCTGGGATGACTTGACAGGAGGAATAGATGGGGGGTGACTTCTGAAACGAAGCGAGTACCCATGACGCAGTATATTGAGTACCCACTTGTCCTTTGTGATTGTCTGCCACTCTGGAAGATGATGCGCAACACTTCCTCCCACCGGAGCGGTGGACAGCATCGGAGGAAGCGGTTTCTCATTGCTTCCCCGGTGCTTTGTTTCCAGCATTAGACTGCCTGTTGTTACCTCGTCCCCTGGATGGCTTGCGGGACTGGTATTGCTGTTTCTTTTGACCTTGCTGGTCCTGGTTCTTTTGCCAATGAGGGGTTTGAACCCTCTGTTGGTAATTGCGCCTGTCATTTCCCTTGCGGCGTCGAAACTCTTTCCTCTTTTCAAGCCCGACTGCTTTCATGGTCTCCAGCTCTGCTTTCATACGGGCCATTTCCTCGTCTGCATGGGACCCAAAAAGAGAACTACCGGAGAAAGGCAGATTTAAAATTCTTGCCTGCGCTTCCGGTTTCAAGGCCGTCAATCTAAGCCAGGATGTTCTTCTGGCTGTGACTCCATGTGCATATTCATGCGCTGCCAGTGTTGCCCCATCCGCCGCTGCACTTATGATCTGGTTAGAAACCAGACTCCCCTCATGCAAAATCTCTTCAAAGTCCCGTCTGTCCTCTGATGGAACTTTTTCAATGAACCTCTGAAGAGAGTCCCATAGTGACCTATCATAGCGCCCCAGAAGCGCCGAGGCACTTGCCACCTTCAAGCTTGAGGATGCTGAGCCGCAAACTTTCCTCCCCCAGGAGTCTTGCGTTTTACTGTCCTTATCTGGTGGCACCGTTGAAGATCCAGCTACTGCATGCGTCTTTCTGGCAGCGGCGGTGATGACAGAGTCCGGTGGAGGATCTGTTTTAAGGAATAGCGGATCCTCCGGAGCTGGACGGTACTTTTTTAGAATTCTCGCCAGCGCCGTTTTGGTGGTTGCTGGCGTGAGAAAGATATCCATTACCGGTTGTAGCAAACCGGGGACTAGTGGCAATAACGGGCGTGTCACCGTGCGTTCATGAAGAGTTTCAAAAATTATGGATGCGGTGGTCTCCTGAACCGGCATAGTGTGGAAATGTGGATTTTCCTGATCAGTTATGTCCCCTATCTTGGACCCCAACGGTTCTATATGCATGTTACAAGTACATGTATGTTCCCTCCAGTTCCAGTTTCTAAGACGCAAACATATGTGTGTCTACCGTCAACATGTTCTCTGTCAGATCCGCCATCAATGGGCTGGATATTCGATTCCTAAGTATGAAAGGCCACCGACTTTATATGGCTAAGTTACTCCATTTTTACAGTTCAGGCGAGTAGGCCCGATTCTGTCCTCAAAGCCTTTCCCTGCTCTCTGTCTCTGACAGCTTCAGCTTGAGCTCGCATCTGTATCCATGAACTTTGTCCTACTCCCTGTGCAGCTAACGGTGCCTGCCTCGGCCAGTTTTCGCCTGTCTGCCAAGAAGTTGTATTTCACCTTCGAATTATCTATTTTGCTCTTCAGCCGATGCATTCCTGTCCAGTGATTTAGGTAAACATTTCCTTTAGCTCACAAGCAAGGGACTCAGCCTTTCCGTCCTCCTGCAAGTGATTCATAGCCCTGTTGCCATGGAAAGTTTTCTGCCCCTCGCATCTCATATAGACACTTAGACGCTTGTACACGCACACAGTCAGTATAGAATAGATTCTGTCCGAGAGTTCTTTCTTGTGGATAACATAGTTCTTTAAACATAGGATGTTAGATATGATTTGGGATTAGGATGACTTGACCCCAGACTTCTCGTCTCCACATGTAGAGCTAAATGTCAAGTCCCCTTCACCCCCTAGTTGCACGTCAATTACACGTCATGCTGCCGCGCGCGCATCTATGCCAAGTATTATCTTATAGATCCACCTATGTCTGATAATTCTAACCAATCATGTTTCTTTTATTCCTTATTACGCCTAGTTTCGATTATGTCACTGATTACGTCATTTTTCTTATCAAATGTTACGCCTTCTACATTCGTTTCATTGTAATGAACTTATTATAAAAATACATGTCTGTTAATTAATTATTGTACTTCACTTCCTGAACCTTCGTGGTGACGGAACCTGAGGGCCGCGACTCGAGTCGGCCATTTTGAATGGAATAAAGCCCATTAGAAAACCTCTTATACCACGGATTCTGCCTCTCGTTATTTTGAGCTATTTACTTTAATTTAAGATTCCGCATGAAATTCAGTCCGGTAATATTTATTTTATTTACCACATAATGGCGCCCGAATAGGGACACTTTCTCATCTCACGCGCCGGCGGTGCGTTGCAGGCCCGGTCTCCTGCCACAGCTGGACGGACCATAAACGCGTACCAGCAGGATTTCCTGTAAGCTCCCTCCGGTCAAGCGGGGGCGACTGAGGCTGCGATCAACCCAGACGAGGCGGTGAGAAGTGCGAAGTATCCCGACCAGAGCCTAGCTGAGAGAGCAAGATCCGAGGTATACAGAGGCCCACCAGGTTTTCCGAAATTCCGACGTCCAGAGGGTCCGATGTCCGCAGTTATCGAGTCCTGTCCATTCTCTGAGGCCTTCCGTTTCAAGGAGCTACTCGGTGAGTACCATCGCCGAGGAGGCATGTTGACGCGCACATAGGTTGTGCCGGTCAAGACGGATTTGGGTACACAAATCCGGTCTGCACTGTTTAGCAGTGTATATGTACTGTTTAGCAGTATATCAAGTATTCCGAAGTATTCAGTTATTGTCAAGAATTCAGCGTGGTGATTAGTTAGGCAGACTGTCATCATTGTCGATCATTGTTATAATGTTTAATGTTTAATGTTTAAAGTATTCAGAAATGTCTTGCATATTGTGGTATGAATGATTGTCCATTGTTCACTGTTCATTATTGTGTTTCTCGTATCAAGCAAATTCAAGAGTAAGTATCAGATCAGTTGTCAGTATGCCGCTCTTCTCGAAGTTAAGACAGATTACTACTAGAAAAGGGGTGCTTGAAGAAGCAGTTCCTATTCCTCCTAGAGACACTCCAGGACATTTCATGTACCATAAACATGGCTTAGATGCCATATTGTTTCTTGAACTATGGGTAGATTATACCAAAGGATTACCGGAAAGTCAAAGGTGGCCCATAGCGGGAACCTGGGATGCAGAGTGCATCATGAAAGTGGAGGAAGAGTTATGGAAAAGAAAGGTCAGACAGTCACAGAAAGACGCTGTTGAGTTATGGCGTAAAGAATCTCATAGACGAACAGAAAAAGCACGTAGACAAGAAGAGAGGAGTAAAGAAAGTTCAAATAAAGTTCAAGAAAATCTATTAATTGAGGAAGGTATCCGAGTGAAATCAGAACAAGTGAATAGACAAAGAAATGCTCTTATGAATGGTATGTATCCCCTTCTAGCCGAAGGACTACCTAAGGCTGTTACGGAGGTGCCAAAAGACTTGCCACCCCCATTATTTCCAATTAAGGTATATCCAAAGGGGCATCCCAGAACCGCAGAAGATGTTTTTCTTTCCTCATATCTAGACGATGCAGCTCCCGAGTATGCTAACGCCACACCACATAGACCGTCTGGCGGAGGGGTTCAACGTCAGGATCAGGTATCTGTCCCCGTGCAACGGCAAGTCCCGATACAAGCTTCGGCAAGCACATCTGTTTCCGCATCTGTCTCCGCAGTCGACTCTACAGAGGTACCGACACCCATAGTTGCTGTGTCACGTTCGACGAACCCATTCACACCCGACGCCCCAGATGGGGCCACGGGAGGTGCTAGCCGTACTTCCACACCACCTAGAATAAATAAACTTGTTTTTCAAGAGTCAGCACATTCACGTACACCTAAGTTCGTAAATGAACGTACGCTTAAGGAACTCCTTGTAAATTGTAGATATGACCCGGTGGTTGGTAAAGAGGACGAAATGGTCCTGGCATCATTACGTATCAGACGAGCCGCAGAGTATTTAGCAAGGTTACCAGGGATGATTACGCATCTAGATAACATATATCATTTTGTTCAAACAGGACGAGATCCAGGATGTATTAACAGAGCTATGGAATTCCAGAAAGTAGAGATACAGGGGGAACTGTTACGTTTCCTCATAAACTGTGTGATCAGAAATCAAGATCGTCCGGGGGTAGACCCGACTGCAATGCTTATTCTTACAAGATGGAGTCAGAATATATCAGAAGGGAGACACAGTAAGCAAAATTGTATAATAGCCATGTGCCGAAAAATACGTAAAGAAATAGAGCGTATTCATGAAGAGAGATTGGGAACAGACGAGTTTGAGCAAGATGAAGTGTCCGAATCAGGGAACTCTGCAAGACAGTCAGAGACCATAGCCTATGTAGGCAGAGGAAGATCTTGTGAAAATACTAGATGTTTTTCTGATCCAATACACTCTGTATGTCCAAATAATAGCAGAACGTATCCGACGCCTGTAATAAATCTGAAATCTCCTGAACATTCGTTTCAAGCCGCAGATAAAATACTACGAGAACGAAGGGGTTACCACCTCCTCGATTCCATGGACGAGCAAGAATTAGCCAGATCAGCCGTGCACTGGATTGTTAGTCCTGAAAAATACGGTGATGAGACCGTAGCACACACGTTTCTCAACCTCAGTACAGATGAACAACGTTTAGCTGGAATCTATATGATTCAGCAACTCCTTATATTATATAAGAGCCAACATGCTGACCCTGGTCCTTTACCTGATATATTAACGGAACTACTCACGAACAGATGGAGAGGTTCTAGTAACAAGCTAATTAAAGAGATATTAGTGTCACGTAAGCAGTACGTCCTTTTTGTAAGTCCGGATTCTCTCTCCCTGCCCCCCAGAGAAAGAACACCGTACTACATGGATAGACAAAATCCTTTACGGGAAGTACACCCAATAAAAGGCGAAGACAATGAGTTTCACCGTGTATTCGTTTACACACCCATATCAAAAATGGAATTATTAGAAATGAAAAAAGTAGTACCTAGTCATGACAAAGACCCAGCGGGTTTCCACCGAGAAATTAAAGACATGTTACTGATGGGAGAGTACACCTTTCCTGATATTATGACGATATTAAAGGTGCTTTTGCCTGCTGGCATATATGAAAAACTGAAAGAAAAAGAGTGGGAAGTGGGAGACCAAAAGATAGACTGGACAGCATTAGCAGAGGAAGAAAGAGGCCGAACTGCAGGTTTGGGGCTCGGGGATAAAGTTAAACTATTACCAGGTTTACTAGTACAGGTACTGCCACGTTTATTAACTACAAAAAAGGAAGATTGGGGTGCAATCACAGCCTGTAAACAAAAGCAAGATGAAGACACAAGCGATTATTATGCTCGATTTGAAAAATGTTTTGGTATAAATAGTGGTATAAAAGCAAGTAGTGACTCGTATCCACATTTATTTGTGACAAAATTAGTGGAAAATGCATTGCCTCCAGTGAAGAATAGAATATTGAAATTCGAGAGTACCTGGCAAAGTAACACTCCGTCGCAAATGCTACAAATGTTACAGTATCATCACAATAGAATTAGGGATGAACAAGAACACGAGCATAAACGCATGAAGGATACAAAAATGAAAATGCTAGTTTCTCAGACAGTACCAGCAGATGGTCACAAAAAGGGTGTGACACATTCTGGTGATTCTGCAGTTCCTGTAAAAGGAACCGGCAATTACTGTAAACAACTAGGCCATTATGTACATGATTGTCAAGTTCTGAAACGAAATATAGCTACAGGTATTGCAAAAGAGAGACCACGATTAGTTAGACAAGATCAGAATGAACAAGGAGCTATGCAGCATGGACAGTCCGTGCCAGTTCAGCAACAGTCTATGCCAGCCTCACAGCAACCCATACAGTTTGTGCCAGCTGCACCACCGTTGCCTGCTACTGCCACACAAACCACAACACAACAAATGTATCAGACTGCACAGTATGAATACCCTGAGTATCAGCGTTACGCATGAACCAGCCTAGAGAGGGAAGTTGACTTACCGCTTATCGAGATTCCGGTAGATCAAGAAGGACCTTATGTACATAGTGAATTATTAGGTCAAGATAGAAAATTCTTACTCGATACAGGGGCAAGTCGAACAACCATAAAACGTAGTGAAGTTCCAGGGGCACCCCTCTCAGGCTCTCAAAATGTTTCCCTTGGTTTTTCAGGAAAACCTATTGTTAATGAAGTATCACAGCCTCTACCACTTACGATAGGACCTTTGACACGAACTACAGATTTATTGCTTACTAAATCATGCCCAGAAAATTTGTTAGGAATTAAAACTCTGAAAGCACTAGGAGCCATAATATGTTGTTCTCCGGAAGGAGTAAGGTTGTTTTTGCGTGATTTTAAAGGTCACTATGTGTCTAGAGACATGGATCCCCGACTACAGACTTTACCAGTACATCTATGGGCACAAGGCCCTACGGATGTTGGCTGCATGAACATTACACCCTATCGAGTTACATTGAAAGCAGGAGTGGTACTACCACGAATGCGACAATACAAGTTACCGCATGATGCTGTAGTGGCTTTGTCGAAAATCATTGATGAGTTAATTGCCCAGGGAGTAGTTGTAGAAACAGACTCCAATGTATGTAATTCACCGATAATTCCGATTCTTAAACGAACTGATCCTACTGCTCCACCAGTGTACCGATTGGTTATTGATTTGCGTGAACTAAACAAGTGTATTGTACCACAATTCCCTGTGGTCCCTGATATATCATCATTGTTGACAGCAATTGATTCCGAAGCAACATTTTTTACTGTAATTGATCTCAAGAATGCCTTTTTCAGCGTCCCAATAGATCCGGAAAGCCAATACTTGTTCGGATTCAGTTTAAATGGGCGCAGCTTTAAATTCTCACGCGCTCCTCAAGGATTTACAGAAAGCCCCAGCATCTACAGCCAAGCACTGAAACGAGAACTTGACAGTATCCACATGCCAGTCAATACAGCACTGCTTCAATATGTCGATGATCTGCTGATCACCGCGAGAAGCGAGCCAGAATGTGAAAAAGCTTCTCTGACAGTTTTACATTTCCTAGCCGACAAGGGGCACAAGGTGTCCCCTTCTAAGCTGCAATTCTGTGTTCAGCGAGTTATTTATCTTGGTCACTCGCTGTCCAAGGAGGGAAGGCAGCTTACACCAGATCGCATCCAGTTAATTGCTAATATGTCAATACCCCAGACACAAAAGGAGGTGCGGGCTTTCATAGGCCTCACTTCATATTGTCGGCAGTGGATCCCTCAGTACGCATTTCTAGCAAAACCACTCATTCAGTTAACCACACAGGAGGCAGCCACATCGACTGTTCTCCCTTGGACGCAGGAACATACACAAGCTTTTGAAAGCCTAAAGGAAGCTTTATGTCAAGCACCTGTTTTAGCAACACCATGTTATAGCAAACCTTTTACACTCTTTGTTACAGAACGCGAAGGTACTGCCTTGTCAGTACTCACTCAGGATCAAGCAGGATCACGCAAGCCATGTGCTTATTTTTCCAGTACATTAGATCCCGTAGCTCAGGCTTTGCCTGCATGCCTGAAATCAGTGGCAGCGACAGCTTTAGCAATCAGACAAAGCGATGCCATAGTATTAGGACACCCATTGACAGTTCAAGTACCACATGCAGTAGAGGTTCTTGTGAACCGAACACAAACACAACACTTGACCATAGCAAGACTTACCGGTTATGAACTGACATTGTTTCAACCACACATAGAGATCCGACGGTGTAATACATTGAATCCTGCTACACTATTACCTGTAATTGGAACAGACCCACTAGCTCATGATTGTGTTGAAATCATTGAAATAAAGACGAAACCTAGACAAGACCTGACAGACGTTCCATTGTTAGATCCAGACCTGACGTTGTATGTAGACGGATCATGCATGAGAGCAAGTACAGGAGATTTAGTGGCCGCGTATGCAGTCACAACAGACACTGAAGTTATTGAGACACATTGTATAGATACTTTGTCAGCCCAAGCAGCAGAACTTATTCTTACAGAACGCGAAGGTACTGCCTTGTCAGTACTCACTCAGGATCAAGCAGGATCACGCAAGCCATGTGCTTATTTTTCCAGTACATTAGATCCCGTAGCTCAGGCTTTGCCTGCATGCCTGAAATCAGTGGCAGCGACAGCTTTAGCAATCAGACAAAGCGATGCCATAGTATTAGGACACCCATTGACAGTTCAAGTACCACATGCAGTAGAGGTTCTTGTGAACCGAACACAAACACAACACTTGACCATAGCAAGACTTACCGGTTATGAACTGACATTGTTTCAACCACACATAGAGATCCGACGGTGTAATACATTGAATCCTGCTACACTATTACCTGTAATTGGAACAGACCCACTAGCTCATGATTGTGTTGAAATCATTGAAATAAAGACGAAACCTAGACAAGACCTGACAGACGTTCCATTGTTAGATCCAGACCTGACGTTGTATGTAGACGGATCATGCATGAGAGCAAGTACAGGAGATTTAGTGGCCGCGTATGCAGTCACAACAGACACTGAAGTTATTGAGACACATTGTATAGATACTTTGTCAGCCCAAGCAGCAGAACTTATTGCTCTAACACAAGCCTGTATTCAAGCCACAAATAAGAAAGTTAATGTATACACTGACTCACGTTATGCATTCGGAGTTGTACACGACTTCGGCGTGCTGTGGCGAGAGAGAGGTTATTTAACGTCCCATGGTGCCCACATTCAGCACGGGCCCCTCATTCATGCCTTGTTAGACGCAATACATCTACCCACTGCTATATCGATTATGAAATGTAAAGCACACACGAAGGTTACTGATACCATTTCTCAAGGCAATGATTTAGCTGACAGAACAGCTAAACAGACTGCTCAGAATCGCACATTAGACATGACAAAGCCAATAGTTCAGACACCAACACAGTGTATGACGATTAAGGATCCCACACTTGACGTAATTAACATACAGACACATGCCACAGCAGAAGAAATAAAGAAGTGGACTGAACTAGGAGGGATCCAGACAGATCAAGGATGGATGACGAAGGAGAAATCTGTATGGTTTCTCCCTGATTCCATGGTTCAAGCCATTATAGCTACAGTTCACAGTCCAGCACATTTAGGAGAGAAGGCTATGCTAGACAGTATTCAGCACATTTGGTTCAACAAACATTTACGAGCAGCAGCTAAACAAAAAGTTCGTACCTGTATGATATGTTGTCAGTTTAATCCAGGAAAGAGTGTTCCCGTAGAGCAGGGTGGATTTCAGCCTCCTGACCATCCTTTTGAAGTCCTCCAGATGGATTATATTCAGATGGAACGTTGTCGAGGATTCAAATATGTCCTCGTAGTTGTCTGCGCTCTCTCCCGTTGGACAGAGGCGTATCCCGTATCAGATTACACTGCCTCGACTACTGCCAAGCAGCTAGTTCGAGAATTCTTCCCACGGTACGGTTTACCACGTGTTGTATATTCAGATAACGGTCAGCCTTTCTCATCCGAATTAATGAAACATGTCTCACTCTTGTTGGGATATCAGTGGAAATTCCACTGTGTCCGACATCCCGAGGCAGCAGGTCTCGTAGAAAGACATAACCAGACACTGAAAATCAGACTGTCCAAAATATGTAGAGAGAAAGGTGTCGACTGGATAGTAGCATTACCAGTTGCACTCTTTTACATGAGAATGGTAGCACACTCTAGAACAGGGCTATCCCCGTATGAGGTGATCTTTGGTAGACCACCGAATATGTGGGGGACGCCTATACCACGTAAAATAACTGATGTTGACTGTAATATGCTGACAGATTACCTGGCTTCCTTGATGTCTGCACTACAATCTTCTCGTTCACAGGTAGCTGCAGCCTTTCCCGACAACACTGAGGCGAAACCCCATGACGTTGTTCCGGGTAATCTAGTCTTTGTGAGAAATTTCGACAGGAAGAGTCAATTGGAGCCCAGGTGGAAAGCACCCAAGTTGGTCCTGTTGACCACAAGAACAGCCGTGAAGATCGAGGGACGAAAAGGGTGGATCCATTCCAGTCACGTCAAAAAATTTCATGGACTACCTTCAGATATAGACACTGTGCCCTGCACTCCCTCACAGACTGATTCAAAACTTCCTTTTGTTGAACAAAATGACTCTCAGTGCTATAAACAGAAACTCAGGTCCAGATCTAAACTGTCGGACGATTTGATTGTTTAAGTCCTCTCCAAGGTGAAGCGGTTGAATCTGTCCCGACATGTACCCCTTAGGTCTGAATCACGTAGAGTCCAGAATCATAATGAAACGACATGTTTATTGTAAATTACTGCGTAACCACTGTATTGTGACTTTATTAATTTTGTTTTTATTGAGTTTTTTAATAGTTACTGCAAGTATATTGTTGCATATGTATTATCCTGTTTCTAAACGTGTTTTCAATATAACTGATGAACATTCTTTTAGTGACCTACCGCCACATGAATTATCTTATAGACTTGCGCTGCGCAATAACACATTCATTAGTATGTTACATCATTCCCATCAGACTAGTAATGCCACCAATTGTTGGGTGTGTGGCCGACTCCCTCCCTATCAGAATAACAAAGGAGTTCTGCCTTTCTTTCCACATCCATTCACACACAATGGCTCCTGTGGAGCATGGTTTAGTTTATTAAATTCCATAGACCCAGACACAGCAGTTTATCAACAACATTGGATATGGGGAAATCTGAATCTAGTTTTATTCAAAGTCTGTCACCCTAATAAGGAGGGTCACCTCAGTAGAACAGGAACTGATTTAGAAAATGAAGTGTATAAATTAGGTAATTTTACACCTAATCTTATGATTCTGAATGTCAAATCCGAAGTTGAACTAATTCTGCCCACTATGTCAGTATTTCCAGTTAAGGGTGAATTATGTGTAAGAAAAGTTGGTTCCATACATATGGGCCATAGCCAATGCGTTACTACAGTAGAATATAGTGATCAAGGTAAATCGTCATTTAGAGCTTCTCGCCATTCTTACTTCATATGTGGTCAGACGGCATATATGCGTCTGCCTCTAGATTGGGATGGTACCTGTTACATCGCATTCCTTTTGCCACCTGTTTTCCTAGCTCCTCCTGATTATTATCGAAATGTTCATTTAGTACAAAATAGAGAGCGGAGAGATCTCCCAGTTGTCGATTATACTGAGACGGCATGGGACAAGTATGTAGATTTCAATAAAGGTATCTTTCCCTATATAGGTACAATATCAAATAGTAAGCTGATACGCAGACTCACCAAGACTCTTGAAGCTGTAGTGAATGAGACTATAGTCGCCCTAGGCAATCTGACAGAGGAACAATCAGTGATGAGAATTGTTGTTCTCCAGAATCGTCTTGTCCTTGACGTCATCCTGGCCGATAGGGGCGGAGCTTGTAGGGTCATCGGATCCAGCTGCTGTATATTCATACCAGAAAATTCGCCATCTGTATATAAAGCTATAACACGCCTTCATAAGATTGTAAGCCAGATACACGAGAATCCAGGCACTTGGACGTGGTCCGGGTGGTTTTGGAATGTGATATCAGCCTGGGGATGGAGAGTTCTATCCTTCCTAGGTATTGGCCTTCTTATGCTCTTCAGTTGTTGTTTATGTCTACAATGTGGACCAGCGATTTGTGGTCTGTGTGCCACATCATGCATTCCACATCACAGTTCTCGTTCAAAATCCCGGAAGAAGAAAGAAGAAGAAATGATGCTCCATGAGCAAATCGATGGAATAATGAAGATTGATGTCTCGTGAAGGGCAAGAAGGGGACAAGGAGGGAATGTGGAAATGTGGATTTTCCTGATCAGTTATGTCCCCTATCTTGGACCCCAACGGTTCTATATGCATGTTACAAGTACATGTATGTTCCCTCCAGTTCCAGTTTCTAAGACGCAAACATATGTGTGTCTACCGTCAACATGTTCTCTGTCAGATCCGCCATCAATGGGCTGGATATTCGATTCCTAAGTATGAAAGGCCACCGACTTTATATGGCTAAGTTACTCCATTTTTACAGTTCAGGCGAGTAGGCCCGATTCTGTCCTCAAAGCCTTTCCCTGCTCTCTGTCTCTGACAGCTTCAGCTTGAGCTCGCATCTGTATCCATGAACTTTGTCCTACTCCCTGTGCAGCTAACGGTGCCTGCCTCGGCCAGTTTTCGCCTGTCTGCCAAGAAGTTGTATTTCACCTTCGAATTATCTATTTTGCTCTTCAGCCGATGCATTCCTGTCCAGTGATTTAGGTAAACATTTCCTTTAGCTCACAAGCAAGGGACTCAGCCTTTCCGTCCTCCTGCAAGTGATTCATAGCCCTGTTGCCATGGAAAGTTTTCTGCCCCTCGCATCTCATATAGACACTTAGACGCTTGTACACGCACACAGTCAGTATAGAATAGATTCTGTCCGAGAGTTCTTTCTTGTGGATAACATAGTTCTTTAAACATAGGATGTTAGATATGATTTGGGATTAGGATGACTTGACCCCAGACTTCTCGTCTCCACATGTAGAGCTAAATGTCAAGTCCCCTTCACCCCCTAGTTGCACGTCAATTACACGTCATGCTGCCGCGCGCGCATCTATGCCAAGTATTATCTTATAGATCCACCTATGTCTGATAATTCTAACCAATCATGTTTCTTTTATTCCTTATTACGCCTAGTTTCGATTATGTCACTGATTACGTCATTTTTCTTATCAAATGTTACGCCTTCTACATTCGTTTCATTGTAATGAACTTATTATAAAAATACATGTCTGTTAATGAATTATTGTACTTCACTTCCTGAACCTTCGTGGTGACGGAACCTGAGGGCCGCGACTCGAGTCGGCCATTTTGAATGGAATAAAGCCCATTAGAAAACCTCTTATACCACGGATTCTGCCTCTCGTTATTTTGAGCTATTTACTTTAATTTAAGATTCCGCATGAAATTCAGTCCGGTAATATTTATTTTATTTACCACAATAGGGATATTTAATTGTGTAGCTCCTCTACACAACACTTCTTGAAATGTAGAAATATCATCTACCGGAGATACCCGAGAGGGTGGCGTCTCCGAGAGTGTCGGTGAATAATCCCTTTTGGATGATCTGGAAGAAGGGGAGGTAGAAGGGGTCCTACGGCGCCTTCTCTCTGATCTGGTCGACTCTCTTCTGAGGGAGGCAGACCTGGATCGCCTTCTTGGTGCTCGAGAGTGACTTCGGGATTCTCTTTCTCGAGATCTTGGTCTGATCGGTGTCGCTGGGAATACCACGCCCCTTATTCTTGTTAGCGATGCCTTTATTGCGTCTGGTACAGCAGGGTTCTGAGGCATCTCCCTTACGGGACTCTGAGGTACAGCATTGTCCTCCTCCTGCGAACTTTCTCTTGCAGGTACTGGAGATTGATGCACAAGCTCTGGTGATTCTGATCTTGAACCTGAGCCCTCTGATCCTGAAGGCGAGATAGATATGAGACGCGGTGACTCAGGAGTCGTATATATCAGTCTATGAGGAGATTTTCGCCTTGAGACTGGTCGAATCGTGAGGCGAATATGCGACACCTCCTGCGTACCCTCAACAGAGGGCTGCCTCGACGGTGATAGGCCTATCACCGGAGATCTTTGACTCGAATCTTCGAGGCTCCGAGCTTCTTGTCTCGACGTCGAGATTATCTTCGACGGAGGCTTCATGTACCTCACCAAAGCTTTGGAGACCTGTGAGGACGGAGGCACCTGCCTCGACGTCGACTCCGACGGAGGCACCTGCCTCGACGTCGACTCCGACGGAGGCACCTGCCTCGACGTCGACTCCGACGGAGGCCTCTGCCTCGACGTCGACTCCGACGGAGGCCTCTGCCTCGACGTCGACTCCGACGGAGGCTCCTGCCTCGACGTCGGCCCTGACGGAGGCGTCTGCCCCGACGTCACTCCTGACGGAGACTTTTGTCTCGACGTCGAATGCTCAGACGACGTCGAAAGCCTCTTCGCCGTCGAACGATGTTTCCTCGACGGCGATCTTGATCTTGACGGCGATCTTGGTCTCGACGTCGACTGTGGAGATCGCCTACGTACTTCTCGCGACGTCGAATGATGTCTCGCCGACCTCGACGTCGAACGATGTCTTTCCTTCGACGACGAACGATATCTCTGTGCAGACGTCGATCGATCTTCTCTTGACGTCGACAGATGCTTTTTCGACGTTGAACTGTGGCGCCGAGACCTCGACGCCGAGCTTTTAGATGCCGTCGACGTCGAACGCATCCGCTTCGACGCTGAATCTAAAGTCGACGACGATTTTCTCTTTGCAGCATGACTTCCCCTTGACTCCTCACCTCTCCGCGACGATCCCGCCGCTGGAGTCTTCGACGCCGAGCCCGACGTCGATGGGGAGCAAACAGGGACCAACTGCCTCGACGTCGACCGTTCTGCTAGGCCATACAGCCTAATCCTCTCCCTCTCCTTTAAAGTCCTTTTGGAAAGGTCTTCACAATGACGACATGTTGCTGGAGAGTGAGAGTCCGGCAGACAGATGATACACACCTCATGTGTGTCTGACGCAGCCTTCTTTTTTCCACAAGATGGGCATGGAACAAATAAAGAAGGCATTTTTCTGACAAAACGGCTGAAAAATCAGTCAGAAAAACACAGGATACTGACTTCCTCACAGAAGTTGTAAGAAGAAGTCCAAAAAAAATCTTAAAGTTGTAATAATTCTTGACTAAAGAGTCAAAAAAGAAGAGAGCTGAATTCCAGGGTCCTGACTGAAGGAGCCGGAAAGAACAACTGACCTAACTGTCACCCCTGAGGCATGATGGGATATGGAAGTCAGGGCTGCCTTAAAGGCACGGTGCCAGTTTTTACCTGTACAGGGCTTTTTAGTCTCTATGGTATTGTATTGCAATGCAGCCTGCAGGCTGGCAATGTGTTGTACATCTGTGTTTTTCCACAGTTTGTTCTCTTTATTTTTTGCTTTCTCATGAGTGTTTACCTCATTAAAAAAAAAAAAAAAAAAAAAGAGATTTAGGTGTATTGTTATACCTTTATATATATATATATATATATGTGTGTTATTGGATGTGTATATTTACATTGCCTAGCCTTTTATGGGAGCTGCATTTGCTTGGAAAAAATGATATATGTTTATACATATACAGAGCTGTATATATGTATGTTTTTTACATATATAATTTTATTATTTCCGGGGTCCCCGCACATGGGCGGGAATATTCAGTGCTTATGACTATTGATGAGGATCCCCTGGAAGAGAAAGTACGTTACACACCTAAGATAACCGCTGCTCAACTCCCTTGGTAGCTTGGCACAGAGTAGTCACGCTTATTCCTGAGGCAATGTGTAAAGTATTTGTTCACACAGAGCAACACAGTGAAAACACTACAAAAGGACTCCACACCAGTTTAGAAGAATAACCAATATTTATCTAATACAAGACCAAAACCACAAAAATACAACATACACATATCAAAATATCACTTCGTAAAGATTAAATCAAGTATAGCCTTAGAAATAAAAAATAGCTCCAGCCAGGATAATTTGGTCAACTTTGATGACTCAACAAAGTCAATACAAACTCGATGGAGTGAGGGCCCGTTACAGAGTCAGGCAGACCCTAGTACAGTACCGTGAAAGTGCTGTGAAAAACACAGGCAATGTAAAACACAGAGGAGGTGAGGTGTCGCTGAGGCTAATGCAGCGTTGGCTCCTTACAGTTGCAGGGAAGGTTATACGTCGGTTCCTTACTGCCAGGCAGGGGAGGAGGTGCATCGGTTCCTTACTGCTGCGGGGGGTGATGCTGCGGATATCTGTGTGGTACCTCTTTTCCTTACTGTGGAGTGAAGTCAATGAGGTGTCGTGAGGCTTCAGCTTCCCCAGTGTCAATGTTGGACCAGGCCACAGGTGTCGGAGTCGGAGCGGTGAGCCATGCACTTCAGAGGTGAGGTGCTCGAGACTCGGGTAGTGGCAGAGCTTCAGAGGCGCATTGGGTTGTTGGAGTTTGTAATGAAAGTCGCAGTCGGTGGGTTGAGCAGGACCACGACTCCGGTGCAGGCAGCGGCACCAGAGTTGTAGATGGGTGCCTGTTCAGAAGTTGATCTGCATTGATGGCTTGGTTTCTGCTTAGTAGCACCTGAAACTCACTTCCAAGGGCCCAGGAACTGGAATTGGCACTACTTGCAGTGGTGGCAGGCACAGGTAAGAGCGGTGGGCAGGGCAGGAAGGGGGTCGGGGTAGTCAACAGATGACGGGATAAGTAAAAATAAAATAAAAAACACCTACCTTGTGTTCGGCGCATTGCCAACTAAATACAGCTGCAGGTGCCTAGTCAGCAAACACCCTGACTTGAAGAACAGTGCAGTATAAATAACAAATATGACACTGCCATGTTCACAAGACAATGGCTTTGAAGTAGAAAACAAGAAAGGTGCAGTAACCATGAAATTATAAATGTCAGTTATTATACATACTAAGACCCAGATTTACTATGATTTTACATCAGGGGTGCATCACTTTTGAGGCATAGACCAGATCCAAAATAATTTTGTCTTGCTTTGCATGGTTTAGTAAATACAAAATAATGCAGTGCATAGCGCTCCCTTACATTACTGTGCGTTGGATACCCGTTACATGGGAGGAGCATGGGCATTGCAAACTCAGATTTACGAAGACTTGTGAACCTGGGTTAGCGCCAAAATGGTGTGCCTACCCGACAGAGGTTTAAGGAGGGGCAATATATTTAATTCTTCTCAGTACTTCCTCTTCCCATGTGTGTGCTGGATTCTGCAGCATACATAGAAAGCCAGATGGATTATTTTTGTGCAGAAAGTGATTGTGCAGGAAGGTGTCACTTTCTGCACAAAAACAATTGTGCCCATAACGCAGACACCCTTGCACTATGGTGCAAGGGTTCCTGTGTTTCCACAGCATAAGGAGGGAACAGAATGCTCCAAACTTTGTAAATATGGAGCTTTTTTGCTCTCTTCCTTGATGCAAAGGAGCACAGCAAGTTCCCAAGTTTCAAGAAATAATAGTAAATATTCCCCTAAGGGCCTCCCTTTGTTACTCCGAACTGCTGCATCTCCTCTCACCCATGGAACACATGAGTTTAAATTGTCTAGACATCAGATTTTTACCATTCACTTGCAATTCTGTTTACTTCAATTAAATTGTGCTTAATGTATTGCCGTTAAAATACAATAATTGATAAATAAAGAATTTCAAAGACATAATATTTCAGGCTAAATGCACAGCTGCTTTCTCGGAAAATGCAAATGCAAATCCCATTCTCATATGTTAAGTCATCATTTATAAATAATTATGCCATAGTTAGCTTTAAGCATGGTGTGAATTTTCACTCCCCAAACGATTGACATATTTAACTTTGCTTTCCATCAGCTGTTATTTTTTTTAATCTAAAAATGTTTGTTTTGCAAGCAAGCACAAGAAAATATGTGTGAATGAAGCTGAAAGTGGTAACCCTGCATGGCGCATACCCTGTTCATTCAACAAAGTCATCCTCAGGGAGAGGTTTGAGAAGACATTAAGGAGAACATCGAGGAGATAAAAATGTACATGACACTTAGGAACAACAATGGCACAGGCGAACAGGGAAGATGCACAGATTGGACAGGGTTGGATTTAAGTTACATAGCATGTGTTTGAACAGCATCTGCCTTCTAGTGATGCGGCCGCATAGTCCTGTTGGGATGTGTACATACACTGTATCACACTTGTTCACAATGGTCTTGAGTGTAAATTCCTACACAAATCAGACTGTCGGGGTGTGCACTGATGAACGTATCTAGACAACTGGATATATATTTATTTGTTTTTCACACAATGCATCACAGCAACCAAGGGCCCCATGTATGGAACTCTGGCGTAGAACACCTTGCTTGCCTGTCTTCTGCCAAAGTGAAGGGGCAGGAATGCACTGTATTTAATCACTACATTCCTGTCCTTTCTGCCTGCACTGATGCCTTTCTGGAAGCCTAGCGCCGAGGTGGGAACCCTTGCACCATGGTGTAAGGGTGCCTCCGCTGGAAGCAGGATTGTTTTTGTGCAGGAAGAGGCACCTTCCTGCACAAAAAATCCTCTTTCTATGTGTGCTGCAGAATGCAGCACACATGGAAAGAGGAAAAAACAAAGAGGAATAAACATATTTCTCCTTGTTATGCCTCACCTCGGGAGGCGTAGGGCTTTGACCCTTCCCCAGGTTTACATCACTTTGCAAATCTGGGGCAGCATCACATGATGGGTGTTTTGTGGGAAAACGCAGAGAAACACCCATGCAACACCCCGTGGATGCAGAGTAAGGAAACACAGTGATTTGCACTGTGTCACCTTACTCATGATTTATGAGGCCAATCAAAGCCACGCGGGGCGGATTTGAGTGGCTTCATAAATCTTTATGAAAGCCCTGCGTCACGCATGCACCACTTTACATTTGCTGCTTGTCACTCATTGGCTGATGCTCTCTCAGGCTGCCTAGTGCCATGCATATCCTTTGCACCATCCATGGTGCAGAGGTGTGAGTGTGATGTCCACCATAGGCTTTGTACTGAAAGTCTGCCTTTCCTACCTATGCCTAGAACATTTTTTAAACAGTCCACTTGTTGGATGTATGCTGTACAGCGCAGCAAACAAGCAGTATGTGGAATGTTTTGAAAAATAAAAGCCTTCCTCCATATGAGCATCTGATTCAAAGAAGCATTATTTTGTGACACAAAGCCCAGTCTTACTCTCTTAGATCAGGCTTTGCATTTAAAACGATTGGTGTGCTTGCTAAACACCAAAGTTCCACCCCAGCATCACCCTCTTGATGCAAAGTGGCAGAAAGCAGAGTGCTATGTGAGCAAAATACCTTTTGTGCTGGAAAGACCTCGCAAGGGTTGGTGCCTCGTTGGGTCACTTTGTGTGACTTAGCATGGGTGCAATTCCTTAATAAAGTTTTCCCCAAGTCTCAAAAAAGTGCCATTTGCAGACATTTGCATCTATGCAGGTTAAATGAAGTTAAACGGGCTAGTGATGTTTATGTATTTGAGTCGGTGCAGAGGCAATATGTGACAACTCAAGTTTATTTTAGTATCACACACACAGAGGCGGCTGCCTGCTATTGGGAGTGGTAGGGTGGACAAACCACTGCTAGGGGCACAAAACATACTACACTACACACAAATTATACATACATACAAAAAAGAGAAAAAAAGCCACTTACCTCACCACGCTCCTCACTCCGGACCCGATCTTCCTCTTTCCTGCAACACTGGACCAGCCGACTTGATTGACCAATCAGGGTGCTGCAGCACCAGGATTGGATGAAGCATCCTGGCTGGATGCTCGTTCAGGTCCTTTAGGCCTGTGCTTGGTCTCCACCCAGCTGTCCAAGACAGCAAGGTGTAGAGCTTCAAAGTGCGCATGTCACTTTGGATGGCGCAAGACAGCTGTCCAAAGTGATACATGCACTTTGGAGCATCTAGCCTGCCACTGCTCCTGTCCTCTGCTGCCAGTCGGCAGTGGAGGACATGCCCTCTAAGTCTCTGGGTTAGGGGCGAGCTGGCTGCTACAGCGCACACCATGGTAAAAAATAAAATGGCAATGAAATATTTCCATTGCCATATTTTTTTTATCTGTGCAGCTTGCAGAGGGCGGGTGGACGACACTCCCCCACCCAAGTGAAGAAACCGCCACTGCACATGGGGCAGCCATGGCTCATGTGACCTTGGGAAAAAGAGGTAAATTCTTTGGTGGCTGAAGTGCCGATGGAGTAAAAGTGAAGTCCTTGAATTAGTCACAGACATTAGCAATTGCACCAGGCAGCATATCAGTTCACCACATTTTCCTCACTGTAGGGGATGTGCCCTTTTTCTCACTAGGTTGTATTTGTATTAAAGTAGCTAGATGCTGAGTGCTAGCTAACCTTTAACTTCATGTGCTCATTTTCACAAAGCATTGCAACTGTTTGGAAAATGTGAATTAACATTGTTTACCTTTACAGCAAAAATGTAAAGACAGTGCTGTAGAAGTTTTATAAGAAATGTAATATGTACAAGTATGGGATAAAGTTCAAAGCAGTACTTTCGTGGAACCCAGCAAAGAGACAGCCTAGCTCCATAGGTGGCTCGCTCAAAGCACAATGATTTACATGGGTTTTTCTACTCTAGATACATTTTCCATGATTAATACAGCCAATAAGGTATACCCAGTGTTAAGACTGTCCAGATGTTTATCCAATCATTAATTGACAACAGACATTTAGCTATATTTAAATATTGACTTATAAAATGCTACACAACCAAAACAAAGTGGTGAACACTCATAGTCTCATGATTTTCTTTAGTTCTCAATTCCTTATGGTCACTCCAAGTTCAGCACAGGTCACCAGGGCATCAGAGGTTCTACAACCTCCTATTAAGTGTCACAAAATGGAACCTGAAATAAAATGGGTTCTGCAGTGCCACTGGTTAAATTATCAATTGCCTACTGTGGGATACATCAAGCATGTTCTGCACTCATAAGAGGGATTATGTGCATGACTCTTGGCACGATTGCTATTTTAAAATTTCGAACTAAACTTATATTTGAGAAATATGTGTGACCTTAAATATGTTTGGGGCAAGTGCGCCTTGAAGTGGCAGGGCCAGTGGCTTTATGTTTCAATTTAGCACTTAAAAATTACACCAATTTTCAGGTTAAAAGATAATATGATTATTAGCTGTTCTCTTAGTGCAAAATGAATTCTAAACAGGACCAGGTATCAAAGCCTACAGGGGAAAGTGGAACTTACTTTGTGAGGATTTCACAATCACTACGGTCTGATGAATGCCACCCTTCCTTTTTTTTTAGTAGTAGTATATTTATTATATGATTAATTAAAATCTTTTGCAATGCTGTGATAGTAAAAAAGAAGCTATACATTAAAATACCTCAAGACCGGAAGTAATGCCTGGTCCAATGAAAAAGGTAATTTTACATTGAGCAACATGTTTCCACCTCATAGTAATATAAAGCACTTATTTATTGACAAAGTGCTGTCAATGATTGAACGGAGTGCTAGGGGCTAATAAAGTGCAAGTGCCTGTGGATGAAATGCAAATTAAGTATCTATCACAGTTAGTATCGCTCCATTTGATCAGTTTGGAGAGAGTTAACTACTCTTTGGAGATAGGTTGACCAAGGGTTCTTTTCGGATTCAAAGGTGTACTGAAGGATGACTTTTAGTGAATTAGGCCCAGGATTGTCTCTCCAGTTCGAATTACAGCCTAATTAGGGATATGCAGATGTATAATGGTAATCGAAAGACTCTTTTGTAGGCCTAGAGCTGAAATGTTTTGATAACTTTGACAAAATGGCCCCGGAAGTGGAACTTCCTGGTCCAATTTCTTCACTAATCCACCTTCTTGTGTTGTGAACTGTTTTGTCATTTTCCTTAAATAGTATGCAATTCTCACTTCCAACTGAATGCCATGATATGTGTTCATGTTTATAATTCACAGTTGGGAGGATGTGCTAAGGGCCTCACATCTTTTTTCAACATCCTCTCTTACGCCACCGACACCCAGCTTATCCTCTCCCTCACCAACAAACCCAACATTATCAAACACAACATCCAAGAAGGGATGAAAGCCGTTACCACCTGGATGAAGAACAGATGCCTGAAAATCAACTCCAAGAAAACAGAAGTCCTCATCCTTGGCTCCACCCCCTCTGCATGGGACGACTCCTGGTGGCCGCCTGCCCTCGGAAATCCCTCCACCCCGACAGACCACGCACAAAACCTTGGAATCATACTTGACTCATTGCTCACAAAGAACCACCAGATAAACGCCGTATCATCGACCTGCTTTAACACCCTCTGCATGCTTAGAAAGACGCTCTAATGGATCCCATCCGAAGCCTGAAAAACTGTCACGCACGCTCTCATCAGTAGCAGACTGGACTACGGTAACGCTCTCTACACCGCAATAAACAAGAAACTCCTTCACAAGCTCCAGACCGTCCAGAACACCGCAGCCAGACTGATCCTCAGCATCCCCCGCTGCAGGTAACATACCTGAACAACCGCCTCTCCTTCCACGCACCCAAAAGACACCTCCGATCAGCCAACCTCTCTCTCTGGTCACTGTTCCACGTATCTATAAGTCCAGAACAGGAGGAAAATCCTTCTCCTACCTCACATCCAAGACCTCGAACAACTTCTCCCTACACCTCCAATTAAGCCCCCACACTGCACCAGTTCAGGAAGGATCTCAAGACCTGTCTCTTTGGATGAGCCCAGCACTCAATGGAGCTGCCCGCCCTCCAGCGCCTTGAGACCCTCGCGGATGAGTAGCTGCGCTTTACCAACCCTGAGTGATTTATTGATTCTCTCCATACAGCGTTTATTTCTCCTAATACTACAAACCCCTGAGGAAGTTACATTGGAAAAGCCTGCTCTGAGTGTTAGAAGGCCAACATCTAGATATTGCGAGGAATCTCCAAAAAATCCATTAATCTGACATTTTACAAATGAAATTACTGAAAATCAAATTATGTTGTGAAACCTTACCTTCTTCCCAATTCTTTTTAAAGTGTTAGTGGTTGTAATGGCAGGTACTGAGACATATTACAAGGATTGGCATTTAGATTTCCTCCTAATCCTAGATCACATAATCAATGTCCTCCAAAGACAAAAGTGTTTCTTTTTTTAAGTGTTGAAAGATTTAATTCAACATTTATAATACAATGTAATACATGAAAGTTATTCTATTACTATATGTCAGCTATTCCAAGCAATAAAGAATGAAAGTTACACATCTGGGGCCGTATTACAGAAAGTGCCCCAGGGGTGTAACGGACGTTTGTGCCCGCTTTGCGCTCTCCTGTGGCTCTTTGGCATTACAGACGGGACTGTGGATGCTTCAGCAGCCCCTTCTGCTAATACCGATAGCACTGGCGCTCTTAAAGCACCAGCGCTATCCTCAGGGGGCATGCTCTCAATTGCATGGGGGTGTGCCCCATGCAAATAAGGGAATCCCTTTGCCCGTGCTGTATTACAGATGTGGACGCAGAGGCAAAGAGCATTTTTCCAATTTACAGTTCTCTGCTGAAATGGTACTCCTCTTAGTAACTTAATTATGGCAGTACTGTGGGAATGATTGACCAAATCAACCAAAAGGCAGCCATGACCACTGCCACCTAGAGACTGTGAGCAGATATGGCAATCCACTTTTTATTTCTAAAATGCTGGCATTTTCTTTGCTTCATAGGAAAGAATCCGCCATTATATTATATTGCATAGCTCCACAGCTCTGAGACTATTTATAAAACATTTTTCTCTTCTATTTTATGACTGCTTCTCATCAGATATTCTTGTGCAGGATTTAAAAGAAATCAAATCATCAATAAACTGTTGAACTAGCTTCAAACAAGAATATGAGAGAACGTACCCCATATATACAGAACTATTTGTCTTTAAACTACAGCTCGATACATTAGATAAACGGCTAAAATACATAGAGACAAGGTGTTGGAAAATGGCCCTCTCTGCAGGGTGACCCCAAAACTATGTGTCTTCCTCCTCCACATTTACTGACCTCATTTTTGTCAGCTTGTCTGTGCACTTAACCACTGCTAACCAGTGCTAAAGTGCTTGCGCTCTCAATTGGCATGTTTAATTTGCTTATAGGTCCCTAGTACAGCTCACTACATATGCCTAGGCCCTGTAAATTAAATGCTACTAGTCGGCCTGCAGCTCTGATTGTGCCACCCACTTTAGTAGCCCCTTAACCATGTCTCAAGCCTGCCATTGCAGGGCTATGTGTGTGCAATTTACAGTGCCATGTCAACTTGGTAAGAAAAAAACTTTTGCCAGGCACAAATGTTCCCTTTTTATACATATAAGTCACCTATAAGGTGTGCATGGGCAACCAAGAGGGGAGAGTGCAATGTATCTTAAAGGCAGAACATGTACTTTTAAGTTTTACATGTTTGTTAGTGAAAATCACCCAAAGTCATTTTTTACTATAGCAAGGCCTATCTCTTCCATAGTATAACATTGGGATTACCTTATTACACTTTATAAGTATAATTTTCACTTGGGAAGAGAAATTGTTAAAACACTCTCTCAAAAGGGCATGGTTCATACTTAGGGAACATCTTATAACTAAAAAAAATAAAGTCACCTACTGATCGTATTGTGTGTGTTTCCACGTTTGGGCCCTACACACAACCCATGAAGAAAATTATGCGCAACAACTGGCTCTTGATTGAAGGTACAATTCCTTACATCGGACCACCCCTCTTCGCTTTGAAAAAAAACATAAGTATTGGGCAACAAATTGCCAACACAGCAGGCCAAAGTAAAAAACTGTCTACACTTTGCACCATGCTAAATCTTCCACCTGTGCAGGGGCATCATAAATGTGGAACATGTTCAGTATGCAATTCCACCACTGAGGGCTGCACTTTCACTGACGGCCAGAGACACTGCCATCACAATGAATTTATGAATTGCAAATCCAAAAACGTGGTGTACTCAGTTACATGCCCGTGCAAAAAGATTTATATTGGAAAAACTTAGCAAGAAGTACGGAATCGGATTGTGCAACACTGCTCACGTTTGAAGAATAAAAATCTTACTGCCCCCATGGTCGAACATTTTATAACTTTGAACCACAGATTTGATGACTTCACATGGACTGTATTGTCACTGATAACAAAGAACAACCTGAGAGGTGGTGACCCTGAGACAGTATTGGCTGAAGAGAGGCATTTCTCATTATGAAATTTAACACAGCCTTGCACGGCCTGAATGAGTTATCTGAAATTACTAAACTCTGAAATGTCAGCCGTTTTGAACATGGACTACATGGCCCACAATTCCCGGGGCCTTTGACCTCACAGTTCCGCTTCCAGGTTGTTTAAGGAAGTATCAGTGGCAGTTACCAAGTGCTGCCGGTTTGAATGAGCCAGATTATTTTCTAACTGCCTTCACATGGCTGAAATGAAAGGCAAGTCACAATCTGCTCCTGGGATAGTTGCGGTTTCACAAAATCCAGGAGCCTCTTTTCATGTAGTTTTCCATTCACACAGGAAACAATCAGGATTATTGCAGAAGAAATTCACGGCGATGTGCCCAGGAGCTCTAACTACATTTCACGAGTCTCAAGGTAATATTGTAGCGCGAGTCAGCTTTTCCCTGTTAAACTCTAATGAGCACACAGAATGCAGGCAGAGTCAGTACTGATAATAATTTCTCTTACCATCCTTAGATCCTGGACCATTTTTAAATCATTATCAAGAGTTTCCACACGCCCAGAAAATTTAAGGTAGGAACCCTGTTCCATGATCCTTTGAAATACGATATGTTTCTCATGTAGTACATCGTACATTTAATGCCCTGATGTCTATCTTTTTGTAGCCTCGATTAACACTGTGAATTGAAGAACAGATAATGGACATCTGTCTGCAGCACAATTGAGGTGCCTATCATACATGTGCTGGTGGCCATTAAGTTCTGGTCATACAAGGGGTCCTCAGATTTATAGCAACATTTTTTCTTTTCATTTTTTTAGAACCCAAACCAAACCAAGTCTGAGTCCTGAAGAGAATCCTGGAATTGTTGGGGATTAAAAACGCGTTGTCTGTTGAGTGTGGGGGACGGTAGAACAGGGTGTGCCACGAGGGGACTGAATAGAAATTATTTCCCCCTTGTTCTAGGTTGTCAACACCCTCAAGTAGGATATGAATCCCCACCCTCCCACAGGCAGGACAGTAGACATGTGTCTTTGAATGAGCAATTGTCTGCCTTGTGTTTTCAGTGCAAATGCAGGACTGGTTTAATTTCAGGCTGGCACACATAATTTATCGATGTTTGTCTTGTGATCATTGGTTTGTTGTATATATTTTTGTCACAAATAACGTTTGGTATTATATATGTGTTGTATATATTGTCTCACAAAAGAAATGGTTCTAAATCACGCATACAAATGTGTTGCAATTGTGTGATTTACTAATGTGGTGTTTCCTTTAAAAAGATATGTCCAATTGATTTATGAATGTCTTTTTGAATTATCAAAATTAAGCAAAATAAATGCTCAAAAACCTCAGAATTAGTGGTCTCAGGTTTATCGCGAATATTTAAAATAAACCTTCCTTGACACCTTTCTGTGATTTCAACTGTTAGAAAGTTGGCATTTTATTACTTTAGCAATTTTGTTCCTTCTGCCTGTCTCTGATCACATGTCTATGGTGGGTGACAGTTGGGCTTTGTGTATTCCCCCTAGACAGCCACACACAATGGGAGCTTAGGAGTGATTTGATGGGCCATCCTGGCAAGACGGGAGGGAGGAGCTGGACCCAGCCTCACTTACACCTGAATTGGCTGTGTCCTGTCCCTACCAAAAAGGGTCTTGAGCCAGGGCAGGAAGGGAAGACCTCTGTGCACTTCAAAGGAAAGTGTTTGATGTCTTACTCACTTCAAATTCACAACTGAGTACTAGAACTCTGACACCACCACTTCAGTACAACTCTGGACCTGTGGGTACTCCGCCAGGAAAGAGGAATGCTTTGCTGCTGACAGGACTACCACTCTGCTGGACTACCACTCTGAAGGACCAGCTGCCTTTCTGTTCTTGCTGCCTGGAGAGGAAGAACTGGACGTGGTATCCATCTTGAAGCCAGGACCCTAGAGGAACTCAAAGGGCTAGTCTGCTGGCCTCCTGATCTAAGCCTCAGGGACATAACTGGCAACCCACAGCTCCTGGACCTGTCTTCAATGTGCTCCTGAGCCCCAACTGGTGCCCCTTAGGTCCTGGGCCTTTGAAAGTGGTTGTTAAGCTCTTAAAGTGAAGCTTTTGGGCTCTTCGCAAACTAACCTGTTTGCTCCGGAACCGCGCCGCTCCCAGAGAGAATCAGCTCAAGCTTCTGCAAGCTCATCTCTTCACACAGCAACCATCATCCGCTGGTGTGAATCATCACTGTGAGGCCTCAGCTGTCCATCCATGATGCCCGATCGGCTCAGCACACCCCACCGACCGTCACTTGCAACGCTCTCCTTGCTTCCGGGGGAACTTCTCCCCCACGAACGTGACTCTTGGCACAACATTTGGGAAGGTAAAACATCAGCTGGACTAATCTGGGACTGAATCAATCCCGTGCTTCATCACGGTCGACCTGAACTTTTGGATTTGACCCATCCGAGCACGACCAGCTACCTGCGATTGGTGCTTTATGCTTCTAAGCGATATCTTTCAGTTCATTCTTTAAAAAGTCATAACTCTGTTTCTACTTATTGGATGTCTGTCCTTCTGTTCTTGCTTTGTTTCTAATATAAAGTTATATTTTCGTAACCTGGTGTGGAATCCATTCATGGTGTTTTCACTATTTTACTGTTTGAAGTGTTGCACAAATACTTTACACATTGCCTCTAAAGTTAAGCCTGGCTGCTCTGTTCCAAGCTACCAGAGGGTGAGCATGGGTTAATTTAGGATGTGCTTGTGCCTTGCCCCGACAAGGATTGTGGTTACAGCTTTACCAGGGCTCACACCCCAGTCAACCAGAAAAACATTTTCTAACACAAGGGTACTAGAGACCCCACACTATGAAGTGTACTATGGAACTTGCAGAAAGAGATCACTGAAATCCAGGATAGGAGCAGAAAGGCCACTGTACAGCTTTATTGTCTGCTTAAGTCAGAAGAAGGGGAACATCATGCACAGCGTTTTTGCAGCCTTTCAATCTAAACATCTGAGCATTGACTTTGGAAATACTATTGAGTTTCAAAGAGCACACAGAAAGCGAAATAGTGCACATCAGACTGCAGACCATCCCAGACCAGTGACTATGTGCCTACTGTGCCACCAGCAAGCCTGGATGATAATTCAAACTGCTGTTGCAGCGCGGAAACTTGGGTAACGGGGAAACAGGACAAAACCCGTACCCATTTATCCTCCCTTCGTCACAGACCAGATATCATATTAACGCTGTCACACATACAGTCATTGGTGGGGCCCATAACATCATAATTCACACATCACTTCACACTGGTCTGCACATACAGGAGAGATGAGTGTTTCGAGCGCTGACATGAGAGGAATATCTTATAACCTATAGGAAGAAAAGTTATATTACATATCTATACATTAACATCCCTACACCTACAGATCTCAATCTTTAAACATCAAGACATTCCTCCCACGTAATCAATGGATCATTTAGTTGGATCAGTTATGGTGATGTAGAACCAGCTAAAACACATTTAACATTTGATCTCCCCTCCCTCAATGAGTCACAAACGCATTTGCTTGTTAATCAAATTCGTTTATCTATTTTATCGCAAAAGGAATAAATCTTCATCTAGAAAGTTTCATTAATTTTATGTTGAATCACAAACACCATATTTGCCTAATCTGGCTATCGGGCGTCCTCTAAGTCACCAAATTTGTCAGCAATCAGTCAGAGTTTAGAAGTTCTTCATGCGGCACGCTACAGTCCCAAGAATAGACAAGGACCAGAGATGTACAAGCATCTATCAGTGCCCATAGATTTTATAAAGTTCGTAGTTCATCAAGGAAATGGGCAGCATTCAGTCTGTCAAAGATTCAGGAACACAGCAGTCACGTAGCATCACCGTCGTCTCCGTCAGCAAAAAGGAAAGGAAAAGCACAGCACCCCTCTCTATTCTACCGTCATTTTTATAATAAAATAATGTCAAGATGAAACAAATTTCAAAGTTTTGGGCTTTCTTGATTGGTCGGTTGGGATCGTCTGGTGAGGTTTCACACAGTTCAAGAGGTTATGTAATGGTTTTTGGATTTTTCCGGTTTCTTGTAAATGTCCGTTGTGTGGTACTTGGCTGGCTTCCCACCGTGGGCTTGTTCAGGCACAGTGTGTGGCCAGGGTCAGGACGAGGCCTCAGGAACAAACTGTTGCGCAGTCGCACTTTGCCCGAAATCTTGTGGAATGGTCGTCGTGTCACGTTGGCGGCCATCTTGTTTTTAGGCCCAGAGGACAACTTAAGCAAAATAAACACAAAAAGTAATTAATACATAGAAATAATGAATAAAATATTAACCCCTTACTAATCCCTCTATGTGCTTGTAATTATCTAGCGTATAGCGACATTTAAAGCGTTCATATTCACCCATTTGATATCATCCCGGGCAACCTAATGAAAACGTCACAAAAGCCACATATATCATGCAGTATTCTATTTACTATATATACTACTGTTAGTATGCATACGTATTTTAGTAATAACAATTATTCAGCCATGCAAAATGCAAATCCCACGTATATTTCGAAAATTAATAAGGTTGATTAATACACACGCAAAATTATTTAGTAATATTATAATTAATAGATTATACGACTAGTAAATAGAAATTGGGGGGGTATACAACATTTTTTACTACCCGCTCCATCAATCCCCCCTTTGGTGATTTTATCACCACACCAATAACATTTTGTATTAATTTTACTTTGAGTTGAAATGAATACTTGCTTTAATTTACATCTCTGTTTCCCCAATTTCTTCTCTTCTGGCTGTCTTATACATATTTTCTTTCATTTCTTCTAATTCTACTTCTTCAAATTCCCTCTCTTGTCTCTTATCCTGTCCTCTTAAATTTTCGATTTTTAGCCTTTTCTGGATTTTCTTTCTTTTATGACATAGACAACCTAATCTTAATATAAATACTACAAAAATCACACACGTTAATGGAAATAAGATTTTATCTAAAAAGGTACTACCTAGGTTCAATAAGAAATCTTTAATAGAAGATATTTTCTTTCCAACCTTTTCCCAAACACTTTCAACCTCCAGTGGTGCAATTTCATCATGCAAATCGGTTATATTTGTAATATAAATTTTCAAATCTTTACTTTCGTCTGGAATGTAAGTACAACAATGTTAAACTTTCAGCATTCCACAGACTCCACCCTCTTTTGCCAATAATATATCAAGGGCAAGTCGATTTTGCATTACCATGGCACGCATGGCAACCATTTCAGTATTTACCAATAAAAAACCGCCAGCAGTGCTTGTCGACAAGCGATCCACTACTGTTGATAACCTTCTAATTTTGTTTGCATTAAGAGATATTCCCGCTGCTGGTATCAATTAGGGGTGGGCGGAATTTGCGAAATCCACTTTCGCAAATTATCGCGAAAATGTTAAAAATGATCGCAAACACGTGGAAATATCGCGAAGATGCAGAAGTTTTTTTCCCGCATGTTCGCGAGATTTTCTGCATGGTTGCGGCTCGCCAACTTACCCATGTGGTTGCTCGCGGGCGCGGCCATCTTGTTTTCAGTTGTCTCGCGGTGCATGATCACGAGAAGAAAGATGTGATTGCGCGACGCATGACGTCACTGCGGGCGCGAACTGTCGCGAGACAGCGCAAATGGCTAAACACAATACAACATCTAATGGAGAACGCGACCGGATCAAGAAAACTTGTTGGCGAACGCAGGGATTCAGGTAAGTCGATCGCGCTCGCGCGAGAATGTATTATTTTACAGCGCGAGCAAGAAACAAATTATCGCCAAGCTGCGGAATGCGGAAATTTTGACATTTTCGGGCTTTCCGCGGAACGCGAAAATGTCAAATTATCGCAATTTCCGCGAACGGAACAAAATTTTCGCCCAGGCCTAGTATCAATGCTCCAAAGATGTCACCTACAATTTCTGACCAAGAGTCTCTCTTTCTACGTGCTAAATAACTACCTAACTCATGTACACCATCTTCTCCTCTTCCCATGTGAAAAATCTTTTGGAAAACCAGGCCTACATAACATGTGCCATACCAATGGTCTGGCAAATGATAATATGCTTTGCTCCCACAGACAAAATATAACCCAGGAAAAACTGGATCATTTAAATCCCCATCCACCCATGATTCGGTATGTATCATGGCACTCACTGTTACCTACAAAGTAATTATCATATGCAGTCTGGTTCCTTCTAATACACAATTTTCCTTTCTGAGGCCAATCTAAAGCCATAGTTGGACTAGCTTCTCCCTTCCAGTGTTTTTCACATTTCTACATCCCAGACTGTCTTTTCCACTTTTCCCTCAGATGCCTTCCTTTGCATTTTCAATCTCCTTTCTTGGATGTATGACGTTACAACGCATGCTGTTACAACGCATGCTGTTACAACGAAAGTTTTACAACGCGAGTGCATTGACAACGCAGGACATTACAACGCAAGTCTTTACATCGACTTGCACTAGATGGCGTGCTAACATTAAAAAAGTGTAATTTACTATTCCAACTCCAGTCCACGTAACAGTAGGGAAGGTGTTGGGATAGTAAACTACACTATTTTTAATGTTAGCACGCCATCTAGTGCAAGTCGATGTAAAGACTTGCGTTGTAATGTCCTGCATTGTCAATGCACTCACGTTGTAACAGTTTCGTTGTAATGGCAGTGCGTTGTAAAAGTTGCGTTGTAAAGGTTGTTCCCCTCCTTTCTTCAACCATATCCAAAAAAGTCTTTTCTTCTTTCTTTAAACTGCAAGTCAAATTATTTCTAAATATATACTCTAATGTTAGTTCTTTAGTCTCAAAGAAAAATTCACCTAATACCTTTGCAGGTTTTACCTTGTTTAACTTGTTAATTGATGGTACTTGTGAAAATATGTTATCTACATCTGAGAAATAATATTCTAACTTCCCTGTTTGATAAAATAAACTAGCTATTACACTACATGTTATTCCATAAGTTACTGGAAGGTGGTGATAGGTCACTCCCTCCAATACAGATGCAGGTAACTGCATACAAACGTAGCAGTCCCTTACGTCCATTGTCTTTACATATTCATACAGTAATTTTGAAAATACATTGTAAGTAAAATCAGTTATAAACCTGTCTTTATGCAAATAATTTATATCTATTTTAGTCGGAACCACTTTTTGAATCTTCTCTATATTAGTCTTATGTCCTTCTAGTGTGTCTATGGTAACCTTAAATGAAATCATCAGAGCTAGTAGACGCCACAGAAGCATTAATAATCCTGTACAACAACAACACATTTTACACCTTCGCTTCAAGAATATACATCTATCTTTTCGACTATCTGTGTTTGCCATTTTTGTAAAAATGAAAAGTGTCTTTTGACTTAGCCTCTTCTACTTCACAACTAGTTTGTCTAACCCAAGGCTCTAAGCACCTACTTGGTTCTACCAGTTTTTGTCCTTTTCCCGTATTTTATTGTCTTTCCATTAGCAGCATTCTTGTCTTATTCAGTTTGGCATCTCATCGTCCTTCACTTTTCCTTCGTGATCTGAATACAGAATTTCCTGAACATCCGTCTCTTCTCCAATATCGGACAAGATAACTCTCAGGATTTCCGATTCTTCATCTTCCTCAACCACTTCCGGTAAGTCACCTCTGAATTTTCTTGGCTATCCGCCTCTTCTTTTATTTCAGGCAGGGCCACATACGTCCATTCCGGCGACTTATACTTCTGGTTAGGTTTTCTCGTTCTTTTGCTTTCCTCTATTACAATTATTTCTTCGTCTTTTGATTTCTCCTGACTAGTCACTTCATTCACCTGTTCAGCTCATGGTGAATTTACTCGTGCCAGTCGATATCTCAGCCTTTTTATTTTGTTTGGCCAAACTTCATCTCTTGCTGATCTTTTCAGTTTACTTCTTTTATCATTCTTTTCAGTTCTCCATGCTCTCTTTCTTAAGACTCGACTTTCCGGTACTTCGTCTTCGCTTTCCTCCAAATCTGTTTCAACTCGCTTTTTACTTTCAACAGCTTTACTTTCTACCGCTTCTTTCGTTTTCCCTACTTCTGTCCCTCCTCGAGTTTCCGACGCACAATCTTCCTGCTGACTACTTGTCCCTTTCTCTAACTGGATGTTGGAATTCCCTACACCTCCTCAGGGGTCTCCCGCATGAATCTTTCCCTCTTTCTCTTTATCTGGCACCTGTCCATCTAATTTTTATATTTCAGGTGGAATTTCTTTAATTGTCTTTTCACTGTATTTTTCTTTTCTCGAGCGTAAACTTACTTGTTCAGTCTCTGAATCTGAGCTGGTATCAGAAATCTGCAACCTTCTTCTCAAGGAAATACTTCTTGGGACAAAAGTTAGATCTGACTCTGTTTCCCCCCTTTCAGAGTTTTCTCTTGTTCTTGCTTCTTCATCATCGAAATATTGTTTTTCTTTGTTATCCACTGGATTTGGAATCCTCAATGTGTGACTCGCATGAATCCAGTTCTTGATTCCAGCACACTTCACAGCTATTGTTGTAGTCAAAATCACCTGTCGTGGTTTTCCCCACCTTGGGACCAAACAGTTTCTCCTTCTGTGTACCTTGATTCTCACCCAGTCCCCTGGGCTCAGATCATGAGCTTGCTTCTTTTCAAGGGTGGTGGCATCTGCTCCAACCTGATGAAACACAGAATGAACTGCGTCAGCCAGGCCCTTACAGTAATCCAACACCATGTCATCAGTTATAGGTAACAGCTTGTTGACTTGTATGAACACATGACGCATTGCTCTGCCCATGATAATTTCATGGGGACTCAACCCTGTAGTTCTGTCTGGAATTGATCTAATAGTCATGAGTACTAGAGGCAAGACATCAGGCCATTTCATACCTGTGGCTAAACACATTTTCCCTATTCTGTTTTTGATAGTTCCATTCATTTGTTCCACCACACCAGAAGCCTCTGGGCGATAGGCACAATGTAATTTCTGATGTACATTCAATGCTTCACAAATCAAATTTACGATCTCATTATGAAAATGTTTTCCTCTATCAGACTCAATTGTCACTGGAAACCCGAATCTAGGAATGAATTCACTCAAAAGCAATTTTGCCACTGTGATTCCATCGCTTCTTCTTGTTTGGTACTCTTCTACCCATCTAGAAAACAAACAGACCATGACTAGAACATACCTCAACCTGTTGCAGGGAGGCATTTCAATGAAATCTACTTACATTCTGGTGGAAGGCCCTCCTTCTCGACCTATTGTTCCTAGACTCACCACTGTTTTTCTTCCACGGTTGTACTGCTGACATATAAGGCATCTTTGACAAAGACTTTCTGCTACAAGTCTAAATTTTGCATTGTACCTGATCTGTTTAAACGACCTTATCATGGCATCTCTCCCTATGTGTCCACGTCCATAATACATCCGTGCCATGGCAGACACCATGCTATCAGGCATAACTGGTCACCCATCCCGATAGATCCACACTTGATCTTTCTCTCTTGGTGCACATCCTGCTTTTACCCACTGCTTCATTTCCTCATCTCCTGCTTCTTCCTGCAATTGCCTCACTTCCTCCCAGGTACCCACAATGTTAGTATACATTAAGGTGAAAGAATTAAAATCTCTCTCCTTTGCCCGATTCACAGAATTCTGATTACGTGCATAGTATTGGGCCATATCGTTGGCGTATTTGTTACCGATGGCAGTATAATCGCCAGATTGACTATGTGCATCACACTTTACAACAGCCAATTGCTTAGGCAGCTGTATCACCTCAAGCAACTTCCCAACCACTTCAGCATTCCTGATGGGAGTTCCACTTGATGTCAAAAATCCTCTCTGTAGCCATATTTGGCCAAAGTCATGCACCACACGAAAACTGTACTGACTATCAGTTATCACAGTCACTCTCACGTTCTTTCCAATCTTGCATGCTCTAGTCAAAGCAACAAGTTCAGCTACTTGGGCTGATATTACACCTTTCAGGTAGGATGCTTCCATTACTGCTTCAACTGTGCATACTGCATATGCTGCACTCAGCATTCCATCATCTGTTCTCAAGCAGGACCCATCTACAAACATCACAAAATCACTTTCTGGCAATGGTACATCCTTTATATCCGGACGTGGTTTGGTACAGAAGTCGAGTACATCCAGACAATCATGATCTGCTTCATCTCTGACTTCCACATTCTCAGCATCAGGCAGCAACGTTGAAGGATTCACATTCAGGCATCTCTCAAGGCTCACATTCGTTGCACCTAATATGACTTTCTCATATTTAGTCAGCCGACTATGTGTCATGAACTGAGTGCGACTCCTGGTTAAAAGTATTGCCACATCATGAGGTACAAACACTTTCACAGGATAACCCATCACAATTCCTTCACTCTGCTCCAAACTCCTACAGGTAGCAGCCACTGCTTTCAGACACCCAGGTAGAGCTACAGCTACTGGGTCTAGCATAGATGAAAAGTATGCAATTGGTCTCCTCAGTTTTCCATGCTTCTGTATTAATACAGAAAGTGCACATCCATTCCTCTCACTGCAGTACAACTCAAATTCTTTCTCGTAATCAGGCATTCCTAATGCTGGCACTTCACACAAACCATCTCTCAATCAATTAAAAGCTGCCAATTCCTCTTTATTCAAATCAATGGGATCCTTCACATCACTTCTTGTCAAACGTACCAAAGGCTTTGCAATCAGGGAGAAATTGCTTATCCACTGACAACAATATCCAACCATTCCAAGAAACATTCTCACCTCTCTTTGCGTCATGGGGGCTCTCATTACTTTTATGATCCTGATTCTGTCTATTGTTATTTTTCTCAGTCCCTTTTCGATATTATGGCCTAAATAATGTACTTTTTTGCAAAATTGTAACTTTGATGGTGACACTTTTAGTCCTCCATTAGCCAGATGATTCAGCAAGGCTATAGTGTCCATTACGCAAGCTTCACGAGTCTTCGACGCCACAAGAAGGTCGTCGATGTACTGTACTAACACTGAATTCTCAGGCATTTCTAGGCTTTCTAAAGACTTTTTCAATATCTGATTAAATATTGAGGGGCTTTCTGTATACCCTTGTGGAATTCGGCACCAAGACAAAATACGTTCGCCAAAACGAAACGCAAACATTTGCTGGCTGTCATGGTGCAATGGGATGGAAAAGAAAGCATGGCATAAGTCAATTACAGTATACCATTCTGCATCATGGGGAATCTGATACAAAATTACTGATGGATTTGGTGCAATAGGACAACATGACACAACGATTTTGTTTATCTTTCTCAAATCTTGCACTATCCTGAACTTCCCATTAGGCTTTTTCAGTCCCATAATTGGGGAATTACATTGACTACTCATGATTTCTCTCAAAATGCCTTGTTTTATCATTTTCTCAATTATGGGAGAAATTCCTTCAATTATCTCAGGTGTCAGTTTATACTGGGGAACATTTGGATAGCTTATTCCTTCTTTCACTGTTATTTTTACTGGGTCCACATTTCTCATTAGTCTCACATCTTCTCCCGTGAAATCCCAGACTTCTGCCTTTACAGTCTGTTTCAATTCTTTAGGTAATTCATCAGGGTTAAATACAGTATAGGCTTCAGTAACCTCAGTTTCCCTGTTTGCCATAGTCATCTTATACAGCACATCTTCATCAGTGGTCTCAAATGCTATAACATCAGGGGTACAGAATATAGTGCAATTCATTTTGCACAACAAATCCCTACCTAACAAATTCACAGGACTCGTATCGCGCACAACAAAGCGGTGCATTTCAGAGAATTTCCCTATGCTAATTTTCACTGGTTCTGTAAGATAATATTTAATCTGTCTGTTGGACACACCAACTACTTGGATTTTTTCATCCGAGAGAGGAAGATTCTTAACATCAGCTGACCTAACAGTTGATCGAGTAGCACCAGTATCTACTAGGAAAGTAATATTCTCCTCATTACCTTTCCGTCCACAAATGGGCCTGTCTGGTCTACTTCTAGAGTTGCACCAAGTACGCACTCTTCTTCCTCCCTTTGGCACCGTCAATAACCTTCTTCTGATTCACCCTCATCGCGTTGTAGCCAATACTGCGAAACAGCGCTAGCGCGCGGCAGCTTAGTTACCTGTTCTTCGTTGTAGAATCCTGTCTCATTACTGTATTTCTGTGAATTTTTGCTTTGTGGAAAAGGCGGTTTTGGCACCTGATTCTGTTGGGTAACAACCTGCTGCTGTTGCTGCGGTTGACCACTCACCTCATTCTGCACCTGTGGATTCAATGATGCATTTTCATTATTAATACTTGGGGGAAATTTACACTTGGATTTCCAATGCCCTACTCTTCTGCAATTATGACATGGGAATTTCTTTTTAGCTTCTTATATATCAAAATTTCCCTTACCTTTCCCAGGAATGAATTTTGATCTGGGTCCTGTATTATTCGCTTGTTCCACTAACTGAGCTTCCTGTCTTTCTGCCACCTTTACTTGTGCCCACATAGCTTTCTCTTTTAATTTACGCTGTTTGGCTTCAATCTCATCACTAAAATATTTTGCATGTCTCAATACTTCATCTATTTTCTTGTTTTGACAATCTACGGTATGTTGCTTGATCATTTCACTAATTTCTGGATGTAAACCATATACAAATCTGTATACAAAATGGCTCAAATCCTTTTCACTCAGATTTTCATCACCACTGAACTGTTTAAATGCCAGGATTAACCTCTCGCAATATGCATGTACTGACTCCTTACTTTCCTGATGAATTCTGTCAATTTTTACCCAATCAGTTTCTTTGGGAGGTACTTTATTTTTCAGAAAGGCAATAACCTGTTCATATTTCTTCATAACATCTGGGTCAGGGGCTCCTGTCTTTGGATCCCTAGGGTATTATTGTGTAGGCCAATTTATCATTAGCTTGCACTCTGTCCATAAATCTGCTGGTACTATTATGTCAAACAGACTGTTTAGGTTAATCCATAATACTTTAGATAATTTCACAAATCTGTTCACTTACCTATACCACTCGACAGGCTTTTCGCGTAGTCGAGGGAAATCATTGGTAAATGACAAAATAACTTGCCTAGTCTATGGAACATGTACATATCCTCCTCCTGGAATTTCTCTCATGGGGCATTCTGTTACTACCTTTTCTTTTTCTCTCACAGGGAAAGCTGCAAAAGGTTTATCTGAGGCATCATCTCGTTTTCGATACCACCTGCTTCTCCATTTATCCACATCTCCCCATTTTCTCAACAGGATAATTATTTCCTTAATCTGACTTATTCGTCCTGTGGTATTCAAATTTTCAATATCTTTTTCAGTAAAATCTGTTCGATATGGTTTCTGTAGAGCCTTTACCTTTTCAATGTCAATACCCATTTCATTTGCTACTTCTTCTAATCTTTCATGCAGATTTTTTGCTATCCAAGTTATACTTTTACACAGAAATAGCAACTCCTCATCTTGATAAGTTTTTTACTTCTCTGTGGGGATAGTCCCTCCTATTAATTCTTCCAGAACCATTCGTGGCTTGGCCACATCTATTGATTAGGATTCTTTGTCTATTCCTTGCAAGCTTCTCAACCATTCACTTAATTCCTCTAAAGTAGGACCTACTGGTTTCTCTACATTACTTCGTTCTAAGTCTTTTTGAGTTTCTAATACTGATTCCATTGTCTTTGTAGGTCTTTCTGTTATATTTGGACTTAATATCAGGTTTCTAGGCACATTTGGCTCGATCGTACTCATTGTTTGTCTCCATGGATTTTCATCTATACTTTGCTTTGGCCTCTCATTCTGTTTATTACTGTTATAAGGAACCGTTAAACAATGTTCACTATCTTTCTGTTTATCAAAAATAGGCATTACAGGGCCTATGGTCACAGCAACAGTCACAGCTTCTAGGTTTTTAGTCAATTCCCTTATTCTTTCAGTTAATTTCAAAGTTGTTTTGCTAATTCTGCTGAATTTTCGCCACTCACTTAATCATCCGGTTTTCTCTCTATCTCTCTGAGGGAATTATTTTTCCCAAATTCTTGGGGTACTGGTTCAGTCTTAATGATTCGCAAAGTTTCTCTCATTGGGGCACTTGGTGTCAACATTTCAGATTCTGGTTGGTATGGGGGTGGATTTTTATAAAACAAGTCATCAAGAACATCATCCTCCGATTCAATTTTTTACATCCAATTTCTTCAACGTTTCTTACAGGAAACAACCCATCAGTCATACTTGCATTTCGCCACCTCCTCATTCTGGCATCATGATTTTCATGCCCATATCTACCAAACATGTATCTGTATTTTCCGCCACTCCTCTGTCTTTCTCTGTCATGCATCTCATCTTCCCATTCTGTCAATGCTTCAAACTGTGTTGGTCTAGGTCTTGGTTCTAGATTCATCATTCTCTCTCTCAAATTCCTCAAAACCGCTAAATTAAACGAACCATGCTCTGGAAATGCCAAAACTCCATCATTCTTTGTGTGTTTTACCCATTTATCTAACCAAATACAAGTATGATATCCGTATTTCGCAACCATAAAGGATGCGGGGGTTGTCGGTGGGGGAAGCAACTGTCCCTCTCTAGTCACAATTGGTTTATCCTTTTTAAACAATTTCTTGATTTTCCCAAACCAGGACTTTTTCTCCTTTTCAGGTGGATCGTAATACATCATTTTGTCTTTCGTGTATCGCTAGTCTTTCTTTTACGACTGTTCTGTTATTTTAACCAGTCGTAGCGCGACTCACACCAAAGCACCAATCCGGAGCGTCTATGTCACTTTTACGATTCTCCAATCCCAGCGCGTCTCACACTTACGCACCAATCAGCAGCATCTACGTCACCCTGTAATTCTCCACTGCTAGCGTAGCATACACTAGCACATCAATCAGGGGCGTCTACGTTTCTTACTGACTAGCCAATCCCAGCGCGGCTTTTCTGACATCAGCTTTTTTCACTGTCGCAGCTCCTGCTCACACCTCCTTTACAACAATTTTATCGGTAACTTACGTTCTTTTATTTACAAATCTGTTAGCAACGACATAAAAACGCCACCATTGTCCGCTTCGCTAACCAAAGAATAGTTAATGACCTTTCGCACAAGAATTCCGTCTTTCCCGAGAGTAGCGCTTACCTCTGCCCTACTACGGAATCGTTACTTCCGTTGATAAAGTAGCACATCCCTCTACCTTACCCTTCTAGCAAGCATTAGCTAACTGTTTCTCCAGAATTACGACACCTAGTTGGAGACCCAATGCTCCTGAGAAATAAAACCAGAGTTTCGCAATTAACCCGAATGCCTTTTCATTCACGCACTTTCACACGGAAAATATAGTACGTTCACACAGAATTCTGTCTTTCCAGAGAACAGCGAACAGTCTGTCCTACTACAGAATTATGACGTATGTTAATAAAGTAGCACTTCCCTCTACTTTATCCTTCTACCAAGCTTAGGGAACACCTATTACCTTTCCAGTGATAAGCGTTATCAGAGCTCCTTCTGGACTCCTGGTACCTAAGACCAAAATTTCACAGGTGACCTTCGCTACCATACACTTCTTTCATACAGGAAATATTTCTAATGGCAACACATGACGATGTCACCGAACCGAACCCAGACAATGCGTTGTGCAACTTCACTCGTTACACTTTTCCCCTGTGTACCTACAGGGCAACAACAATTCCGTCTTTCCCGAGAGCAGCGCTTACCTCTGCTCTACTACGGAACCGTTACAAACTTCCGACTTCCTACCTCCCAGAAGCCGTGCCAACAACATAGAACTCAACGCGACTCAACATAGAGTGTTAATACATAAACCAATACTTTCCGATAATCAATAAGCTATTTACCGGAAATAATCACCAAACCAAAACAATAAAAACCATAACTCTGCTGCCATAAAAACTGTTGCAGCACGGAAACTTGGGTAACAGGGAAACAGGACAAAACCCGTACCAAATATCCTCCCTTCGTTACAGACCAGATATCATATTAACGCTGTCACACATACAGTCATTGGTGGGGCCCATAACACCAACATTCACACATCACTTCACACTGGTCTGCACATACAGGAGAGATGAGTGTTTCGTGCGCTGACATGAGAGGAATATCTTATAACCTATAGGAAGAAAAGTTATATTACATATCTATACATTAACATCCCTACACCTACAGATCTCAATCTTTAAACATCAAGACACTCCTCCACGTAATCAATGGATCATTTAGTTGAATCAGTTATGGTGATTTAGAACCAGCTAAAACACATTTAACAGTTGATCTCCCCTCCCTCAATGAGTCACAAACGCATTTGCTTGTTAATCAAATTTGTTTATCTATTTTATCTCAAAAGGGTTAAATCTTCATCTAGAAAGTTTCATTAATTTTATGTTGAATCACAAACACCATATTTACCTAATCTGGCTATCGGGCGTCCTCTAAGTCACCAAATTTGTCATCAATCAGTCAGAGTTTAGAAGTTCTTCATGCGGCACGCTACAGTTCCAAGAATAGACAAGGACCGGAGATGTACAAGCATCTATCAGTGCCCATAGATTTTATAAAGTTCGTAGTTCATCAAGGAAATGGGCAGCATTCAGTCTGTCAAAGATTCAGGAACACAGCAGTCACGTAGCGTCACCGGCGTCTCCGTCAGCAAAAAGGAAAGGAAAAGCACAGCACCCCTCTCTATTCTACCGTCATTTTTATAATAAAATAATGTCAAGATGTAACAAATTTCAAAGTTTTGGGCTTTCTTGATTGGTCGGTTGGGATCGTCCGGTGAGGTTTCACACAGTTCAAGAGGTTATGTAATGGTTTTTGGATTTTTCCGGTTTCTTGTAAATGTCCGTTGTGTGGTACTTGGCTGGCTTCCCACCGTGGCCTTGTTCAGGCACAGTGTGTGGCCAGGGTCAGGACGAGGCCTCAGGAACAAACTGTTGCGCAGTCGCACTTTGCCCGAAACCTCGTGGAATGGTGGCCATCACGTCGTATCACGTTCGCGGCCATCTTGTTTTTAGGCCCAAAGGACAACTTAAGCAAAATAAACACAAAAAGTAATTAATACATAGAAATAATGAATAAAATGTTAACCCCTTACTAATCCCTCTATGTGCTTGTAATTATCTAGCGTATAGTGACATTTAAAGCATTCATATTCACCCATTTGATGTCATCTGGGGCAACATAATGAAAACGTCACAAAAGCCACATATATCATACAGTATTCTATTTACTATATATACTACTGTTAGTATGCGTAAGTATTTTAGTAATAACAATTATTCAGCCATGCAAAATGCAAATCCCACATATATTTCGAAAATAATAAGGTTGATTAATACACACGCAAAATTATTTAGTAATATTATAGTTAATAAATTATATGACTAGTATATTCATGCAGAAATTGGGGGGGTATAAACAATTTTTTACTACCCGCTCCATCACTGCCAAACACTATAATCCATATGTATTAAAGAGAGAAAGGCTCTCATTTGCTGCAGACTTCTCATTTGCTGAAGGCTCCTCAAATGAAACCCATGTGCTCAGGTAGAAGTGAGAGTCCCTCCAACCTCTCCTTAAGCAAAAGGGAATCAGATATGGTCTCCTAGACCCAACCATTATTATGATTAGGGAATATGGCTGAACAAAAGAATTTCATGACGCTCAAGCTTTAAAAGATTTTGACCGACATCTCATGGAACCGATATGACACCTCTGACTCCCATATATGATATTACATCACTAGCTCATACTGCCTTCAGTTTAGTACTTAGTCAGCTTCCTCAAGACAAACTACAAGACAGTCAGCCTGCGAGAGACAGCATCAAATCACGGTCCCCTCTTAATGTTTAGCCACGAATGGTTTATTACACCAGTACGATGTAGTTATTTCCAAACCTAAGGTCTGCAATGATCATTCATTATCCACACTGCCTAATTAGTTTGAATATTCAACATAGGCCCCTTTCGACCTTTAATGAGCAGGAGCGGTCCCCAAAGGACATGGAGAGTTGCTTAATCTAATAAAGTTAGTAGTATGTAGTGATTTGGCACACTTTGTTGATAATTAATCAAAAAGTTCACCCTATCCATTTGCCCAGGGGTGTTATAATAATCAATAGCTGCAACTCTACCAATGCTCTTGCAAAACTTGTTCACTAACTCACGTTGTGCTCTGCCTTTAGGGTCTGCTATGTGTCTTGCCCAGATTTTTCGGCTACCTCACCCTTGCCAGACTGCAAGCAACAAAGGAATTGTGATCTCTTAATGTCAATGGCCTCACCAGCTACGTGAGAAGGAAGAAAGGTCTGACTTACCTGGGACTGAAAAAAGCATGCATTGCTTTGCAACGGGGAATCCACCTTCCTTTGACTGAGGCTGATTAGCTAAGGGGAGATTGGATGGGACCATTGGCAGCGGCTTCAGGCCCAGATTTCACCTCAGAACCGTCAATATCACCAACATTACACTACATAAAATGCCGAGGTACCATTCTCATACTCAAAATACATGCCAGCCAAAAGTGCAGAACACATAATGTCACTCAGAGGGCTATTTATTCTTCGCTAAACTGACATGTCAGGGTCACTCCTTTGTGATTAGCTCTGTACATGCCCCGAACTCTGAGAAGGGGACTTTTTCACCAAACAAAAATGGTAATTGGTGGAGACATGGAACCTCTCTCTCAATCCTGTTCTGGACCTGTCTCGCTGCCCAGATTCCTATAAGGACAATGACAGGCCTTTTACAACATTTAATGGGATCACTCTCTTCTTGATTCATAGAGACTTGCTTACCCCATTTGAAAAGATGCGTGGAAGAAAACCCCCTTTATGTTTGAACTTAATGATCCAAGTAAAGAGGAGGTCTGTGGAACCTGGGAAAATGGGCAACTCTGTCACCCACATCAGAAGGAAGATCAAGAGTAAGGGAACTGAAGGCATCCCCAGAGCCAGTCTCTTTTCTGACTTTGACCCATTGAAGGACAGCTCCACATCACTCATCAACATAAAACCATTCAAACTGTCACCATACTGGACAGACCTAGGTTCATTCACCATAGAGCCCACCCCCTCTCCTTTGCGATACAGCGCAACCTTGCATTTGTTCCATTTGTTACCAATGTCGAGAAGCACGTAATTGTCAAAATTATGCCTATCCCTAAAGGGACCCCAGAACTTAGACAAGCCTTTGTAAGGTCTGCCATGTTTGATCTTGACCCAGTCACCGGCACACACACCTCTGCCGTCACACTTGACCCCATCCACCTGGTTGGATGCCGGTTTAGGAGAGGCAAGCCAAGCAGGCAGAAGTTTGGTGCCAGGCTTTCTTCCACGCATCTTTTCAAAAAGGGAAAACCAAGTTGCACTTTTGACGGACATGCGATGGCCCCAAACCATGTCACTCATCATCACCGTGACATTCTTTCCACTCTGTAGGAAATGGTACCCTTCACCAGGCGATTATCCCGCTCCACCATGCCATTGGCTTGGGGGTTGTAAAGAGGCGTGCGTTGGTGAATAATCCCACATTTACTTAGGGAGTCCCTGATCTCATGTGAAACAAGATGATGGTCATTGTCCGTGACAAGGGTGCGAGGTAGACCCTCTTCGTGAAAAATGTCCTTCAACTGCTCAATGGTCCTCTTAGTAGTAACATCAGACATGAATTTGACAACGAGCCACTTAGAATGAATATCTATTAACACCAAGGGGGTCCTCAACCTCTCCTCCAACTCTGCATAGCCTCAATAAACTCTAAACAAACAGTACTCCAGGGTACAACAGGACCTTCAATGTGACCCAGAATGGCATGACTACCAGTCTTGTCTCTTTTCACTCTCCCTGCACACGTCGCACCCAACAACCCAGGACGTAATCTGTTCATCCATACAGGGCCACCAGAAATTCTCACACACTTTTTTTTTAGTCATGGTTTAACCAAGGTGTCCTTTATGCGCATGCCTGATAATCCTGGATCTCAGGCCTTTGGGCGGCACAAACTTATCCTTCCTCATGAGGAAGTTGGCATCACTCATACTCAATTCATCCAAAACCTTCCCAAATGGTCTGACCGAGGGAGCCTAAGCACTTGCCCTCCACTCTCCCAGAACTAAAATATGTTCCACACACTTGAGAGCAGCACCCTGATCCATAAAATGGCTCCAATCATCAGGCGAGAAGGCACAACCAACGACCTCCTCAACATCTTCTAAATAAGCCACAGAACCATCTATCTCCGAGGACAAACCTGGACAATCCTCACCCGCGACCTTCAAGGACAAATGAGACAAACAACTGGCTTGTGCATTTTTTCACCCAGGAATGTGAGTCACACGGTACCGATACTCCTGGAGCCTAGCAGTAAGTCTGGCGAGTCTCACAGAGCCTTTACTAGCATCTCCGGGGCTCAACACCTTGACTAAGGGCTTGTGGTCAGTGTGAATGCAAAAACAATACCCCACAAAAAGGTCCTGAAGTGCTCGACTGACAAGGCCGCTGCTAGAGCTTCACGCTCGATAACCAATAATTGCTCTCGCACTTGGACAAAGAGCGCGAGGCAAGTGTCACAGTTCTTTCAGCACCCACATGCACTTGAGACAGCACAGCTCCCTGACCACAAGCACTTGCATCAACTGTAAGGAAGGTTTTGAGATGAGTATCAAACGGCACAATAATATCAACCTCGCAAATGTCCTTCATCAAATCAATAGCATGTTGTTGGACATCGCCCCAAACAAAGGAACACCCTTTCCTCAAAAGGATCCTGAGTGCTTCGGTATTGGAAGCAAAGGACTTACAAAATTTGGCATAATACTTGATTAGGCTTATGAAGGACCACAACTGGTCCTTGTCATGGGGAATGGAGGCACCTCCGATTGCTTCTAAGAGATCGACCTCAGGACGGACACCCTGGCCGGAGATGGAATGGCCTAGATATTCAATTTCTTCTACCAGAAATTTGAATTTATCCTTTCTCAGAGTTAGGCCAGTCTCCCTCAGTCTGCCATAACCTCCCTCAATGTCTTGTTGTGCTCATGAACAGACACACCGAAAACAAGGATGTTGTCTTAAAAAAACTTAACGTCTTCCAAACCCCTGAAGCCCTCGCACATGATCCACTGAAAAACGCTGGTAGCGGAGGACAACCCAAAGGGCAACCTCGTGAAGCGAAACGTGCCCTCCATGGTAAAAAAGGTTGTGAGGTTTTCCGAGTCCTCGTGAAACTTGATCTGGTGGTAAGCACCTTTCAGATCGAGTTTGGAAATGTACTTACGACCCTTAAGCAAAAGCCACAGTTCATTGATGTTGGAGAGGGGAAAAGTGTTGACAACCACATGCTGGTTTAAACTTCGAAGGTCCACACAGAACCTGAGCTTTCCATCACTCTTCTTTGTGATAACAACTGGAGAGACCCATTCAGAGGCTTCAACCGGTTCGATAACGCCTTCCTTAAGCATGTCATGTCTTCCATCATTTTTTTTACGTCATCCCTCACACTAACGGAACCCTTCGCAATTTGTGTTTGACAGGGATAGTGCCCTCCTCCAATACAATCCTATGCGTGGTACACATGGCACCAAGATTCTCTCTAAAGACATCCTCCATTTTGGCTAAAACTTGTTCAGTGGTTACGTCAGGCACACACAAGACATGACTAGGGGTGTGGGCATTGATGACAATATGACGGTCAAACTGGTGACACCAACCCAGGATGGGGGGGACCTTCCTCTGCTACGTAGTTTTTCCCGACAACCTATCTTGACTCCAAAATGATAGGAGAAGAAAAGTAGGCAAGAACATCAATCTTCTGCCCTTGATAACCCTTAGGGTCAATGTCCTTAGGTAAGAGTGGAACTAGCCGCCACTCTTTCTCCCACATCCACTTTGGCACAATGGTATGCAAGGAACCACTGTCTATCATCAGCTCCACTTGTTTACCCAGGATCCCGAAGGAAGCCTTGGGACGGCACTTCCTCTCAAATTCACTATTGCTCGGAATGACCATTAACACACGGTCATCACAGTCTCCATCCAGACTGAAATCTTCTGTAACAGCAACCCTTGATTTGTTGAAGTCTCTGCAAATGCAGGCGTAATGGTCTCTATGCCCACACTTCCTGGAGTCTTCATTTGAAGCAAAATACCATTTTGAGTCGCTCGAATTGTAAGCGCTACCACACCTAGAACAACCCTTAGACTTGGGAGATCTTTGTGCCTTGGGATTACGCTTGCTGACGGAGACTTTGGTGGTTTCTTACTTGCTCCTAGTAGTTGCCACATCACCTTCGATGCGTTCCTCCTTGCTCATTTCCTGCATACATCTTTCTGACTCTTGAACAACCTTGGCAATGGAAATAGCATCTTACAGGGTGGGGTTCTTTGCAGCCCAAATACATTCTTGTATTGTCTTACTGTGGCAATGGGCTATCAGTTGGCCCCTGAGAAATTCATCTGTCATCTGTCCAAACTTGCATTTGATTGACAGCTCCCGTAGACCAGAAACAAATTCATCCTGAGTTTTGCCAGGCTTTTGTGTCCTTGCGTAGAACTTGTAGCAAGACATGACAATGTTCTCTTCCTTGGCAAACCTCTTCTCAAGGCACAGCTTGACCTCCTTAAACACATCTTCAACAGACTGATTGTCATTACCTAACATCTGGGGTGAGTATTTGAAGATGCGATGTGCCTCTTTACCAATAGTACCTAACAACAACGCTTTCTTTCTTTCAGCTGAAAATTCAAGGCCATCTTGAGCTATAATGTATTTGATGAACAAGTCAATCCATTCCTTCCAATGCATGGACGGTTGTGCTGATTGAGAAAGAAATGGGGGGGAATTACTATGGAGGACACAGCCATGTTGTAAAGCAGAAGACAGTTAAAAGAGGCGTAGGCTTATTGCTAAAATAAAAGCAATGAAGGAAACTAAAACCAGAGGAAGCTGATGTCAAATATGTAATGGATGGTGCAAAACAGAGTGTACTGCAACAATGAAACTGTCCTGCAGAGGGCGAGCAAAGACCATCCTTAAAACGATTGAAAACTGCACACTGCAAACAGTAGGCTTCTTTCCTCTAATGGGTCACCTGACCCAGCACTGGTGAAAGCAAGCAGCGGGGAAAGAGAGCTTGCGTCGTCACAGCCGTGAGAAGAGTGCACCAGAGAGGAAGTCCATGATGAGTAGATAAGCTCTGTGAGCAGCAAGGCTCAGTACACACAGTGTGAGTCACTGGGCTCTCCTCCAGGCGGGGTAGCGTGTAGGTCCACAGCGGTCCCTAATGATGAAGCCGGTCTAAAGAGTAAACGCTTGGCCCTCCACAGGCCTCAGGGTGGTCACAGGAAAGTGGGAGGCAGTGCGTGGACAAACAGCGGCCCTCTCTTCCTTCACACAGCGGGCCAGAGACGGGCATCACAGCGTAGTAAGAAACAGCCGGTAGGGTTTCTACATGCCTCAGGGTGGCCGGTGGAAGCGGTAAAAGGAGGAAGCGCAGGAACACAGAGTGGCAGCTTTTCACCTCAAAAGGAGATACACGTTGAAAGCAGCGCTCTCCATAAACGAGTTGGTATCTTCAATGCCCTCTCGCTGATGAACCCTTTAGGTGCTCATGACGGAATGGTTCCGTCATGAGCACCAGTGCTCCTGTGCTTATGACGGAACCATTCCGTCATGAGCACATCCTCAGAAAATCCCTCTTTGCTGCAGACAACAGAGGGATTTCCCATTTTTTTTGCCTTGGGAGGTGGGGAAGAGCTTCCCAAAACTCCCCAGGCCTGTTTTGTGATTTCCTTGTAATGACGATCGTGCGCATGGTGCGCTATTGTCATTGCAACGAAAACGTAACTGAAACTGAGTTTCAGTTTCTCCGTTTCGGTGCTTGTGGAGCTATTTCAGCCCCTCAAGCACCGAAACAGATGAGAGAGGTATCATTGGAAAGGGATGAATCTCCCCTTTCCAATGATACCCTTCCCTAAGCAGGGATCCACCCACTAGCCACCAGGGAGGGGGGAGCGGCCTTTGCTCCTCCCATTTAATTTTCCCAGACAGCCTTTCTGACCCCCTGGGGGGCAGATGGGGGCAGTAGCCCCCAATCTGTCCCCCGGGGGGGGGCAGAAAGCACCCTAGACATCAGGGATTTTTTTTATACGCCAGGGCCCTCACCCTACCCCCCCCCCCAAAGAAGGAATAAGACTTTAAATGGTACCTCACTCGCATGGGTGGGTCAAGTACCTGCAACAGGCAAGGGCCTAGAACGTATTGAGGAGACAACAAAATGACTTCTCACAAAACAACCTGGTTTTGCAAGGGGGGTCACCCGGGTTTTTGGCCCCGGGCTTGACAGCCATCTAGGGAAACCTACCAAACCCACACATTTCTGAAAACTAGACACAGGGGGAGTCCAGGGAGGTATGGATTGATTGGATCCCACAATGTTTCCCTAAACAGAATCCCCAGAAGACCTCATATATTCACATTCAAATTTCTGTGTGGAAAAAGTTCTGGAATCTATGTGGATCCACAAATTTCCTACCACCCAGCATTCCCCTAGGTCTCCTGATAAAAATGGTACCTCACTCGCGTGGGTGGGTCAAGTACCTGTGACAGACAAGGGCCCAAAACATATTGAGGAGACATCAAAAATGACCTATCACAAAACAACCTGGTTTCGCGAGGGTAGTCACCTGGGTTTTTGTTCCCAGGCTCGGTGGCCATCTTGGGAAACCTACCAAACTCACACATTCCTGAAAACTAGACACTTCTGGGAGTACAGCGAGGTATGGCCTGCATGGGTCCCTCAACGTTTTTCTACCCAGAATCCCCTGCAAACCTCAAATTTAGCTGAAAAATCCTTTTTCCTCAGATTTCTGTGTGGGAAAGTTCTGTAATCTATGTGGATCCACAAATTTCCTACCACCTAGTATTTCCTCTGGTCTCCCGATAAAAATGATACCTCACTCCCGTGGGTGGGTCAAGTACCCGTGACAGGCAAGGGCCCAAAACGTATTGAGGAGACATCAAAATGACCTATCACAAATCAACCTGATTTTGCAAGGGGTGTCCCCTGTGTGTTTGGGGACCTACGCAAGCCATACCTCGCTGGACTCCCCCGGATGTCTAGTTTTCGGAAATGTGTGGGTTTGGTAGGTTTCCCAAGATGGCCATCGAGCTTGGGGCCAAAAACCCAGGTGACCCCCATGCAAAACCAGGATGTTTTGTGATAGGTCATTTTAATATCTCCTCAATACGTTTTGGGCCCTTTGACTCTGTAAATAGGTCTAGGCTGTGGTTAATGTTACTGGATTTAGGGGTGGAGTTATCCTTGGTGAACATCTTGTACTCTGTACATATGGATCTGATAGCCACAGTTTGATTTGGAATTAATGGGGAAATGTCACCAGAATTCTCATTAAAGCGGGGTGTGCATCAGGGATGTAGTTTAGCCCCCTTGCTTTTAATCAGTGGCGACTTAATAGAGGTTCTAGCCTCAGTTGAGCATGTTTTTTTACATTGCCCTTGCACACTGGTAAAGATTCCCCTTTTTCATTTTCGAGCAGGAACAGTTTGGCGGCTACTTTCTTTTGATTATGCCACTAGCTTCATGAGAGTTCAAGCTTTGCGTTGCACCTGCTATAACAAAACTAGTCAGTCTTTGCTACCTTTTTATATTTTTTTGCAACTGTTTTAAATTGGGACATAGGAATTCGCAGATGCAGAAAGGTCTTATATTACCTGCAATTACTGAACTACCCTGCAGTATGTTTACGGGTTAGTTTGTTCTTTTAACCTCTTCAGTGCCCCGCCCTTTCCCCGCCCTGTGCCGGGCATTGCATTAGCGGGCGGGGTTCATGACGAGATAGTCTCGTCATGGGCACAGCGCAACCGCGCTCCATGACAAGACTATCTCGTCATGGGCACTGAAGGGGTTAAATCGCCTGTAAGAACCAGGAAAAGAAGAGGTATGCAATTTAATTCCAGTTGTTTTAATATCAAACTTTTATTATAGTAATTTTTGCCAAAATTGCCAAATGTGAAATGTTATTAGAATTGTTCAGTTTTGCCAACAGGCAGCTATTGTGATCCTTGAGTAAAGAAAATGTGTACCTGTTCATATAGTGTATGATGTATATTTGTAATTATGTTGTAGTCTTTTATTGTGTTATGTGTTCTTTTATGACCTTAGCAGGTCGAATAAAGATTTCTTGAATTGAATTTAGCTCCTTCTTCAAGGTGCTAATGTCTTCGAAATCACCTACATATGATACAGTTTCTTGAAGAACTATGGATAAATTCCAGAAATCCATTAGGAACATGACAGATTAATTGCTGATGAAGAAGTGTCAGAGGCTATCAAAGAAATACCCACAGCGAAAGCCCCAGGTGAAGGGGGATTTCTTACAGAATTTGACAAGATTACAACAACTCACTCTGCTCTGTTACTGGGTAAAGCTGTTCCAGAAAATTCTGAAAACAGACCGTTTACTGTCTGACTATAATATCCTCTATCCTAATTCCCAAATCTGGCACAGACCCTTTGCTACACGCAAACTACAGACGCATATCACTGATCAACAGCAATATAAAGATCCTGGTTAAAAGGCAACTAAGTTGGAAAAGGTCATCACCTCACTCGTGCACAGAAATCAAGTTGGGTTCATCTCAGGGCGCTCCTCAGGCAACCATATGTGTGCACTCTTTCACTTAATTTGGCGTACCAGACGAGATGAGGATGAAAAGGTGTCCCTCTTCCTTGATGCTTGTTAGGAAAGTGGTTTTATTATATGGTGTGGTTACACGACCTTGCCATGTAATAAAGATTCAATTTCATATCAGGAACAGTCTGTTTCATTTGTAAATCCATTGCTCAGCCCTGGGTAGCTTTGGCTCAAAGCAGTCAGGATTTATCAAAGGAACAACTGTAAAGCATTAAGTAGCAAAACAGTTGAATAGGAAGAAAATGCAGCACAAAAATAATCTGACATCAATTCATAACAATAGGTTGCATTTTTATCTTTAAATAGACATCTCAACTACAAAAATCCACCAGAGGGTCCCGGAGATATGAATTTTTAAAGAAAGAATAAATTAGAGTTTTACACCTTATATAATAAATGATTTAAATCTAAAGTGACTCACAGTTTAGGGTTAGCTACAAGTAACTTGAAAATGGCCATGAAGGCACTCTTGTGGGGTCCAACTCCAACAGGGAGCCAGTATCAGGGTCCAGTCAGGAACAATTCAACAGTTACCTCGAAGTTCAAGCAGTCTCCAGTCCAGTTCTAGGTCCTATGGGAGAACCGCCATTGAAGCCAATGGAGTGGTCCCGATGCAAGGTATGCAGAATGCTGAATATTTTCAACCATGCTGAGAATGCTGAGGAATGCTGAATCAGTAGCGAGGGTCTTCCCATGACCACCCCTTGGTCCATGAGCATGGTGGGGTGACTTTGGTCTCAGGGGTCGATGTCTCACAAAGTCTAGGTGAAGTCTAGCACTAAACCAATTGCCACTGGTCTCCGGTTACATCAAAGCCCGGTGTTCCCTTTAGCTTACAGTAACTTCTGTGCGCTCCAGGATCCAGTGCACTCAGGTGCAACTGTAGAGGGTTGAGACTCAGTCTCCCAAGCTGCACCTCTGCATCCAGCGATGTTCAGACTTCTTGGTGCTGGGCTCTCAGAGGAGAAGGTTTCTCAGCTGTTATGGCCCTGTGGTTGTAACAGGGAGTCAACTGACTCTTAGACTCACATTCTCTGACTTGCGCTGAAATATGACTTTTCTTTGAGACTTGCGCTGCAATATGACTTTTCTTTGAGTGGCACACCACAGGCAGAGTCCTTTCTTTGCAAACCCAAGATGCAGCAGGTGCAGTTTAGCCAGTCTCTCTTTGCTGGGTCCAGGGAACAGCAAAATAGTCCTTCTTCGGTTTTCTCTCCAGTCTAGATGTATTCTGAGGTCTAGGTGTCATGTCCACTATGAGCAGAGGGGGAGGTGGGGACTAAATAGCCAAAGGGCTACTAGGTGTCCTCCTGCATGATGGTGAAATCCTGAAAAGTATGGCATCGAGCTAACCCAGAATGCCCTATTCTGCCCACTGCCAACGTGGCAGATCCCTTCTCTTGGTGTGTGGAGCTCCATAACTCAACCCAGAGGTTTGGATACCTGGGGGGACTATGTGCTAAAACTAGTTTGAGAACCACTTCCCACTCTCTGTCCGAGATGCCAGCCTGACTGCTAGTCTGCCTGCTAAAAAAAAACAGCCCCTTTCCAGTGTGATCACAATTTCCCTTTCAGGGGCTGCCTCCCCATTGAATCTCGCCTTTCGAGCTCACACTCTTACTAGCTGTCATGCCAAGAGTAGGTCACACCTCTGCTCGTGACAGATCCTTTGTTCCTCTTCCTGAGAGTCATTCACCCCTTGCTCCAGGAGAGCAAAAGGTTGTCTCGAGAACATCCACTTTTGTGTAATTGTACATGGCTACTGGAAACTTTGGACAACAAAGTGGCAGCTTCCTAAAGTGGTCATTTGTGCAAAAGTTACATTAAGTTCGACTTGCCCAACAAGTCAGATTCAATGCAACAATTTGTTTTATTCCATGAAGTACCATATTTAGTAGTCCCATTTAGAAGTTAGCACTGCTGAGTTGTCAATATGTAACTCTGTACTTGCCAACAGAGTTGTTAGCCTTTTCACAGTAATAAACAACAATGTGGGATTTCTATTGTCAGGACACGTAAAGGTAATAGCACATATTTCCTACTTTTTCATATAATGCAACTTACCTTTGAGGATTAGTGGCTCTGCCTTAGGGGTGACTTATACATTTTAAAAAGGAAGGTTTGATCTTTGCTAGTGGATTAAATGGAAAAGTAAAATTAAGTAGTTTAACACTGCATTGCGTGCCTGCAAATGGTAGACCTGAAGTCATGCTCTGCTTTGTCACACTTGGTGGCACAATTACTGCTGCTGTTCATGAGGGACACTTACCTTTCAGGCCTTGCCCCATATACTAGAGACTTATAAGTAAGTGAAGTTATGCCAGTTGTAGGTTAACCAATGAGACATATACGTTTTAAGGGTCAGCACACTAGCAGTAACGCCTGTTTGGTAGGACTTAGTGCAGTTTCATAGTAAAATAAAAACCTCAGTATCAGTCCAAAAACGTGGGGATCAGCATACAAAATGAGGCATTTTGTTACAATACTGAAAAGGCATTATATCATTGGAAATGATCCTACCTTTTTGCGAGTACTCACCAGGATGGATATAGGTCCCACCTTTTTGACGATGATGTAATGGCTATACTGTAACCCATTGTCCATTGATAATTGTAATGACTTCCTGTCAGAGAAATGTATTATTAGCAAAGAGACCAGACAGGGGTACCCCCTATCTCCTCTTTTATTTATACTTGTGCTAGAATACCTAGCCATAGCAATCTGTCAGTTAAAAGAGATTGTACGTATTAGTACCCCTGCAGGGTGCATACAACTGATGCTTTCTGACACCAATATGCTGCCAATTATTACTTCTCATAGCACCTCTATATCTACTATCATGAAGGTCATTTTTGTCTTTTCCACCTTCTCAGGTTACAAAGTCAATTGGACCAAGAGCAAAGCCCTACCAAAGGTGCCTCACATGACTGCCCACTCCATCTATGGCCTACAAATTTGGTGGATGCAGGCCACAATTAAGTATTTGGGTAAGCTAGCGAGCAATATCCTTCAAGCAATGGTCAGAGATAATACTGCAGCAGTAACGTGGCATGGAACACGCTACAGTTCTCTATATCGGACAGATTCGGACAGTTAAGATGATGGTAATCCCATGTTTTAATTATGTATTTAGAATGTTGCCAATCCCACTTTCCACAATGCAGTGCTGGCATATTGATCATCAAATCAAAGACTACATTTGGCAGGGTGCTACGTCAAAATTAGTATTATCAAAAACTGCATGCAGCCATGACATCTGGTGGCTAGCATCACCCTGATATTGAACTGTATCATATGGCCTAGCATCCGCCACAATTGACCTACCATTTTCACCCGGAGCTGGAGACCCCTGACTAAGTTACAATTGAGAGTAACTTACAAGGAGAAATTAAGGAACCCATATTCATGTACAGAAAAAAAAGTTTATAAAGAGGCGGAGAAAACCCCATCCTGGTTGGAACTGTAAAGATGTGGATTTTTAGCAACAAACGTATTAAGTAACATGCTTTTTTACATCTACGTGCACTTCTTTGGGACAATATTGACATCAAATTATTCAGTGAGGTACTCTCCTGGTCACACTGGCTGAGCAACTGAGGCATGAAGGACAATTTCCATAAATTGATGATTGATAGATTGAGTGAAGGCTAAAACAGAGGATTTCAAGATGAATCCATGCTTTAACATGAATCCAGTGTAGAGAGGATAGCAAAGAGCAGATTTAGGAGAATTTGTCATCATGTGGGTGCCTAATTCTGTACTGCTTGAAGGTGCTTGATCTAGTGCTTATACAAGCCTAGGTAGAGAGAATTTGCATAGTCAACCTGAGCAAAAAACACCATTATTTCATTTTGTAAAGTGGGTAGAGGAATGATTTAACTCAGCCGCCACATTTGAAAGGTACAGCTCACTACCACAGAAAAGACTTGAGAAATTGACTACTAAATCAAATTTGACTCTGTTGTGCCTTGCGCTGCCAGTAGCATTGGTACTCCTGGTGTATGACATCAAGGGTTCCAAGGCAACGAGCCATGACAGTCGAAGGAGTTGGTCAGCCTGATGAGCTGTGTCCTGTCCTGCTATTGCCCCCATACTGCATTTATTTCTTTTTGCTAATGCACATATGGACAATAGAAGAAACAGACTATTTGCTTTTCTTAGGGATGCCAAATTGGCTACAAGCTTTTTTTCCCACGTTTGCCACTGCACTACAACAACTTCGCCCCACCATTTGTTTACGTCGGGGTGATGAGTTCAATCATTGCCTTGGAGGGGGGGAAACAGCTTGCATAGTGAGTAGTTCTCAGTGGTTCCTGCTCCGGTCGGAGTGGTTCCAAGTACGCGTTCAGAGGAGGAGGCATTTCCAGTCCCACGTGATGAGTCAATAACATGGCGGCCATTTTAGTTTGGTGAATTTTCTAACTGAATTAATGGCATCACAAGTATGGAGTTAACATGGTGGCAATCTTGGATTGTTCCAGTTTTTACCTTAATTCATGTCCTGGAATAACAGGTGGCCATTTTATATTTGTCGATTTGTATCAAGAGTGTATATTACTACATGTTTGGAGTCAGGCTTGGCAGTCATTTTTGACTGGTCTAAATTATACACCTAGTAATTTTCTTTTCCTTTATTCTCTTGGTGAAGTCAGAGTAGTGGTCTCCTTCAAGGATTCAACAAACACTTTTTCTATTGCCATGTTATGATGTGACTATACCCTACAATAACTACAAAGCTGGATGTATCTCTACAGTGTGTATGGGAATGTAATGAGTATATCAATTATCTTCCACTGTTTTCACTCAGAGGAGTCATATTTTCTTTGTTTTTCTCATCTGTTGACCTCCTTTTGCAGTATCTGTACATCTAGCATTATCGCTACAGTACATAGAGGATTTCCTTGTTTTTTGGACCCTGTGCTTTCTGCACTTACAGGAGACTTTTAGTGACCACATGCAATCTACAAATCCACCACCTCCATATTTGCAATCTTCAGGTGAACCTCCTAATAGATGGAAAACATGGTTTAGGGCTTTCAATGCATATCTTGGAGCCATTGATAGTTTTAAATTCAAAGCGGACAGGAAATGTAGCCTTTGGGACATTCTCCTGTATTGGAAGGCCAACAAATAATTTAACATCTACTAGTCTTCATCCCAGATGATGATGAGAGGAACTCAACAAGTTTGAGGAAGCTGTTAAATAATTAGAAAAACATTTTTTCAAATCACCTATTTTATTAGTTAGAAGACATAAATATTTTTCCCCTGGAACAGCAGGCAAATGAATCAGCTGACATGTTCATGGCCTTGTTGATGGTGTTAGCGGCCACATGTGAATTTGGCAGCCTTACAGAACAGCTTATAAGGGACCAATTGGTTACAAGGTGTGTTAACAAAAAGTTTCAGGAAAGGTTGTTGACGTGCAAAAATCCTACTTTGGAGGAGGCTTTGGAAACTGCCATTACCATTGAGGATTCCAAATTTCTGCTAAAGTGATAAATCGCTCGCAGGAAGAGAAAGAGATTGTATGTGTGATCAAGCACAGCAAGGGTGGCAAGGAGCTCATACCTAGGAAGAAAAGTGTCCATGATTTTGATGGTGCATGTTTTTGTTCTGGGTCAAAAAAACATATTGCCTCTTTTAAAATGTGCCCTGTGAGAAAGGAACATTATATGAAGTGTGTGGTGTAATTGGACATTTTGCTAGAGTGTGTCACAATTCATGTGAAAAGGGGTGTGGAAGGGTTAATGTTGTTTCTGGTGAACAAGATGACCAAGACTCAAGCAAAAAAAGGGCTTAATCTGGTACTGTGTGTTAATGTTCATGAAGATGATGTGCCCAGATCTAAAGATCTCATTGATTATTTCTGTGTGGATGGTGTCAAGGTTCCCCTCATGAGAGACTCGGGTTCATGCCGAACTGTGACAAAGAAGAACATATGTTGTGATCTTCTTCCACCCAATATTAACACTGGTAGTTATAACGGTTCTAAAATTGGTCTGGAGGAATATTTTGAAACTATCACCAGCTTTAAAGGAAGATCTGTGCAGGGGAAAGTGTAAGTTTCTGTGTATGGACCTCACTTTCTTGAGTGGCATCATCAAGGGTGTCTGGACATTATGTTGAAACCAGGCTGTGAGCAACAGGTTTTGTGGTTGGGAGATGTAGAAGAAAGTTAAAGTCTGTTGAGGTCAGCCAGTTTTTGGAATAATTTAACACGATAACTTTAGTGAAGAATTGAGAACGATTAAAAACTTTGAACATGTTATCAAAGTGATATATGGTGTTGAAGCTGTCAAGCACAAGATGCAGTGCGTGTCTACGAGTGTTGGAGCTGAGTTTCACTAAAAAAAGCAAAGGATAAAGTAGCGTTATAGTTTGGCGAAAAGTTCAGTAACAACGTAACGTTTGAAACTAAAAGAACCACAGAAATTCACTAGTTATAGTTATCCCAAGTAATTATAACTCGTGCCCTATGGTAACTCTTACTTGTGCCCCTCCATGCACAGTTTTCTCTTCGATAATTTCCATTGCAAATGTTTCAGTGATATTATGAATTATGTCTTAGAAGATGTTATGAGTGATGTAACATGTCGAGTAATTAGCAGTGCATGGCGAGGGTACGAGTTATAGTTACCCTGGGGCACAAGTTATAGTTACCTGAGATAACCATAACGATAACTAATTAATTTCTGTGGGATTTAGAGTTCAAAATGTTAGGTTGTTATGGAATATTTCACCTAACTATAATGTAACTTTAACCTTTTTTTTCCCATTTAATTTTTTGGAACGTAAAGTAATATTTTATTACCATACTTTAAGCAAACCACCAGTTGTTTGCTGAGGAAGATGTTTGAAGATGGAGTGATTGAGCCAATTGAGTCTTTACTGCGGCTCTCGCCTGTTGTGATGCCACAAAAGAAGAATAAAGACTTGAGAATGTGTGTAGATTTACATTCCCTCAACAAGGCTATATGGGTGGATGGATCTCATTTACCTAGGATAGACAGCATGTTTTTTACTCTGAGTGGAGCAAAGATTGCTTTCTAAATTTAATCTTAGGTCAGCACATCACTAGGTGGGGTTAAACTTAGGAGTCACAGCATTTAATAGCCCTTTGTTACAACTGATGGTGTGTTCCAATTTCAAAGGAAACCATTTTTTATGGCATCGGCTGCAGCGGTCTTTCAAAGGTTGATGAGTCAAGTTCTGGGTTGCTTCAATGGATTGATGGCATTCCAGTAGTTAATGGTAGAAGCGAAGAATATCATTTCGAATGTCTGATAGGAGTACTGGAGAATTTATTATTGAAAGGGATAAGACTCAGAAGGGATAAATGTACTTTTGAAGTCATCAATGTGGAGTATTTGGGGTAGGTGATCATGGCCAGTGAGATCAAGCCTAGGCCAGGATTGCTAGAGGCAATAGATAAAGCTCCCGCGCCGATGTGTCCTGACCAATTGTTGGTGTTCATGGGAAAGTTTTGATTCTATATGAAGTTTATAGAGACTTTCGCCAGCATCGCAGAACCTATGTACCGGTTATTGAAGAAAATTCATCAATTTGTTTGGGTAAAGGAGCAAGAACTTGGTTTAGCGTTAATTAAGTACAAACTTATGCAATTTCCTTTGTTGATTCCTTATGTGGTTGGGAAGAGGCTTTGTATCACTGTTGATGCCAGTGATGAGGGGTTGGGTGTGGTCCTGTCACAAGTAAGGGATAGCAGTAATCACACCATTGCTTTTGCTTCCTGCTTGTTGAAGGTACATGAACACCAATATTTGCTCGCATGTATGGCTGTTGAAAAGTTTAAATCGTATGTTTGGGGTATGTTTGGGGTACTAAGCTCTTGATGTGTATGGGTCACAGACACCTGGTATCCATTTTGAGTGGCAGCAGTGATAACTTTACAAAAGCAACTGACAGACTGGTACACCTAAGCTTCAAGCTCTTGAACAATTATTTAGAAATTGAACACATAGCTGGAGGGAGGAATAAGAAGGCAGACTGTCTCTCTTGGTTGCCCTTCTTGGATGAAGATTCACATGCAGATTTAGAGAGAAAAGAAGGCAGTGAAGTTTGGTTGCTAGTGTGGTTGGCCTGAAAGCATACATGTCTGTGAGGTGGAGTGGAGGAGTGAACTTGCTAAAGATACTGAGCTGGCCAAAGTGATGGAGTATGTGGCTAAAGGGAGGCCGTGAGAAAACTCTTGTGTGGCCAATGTACAACCTTACAGCAAAATTCAAGATGAACTTTCCATTGAGGATGGGTTCCTTCTGAGGGGTGACAAAATGATTCCTCCAAAATTAGTCAAGAAAAAATTGCTTGACTTAAGTCATGAAAGCCATTTGGGTATGATTTCCAACAAAAAGAGATTGGGAGAAAAATATTGGCGGCTGGCCATGGACAGAGATGTGGAAATATGAGTTGAAAATGCATGGTCTGTTGTACTAATGACAAAGGGTTTGCAGTGCAGGAAACCAACCATGGGACAAGTGGAGTGCCCGAAGGAGTTTGGGATTGTTTGAGTGTAGATTTTCTAGGAACATTTCATATATTGCCACTTGAGTGGAAGTATTCAATTGTGTTGGCAGATTATGTTTCTGAATGGGTTGAGACAAGGTTTGTGAGAGATCCTAACACCAAATTGGTGATACAGTTTCTCAAAGATGTTTTCTCAAGGGAAGGGTTTCTTTCTGAACTAGTGTTAGATAGTGGAGTATAATTCATGTCTAGTGAAATTCGAGAATTTCTTGAAGATGTTAGTTACAAATATAAAAGGTGTACTTTGCATCATCCTCAAAGCAATGGTCATGTGGAGAGGATGAACAGGTCGGTGACTGAGTCCATCAAAAATGCTGTTGCTGGGGAGGAGCCTAGCACGCATCCAAGATGGTCGCGAGAGCACAGGGCTCCCCGGACCCTCGCTGCTCCTCGTAATTTATCCTGACTTTATCCTGACTTGGTTGACCGATTCTGGAAGATGAACGTTGGCTGAACCCTAAACTCTTTTCAGAAACCAAATCGGACCTGGGAGACCTGATCTATGGTGGTTTGAACTTTTGAGGCCCAACTGATGGCTGTGCCCGGTGCGAAGGTGAACTGTGGAGCCGGGGCATAGTTGAACAACAACGGCATCGGGGCTGTGCCAGCGGCCGTCCCATCACTTTTGGATCTCTGAGTGGCTGGACCATGGAGTTGCTTTGTGCGGCTGGGTTTTCACTCGGCCTTCGCCTGGTGCCATTGCCTCCGCCTGATACCAGTGTGCCCATTGACTTTGATCCTCTCGCACCGCCACATTGCGGTCTCTGGTACGGCTCGTGTCTGCTTCGCCTGTGCCCCTTCGCCGCTTGCTCGGTGGTCCCCTTCGGTGAGCGTGGTTCAACATGGGTGGCAAGGGGGATCCCGAGAGGCGTAAGACCAAGACATCCCTACGTGGGGGACCGGTCCAGACTAACAACATGGACCGCTACACTCACGGTAAAGGGTCCCCTGGGACGGCCAGTGTTCTCCCGGATGACGCTGGTGGTGTTCCGTCCGTCCCTCCGGATTTGTCATTGCAGGACATCATGGGCGCCATTAATGGCATCAAGGAGACCATCGCTAAGCAGTACGAGGCCTTGGCCCGTAAAATCGACACGGTAGCCATTGATGTTACACTAATTCGGGCGGATCTCTCTAAGACCAATGAGAGGGTTCAATCGCTGGATTTGCGGACGTCCACCCTTGGTACGGATGTGTCGGACCTGCAGACTGCTCTTGGCGACCTCAAGTCGGCCAACGACCTGATGGCCCGGCGGCTGGAGGACTTCGAGGGACGGGCTCGACGCAATAACATCCGCGTCATAGGTGTTCCAGAGACCTCCGACAATGGCCCGGTTGATCTTATGGTTGAGGATCTCATCCTCAACCAGCTTGCCCCCACTGGCCTGAGTAAGTTCTTTGCCGTGGAGCGGGCCCATCGAGTCCCTGGCGGTCGGCCGCGACCGGGGGCTCCCCCGAGGCCTATTGTTGCAAAACTTTTTCACTACAGAGACCAAGATGCGATTCTGCAGGCCTCACGGGTACATGGCCCGGTCCGATATGAGAACTCATCCGTTAACTTTTTCCCGGACTTCACCCAACTTGTCCAGAAGCAGCGGATGGGCTTCCAGGGGGTGAAGCGCCGTCTCCGGGACCTGGGTCTTAAGTAATCTATGCTTTTTCCTGCGAGACTCCGAGTGGAATACGAAGACCGGACTACCTTTTTTGACTGTCCTGCGACTGTGAGTGACTGGCTGGATTCTCTACCGGACCGGGGTGACCGGCCTGGGCCTTCTGGTGGTGCCGAGGGTGGCGGGCCTCTTTCGGAGTGACTTTTGGTCCTTGACTTTGACATTTTGTTTTGTTCGGCTGGGTTCTACTTCTTTTGTACATTTTGTTTAATTATGATCTGTGTTGGGGGCGGGCAGGGACGGGTCCCTTTCCTCCTCAGGGGTCTTTTTGTAGAATGGGGTTTGTAGGGCGACAGGCACACTGCAAGTTGGGGTGGTTTTTTGGACCGCAGGGGTGCAGGGTGGGGGGGAGTTGAATTCGGGGGGGTTGGTGGGTGGGAGGGGTTTTTTGGATTTGTGTATTTTGTTTTCAAGGCGAGGTATTGGCTCTGTTTCAGTTTCAGGTGTCGCGCTATTTGCTGGGGGACCCTTAACCTACTGGAGGGGATGGGGGGGGACGGGTTGAGATTGATGTCTTGGAACGTCAATGGACTGGGGGATCGTATCAAACGGGGTATTGTGCTGCAATATTTGCGTCGTTTGACTCCTGATGTGGTATTCTTACAGGAGACGCATTTGGCTGGTAATGTTTGTCATGCCATGAACAGGGGGGGCTACCGACTCGTGGCCCATTCCGGTTTCACCACCGGCTCTAGAGGGGTGGGCATTCTCCTACGATCTTCACTTCCGCTAGAGATCACCAGGGTTGTCCTAGACGATAGAGGGCGCTATGCGGCCCTGACTGGGAGGTGGGAGGGACAGTCCCTTTCCTTGGTTTCGGTTTATGTTCCCCCGGGCCTCCAGAACTCCACTTTCTCAGACTTGGGTCGTATGCTGCTTGAGCTTCCTGACAGTCTTTTGCTTTTGGGTGGGGATTTTAATTCGGTTGTTTCGGGAGATCTGGGTCGCCACCCGCCCAGGGCCCTCCCTGCTGCCCAGGCGTGGCTCGGCGGGCTCTTGGATACCCTCGGTCTGGTGGATTGTTGGAGGTTAATGCATCCGACACAGTGTCAGTACACATTTCACTCTGGGGCCCATGGGAGTCTCTCCAGATTGGATTATTTTCTTATGCCCGCGGCCCAGACTGCCCGGATTCGAGAGGTTAAGCACCTGGCCCGGGGTATCTCTGATCATTCCCCACTGTGGTTGCTTTTTGACACCGGGACGCGGTCCGCTGGGCGGATCGCCCCTATTAACCCTTGGTACTTGCGAGACCCCAAGATTCGTGATAGCCTTGTTAAGTCGATTGATCGGTATTTTCTCGAGAATGAGGGGTCGGTGTTGTCCTCAGTGTCCCTGTGGGAAGCCTTCAAAGCAGTGCTCCGCGGGCATGCCCTATCCCAGATAGTGGAGGCTAAGAGGGTTAAGAATGAGGCGGTGGTGAAGCTGGAGACTGAAATATCGGGGCTGGAGGCAGCTTTGGAGACGGGTGTCACTCAGGATGGGCTTCACGCCCTCAGCTTGAAGCAGTTTGAATATAAGTCTCTTGTTACTGACGCTGCCAAGACCATGTATAGGGAGCAGCAGGGTAGGTTGTATGATGCCGGGGACAAGGCGGGTAAACTGATTGCTTGGTTGGATAAGAAGGAGAGAGTGAATCGTGTGGTCCCGGAGCTTCGGGTTTCGGATGGAGTGTGTGTGACTGACCCTGGTGAGATTGTGGAGTGTTTTGCTGACCACCTCCGGGCGGTGTACTCCCCGGTGTCTGATAGAGATGAGGATGACTCTCGTCTCTTGCTGCGGGATATTGCCTTGCCCGGCTTATCCGTCGAGGACCGTGAGCAGATGGAGGCCTCCCTGTCTGTCGACGAGATTGCTACCGCGATTCGTTCCCTTCGCTCGGGCAAGGCTATGGGCCCCAACGGACAGCCGATTGAACTGTATAAACTACGCCCGGATAAAATCGCGCCCTTCCTCCGTCGTATGTTTCTGGAGTTGCTCGAGCGGGGCTCCCTTCCCGACGACCAGCGTCTGGCTACCATAGTTGTGATTCCCAAGGACGGTAAGCCACGAGACCGCTGTGCCTCATATAGGCCTATTTCCCTACTAAATGCTGAACCGAAAATCCTTGCCAAGGTCCTCGCTAATCGCTTGCTGAGAGTTATATGTGATTTGATACATCCGGATCAATGCGGCTTTATCCCGCATCGTAATACCGCTCTCAACTTGCGGCGTCTCCATGGCGTCCTCGCTAGGGTTGAGTCCTTCTCTGAACCGGCCATATTGGTTTCCTTAGACGCCACGATGGCCTTTGATACCATCGAGTGGCCATTCATTTGGGCCGTCTTGGCGAAGTTTGGCTTTGGGGAGGGATTTATTAGTTGGGTTAAGCTCCTCTATGCTGGACCAATGGCTCAGGTTGTTGTCAATGGGCGGGTTTCTCGGCCCTTCGCTCTCGGGAGGGGTACTAGGCAGGGGTGCCCGTTGTCCCCTCTGCTCTTTGCTCTCGTCTTGGAGCCGCTCGCTGCCTGGCTCCGCTGGGAGCCCTCGATCAGAGGGATCCGGTGGGCCCCGGGCTTCGAGGATCGGGTCTCGTTGTACGCGGATGACATTCTTTTGTACCTCACCTCGCCGCGGAAGTCGCTCAATGTGCTTTTTGATGTTCTTACTTCCTTCGGGAGAAATTCGGGTTTGATAATTAACTGGTCCAAATCTTGCGTGTATCCTATCTCCGGTGGCCTTCCTCTCTTGCCTCCTCGGCTTCCGATCCAAACATCTCAATCCGGCTTTAAATACTTGGGGGTGTACGTTTCGTTGGATCCGGCGGTCCGCTACGAGCAGAATCTCCTGTCTCCCCTCCGGCGTTTGAGGGTGGATACGGCTCGGTGGTGTAAGTTGCCCTTGTCTCCACTTGGTCGCGTAGCACTGTTTAAAATGATGTCCCTTCCCAGATTTCTTTACGCACTCCAGAACTCCTTCGATATCATTCCGGCGGCCTACTTTGGGGAAGTGGAGAGTTTGCAGAGGAGACTGGTTTGGGACGGTCGTGCGCGCATCTCTTTGGCAAAGCTGACTCTTCCCTGGTATGACGGGGGCATCGCGCTTCCCGACATTAGACGGTACTATTGGGCCTCCCAGCTGGCTGCCATCAACCATGCTACGTACGCTCCTGGTTCGAACCCGGCATATGAGATGGATAAATTCCTGATTCCCGGCGGTAACTATAACAGAGCGCTTTATTCTCGATCTGCCGGAAGGACCCTCACGGGCCCTACTAGGATTGCGGTACGTGTGTGGAAGGCGGCGAATGTAGCTGTGGGCTGGAGTGAGCGTTTAACGTGTGCTACTCCTTTATTCGCCTCAGAGCGCTTGGGAAGCCTCTGGACAACGAAAGGCTTTGAGCACTGGGATACGATCGGCATTAGCAGAGTGGGGGACCTATGGGTTAAAGGCGCGGTTAAATCCTTCGCGGCGCTTCAGAGCGAGTACGAGCTTAGTGAAAGGGAGTTCTTCCGCTATGCCCAGGTTCGGCACGCCCTACTCTCGGTCTTTGGGGAGGGGACCACGGTCCCTGTTTCTTCGCCTCTCGAGGACCGTATACTCGACGGACACGTCCCCGACAGTACTATCTCCCTGATTTATAAAAAACGAATAAATAATCGGGCTGATCTCTTGGTGCGTCTTCGGGAGGCGTGGACGGGTGATGGGGTTGAGTTGGACGACGAGGACTGGCAGTCTGCGCTGTCATCCCCTGAGGAGGTTGCCATCCCGGCCCGTCTCCGTCTGGTCCAGCTTAAGATTCTCCATCGTGTCTATGTGACGGGTCCCCGTTTGGTCTCGATGGGGTTTTCTGACGACGGGCTCTGTAAGCGTGGCTGCGGGCTCAGTGCCACCTTTCTCCACATCCTCTGGGAGTGCCGCGAGGTGGCGGAATATTGGCGCCAGGTGCATGATGTTATGAAACGAGTCACTGGGGTCGCTCTGCTGCCGGAGGTGCGCCGATGTGTTCTGAATGTGTGGGAGCCCAATGACTATAATGCGGCCCAGGCTCGGTGGGCGGCCCTTGGGAACATGATCGCAAAGAGAGATATTGCGCAGCTTTGGGGTTCCCAACGGCCTCCCACCGTGTCCGTATGGAAGGAGAACATGGACTGGTGCATGTTCAGGGAGAAGACGGTGTATGTGGCTCGTGGTAAACCGGGGGCGTGGGGTAGAATCTGGGGTCAGTGGAAGGTGTATCGAGGGACTATCTGTTCTCCCCCCCTGGTGGATACGTCTGCGGTTGCCTTGTCCCCCTGATCCTTGAGGGTTCCTTGCTTAATTTGTTCATCTGTGTATAGATTTGGTTTTCCCGTGGCCCCCCCCCTCCCTCTCAGACCCCCCCTTTTTATTGACCACCCTAGGGTGGTCGGGTGTGGAATTCCTCTACTGTGGTTAGACGCCCTTTCAATGTTTTTCGCCTTGCCCTTTGTTTTTCTTTACTTTTGTTGATATTTATGTAAAAAGGGTATATGTTGACGTCCCTTTTGTGCAGTCTGATCTCCTGTAATTTAGCGGAGCCCCTGTGGGCCAGTCATTGTTTTTTGAACTGCTCGATCATTTCTGAATACTAGCGGCCGGCCCAGGAGGTTGTAGGCCCGTGCTTGTACCCTTTTTCTCTGCACAATAAAAAAATTTATAAAAAAAAAATGCTGTTGCTTTAGATCCTTGTGTGGAGGATGCGTTATGAAAAATGTTGTGGACATATCGCAATACCTTTCATAGTATGACTAGAGTCACAACATTTGTTACTTTAAGAGGAGACAAGACCTGTGACGAGTTGTGTCCCAGATGGATGCCTAACATCAATGGTTTGTTGAATGTCATGTGAGAACATGAACAAGGGAAGCTGTAGTTTGTAGTAAGAATTTGAAGAGTCAGGTGAGGAGTAAACAGGGATATGAAATCACTCATTGTTCTAAGAGCAGAAACTGGCTTGTAGGTGATTCTGTTTGCATTGTTTCCTGGCAACATGGCAAAGAAAGGAAATATGAAGTTTGGACCTGTGCAAGTGATTGATGAGTTAAGTGGTGATGGTAGTGCTGTCAAGTTAATCAATGGACAATGGTGGAACTCTGAACATGTGGCAAAGATGGGCACATGGCTGAAGGAATCAAGCATTCTAGAGGGCTCAGAACTGGATAGTACTGTACAGTGTTTTATACTGCTATATTTTTAGTTGTTTTGTGTAGCAGTAATTATTTATTGCTCTTATTGATTTATTTGGGGCATTTCTGGTTATGTTGGGGTTTGTGGGGGTTTTTATTGTGTTTTATTTTGTTGGTCAAGTAATGTTATTGATAACTGAATTCAATCAAAAATTAAACGGAATAACTGATAAAAAAGATCTCAGTCTTCTGTCAAATAATTTGTGCAAATATTTGGGCTTCCATTCCATAAACACATTTCCCTGAAATTTCAACATCACCAGTCACTGAACCACAAGGAATAATAATGAAATCCTCCTATGCCTTGCATTACCCTAAGTATTACGCAACACATAGCCAAACACACTAAAACTATAGGAACGTCAAAGAACTTTTCATCACAAGCTCACAACCAAGCAGTAGCAATACCTTGTCAATCTTTGGTAAGCCTGGGCAGAGTCGCCGTGCTATGTGAAGCTCCTCAAGCAGCAGAGTGCGTTGGATAAATGCTGTTTGCAGTGATTTTCAGTGGCAGGTGCTTCTCCACACTGTGAAATCATGGTGAATCGCACCATGCACAGCGAAAGTGGGCGCTGCTTCCTTTCTGCCGGTCGATTAGATTTTTACTCGAGCGGCAGCTTTCTCAATGCGCAATGAGGGATCCGTCCGCCCACGTTGAGAATTCTCGCCTGGAGGTTGATTTTCCACACTCGCGCTCGCCAACTTGATGTTGGCGGTCGCGAATGAGGAAAAAAACTTCTATGGTGACTTCTGTTGGGCAACATCGTCAATCCTGCACTTGCGATTTTTACTAAGGCCCTCCACCAGTAATAAGTGATGCAAAGTGGTTCTTTGTATTTATGTTTAATTGCAAAATGCATTTTCTGTTGAAATGTGCAATTTTCTCAGCACATAAATCACTTCGAGCAACTTTGTGTTATTTTGCATCAATGATGCATTCCTGGGGTGTTACTTTTGCAGAGCAGAGCAAATACCTATAGGTTTTGATGTCAAGTCTGATCTACAAAGACAGGCAGACCGGGCTTTGTGTGGAAAAAAAACCCTCTACCTTGGAGCAGGGGCTAGAGTGCACAACACAAATTCAATATGTGGGATCCATCTATGTTTGGCTGTGCATCACACAGATATGCTTTTTTACATGCCATAATTACAGCTGTAGCAGACTAATCCTAATGCTCTGCGCTGTGTTTTCCTCCTTGCACAATGCAACACAGAAAATGTGATTGCTGCATTTCACTGCACTGCATTGCTGGAAAAATTAGTAACTATGTCCCCCTAGGGTTCACTCACTGTTGTTAACCCCCTGTGTATCTCCTAAATACAGAAGCTTGTAAATCCTCAGTGTACGGACGTCACCACTGACTGATCAGATACAAAGAACTATTTAAGTCCAATGTTCCACAGGATCTCAGTCTTGTAAACCATAGCAGCAACCCAGAGACAGTAATCTTGCAGAATTTGATGGTCATCTTCAAAGATCCGGCAGAGGTCTCACTACTGTTGAGACATTCACAGACATGTTGGGTGCAGCCTTATAAAAGCAGTAACTGTATTTAACACTAACTATACTTTATGAATTTACTGTGAGGAAGCAAATGTGTCAGTAGATTTCATAACTGATTAAGCTTTTTATCATGATATTCCGGTCATCTTTAACGTCTTTAGCTTCCAGGTTGCATGATATATGCTACCAACATCCACTAATTTTAACAGACAGACAAAAGGACAATGAAATGATTAGATCTCAAGTGTCAGAGCCACTAGCAAGCATATGATGAAAGAGGGCATTACAATGCATACTGATTTTATTTTTACAGTTTTATATAACGCAAATTAATTCATGAGCACTGGAGCGCTTTAAATGAACATCACACTTTTTTGAAATACTAGGGCTGTTGATGTTTAAGGGCAAGATGTGTGAAGGGCTCATTTTATGATTTCCTAATTGCGAATCCTTGTGATTCGTAAATAGGAAATCCCAAAACGGCATTCATGAAAGGGTTCAGAACACTTTCTGAGATTCCTAAGGGATCGCAATTGACCTACCACATGAATATTAATAAGGTAATTTGCGTCCCCCAAGGAATCGCAAAAATCACAGGGATGATGGCCTGCTGGGGTCAGAAGACCACCATGTCCGGGATTACTTTAAAATAAAGCAATTGTTTTTTTTTTGTAAAGCAGCCCGTATTCCTCAAAGGGAAACGGGATGTTTTACATACAACATACAAAATATAAAAGGTTTACCTTTCATTTTTTAAGAGCAGACAGTGGTCCGTGCTCTTAAAAAATGCTTTTCCAAAAATTCACAAACGGGAAGGGGTACCTTGGGGACCCCTTCCCATTTGCGAATGGGCTACCACCTACTTAAGGTAAAATGTGAATGTTATGCGGCCACATTTCGGTCATGAACCATTCCGACATACCGATGCGATTTGGTATTAGGAAGGGACGCCCTAAACATGCCCCTTCCTAATAGTGAATCCCAAATTAATTTTGCGATTTGGTAACAGGTTACCGAATTGCAAAATAGGGTTTGCTGCATCTGCAAAGTATTTTTTGTGTTCGCAAACAGGCTGATTCGCAAACATGCTTAATGCATGTGCCCCTTAATGATACTTATACTCTTGGAATCATATGTTCATGCTGTCTGCCCTGGATATGGAACACTATGTATTTCGTTACTCTCTACAACTTACATTCTCCAACTACTTGGTAACTCAGCAATCCTTCTTCCATTGTACTCCTAAGAACTGCATGAAAAAATGACATTGATTTACTCTCATTTGATTCCTCTCCATTCTTTCTTCAGTCACCCACTTCCTGCCTTCCATCCTCCCCATGATTTCTATTTCTCAGTATAGCCTCCTCTCAGTCTCATGCCTGTCTGCCTCAATCCTTCTTATTGTAATACTTCATTTGTCTGACACCTCATTTCATAAATCACAACCTCTCCTCTTTAAATCCCTATTCCTGTAATATAACATTAACTAATCTCCACCGCCTATTACACATTTGACCTCTCCACTATATTGGGCTGAATGTATGAAATCACAAAAACAGACTTCTGGTTCCACATAAGCAATTGTACCCTTTTACTCCTTATTGATATAGGTGTTTATGGGCAGTCATTGTGTTATGTGGAATTTGTAACCTCAAATGTAAAATGAGGAGGTTTGCACCCTTCTCACATGAAGGTGGGGTAGCTGTAAGTCTATATCTCCTCCTAACGCAATCAGTGGGGGTAGAGAATAAAGCAGAAGATGGGCTTTGGTTTATGACTGTCCCATCTCCTAAACCAAATGCCAGTGGGTCAGGTATTGTTCCTGCAGCTTGCAATGAACCAAAAAAGGATGCATTGGGTTTGTAATGCCCAGTGTGTCACCAAGCTACCATATCATCTTCCAGATGATTAAATCTGTGCCTCCCAAAAGCACACACCTGAAACATTTACCAAAACTTATATTGCAGGGTGTGCTACAATTTCTCCTGTACAACAAGATGATAGTTAGACCCAGCACTGAGGTAATGGACAGAGAATTGAGGCAAAATAAATTGTTGTCCACAGAGCACTAAATGGCATCATGTGGGCAGTTGTAAAAAATGTTGAGAATAAGGGAAGTGGACAAGAAAATGTTTCCAAATCCTGTAAGAGTATAAAATGTGGCGAGTTTACTAACACTTGCATGAACGGTAGGAAGCGTATCAGCATCTAATTATCACCATGGGTCACAATTGTGTCCCCTGGCTTGCTGTTTGTGACCACTGGCATTGTTTTTGCTGCCTCAGGCCTTAGAGGTGGCAAATGTAGTGCCTAGAACATAAGGTAAGCAGAGTTCGGGTGAGCACTTCTTACTTTTTGCAGGTTGTGTTGGGAGAAATGCAATGGACACTCTTTAGAGCATAACACAATATTAAACAAATTAAATAACATACAATTCTTTTTTTTTTGTTGCCATGTTCTAGTTGCTTACAAGTGCTCATAAATTAAAACATATTAACAATCATGAGGAGTAACTCAATACAATAATATAGTTCTTAGGCAATATATGGTCGAGATTATCAAGTACAATGAGCCTGACCTGTATTTTCTTTTAATTACTTTTTTGTGCAACTACCTGTGATTTAGAGAAATACATTTTCTCTTTGAGGAATACTCCAGGCTTCAGTTGCAACAATTATTGTGATGCTATCGGGTTAAATGTCTTGTGCATTACTTCCTGGCATTCAGGGTCATAGGACCTGTGGAGCCTGATTCACATAGGTAACTTACACATTTGAGTACTTTTACTAATTTTTGCCCATTCACATGATCTGAGTGTAAGCATATAATTAATTAAAATTAATGTCGTTATATTTTAATACACTTGTTGTAACATACTTTTTTCCATTAAAAATAATAAATATGTACTATTTTGATATATTGCTAAGCATTACATTATATTTATTTCTATTTCTAACTATTTTAAATAATTTGATTTAACATTAAATCCTTTAGGGTTTTATATTAATTCTCTACCTCAATTATCTTCTATGGGAGGGTGTTGCTGTACCAGTGGTTGGCTATCTTTGGTGCTGGACTTACAACTGTTTTTCTTTTTTCAACAGTCAGATTTTATGAATAAGCCAAAAGTAGTCAATTTACTCAAAAGTGTAAATTAGTTGAAAGTAAGTTACCTTTGTGAATTAGGCACATGATTTTACTTCCTGTGATGCCATTACAATCACAGGGTGTGTGACATCACTTTAGCCACTGGTGGCATTTTGTTGAATTATTTTCCCTTGAGTGGCAGATGTCTGAAAAGCAGCATTACGATACGAGAAGTAGATTGGCAACTTAAAACTGTAAATTTGAATGTACTAGTTTCCAGTGAAAAGGCATCATGTTAACTAATAAATTGTGATAAACAATGTTTTAGAAGCCTGAAAATGCTGCAGTGTAATAGAGAAACAAATCTAAAACCAACTGGGAACAGACTTAGGGCTTGTTTTAGATCTTGGCGGTCTTACCGCCGTCCTGCAGAGGCGACAGATCCCAGTACTCCACCAGGTCTACGGTCTTTCACCCGCCGTATTTAGATGCATGCAGGCAGCATCACAATCCGCATAGATAGAGTGTCTCCTGCCATGGTCGCTGCACACGGCTGCTGATGCGGTGGACTCCAATGCTATTGAATACTATTCCGTCACCATTAGGATGGCAGTTTCCCTTAGCAGTTTTAGATTTCACAGTTGTGCTGGTGACCGTCTAGAGACGATTCCGAGAAGGAGTGAGTCCATTGAAGTACGCGCTCAACAATGCACCATCACTATGGCCATTGAATGGTTGCCAGTGGAACACTCCTGATGTCCATTGGCCAAATGGAAGCACCTGCATCCCACACTATTAAACACACTCTATTTCAGACCATGATCCTTTGCTGTTCCACTGCACCACATTTTCGAGCAGAGCTTTTCCCAGTTAAGTCAGATTTTTTTGTTTCTTTTCCAAGTTACTTGTCCCTTCATCTTTTTTCATCTTACAACTTGTGGTTAATTTTTGACTTAGATATTATTTCCAGGCCACACAAATCCCCACTTTACTGAGGACAAGTTGCCAGTCATGGTAGATTAAATCATAAGAGTATAGTCACAATTGTTTGAAACCCAAGTCCAAAATACACCCCTATCTCAGAAAAAGCAAAAAATGGGCCAGAATAGGTGACAAAGTGAATGATGTAGCTAACAACCTGCACACACAGGAGGAAACGAGGAAGCAGTGGAAAGACCTGCAGGGGGGTGCGTTCCTTGGTCTCCAAGTTTCACATGGTGGCCAAGAAGACTGGTAGTGATTCTCTCAGCCCCCCCTACAATTTATGCCATGGAAAGAGAGGGTCTTGCAGATCCTACAGACGGCTTGACAAATATACCTGGTGGAGTGGAATCTGGTAAGTTACACTTTACAAACTCTCTCTAAACCTCAATGTCCTGTTTTCTTTGAAGGTAGCTGTTGATAATGTGTTCTGCATATATTTTTGTAACATAGAAACCTCAGACTCAGTTTCAGATCATTTAGATTGTTTGTGTGAATTTATTGTGTTGCATCTGCGATTACAGGTGTCAATCTCCATTACATGTCACATGATGATATGGTGCCAGTAGGTGTTACAACACCAAATAGCCCATTGCCCGTATGTGTGTCATATTGTAAGTGTCTGTCCCATTTCCACTGCATCTTTTCCACAGGTGTGTTCCCCTAACCATTTGCAATGTTTGTGAGGTTGCCTTTGAAATGACTACAGCTACCATGATGCTCTGTTTCTGTTTTGCAAAAAGAATATTGCAATGTCATATTGCTCATTCTCTCTAACAGATTTCAACATATGGTAAAGTGTTATGGAGTGATCAATCCCTATTCAATGATCTCCTCTGAAAATTATTTGTGTTGTTTGCTGAATGTTGTCCTGTTCCTCTCAACCAATTCAATTGATGTCATGAGTTTCAAAAATCAAACTGTGTTTACACAGAAATTGCAGGGCATGTAAATTACTGTTCTGCTTAAAAGTGGTACTTGCAACAATGGACTATGCACTGATCGCTTGATGACTAATGCCAAGCATCCATCCAGGTTGTGGAAATGTCTGTTTTGAAGTCAGCTAGGCCTTGGAATTGTAAATTACACATTTCACTTCTCCACTATATTGGGCTGAATGTATGGAAGATGTTAGGTATACTGCCTAATCACTTCATGAACATTTCATGACATCCTATTACCTGCTTATTTGAAGTTGTACTGTTTGAAATTGCTAAACGTTAGGGCAATATGTGCAATACCACTAAAAGCTATCATCACAATTGTTTATCTCAAAAGATTTGAATGTACAATACACACTTTTACTAATAGAAATGGTCTCAATAGTTCCATCTGGGAGAGCAGGGGGCCAGGAATCTGCCACTAAAGAGACCTCCACTCCAGCCCAAGATCAAGCCGTCAGTGAGGACAACACTCATGGTAATCTGAATGACAAAAAAGAGCCCGGTCCATCTGATCAGCATGGGCAGACAGCTCCAGTGAGACTCGTTGTGTCCCCACCCCCACCGACACCTTCCAACTTGGATGTAACACCTCAGTTAACTGAAGACTCCATTTCCTGTGTTCCTACCATTGAGACACTGATTATGTCCCCCCTGGTCTTGGGTAATGTTGAGATCACAGCACCACCAGCACCAGCTGGGTCAAAAACACAGGGTAATGAGATGAGGGGTCATGGGAGGGATTTTGTGGGCCAGCATATTGAGGCCACTGGATTCACCCTCAACCAGACCACCATCGATCAAGTCTCAGAAGCTTATCATTAGTATTAAACAATTACAAAGGAAAATTAATGCTAGGACAAACTCGGTAAAAAGAAAATCTGATACAAGTATCTTAACTTTTTTTAAACAAGGCAAATGCCAGTCCAAATGGTATCCTGAAAGTCCTGTGCACAGGTGTGCCATGGCACTCAGCTTGCCTCCAAATACACTGCCAGGAGAATCTCCACGGTAAGGGGCATCTAGTGGCTAGAGCAGATACCTCAAAGATGTTACTTGGGAGGGTTGGGTTTGGGAAGTGTGGTATTGGTTTTGGGATGGGGCCTTAGCCTTTTATGGGGTACTTTGGGGGGTAGCAGGGGTGGTTCTTGTCTTTTGAGGGATGGGTTGAGATTTGGAAAGGATGGCTTGGGAGGTTGAAGGGGTAGGTGTGTATTTGGGATGGGTGGGTTTGGGTGTGGCAGGGTTTAGGGGTCAGGGCAGGGGCAAACATAGGACTAATATGAGGAAAATGTGCTGCATTTTCTGGAGGGGGTTGGGGTTGGGAGGTAGAGGGAGTAGGAGTGGAAGTGTCTGTTGTGCATGTGTCTGTTGAGGTGCAGGTGTCTGTGGGTCTGATGTAGGTCATGCACATTTGGGTGTGTGTTGCTTTTTTGGTGTTTGTTGCTTGGATGAGTGTAGGCATTTCTGTTTTGTGGGTATGTGTGCTGTGTAGGCACAGCACACATACCATGCCATTAGCAGGCCATTAGCAGCGAACCACCTGATCCAAGGCACTGATTCCTTTTCCTATGTTACAGCTGGACTATTTTTCTTCTTTATTTTCTTTATTCGGGTTATCTTTATGGTGTATATTTTTTGCACCCTTTGGTTATCTTTTTCTCCTTCTTCACGTTTCTTCTCATAACACGTGTGATTTCCCCCCCTTTTTTATTCATTTTCACCTTAAATGTGAAGTCTGTTCTTGGTGCACTTCGGTTTTATTCAACTTGGGCTACCATATCTACATCGTTACATATTTGAACCTTACCCCGACTGACTCTAATTTTAGATAATCATCCTATAGCCTTTTGGACGCCTATTTTGTTAACTTTATTTGTTATGGCGTTGATAGACTGTGATCCAAGTATTGATTTAATCTGCGTTATTCAAGTTTTTATATTATGTTTACATTCTAGGTGTTCATTGTGTGTCCCACACGCTTGTAATTACCATTGCCCTGATGAAGGTGTAGCCCTCCTCGGGCTTAACACCGAAACGTGCGTTGGCTTATATTATTTCGTGCCTACCTGAAGACCCCGTCTACTTATGCAACCGGGAGAGCACAAATCCACTGGAACTGTTATTCCCTGGAATTGTTATTTCTTGAATTTTGTTGGTTTTAATCTTTGTATGAAATTATATGTCTTTGAATTTTGTGTTTGTTGATTAAATGAGAATGTTGTGGGAATGATTGTGTGTATGAGTGCTTTTGTGTGGGACTTACATATTTCTGTATTGTGCAATTTGTTATTTATTTGTCTCCTAATTGATAATTATCCTGATCCTCTATATTGAAATAAATTGTTTTTGAAAATCCTTTTTCTTGTCCTTTTAGCCCCCTGTGTCAGTCGCGGTATTTGGTTGTTTATTTAATCCTGACCCTATTTTGGGCTTATTTATATCTCTTTGCTATAGGCAGATGGCACTTTAGTTTTCATATTGAACACTGATCATTGTCAGGTCCTCTCATCTGCAGCCTTATGATCATGACGTCACATGAACACAGCCTTTCCTTAATTTTTCCAAGCAATAATGACATTGGGCCAATCGAATAAATGACCTCAAGGCTGTGTGCTACTCTGAAGCAGTCTGGGAGCTACTGGTAGATCCCCTACACCTATTTGGAGAGCCCTGATATAAGCTGAGTGATTTGTGGGACCGTACACATGGCTAACATCATTTTCATTTTGTTTGCACAGAAAACATGTGTATGTACAGTTTTAAACAGTATATCATGTGTTTCCTAATTTCCATGATGTGAGTTTTCACCACAGCACATGTAATTCAAACATATACATAGATGCATCCCTCCATGCATACCAAATAGTAGCTAGGGTTTTAAAAACACAACACATACTAATGTTGTTGTTCTCTAACATTGTAAAGTGCTTAGAAATCTCCAACATCATTGTCTTCTGTAAAGAACAAAATATATCACAGTGCACATTGCTAACTACACTTCACTCAGGAAGTTAAAGGGACATTATAGCCTAAGTTAATGGACCAAACAGTTATACATATAACCATATAATGTTTGGACACATTGAATACTGTGATCACTTAAAAAAAATGCTTTATCTCTGATTGTTTTTGTGAAGCTGTGTCTTCCAAAAGTTGACCTTGTAATGTTTCCATTATGATCTGTGTGATTAGTAATCTTTGAGTTTTGATCAGTTTTAGGTTCCTTCACCATGTCATCTTCATTTGGACATTTCAGAGTTGTGACATTTTCAAATATATGGTGCTGTTTTCAAGTACAAAGAGAACATGGGTTGATCCTGGGAAAGACAGGCAGAGACTTTAGGTGTACAAATCTTGTACCAAGGCAACTTGCACTGCGATTGAATGGAAGATTTGAAGATTACATTAGACTTGTTCTCTGCTAGTGTATAGGCACTAGAGCAGTATGTGTGCCATCATGTGCTCAAACCACATGTGGTAGTGGAGCCAAATCATGCTAATCTCCTTTCACGTTGGCAAAATCCCCATTGTGTGTAAAGTGTATGTAGCTGTTGATGTGTCTCATCATTGTAGGACCTACTTTTTGCGGCACACCACTGAAACGTGGTTGTAACATTCCACCAGATACTGGAACAGTGGTTTAGAATGATCCTGTGTCTGCGTATTGTAGTGCTGCTTTGTTTTTGTCTATTGGTGTTATTGATGTGGGATTCTCTGTGAATTGCAATTAGGAAATCACTATTCCTAATGTCTGAAGCTCATTGAGTTTCATATAGCAATTCCTAGTGAGTCGAAAATCGGCCTACTTCATGAATATTAAGGAGGTAGGTCACGATTTGCAACCTATTCGAAATCACTAACATTACAGTGATTGTGGCCTGCTTGGCTCAGAAGACCATCATGTCTGTAATTGCTTCTAAATAAAGCAATATATATTTTTTTACATGCAGCCCGTTTTCCTTAAAGGAAAGCGTGATGCATTTAAAAAAGAAAAATGAAGGATTCTTTTCATTTTTTAAGGGTAGGCAGTGGTCCATGGTACCATTGTCTGCTCTTTAAAAAACGTTTTCGAAACCATTCACAAAGGGGAAGAGGTCCCTTGAGGTATCTACACATTTGCGAATGGGTTACCACCTACTTAAAGTAGTTGGCAAAATGCAAATTTCGGTGCCCCCATCTCAGACGCTAAATAATAATACCAGCATTTGTAAAGCACGCAGCTACCTCAGGCGCGGTGTCCCGGCGCTGGGGGCCGTCGGGAAGATTAAGCGTGCTATTGCCCAGAGTCACATAGTGCTGGCCTAACCTCACCAGGGATTGAACCGTGAGCCCCCGTGTTCCTGAGTCAGCTGTACTGGCCGCTGCTGCAACATTCTTACGTACCGCTGCAATTCGTTATTATGAAGGGACTCCCTGAACACACCCCTTCCGAATACCGAAGCGGTATGTATTCGCAATTTAGGAATGATAATTACCAAAATGCATTTTTCCAGTAGCAAATAGCCTGATTCTGCGAATCAGGCCATTAACGACCGGAAAAATTCTTGATACATCTGGCACCGAGTTACATATATTAGGAATAGCGATTTCCTAATTGTGATTCGGAGATAATAACAATAAGGAAATCACTGCTTACAATGTTCTGGCCTTAGGTCTCTTTTGAAACAAGGTGCAGCTGCCTGATATACAGCTGATAAGAGTCCAATCAATTGGAATGGAAGATGAGGGGTAGATTTGTTGAAAATTGTAACGGTGATATATTAAAACCACACGCGCCTTTGGAAACTCTTCATTCTGCACTTTACACCGGAACACAGCATCTGTATTTTATTCCCGCTCCCTCCCGTACCGGACCCAGCACTCAGCACTTTACTGCTGCTCCCTCCCGGCCTGACTGGACCTGCGTGGGAGGAGTAGTAGAGTCCAAGCATCGCGAGACAGTGCAGGAGCGCGATAAAAACAGCCGGCGCCTCCCGCAGCGCGGGACGCGCGCGTGGCGTGCCCGGTCCGTGTGAAGACCGGGGCAAGATGGGCCGGTCTACGCCCGTCATCGACCGGAAAAGGCCGGGCTGGGCCACGGCTCTTGGCTGTCTGCTTTAATATGCGTTTATAAAGGTACTGTGTTCCTGATTCTATCTACATGAAGCGCAAGGGTACTGCCTTGTATCTGTATCCGGCCACTTGGAACTCACAGACTATTTTGGATTATTAATTATTGACAGCTATGTAGGCTCCCCTGAAGTATTGACTGGTTCTTTTTTGTGGATAATAATATTGAGACTGATTATAGCACTTAAGAGGATTATACTAAAATATATTCATAGATATCCCCCCAAAAAAAAAGAAAATTTGCGGCTGATAATATGGGGAAAAGAAAATCATCTACCATACCACATAAGAAAAAACAGAGCAAAGCGGGGGAAGGACCTTATTTGACACTATTACATTATTTGACAGGCGCAATGGGTGCGATAGAAAAGCAAATTTTAACTGTAGAAGAGGCCATGAATCCAGATAGGATTAATATTGCGGGTGGTCCGATTTTATCTGATAATGACAAAGGGTCAACTGATCCACTGATTGAAAGGCACAGTGGAATAGATAAAACAAATGGTTGTGTCGTGAATGTTTCAGATCATATTATACATAGTGATCTTGAGAGTGATCCTCAACCGCCCTCTAAGCGTCCTAGAAATCCAGAAATTTCACCTAAACTGGATAGGGAAACTAGTATAAAGGGCATGGCAACCCCTTGTGTAAAATCCATGCGTTGGCTGAACACAGGCAACGTCCCTCTGGGCACACCTCATAAAGCAAAAGCTTAAAACGCGTTAATCCATCTGTTTAAGTGAAGATGCCGTGCGTACTTGAAATCATGATATTTATTGGTCTCTTGACTTTTCAAAAATGCTTTGTAAGCTTTAAATGCAATGAACGATGATATTATACATGCTCCATATCATCTAGTTGCCATAATCCCAATGCATTTCGGGCCCATTTGGCCCTTCATCAGGGGAGTCTAAACAAAAAGATACACAACAAAGAATTACTGTTTGCAATGAGAGATTACGCCATGTAACAAAAGACAGTGAAGGACCCTGCCAGCAAGTATATAAACAGTGTAAAAAAGCCATAGTGGCCACATTGTCATGTGCTACAATGCATGAATGAACATAATGGAAACCAAGGGTGTGTTACTAAAATTACATTAATCAAAGAATACTCAAAGCGGATTGCCAACGGTGACGAAAAAGGTGAGCCAAAGTGCCGTGTTTAGTACTCGGTAACAATAACAAAGTGAGGAGGAAAGAAGGTGAATACTGCTGTTATGCATCTCTAAAAACGAGGGCGTGAAACGAGTGCCTATAAAAGCTTCGTGCAAAGTGAGATAACGTGCCCATTACTAAACGCGCAAAGTATTCCGGTTCGTGCAAGTATTTACCTTGTGCTGATAATTTCAAGCTGTAATAATACAGCGGTGCCGGTTTTCGGTCACGGAATGTGAGTGGGTCTGCTCGGCAAACGGCGCGCGTTTAAAATGAAAAGGTGCCGGTGTAAACCGGAAGTGACGTGCAAGTAGTTAGTCCGCTTGGTCGTATGGAGCTAGCGGGAATAGTCGGCGCCATGTTGCAAGTACCAGTGAATAGACTAAACGGTGGCTGAAGTGTAAACAAAAAACAGGCTGAGTGTGAAATAAATAAACACAAATGAACGTGTGTAAAAATAATGCAAGTTAGAACATGGTAGACATGCACATGCAGCTGTACAGAATTTATAGGTAGCAAGCGAATTCCAAGCGGTCATTGAGACCCTTCGGTTTCAAAGAGTCCAGTTTATAGATCCAGAAATTTTCACGTTGTAATAGAAAGGTGTCATTGTCTCTGCCCTCCATCCTTGATACAGTTTCCAAAACCAGGAATTTCAATTGTGAAATGTTGTGTTGTTTCTCTAGGAAATGAGCGGCCACTGCTGATTTTAAATTGCTGGTACGTATGTTACTTTTGTGCTCCAAAATGCGCGTCTTAATCTTCCTTATTGTTTTGCCAACATAAACCAGGCCGCAAGGGCATTTTAGTAGATAAATAACATTGTTGGTGTCACAAGTGGCATTGACATGCAATTTGATGGGAGTGCCTCTCATCGGATGTGTCACACAGTTGCCCCTGATAATACTGTTGCAGTTGCTACAGTTTAAACAGGGAACTGTCCCTTGGAATGGTGTGACGGGTGCAGTAGTCCTGGGGCGGATAAGCTCTTGAATGTTTTTACTCCTGGTATATGCGAACATCGGTGGATTGCTGAAGATGCCATTAAAATCAGTTTCAAACGTCAGCATTGGCCAATGTTTTCTGATTGATTGTTTAAACCTGTGGCTCATGGTGGAAAACCTAGAAACCATGACCATGCAATTCTTTTCTCCACGTATAGTGGGTTGTAACAACCTCTCGCGTGGCGTGTTTCCCACTTTTGTTATGGCGTTAGAGATGACCTCCTGAGGGTAGCCACGGGTGGTAAAACGATGTGCCATGGCTTGAATTTGATCTTGTGATTCTGAATGATCAGACACAATTCTTTTCACTCGCAGTAACTGTGAAAATGGTAGGTGATTCTTCAGAGCCGGTTGATGAAAACTGGTGTAATGTAGCAAGTTGTTGCGATCGGTGTTTTTTCTAAACAGGGTGGTGGTGAGTTGATTGTCACGTATTGTCACCTGAACATCCAAATATGTTACGGTTGCCTCATGGAAACTGAAGGTAAATTGAATGCGGTCGTTGATCTGATTGAGATTTGTCAAGGCTGCCTTAAGAGAATCCAATGAGCCAAACCATAAGACGAAAATGTCGTCAATGTACCGCAAGAATAGTCGTGCATGTTCCTTCCATGTGTTCAAACTCAGAATGAATTTATTTTCAAATGCATGCATGAACAAATTCGCGTAGGTAGGTGCGGCACAATTGCCCATCGATGTACCGGTGAGCTGTAGGTAAAAGTTGTTGTTCCATCTGAAATAGCTTTGATACAGTGTGAAGGTGAGGAGTTCCATCAAGAACACTTGTAAATCATGATCCAAATCAGACTGCAGTAGTACTTCTTCAATTGCTTCAATTCCTAAGTCATGAGGAATGGTGGTATAAAGTGACTTAACGTCGATGGTGCACAACCACACTTCTTTGTCATCAGGCAATATGACCTGATTAATCTTGATTAAAAAATCAGTGGTGTCCTTGACGTATGTGTTCATACGCGAAACAAACTGTTGTAGGTGAACATCCAAAAACTTGCCAATTGGTTCATGTATGCTGCCCCTCGTGGACACTATTGGACGTAGTGGGGGATTCATAAGGTCCTTGTGAATCTTGGGTAGCATGTGTAGGGTGGGTGTTCTGGGATGTTTAGTGACTAAAAATCTCTTGGTTTTTTCATCAATGGTTCCGTTTTCCACGGCCTTGTCAATGATGGTTTGTAGAAGATTGGCAAAACTGACTGTTGGATCCTGAGGTAAGATCATATACGTGTTGTCATCATTCACGTGTAGGTCCACCTGAGTTTGATAGAAAGTAGAGTCCATTATAACAAGGGCACCGCCCTTATCTGCTTTTTGACAGGTAATATTCCGGTTGTTGGCCAGATTGTCCAAGATTGCTCGCTCCTTGTTGGTGAGATTCTGGAGTTTGGAACGTTTCCTAAAGTTGAAGGAAAGAATGTCATTTTTCACCAAGTTCTCGAAAAGATCCAATGTCTTGTGGGAAATTGGTGCTTGAAAAGTACTCTTCGGGCGGAGATGTTTTAGTAAATGGGATTCAGGCTTGTGCTCAGATTGTATGACGTTTTCAAAAAAATGTCGCAAACGAAGGTTACGCATGAATTTGAACAGACAGATATCTAATTCCAATTTGTTGGTGTGATATGTTGGTACAAACGACGTGCCTTTTTGCAGGGTTTTGATGTCCATTTCTGTGAGTTGATGCTCAGAAATGTTGATAACTAACTGTTCGGGATTCATGATTTCTTCCCTTTGTTCCTTCGGCCTAGCGCTGGTAGAGACTTCGGGCTGGGCATGGTGGGTGGGACGTCTTTTGCCCCTCCTGGGTCTAGTTGATCTTTTTGGCCTACCTCTAAAAAAGGAACATTGGTGTCGGGTTGAATCGGAGTGCTGTCCACTGTGCGTGTGGATGTTGAAGGCTGACTCATCGGACGTCTTTCACTGTCCGAAGATGACGTGTCTGTCTCAGTATTGAGGTTAGAAGGTTTGTTCTGTCGTCGTCTTGCGTAAACCTCTGCCCAGGAGTAGACCTCTCCCAACTTATAATCCAAGGTGTCACGTTTATACTTGCGAATCTTACGTTCGCTGATTTCCTCGGTGTATCTATTGAGTTGTATATTGATGTCTTCCAACGTTTTATCCCAATCTTCAGAAGCGATTTGCTCTTGGAGTTCTGTTTTAGTCTGAACTATGTCTTTGTTGAGTTCTTCCAGGACTCTAGATAACTCTTCAATGATCAGTAAGATCAAGTCTAGTGAACACTTGTTCAAGATGGCATACCAGCGTTCCACGAATTTTGGGCTGTTTCGGCAGAGTAAAGGTTTTAGTGGCACTCGAAGGCCTCTTGGAATTCGCTGAGCGCGATGGTACCTAATCAAGGTGCTTGCATGAAGTCTCTGATTAATCTCACGCTTGCTGAGATACAAAAGTTGACGTAGGCTATTTTCTTTGTTTCTTTTGTTAACAAATGGCGTGCTCTCCTCATTGATGAGTGCGTAAATTTTGGAGGCGTCGTCATCTGCAAAAGCAAATGTGTCAGCCCGTAGGTCTGTCAGGCGTGTAATGTCATCATAAGCCATTTCGATTCAATGCTATGAGGGTCGTGCTACGAACCAGTGGGTTAGAAACAATTTGAAGATCCACGGCATCTTCACTTAAACAGATGGATTAACGCGTTTTAAGCTTTTGCTTTATGAGGTGTGCCCAGAGGGACATTGCCTGTGTTCAGCCAACGCATGGATTTTGCTTGTCTTTTCACACTCTTAGGGTTTGAGAGTGATACCTCAGTGGCACCCGACAATTTCCTAACCTTTGTTACCCACCTGGTCTGTGCACGACCCGACCATTTCTTGAACCCCTTGTGTAACACAAAAAAGAGCCCCGAAGAAGAATGGGACACTGGCAACGAATAAAATATGCGGGTGGGAGAAGGCGTTGGCCAGCTCTAACTCCCGTACACAGAATGAAGTATTGAAATTGAGAAATAAACTGGATGCCCTTGATAGCTATCTAAGGCAGACTTTAAATATTTTGAGCAGGAGATTGGGGGCAATGGAAGATGTTTTGTCTAAATGTCATAATAAATGTGAACTCATTTTATCTGATCCTAATGACGCCCAGAGTACCTGTAGAGTGAGTACGAATCCCAGCATCCAGTCAAATACCCATACTCCTAGTCAGCATAATAATAAGCGATTGACCCAAGATCCGCCAACACGTAATAGTGATATGGGGACATGACATAAGCCAATTACTTCGAGCGGGATCATAACTAATCAAGTGGAGGGGCCTAAAGAGATGAAAGAGCTAAGATCTATGGATGATCCAGAGTTTGAAAATCTGATAACACACATAGATCTACCACCAGCAGCAACCCCTTACACAGTGGTATTAGCAAATGTCCCCAGATTGCACAAGGGGATGGTCGAAACCTGGAAGAGTCTGAGAAATATATCGTTATTTTGGCTCGGGTCCAGGACTGGCTTAACAGACAGACTCTTTTTAGAGTTCAAAATGGCAAGAAGGGTGAGCTGGATAGGGAGGGGGCGTAAGGATTTGGCTGGCGATTGTGTCATACTAAATTTTAAAACTCCGCAACTAATTCAGTCGATTTTGAGCAGGGCTGGAAATCGCTCGATCTCAGCACAACATATTAATATTGTACCATTAGGATATTTTAATAAACCCAGTTATTTTAACTATATTAAACTAAGCAGGGGGGTTCCACCAGTAACTCATAACTTAAAGTACGGTGTACCCATCCATAATCGTTTCGACAAACTACCTAATATGGAAGAACTGGACTGACTGAATGTATCTGTTACCAGTATAGCTAAACCTAAGCAAAGGAGCAGTTCACTCAAGAATACTACTGACATATTTGCCTTAGATATAAGTAGCCAGGATAATGTATCAAGGATTTATAGGGATGATGATACTACAGGGGGAATAGTATCACTCAGTTTACACGATAACGCAGTGCAATGTGACATACCTGACATACATTCAGTGCCTACTACCTGTAAAATGGACACTCCAACCCTCTATGATAAGAGACCTACTATCCCTTTACCTATCCTTGTGGCTGCCTCTATTTTATCTCCTATACCGGAGGTTAATTATTTGACACCTAGTAGAGGTGAAAGCCCAGATCCATATGTAGGTAATATTGAGAATGGTAGATGTAACTTCATGTTTTGGAATGTCGATGGCTTAAAATCTAAGGTGACAAATAGAGTATGGAACGACTTTATTCAGAAATTTGAACTTATTAGTCTCCAGGAAACATGGGCGGTGGAGCCTATCCATATAAATGACTACAAAACCCTACATACACCCGCAGTAGCTTCAATGTATGGAAGAGCTAATGGGGGTCTTTTTACCTATGTCTCGAACCTAGTACATTTTGGAAAAATTCATTTAATTACTGGGGATTGCTTTTATCGGATTATCAGTTTGCCTGTGGACAAATCATGTACAGTAATAATAGTGAACTATAAAATTAACGTTCCCCATGATTTGAGGGGATTGTGAAAGCCATACGTTGTCATCTACAAAATTTACAGGAGTCTGGAAATAAGGATTTGCTTATAGTTTGGGGGGGGATTTCAATTCTGTGTTATGTCAACAAGCAGACACAGGGAATTGTGGTATTATGTATGATAAGGATATGATGTTTTCCCATTTTCAGCCTTCAAGGTATGGTGACAGCTTAAATGAAACTGTGTTTTAATTTGATTTAGGATTTGCCAACACTTTATGTACTCCCTCTTTTCCCTTTGGTCCTACTTTTAATGGTCGTGGAACATTTTCTACAATAGATTTTATCCTGGTATCTAACAGGCATTGCTCAAGAATTACCGATTTTTGTATTCATAACATCTCATTAAGCGATCATTTTCCGCAGAGCTTGGGTATTCTCCTATTCAGTCAAGAGATAAATAGGGCTAATAGCCCTAACTGTATAGTGGGAGAAATATCTGTGTCTAGGCAAAATGACTATGCATTACGTAGGGATAGAATAGAACCAAATGAATTTATGAGAAAGGTTATAACGAATTGTAATGATAAGATCATGGCCTGTCTGGATGAGAAGACTACAAGTAAGGAAATTATTGATGGTTTTAATGTTATTACAGACCACATTAAGAAGGCTCTCACTCTTAAAATTAATAATAAGAAAGGAAATTTAAGGAAAGATGGATGGTTTGATTCCAACTGTACAAAGGCTTATAGGAAGCTTAAGCATGCCCTGCATTTGGTGGATAAAAATAAGGATAAGATCAGAGAGGCCCGGAAAGAGTATGAGTGTGCCTTTAAAGATAGAAGAAATGTGATAAAAGCAGAGGCCTTTGTGCGTAGCATCTATTGACAGAGTCTCCAGCGCATTCTGGAAGGCAGTGAATAATCCCTTCCTAATAGACAGGGATTTAGCTACTATTGAGTTAGCAATTACTGAGCATACGTGGATAGAGCATTTTTCTTCCCTGTATAATGATCCATTTTTAGGGTCGCAAGTTAGTATAGATCATGGGGATGCGCTTGAACCACCATCGAAGAATCTAGGGGAATACCCCTCTTTTGAGCTTAGTGAGGTAAACTTGGCCATTACTACAAGTCTGGGCGGAAAGGCCGCTGGTCCTTATGGTGTTCCTGCCGATATTTTTAAATCTAATATTGGACTATGGGGCCCTTTGCTGACACAAGTACGTAATGCTTGTAGCTCTGCTGGTTTTGTATCTACATGGTATGAATCCATTTTGGTACCAATCTTTAAAAAAGGAGATAGGGCTGATGCGGCCTGTTATCGGCCAATATCCTTGTTGGATTCAACCGTGAAAATTGTAGGTCGAGTATTACTGAATAGATTACAGGATTGGGCTGAGGATTGGTCAGAAATAAGCGACCTACAATATGGCTTTCGCAAGAAGTTAGGTACAATTGAGCAGGGCCTTAATCTCAATATCTTAATGAATAAATATATTAAGGCAAAAAAAGCAATTTTATATTTGGCATTCGTCGACTTATCAGCGGCATTTGATTGTGTAATGCATAATACATTATGGATGATTTTAGAGGAGATGGGTGTAGAAGAGGTTTTAATTTCTTTCCTAAGGCAGCTTTATTCAGGGGCAAAGGCAAGGGTCTGGTTCGGGGCGGGGGGAGAATGCACTAGACACTTTAAAGTGAGGCGGGGTGTGAGACAAGGCTGTGTCCTTGCACCCTTTCTTTTTACATTGTACATAAATAGCATTGATAAAGTTTTAGTTCAGGAATGTAAGACCTACCGGAAGCTGGTAAACGACCTATTCCCGCATTATTATATGCAGATGATGCGGTTCTTATGGCTCGTACACCATTGGGTCTTCAAAGGGTCGTTACCAGTTTTACAAATTTTATGTCGGACCGGGGTCTTACTATTAATTCATCTAAAAAGTTTACAATGAATTGTGGGGCAGGGTGTATAAAGTCTAGAACTATATTTATTGATAATAAGCGGATCGAAAACACTAAGACTTTTTCCTATCTTGGAATTTTATTTGAACGTACGGGATTTTGGGCACAGGCAGTTTATCTGCCTTATCAAATTTTTGTAGGAAATTAGGCAGACGCCCGACAGTGGAACTACTAAATAAATATAAAGCAAAATGAGTAACTGTTGCCTCCTACGGAGCTGGTATATGGGGGTACGCGGATGTGGGCTCTATTCAGGTAGCTGAAAATATGTTTTAAGATTCTTGTTGATGGTCCCAAACAGTACCTCATCTTTCATATGCCACACAGAACTAGGGTTGCTTCATCTAGAAGATATTCTAAAATTTCAACCGGTTCTGCTGTACCATAGGATATGGACTACAGAGGAAACAAAGTTTAATCGCTGGATTCTAACAGATTGCATGGGCTTGGATGGGGTGAAACAAGTTAGATGGCTGTCATATGTTAAATCCTTTTTATATAATTTAGGCCACCAAGAATTTTATGATGATCCCCCTACTATGAACAGGATATCCAGGAAAGACCTTAAAAGTTACTGTCTAAACTTCTTGAGTGAAAAGAGATTATGTGTGGAAATGAATAAAATTACGGTGCAAGCACACAATCTCACATTAACAACATTTAGAATGCAGCCGTATCTATGTTTGATAACATGTAATTATGACAGATTTTTATTGATGCGTCTTCGCCTGGGTATTTTGCATAGATCATTAGGCTTTCCTGATATAAATGACTGGTCAAGAGAGCTAGGTAAATGTCCATGTGATGATATTTCGGTACAGTCAACTATACATGTGGTATTTTTTTGCAAATTTTACTCTGTACAGAGAAAATTATGGATTATTCCTGTTTTAAAAGCATATGATATGAAGCACTGTCGCCCAACATTTATGGCCCTACAACAGAATTTGTAATAGCTTCTGTAACTGTCTTCTTAAAAAATATTTTTAAGTTCAGGAAATCAATTATGATGGGAATATATGAGAAATGAAATAATGAATATGTATTCGGTCCATTGTCTTTTTTCTGTAAATATTATTAGGGGCTTTTTAATAATTTAATATGTTTTTATGTGCTTTTATGGTTATTGATGTAACTGAATAAAGTGTTATTGACTTGACTTTACTATTAAAACCAGACTACTAGTTCGGTAGTCCTGTGTACAGACACTGATGCTTGTACAGAGGGCATTGTCCTACACACCTCACAAAGGAATGATAGCTGGTACTGCAGCCACCACCCACAGAGCTTGTTCGATGGGCAAGTCAAACGTATGCATTGAAAAGGCATGTTGTTCTTCAGGCATAAATAAGAATGCGTAAGAAAGCACGGTTTGCAAGTAGAAGGCGTCATTTGCCTACATATCCCCAATAATTATGAGTTTACAAATGCATTCAAGACACCTAGAAAATGAACTGGTTTTTTTTTCACCTGGTTTTTTTTTCACCAAAGGAAAGCCAATGTTGTTGTCTCTTTTCCCTCTAGTAATATTGCCCGCCTTGATCCTGTCGACAGTTTAGACCTCACGGTTAATTCGTTTTAAAGCTTGAGACACCAGTTCTGCACCTGAGTTCTGCCATAAAGCAGATTTTCTAACAATGGCAGCTTGACAAATATAATCGTATTTCTATTTTGCATAAACAGTCGTTCACAGTTTGTAAAGCAGCTTCTGTGCACGCTTTGCTGTGCACATTCATGTGAGAATGGCTCAAGCACAAAATACTGGCGGCAGATTTTAGTAATCCTATTCCCAGAGCCTGCCCTTCATCTCAGCCAAGAGAATGGCGATGCATCCAGGGGCATTGACATATCATTGTTTTAAAAGTAAAATTGACACATGAATACGGAGTTATGCTGCACTGCTGAGCATAAAGTGTCCTCAATGCATAGTGTTCATCTTTCCAGTTACAGATAAAGTGCTGCCAGGGATTTTCGGAGCTGCTGCTTTGTACTGTTGCAGCCAAGCTGAACTGGTTTAAAATAACAAGTTCTTCCTCAAATGTATTATATTTTGAGTAATGGGGTATTTCAATGCGTTTATGAGTATTTAATGTTGAATGAGGGGCAGGTCCGTGTTTGCTGTTCTCAGAGCCTTCCCATCAGCCTCTGAAGTATACCTTGTCTTATCGTTGTGAGTAAGTAATTGTCAGCAGTTTGTCAATTTTGTTACAGAGAATAATCTTTATGAACAGCCTTCATTTAAGTCAACCTTGACAAATAAATTGGCTCTAATGCTTATGAATAAAATAAATCCCATTGGTTTGTTGGATTATATTATCATATTTTTGTAGACACGGTTGACAGACCCAAAATAACAAAGTTCTTTTTGTTTAGCTGTGGACTATAAAAAATAAGCAGCCAAAGGGAACTGTTGACAGCAATACATTTCTAATGCTTTAGGAAGCACTGCCATCCATAGCTCAAACGAGTGCCGTCAGAGCCAAAATACCTCATTTGTTTTAACTGTATCTTCTCAATATATTTGGCTGTATGTGAGGAGAGTGGATGGGTTTGTGGTTCAGCATGGGTTATTCTGTGTGTTAACATTTTGGGCTATAGGGTGATTGATTTCTATGTAGCTGTCTGCATAACCATACATAGATTCACTATTACTATTATAAATCTGTATATGAATGTGTGTGTTGTGTTGTGTTACTGTCTTTGTGGGGACTTGGGTATGATAACACACTTGTACTGTGGGACTTGATTGCACTGTGGGGATCTGAACCCAAGTCTCCACAAGGGAATGTCTTATAAATGATAAAAAATGACTTCAGAAAAGGGTTTGCCAATGTTTACAACTTTTAAAAAAATTGACCTTGTGGGGACCTGTGTTTCCTTATGTGTGTTTATGTTTAGCTCAGCTCTGCTGCCGTATGTGGTAGATCAGTGGTTCCCAAACTTTTGACTCCTGAGGACCCCCAGTAAGTCACTACTGGAAGCCGGGGACCCCCAAGCAATTTTTACTATTTAAATTTCAAATATTAAAACAGAAGTCCGTGAAAAATACACAAACAAGTGCATATCAAACAAATACTCTACTAGCTAAAGATTTTATTATTTTATATTGAAAAAAATTGAAAAAATCTAAAAAGATTTTAATGGGAAAGTTGGTGCTGCAACTTGGCGACTAACTTTTCAATGTTTGCTTTTATTTTGCGGTGTGAGGCTCCTGCTTCTGCCAGGGCCGTACTGGAAACCCAAGGCAGCCCTGACAAATGTTGTCCCTCCACTGTGCGCACCAAGTGTAGCGAGTGAGCCTGACCACTACAAAGGGAGCTTTGATGGGCTCTCTCCCCCCCAATAAAATTTGGAAAAAATTGTGCATTTCACATACATTTGTCATTATATATTGAATTGTATTAGCTTTTAAAGCATAGTAAATGATGACCTTACTGTGTAGCAGGATACAACGATCTTTGTTGGGGCTCGTCAATGAATCCCTCACTATCACCCTCCAACAGTGCCTCTTATCTCTCCATAGCTCCTATGTCACATGAATTGCATTTTTTTCATAGCATCTCTCATGCCAGTGTCGGGCAGAGACAATGAATAATACATGTGCAAATCAGTGTATAGAAAATGTTCCATAAGGAAAAGGGAACTTCAGATTCATGTAATCTATACCTGTAGGCATTTTTTAAGAGTGGTTGGTCTCGAGAAGCACAAACTCAGGATTCAGAACATAACAGTGGTTAGCATTGAAGTTAATAATAAGAATTTATTTCTACCCAAATAAACCTTTATTAGCAGCATCAGGATAATGAAAGACTGAGAGAAAACATAACTTACTACCTTTCACCATGCTGTTTGAATGCAGCTCTTTGATGGCAGTTCATAGATCACTGTGCTAGTTTACAATTGTAACTTATGAACTGCACAGTAAGAACAGAAGCTCTGTGACAAAAGTCGTAACCCACTGAGCTATGCACATAAAATATTGTTTTTTTAAGTGCATGGTACATGTTCTTTGCAGCAGGCATATTAAACCTCTGTGCTTCCTTAGAGGAGTCAAAGCTGCCAATAAACAAAACTCCCATCTCTCTCTCCAGCAGGTACATTAATCACCAGAGTTTTCTTGACGCTTTTATTGTAGCTTTGAAAACTGCTGATTATACAAGGAACTTTGCAGTGCTTTTAAAACTGCTGCCTGGGGACCCCCTGGGAATGTGTCACGGACCCCTAGGGCTCCACGGACCCCAGTTTGGGAACCACTGTGGTAGATGGTACTGCAGTCTTATACACTCCACAAAAATGTTAACACACTTTATGGTATCAGCATTAAAAAACAACACTTCAATGAATACGCACCATGTCTATCAGAATATGTTATACTAAAATATGATGTTTTAATGTCATGCAACTCTACCTCTGTTTTTTTAATCAAGTTATAAATTGTATGCTTAATATTAAACAATTAGATCTTTCTTTTGTTGATTACCAATACTTGACAGGTTTCATATTTGAAATTGCAAAGCATATCAGCATATCTTGCCTCACAGAGATTGTGTGTGATCATGCAGAAGCTCTAACAGGGATGTTCTGTGATCACATTGAAGTCCTCAAATGGGTAGTGTATTAAAATATTAAAGCCTGTAAACAGATCATGTGTGAACATATAGAGATTGCCATAGGGATATTGTGTGATCATATTGAAGACCTCACAGGACAGAGGAGAGGACAAAATGGTGTGTGATCAATTCATTGTAATTCAATTCAATTAATAATTCTTTATTTATTAGATAGATATCCATAAAAAATGTATGTGATAAAACATACATGAAATACAAACATAGGTAATTACATGAGACCTGACAGCTTTAAAAAATCATCGACCACTCCATTCCCCTGGAGATCACTATCTTCACAAGGCATTACCAACGCCTGAGGCATAATTTGATATTCCACTTAACCCTTAATCAATTTCCTACACCTCACCGCTGCTTTAAAAAAGCATAAACTCTATGCCAGGCATCAAGATTGCTTAAAAGTTGAAGACAAAACAGTGCGTCCCTGCACTTCCTAAGCCTCAGAGACTTTAAAATCGGCTTTATGCAAAAGATGAAATAAAGTTTGTTAAATTTACAAAAAAGCATAAAGTGCATCATAGTCTGCTCTGACAGTCCATCACAGGGGCAAGCTGGTGTTGGCATCCCCTGAAAACTGTAAGTACCAGAAAAACTCCAAAGCCGCTCCACTGTGCCAGCCTTAAAGTGAAAAAATAAAGATCTCTCCCAACCAGAAAGAAGTTTTGATAAATACAGTACAGGACCCATGGGTGCAAATAACGCAAGATACTCTTTCATGGAGGTTTTGCCGGACTCAGTTTGCCATCTCTGCAAGTGGCAAAAGTCTCAAAAATGAAGCTTCACCATCGTCTCATCAGATTTTTTTAAGGTGACTGGTGCATCAAATTTATGTGGAAGGCTCATTTCGTAAAAATTATGATGTACATAAGCCAACCAGGGGATTGAAAGGGCCTTGTCCAGTTTAAGGCAGTCTTGAATGATGTTGTTAAAACTAGCCTCGGTACTGACCCGCACACTCACCCAAAGTAAATGCGGTGCCAACTTGATTTTGTCAGAAATATACTGAAGCTTGAGCTTTGAGTGGAAAAAATGGTGAGAACTTGTGGGGTGCAGATGCAGGAGCCATCTACAAATGTAGTTTTCCTCGGTCTGCAGGGTAGTAACATTGTGGTCTCCCCAAATCACAGCACCATACAATGCCTCAGATACACACTGAGAGTTAGCAATATCAGAAAAATGAAACTGTCCCCCTTCCTGCAGCCTGGGGCAAGTTGAGTAATGCTCCAGCCAAACTGCTGTGCTTCAGGCTTGAGGAACTAGCCAGTGGCTGCCAAGAATCAGAACTATTAAAAACAACCCCCAGATAGCTAAAATCACTCACACTGCTGAGTGAATGGACTTCACCATTAATCTAGATATATTTTTCTTTCCTGGCCCGCAAGCTAAAATGTGTAATTTCCCATAATTTGTGACCAAGTTCTGCTCACTCATAAAACATATAAAGGATTCCTTCAACATGCGTAAAGCCCTTGGGGTCCGCGCCATAACTGCGCCGTCTGCTTAAAGCAGCGACAGTACAGAAACCTGTGAAATCTGCAGAATTTCTCTAATGGCTTTGACCAGAGTGGAACCAAGTTATTGATGTAAATAATAAAGAAGTTGTGGGGCTAAAAGCCATCCTTGGTGCACCCCGCGTACTAGGGGAAGAGTATCAGACAGTTCTCCAGCCAGGCCAAACCAAACCTTCACTTCTAGGTTCTCATGGAGGACATACAAAAAGTTCACTAAGGGCACCTCAACCCCAAAATCCAAAAACTTCAGCCAAAGTTTAGTTCGCTTAACAGAGTCAAGTGCTGTAGACAAGTCTATGAAAGATAGGCAAAGTGGACTGCACTTAGTAGTGGTACACTTTCCAATGATAAAATTCAAATGTAGGCAGTTCCCCACTGTACCCTGCCCCTGGCAAAACCCAAACTGAAAGGGACACCAAGTGTTGTTAAGATTAGCCTATGATTTTAAACAATTACATTTTACCTGTCAAATTATCTTGGCCATGCTGTTTATAAGAGAATTTAGGCAGTAGCATTTGGGTGACTTATGGTCCCCTTTTTGAAAATGGGCACTATTGTAAAAAGAGATCAATAATTTGTAATCCTACCTGAGCATTGGGTGTACCCAGCCCTAGTTCTGATCTCTCCCCCCTCGTGAGATTCCTATGGATGGCTAGGATCCCCCCCTCCAGGGGAGCACGTGCTGCTATTTCCAATTGAGGATTGCCTTGTGGGTTTGTTTTGTAGTTGTTGTTCTTTAAGTTTAAAATGGAACCGTATAGGGGGGTCAGGACAGTGTGGCTCGCAACGATGTTACCTCCTGTGCATGCTCGGCCGCAGCACCATGTGTTCTATAAATGTGTATCATATGCTCCTTTCACTGCTAGCGGCCGGCCGGAAGGTTGTAGGCCCATATTTGTATATTTTTGAGTCTTGTAATAAACGGTTTCAAAAAAAAAAAATAAAAAAAAAATAATAATTTGTAATCCTATTGCATAGGGAGTTATTGAAAACATTTGTTAACAAAGGCTCCAGGTGTCTATGTTACACTTAATAAGGTCTATAGGGACCTATCCCGTCCAAAAGCCTCTCCATTCAGCGTTTGCCTAACAGCATGGATTGAAGGGTGACAGACGTTATAGGTGAATGATATAGTTCGCTTCTTAACTGTTCCCTTAAGCACTCATCCTCCATCGAGTGGTAAATAGCACTAAAGTGTGTAATCCAGTCTGAGCCCGGGACATTGACATTCAAATGGGGATTTGGAGGAGCTTGCCTTTGTTTGATCTTGTCAACCATGTCTCAGAAAATCTTACTGCTTTTAGTGAGCGACACACTTTCCAGGAGCTTCCATGTGTGTGTGATCATATTGAGGGGCAAAGGAGTACTCCTTCCACAGTTCTGTGTTACCAACTTGATGTTCCCTTAGTGTTGCTGTGTGATCACTTTGGCAGACCCACAGGCACAGTGTATGATCATACTGAAACCTTCACATGGCTGCTGTGGGATCATACTAAAACCTTCACAGGGATGGGGTGTGTTCGTATTGAAGTCCCTAGAAGTATGGTGTGTAATCATATTGACGTGTCCACATGGATGCAGGGATGGTCTGTGATTATACTAAAGCACTCACAGGCATAGTATAGTGTCATTTTAAAGTCATTTTAGGGGAGAGGATGTAGCCTTACAGCTAGAGCGACGATGTCGAAGCTGGGGAACCGGGTTCGAGTCTTGGCAACGACGCTCAACATCCTGTGATTCTGGGCAAATCACTTAATCTCCCTGTGCCTAACAAAAGTGAATGTGTCCTCATGTAACCAAACTGGTGCTATGTAAAGCACTCTGATACCAGATATCTTTGGGTCTAGTTTGCGCAAACATTTGCAAAGGCTTCTGTGTTGTAGATATTGTGTGATTATAGGAAGGACCAAACAGGGAAGATGTGTGAATATATTGATATTGTCACTGGGTTGTTGCATGATCATATTGAAGCTCTCGTGGGCATGGTGTCTTATTGTACTGTTGTCTGCACAGCGGTGATGTGTCATAGCAAAACCCCAAAGAGATGATGTGTTATCATCTTGAAGTCCCACACAGATAGTGTATTCTCTTGTTAAAGTCCTCATAGAGATGATGAGTAATCATATAAAAGTCCCCACAGGGATGGTGTGTGATCAAATTGAAGCCTTCACATGGATGTTGTGTGATCATACTGAAACCCACACAAGAATGATATGGTCATATGGAAATCCTCACAAGGATGGTGCGCTTTCATAGTGAAGCCTTCACCAGGATCTTGTGTGATTATATGTAAGCTCTCATAAGTAAGACGTGTCATCATATTGAAGTCTCTACATGACTGTAGGATGATGTTTGATCACATTGAAGCCCGCACAGGCATAGTGCATGATCATGCTGAATCCTCCACAAGGTTCTATGTTATCATCTTGAAGTCCCCACAGGGATGGTGCATGATCATATAGAAGTCCCCATGCGGACGGTAAGTGATCATATTGATGTCCCCACAGGGATGGTGTGTGATCATTTTTAACTTCCCACAGTGGAGTCTGATTATCTTGAAGCCCAGACATGTTTTGTATTGAGGTCCTTGGGCCTTATGTAGAGTTTGGTGGATGGAATACTCCATCACAATTGAGGCAGATGACCCATCTGCGGTATTATAAATAGGGGTTGTAGGAAATTCTGGTAATTTGCTTTTCCTTATTTACACAAAAGTAATGCTAAATTATGAAAAATTTTAATCCATCAATTAGCATATTATTTGCCAGCGTAATATGCCCTTGCATCAATTCTTTGATGAGGAACGCAGTTCCTGCCAAAAAAAGTGTGAAAGATACAGTTACGATAATAAATAATAATAAAAGCAATTTGTAGAGTGCGCAGCTACCCCAAATGGGGTGTCCCGGCGCTAAATAGACAGTGATCAAGGCAGAGGGCAGCGCTAGACTAGTCATTCCGATTAAAAACCCAGGTCTTCAAGGCCCATCTGAATTCCTGTTCGGACTGCATCATGCATAGGTGAGGGGGAAGGTTATTCCAACATTTGGTGCACCCACTTCGAATGTTCTGCCTCCCAGTCTTGCTTTCACAAAGCGCGGTGTGGCAAGAAAGCGTTTGTGATTGGACCTTAGAGGTCTGTCTTGTTGATAGGGGCGGAGTCTCCTTCTCAGATACATAGGCCCTCTCCCGTTGTCTGCTCGAAAGGCAAATGTCAGTGCCTTAAATTCAATCCGCTTGGCTATCGGTAACCAGTGCAGTTGTCTGAGGTACGGAGAGATGTGGTGTCGGAGCGGGACCCCGCAGGTCGGTCGGGCTGCCGCATTTTGAATGATCTGGAGTCTATGGCTCAGTCCAAGCGGCAGACCCAGGTACAGGCCGTTCACATAATCAAGATGGGAAGTGATTAAAGCATGGACCACGGTTTTGCGGGTTGAGTCAGGCAGAAGGTTTATACATTTCCTGATGGTTTAAATTTTGCCAAAACAAACCACCGAAACCGATTGTACATGGGTCGTAAGGGACAGATCTTTGTCCCACCTCACACCCAGATTTTTGACCGAGTCCTTCGGGGTGGGAGCATCGCCCACTTCCGATGGCCACCATACATTGGACGGGGGAGGGGTGGCTTCATTAAATAACAAAACCTCTGTCTTGTCCACATTGAGTTTTAGGCAATGGCGGTTCATTCAGTCAGCGATATTTTTGAGACATTCTTTTAGTGGGTCAAAGGTGGAATCTGATACTCCGCTAAAAGAAAACAACAGCTGAGTATCATCAGCGTAGGAAGTCACCTAAATCCCCATTTTGGTGATAAGCTCCGCCAAGGGTGTTAAATAAACATTAAAGAGAAGCGGGCTCAGGGCCGAACCCTGGGGTACCCCCCATTTCAGAGGTTTGGCGGGCGAATTGAAGGGGTGGGTCAGGAACTGTTGGTTTCGGCCATGCAAAAAAGATGTCAACCAATTCAGAGCTGTACCCTGGATGCCTATGTCCTTCAGGCGGTCTAATAAGATGGGATGAGACACAGTGTCGAATGCTGCAGATAAATCTAACAGCACCAACATGGCCTTAGCGCCTCTATCCACAGCCCAGCGTATGGAATCCACCATTTCAATTAGAACAGATTCTGTACTAAATCCAGGGCGAAAGCCGGACTGAGACTCATGTAGGAGGTTATTAGACTCACGCTGCCAATTACTGGTGTACTCATTTCTCTAAAACTTTCGCCGGGGCAGGGAGCAGGGAAATCGGCCTATAGTTGCTGGTGACTTCGGGGTCGGCATTGGCTTTCTTCAAGATCGAAAGAAGAAAAGCATGCTTCCAAGCTGAGGGAAAAACACCCTGTCTAATAGACAAATTCCAGATGGTATTTAAGTGGGGGTTGAGACACTCAACAAGGGAAATGTATAGTTTGGCTGGCCATGGGTCACCCGGGGACCCAGATTTGCATTTCTGAAGCTCTGTCAGCGATGCTTCCATGAAGATCTCAGCAAAATCTGAGAAAACTCACATAGGAGTCTGCTCAAGTTCATGAGCATATGTCATCCCAGAGAGAAAGGGAACTCCTGGGAAGGAAGTATAAATCAGAGCGATTTTTTCCTCTTTCCAGTTGGCGCAAACAACAGCCCCTTGCATTCTTGTTTTTCGCATGTTACAACACTCCTGTGCTATAATTTTGCCATTTATGGCAGCATAAAATATGTGATATTTCATATTGGCACAGCTTCAGGAAAGTCACGTAACACGCGTAACACAAGATTTCACAATTACCCATGACTACTTACAAATGCATTTTAGCCTATGGCATTTGATTTATGGAACATGGGATATTCTCCACATTTTCCGTCTGCTAAACTCTAAGGGTCATATTCCAGAACTGGACTTTGCAGTATGTTTAGTAGTACTACTCATGTAATACAAAATGCTATTCACAAACACACAAGCAAAGACATCTGCCTTTCCTATCTTTTCTATTCAGAGATTCTACCCTATTGTATAGATTTCCTCCACGATTGCAGATATCTCCGCACCAATTGGGGAGATCTCTTCAAAACTAAGACTACTTTTTATTAGTATATGTGGGAGGGATAGGGAGTGGCTGGAAAAGGGGTAATACTTACTACTTAATGTTAAGGATTTAGGGAGGGCTAAGGAAATGATTAGAAAGGGACAGACATCCTGCCACAAAAGAGTAAGCCCATTGCTATCCACAAAAGAGTAAGCCCATTGCTATTGACAAACTGCACTTCTAAATCTATTACACACAAAAAGGTTTCAATGCAGTCATAAATATGCTCCAGCTCAGACCAGGAGTAAGTACAACACTACAAATTACCAACCAATGGAAAATAACAGAGACTTAAAATAAAATCCCTTAGGAATTAATGTGGAAAGAAATTAGTATATGCTGATCTTTAAAAGTATTTATCTAATTTTATTTAATAGTTTTGTAGTACATGTTAAACAAAAATAAACATTTTACTAACTCTTTAAACAAATAACTTTGCATAAATTAAATATATTTAAATAATTTCATTTTTACTACACTTTTAAGATAATAGTGCTGTAATGTTTTATTTGCTCTAGGTTACATTAATATTTAACATTTTTTGTCAAAATTATTTTAATGTCTAAGAAACATTTTTACTTTTCTCTATAATTTGCCAGAGAAAACTCTCTGCCCTGTTGTTGAAGACCTCTGCCTATGTGTGAAAAGTTACTAGTAGTAACAGTATGCCCATACATTTGGCACCACCCCCTGGTTTCAGGGTGTGAAGTTATTTAAGTTAACACTTTGGAGTCATTTTACACGAGTAAATCTATATGTGCAAAGTTAGCTTTGCGAATAGGCCACAACCTAAGGCCCTTTATCAATACAGCCCTGGTCCGGCGTTAATTATATCATACTCTGAGATCCACATATATCTTTGCCAGTGCACCCTACATCTGCTATGTTGATTAAGGAGGCCCACATAGAACTCGACCAATAAACTTCAGCTGGCCTTCATACTGTTACATACCTACCTCTCTTGTACACACTTTGCACATAATTCTAATTCCCTGGACATCTTCTAAGGTCCAAGCATATTTTACATGAAATAATGATTTCCTACTCACTCTGGAACACTACATTGCATGCCACTCACAGTCCAAACTTTCATCTCATAAAAATCGTACATACCTGAATGACAACAGCCTTCAGTTCCATGCACCAAAGGAGAACCACAGTTCAAACGTACTCACATAGTTAGAGATACCAAGATAAACCCATAGAATTAAAATATATGAGGTGATTTTTGGAAGCGTGACTTCTTGTGGTTTGCATGTTCTACGAAATTAAGTGAGCAACTCAGGAACTTAGTAGAACATTTTTTGGGGGCAGTCATAGTATCCCACAAATTTCCACATCACATGGCCGGGAGGACCCCCATTGAATCATACAGCTAGTTTTTTTTTTTTTAATAAGCCACACATTCTTGTGAGCTTACACACTTGTCTCACTTGAGGGGACACCACCGAATTTATATACAACTGTTTTTTTGTTTGTTTTTTTGTTGCCTTTCTGTGGATTTGCACCTATGCCACACTTATGTGCATCCCAAACAACACACCTGGGTGTTTTTGGAAGCAGTGCATGCACCCACAAAATGCAGTTCTTGGAAATTGGTTTTGTTCATTTGCTGCTTTCATGTGTAACCCGCAAAGCAGTAATAAAACTGTTTAATACTGCAAGCAGCTGCGCTTTAACTCATTCATATGGTCTGATTCACAAAGGTAAACTTACACATTTGTGCAAGTTTACAATTGATTGCTATTTACAAAGGTGTTTTATCAGTAGTATCTGTACGACTGTGGAATCTCGCAACATAAAAAGATAGGATAATCATATCTTTTTATGTGCAGAGACTCAGCAGCCTTAAAGATACTACTCGTAAAATACCTTTGTGTGAACATCAAACAATCGTAAACTTACACAAAAGTGTAAGTTTACCGTTGTGAATCAGGCCCTATGAATCTTATTATAACTTCTGTTTTTTCAATTGTGCACTTCGCTTGCCTGGATACCATAGGAGAAATAATGGAACTTGCATTTTTGTTTTGTAAGTTGTGCCTCCGCTTTTGTATGCATTTTTGCTCCTCATAGATGGGAATTTATGCCAAGACCCTCAACACTAGATTTTTTATGAAACTATCCTTTCTTGTGAGTTGCGCCCTCATTTAACTGGGTAGATAATAAGGATGTTTAATTCAACTTGAAGGCATTACCGCTTCAGTGTGCTCTATCACCATCCTGGGGCAGACTCCATAAAATTGTACAACTGATAGTTGTGAAACCTATGCCATCCTTTGCTGCATGCCGTGGACTATTTTAGGGGTTTGGAAGCCACGCCTATGATTGGTTTTGTTTCTTTGCCTCTTGGAATGGATCTCACAGTTTTCAATACATTTTGTAATTTTAGAAGCTACACCTCCGCTTGGTTTACCCTGTGACACTTTTGGATGGAATCACGGTTGTACTGGCTAAAATCCTCCCTGCTGAAAGTTAGACTCAGCAAGGCATCCAGCGCACTTACTTCAATTTCAAGTGCCTAACTGTTATATTATATGTATTTTTTTAAAACCTTAAACTTGCGCTGTTTTTAAAGTTTTCTCTCTCAGCCTCCCTGCTAAACCATCCCCGTTCTGTCAAGGCTTGTGTCGCTTGAGTGGAGGGACTTGCATTGCAGAACGCACTCACAGCCACCGGAAGTGAGTCTTATGCCGGTCGCCAGTTAGCGCTCTAGATGCTGCTGCCTCTCTTCCCCTTCCCTCCCACCCTTCACAAACCAGGAAAGAGCGTGGACGCACAGCTAAAACCCTCGCTGCTGAAGTTTGGACGTGGCAAGGCATCCAGCACACTTACCTTAATTTCAAGTGCCTAACTGTTGTATTATGGATGTATGACATTACAACGCGTGTTATTACAACGCGTGCAGTAACATCGCATGCATTACAACGCATACGATGTTACAACGCAATGCCATTACAACGCAAGTCTTTACATCGACTTGCGCTAGATGGCGTGCTAACATTAGAAAAGTGTAATTTACTATTCCAACTCCAGTCCACTTAACAGTAGGGAAGGTGTTGGGATAGTAAACTGCACTATTTGTAATGTTAGCACGCCATCTAGCGCAAGTCGATGTAAAGACTTGCGTTGTAATCAATCAATCAATCAATATGAACTTTATTCGGATAAAAACAACATATCCATAAAAGTGCAGTTAAAAAACATTATTTACAGTTGGACATAGAAGAAATTAGTCCGAAATCATAGAATTACGAAAACGTACAGCCATTTTTAAAAAGGATCCAACTCGGAAACATAATTCATCATTATCAATTGCAAGCATCAACTCATAGGCTATTTTATAATCAGTTACGCATCGGGATTTAAAGTACGGAATCAGAAATTTTTTCGTGAGCGGTAAATAGAAGGAACAAAAGAATGAGAAATGTAACATTGATTGTTTCAGATTGTGGGTACATGGACAGGGGGTGTGATCAAGGTTCAGAGAATAGCCAGTTGGAAAAGACAGTAAGTATTTCATGGTGTCGGTCCTTAACCTGAAGAATAGACCCCGTTCCCAACAGCCAACAGGTTTTAAGAGATATGTAGGCATTACTGTGGATACATGCTCTATTCGCATATATCTAGCAACTGAGGTTTTATTACGTTCAGCTGCTAGCCTAGTTTCTTTATACGATGCATAGAGTAGTTTTTCCACAGTTTTCATGCTTGGGGGGTTGTGGGCTAAAGGGTTTATAAAAAGATGTTCCAAATTCAGGCTAATTAAGCTTTTGTGGACTCCGGCCAACCATGATATGACCAGCCCTCTGTCACATTTTAAACAATCCAGGATAATTTCCCTAGTCAGTTGTGCGGCCGGGTTTTTCCAAATCCTAAGCCAGAATAATGTCGGGCGTGCCTTAATAAAATCCTCTATATAGGATAAGTGAAGCTCGCCGTGACAAGCATATGTAGATGAGGAAAATGGGGCACCCAATATTTTGCGACAAAACCTGTTCTCTTCTCGTTGGATAGGTGAGCTGGCAGTGTTCCCCCATACCTCTGCGCCGTACGTAACGGTTGGAATGCATTGTTGTCTGTAAATTTTGACAATAGCAGGCACTACCTCTATGTTTTTGGGTTTGGGTAGCCTGAGAATTGTATTAATAGAATTAATAAATTTCCTATTGCAATGGGCAATGTGATCATTCCACAAACCGTTAGATGCAAAGACCTGGCCCAGATACGGAAAAGTGCTGGTGCTAGACAATCTGGTAGAGTTAGATACAATAGAAAGGTTAAAATACTTCTTAGTCCCACATGACATTAAAAATGATTTCTTAAAATTAGTACACAGATCTAATGTTGCCATAAATTCCACAAAACCGTTGACCAAAGCTCTCAGGGCATTAGGGGTACGCCCCATTAGCACAGCATCATCTGCATAAAGCAGCGCGGGGATTTTATTCCCGTCGATGCAATGGCATTACAACGCATGCGATGTAAAGGCTGCGCGTGGTAAAAACCGCATTGTAATGGCTGTTCCCCTTGTATTATATCTATTTTTTAAAATCTTTAACTTGCGCCGGATTTAAAGTATTCTGTCTCACCTTCTACCTTCCCTGCTAAGTCGTCCCCATTCTGCCACGGCTTGTGCCTCTTGAGCGGAGGGACTTGCAATGCAGAAAGCACTCACAGCTGCCGGATGTGAGTGTTATGCCGCTCGCCAGTTAGCACGCTGCTGCCTCTCCTTCCCCTCCCTCCAGCCCTTAATAAACCAGGAAAGCATTTGGACGCTCAGAGGAGGCGTGCAGCGGCACACCAAAGGCAAGACCGTCTGCCCCGTCCACACCTGGCTGCCATCAGCCTCCGGAACCCATGCCCGTTTTCCCCTCTGCCTCCTTCTCTACTCATATCCACCTCTATCTATTTGTTCACCTTCATTCTTGCCCATAAAAATGGCAGTCCAACACTACTCGACTGAAGAACTCAGGGCACTAAACAAACTACACTGGGCAAACCCCCTGAGAGGTTCACGGCAACCTCCCCACTATCACTTCCTCCCAAAGAAGAAGCGGAAAATGTTCCATCCGAACCCCTCCCACACCATAAACTGCGTTCGACAAACTCAGCAGGTTGCAACTTTGCTGATCAACCTAAACAATTAACAGGGCTTTATTGTAATGCTCGTTCAATTCCAAGACTTGCTCTTGAGATATGGAGCCTGCTAGACTCCTAAAAGCCAGATTTATGTTTCATCACCGAAACCTGTCTCCATGAGTCTGCCCTCCCTCATGTTGTAATCGCCTTCCCCCTGGAGTATCTGCTGGTCAGACTTAACAGGAACAATAAGAGAGGAGGCGGCCTAGCAATTGCCTTTAGTGTCTGCTCTAAGATTAGCATACTTGAAACCTTTATCTCGGAATGGGGTGAACTCTGTATCTTCAGAATGGAGAACTTTACTAAGGGAACCTGGAGAGGTGCCTTAGTCTACTGATCCCCTGCACCAAAATTAATTTTACCAACCACTTGATTGAGACTATTGTACCACATGTACTAGCAGACAACAACTTTCTCCTTTTCAGCAACTTCAGTTTTCTTGCAGAAATTTCATCTGACACCAACACCTGCCAACTGATTTCCAGTCTTAACACACTGGATCTACAACAATTGGTAACTGGGCCCACCCATTCAGCAGCCCATACCCTTGACCTCCTGTTCACCAATACACCCTATATCAAAGTGAGGCTCCTGTCCCTGTACTCTGGTCAGACCATTACTTATTAAAATTCTCTTTACACCCTGTCTTTACTCACAGTAACTCCAGCAGAGAACAGAAATGGAGCAAACCCTGGAAGAAAGTCAGCCTAGCCACTTTCTTACCCCACTTTAGCTCCCCGCCACTCACAAACACTGATAACATAAACCTTGCAGTTGACACCTTTGAGAAGGCAATCAGTCTGACCCTCGACATTATCGCTCCCTTGACTAAGGTCAAATTCAAGCATAAAATGTCACCTTGGTTCACTGAAGCTTTAAAAACCAACAAACTGGCCAGTAGGAAAGCTGAACGAAAATGGAGGAACTCTAAAAGTATTGAGGACAGGCAGGCCTATAAACTTATATATAGACGCTACCTTGACAACATCAAATCAGTTAAAAAACCTATATAGGTAACAGAATTAACAATGCCGCCAATTCAAACAAAGAAGTTCACAAAATATTAAAAGAATTCACTAGTCCCTCCTCCTGCCAGTCTGAATACCCTGCCTTCAAGGACTGGATGGACACACTATCCACCTTCTTCAAGGATGCGATTAGAACCATCCATAGTCTCTTTCCTAATCAGATGTTTGAATATCATTACGACTGGTCAGACAGCGATCATACACCTACCTTAAATTCTCTGAAATAATTTACCAAATTTACCCAAGAAGATGTCAGTATTGGCCGTTCTAAGGTCAAATCAGGCTTTCCTGCCGACCCAGTCTCACCTCACACCCTGCACTTCTCAAAAGCCTCACTGACCTTTTCAATGTATACTTAAGCTGCGCAACTGTTCCCATAAAATGGAAAGCAGCCAGGGTCAAACCTATCCTAAAAAAAAACTACCACCGACCCTAAGGAACCAAACACCTATCGGCCCATCTGTCTTCTCCCTTTCTTTGGGAAAGTCTTTGAGTCCTTAATCAATAAGCAACTTTGAACCATCCTAGAGAGCCATGAATTGTTGGACCCTTCTCAATCAGGGTTCCGGGCGGCCCAGAGCACTGAAACATCGCTGATAGAGGTAGTAGAAAATATAAGACTTTCCCTGGACATTGGGCAGTCAGCCCTGCTGGTCCTACTTGATCTATCAGCTGCTTTTGACACAATCTCCCACAGGACTCTAGTGCATCGACTGTGGGAGATGGGAGTCAGGGCAACTGCCTTTAGGAGTTACTCAACTGATCGTACGTCGACGGTACAAACTGGTACCCTCATCTCTCATAGCCAGACAGTTGACAAGGGAGTTCTCCAGGGATCCATTCTAAGTCCCACGCTTTTCAATCTTTATGTGGCACCCATGGCAAGAGTTATTAGATTACATGGGTTCCACACTGTGTCGTACGCAGACGACACACAACTATTGATTACTCTTGGCCCAGATACAACTGACACCAAACTTAGATTCATAAACTGCATGACCAACATCAACTTATGGATGTAAACCAACCACCTGCAACTTAATGCCAGTAAGATGGAGATTATTTTCTATGGGAAGGCCCAAGAATTATGGTCCAGCGACTGGTGGCCTCCCAATCTTGGCCCTTGTCCTTCCCCTAAACTGGTGGTCCGCAACCTTGAAGTGATAACAAATTGTCCATGAAAGACCATGTTAACCATGTGGTGGGCATCCGCTGAGGATTAATGCGAAGCCTACGCAAGATCTTCCAATGGATCCCAGTTGAATCCAGGAAGCCTTTTATTGGACCCTATATTTTGCTGGCTTTAGAATCCTTTGTTATTTACCCCTGCTAACCACTAATAACATGTCTGTGCTCCCCCCTTCAACATGGTCCAATTGGCAATTTCCTAATTGATACATTTAATTTACTTATAAGTCCCTAAGTGTGCCCAGGGCCTGGAAGTTAAATGCCATAAGAGGACTGTGGCACTTATAGTGCCATCCACTACAGTGGCAGGGCAAACATGGCTTCAGGCCTGCCTTTGTAGTCTGACTGCTGCAGTTTTAAACCTGCAGCCCAACCTGTCAAAATGACGCTTTTTTATAGATAAATCCTCCCTTTTAAATATTAACATCCTATTTACCTATGTAAACCTTGTAGGTAGGGTGCATTGTATTTAAAAGTGTGACATGTCAAAAACTAATTTCACCCTGTCCCTATAGTTACAAGTCCCAAATTGCTATTTCTGCTGTGGCACGTCTAGCCATCCTATGTAGAAAGCCAATGTACACATTAAAATTCTAATCCTGTATCTGGGGAATGAGAGCAGCTAGAAAAATAAAGAAACAATTATTCTTCCAAAGTATTAAAAATCCAAATCAATGGTGCAGTCGGATTTTAAATAAACATTAAAGAAAAGTAACTTTTAGAAAGTTACTTATTTTCTTCCCTAAAGTTCCTTGGGGCTAATTTAAATTGACTCAGGTGCGAAAAGGGAGTAAAATACCACTCAAGATCAAAAAATAGGCAGACTTGAGTGGGCAGAGATGACTCATCTGAACTCCACAGCATATGCAGGGTTGAAGCAGGGGGCATCCTTTTTGACACTACACTGCCAACTTTTGCTTGACAGGTCTGCTGGGTTCACATCTTACACTTTGGGTGCACTTGAAAGGGAGAGCATGGGATGCTGAGACAATTCTGATGCATCCACGGTCTGGTACTTTAGTCCTACCAGACCTATGCTTCACGGTTTGTTGGTGTACAGTACCTGCAGTAAACTGGTTTTTAGTGTCAGATGTGGGAGGATACTAGGATTACCATAGTACACTCACCGCACACACTCCCACAATAAGAGCCCAAGTTTAGTATGGATGAAGACTTTTGCCAACTTCAAATACCATGACATTTGCATTTTGGGGCATTTTGCAGTAAGGGAAACAGGTGCTACAATGTTATGTTATGTTATGTTATAAGTTGCTTGTAGAGTGCACATACACCCAGGGGTTTCATGGCGCTGCTTGGGACATACCGGGACCAAGGGGGAGTTATTTGTAAGGTCTCGTGAACAGCCACGTTTTAAGCGATTTCCTGAATTTAAATAGAACTGTACAGGATCGGATCGCCAAAGGAAATGAATTCCATAGTCTAGTGGCCAGGTATGCAAATCGCCGTCCACCTTGTTGTTTCCTTTTGCAGGTAGGGCTGGTCAGTAGCTGAAGATGCATTGAGCAGAGGTTACGGGAGGGTATATATCTAGTTAAGAGGGTATTGATAAATTTAGGACTCTTGCCGTATAGTGATTTAAGGACCAAGCATCCTGTCTTAAATTTGGTCCTTTGAGATGTTGGAAGCCAGTGTAATTTCTTCAGTAAGGGTCTAGCAGATTGCCATCTAGGTTGTTGAAGGATTAGCCTGGCTGCCTGGTTCTGGACCATTTGGAGCCTCTTAGTGAGGTAGAGTGGCAGTCCTAGGAAGATTGAATTAGCATAATCCAAGAGTGATAGTACCAGAGCCATCGTTACCTGTACTAGTGCTGCATAAGTGAGCATGCGGCTGATCTTCCTAATTTTTCGTAGCTGATAAAAGCATTTAGAAGCCACTGAGCCTACTTGTGCTTTTAATGATAAGTCACTATCTATGATGACCCCAAGGCTTTTTACCGCGGTAGAAGGGGCTGGTGGAGAGCCAAGTTCCGATGGCCAATACTGTGGGCCCCAGAAGGTCTTACTCTTGCCTGTGAGTAATAATTCCGTCTTACTAGGATTAAGCTTTAAGTGATTTTGATCCATCCATTGACGGATATAGATCAGAGTGGTCTGAAATTCAGCCACTGACTTGGGGGAGTTATCAATAATAAAATTTAACTGACGGTCATCAGCGTAATTGAAGGTTGTCACGTTCATTTTTTTCAGTGATTGAATCAGGGGGAGAAGGTATAAATTGAACAAGTGGGGGGAAAGCGAGGAACCTTGTGGGACTCCACATGTTATTGTTAACTTAGGGGCTGTAAATGTAGCCAGGTGCACTGATTGGGTGCGACCTTTGAGAAAGGAGCTGATCCAACGAAAGGCTGAGCCCTGGATGCCAGCCTGTCTGACACGGTCTTCCAATATACTATGGTTGATCGTGTCAAAAGCGGCTGACAGATCCAATAGTACCAGGGCCAGTGGAATGTGCTCATCCGCTTTTTTATGTAATTCATCAAGAACTGCCAGTATCACTGATTCTGTCGAGTGGGCAGGGCGGAGGCCCGCCTGATGAGGATCCAGATAACCAGATAGTTCCAGAAAGCTGGACAGGCATTTTGCCACATAAGCTTCTAACACTTTTGCCAGGTAGGGGAGCAGGGAGATAGGTCGATAGTTTGACAAAATAAGTGGACAGGGCTGGGCTTTGAAGCTTTTATCCCTTTGGTTAGTACATGCTCAGAAATCACCCAAACCCCCCTAGCTGGTTCCAAGAATAAAAGTGGCCTCTCTAGGCACCCACTGCAGAACGCTTGCTGGACCTATGAAAGATAAGAAAAGGAATGGATCTGCTCTCTGTGACCTGGGAGGAGCCCTGAAGGACAGAACCTACTCAGTCTGGTACCCAGGACAAAACAGTGGACTCCAAGGTTCATTTGGCTACTTGGATATAGCAAGCTGCAAGAGGCATTTTACTGGAAGTGTCCAGCAGAAAGTAGTAACTGGACCTGGACTAGACCCTGCTGTTGGCCTCTGCCTGACACTTTGAGCAACTAATTGCCTCTCCTTAGGTCCTGGAGAGGCTTTAAAAGTATACTCCTATGTGGATTAGGAGATACAAACTAAGTACGAAGGTGAAATCTTTGACCACGATAAACCTGGTTAGTATGTCTGACTCACGTTTTATCCTGGTCACTTTCGAAGTGCACTTAGATCCTGATCTACCACAACCATTGACTATCATTGGTGTCTTGTGCATTTTGGTGTAATTTCTACCCAAAACTTTAAAACTTCAGATATTCGTTCCCCTTATTGGATTTTTTCATTTTGTTTATTACACTTTGCTCTAAGTTTCTAATTCGGTTTTGGATTTTTATTGTTTTCCATTTTGACTTTATTGCTGTTTTGCTACTGCATAAACATTGTGCACATATCCCTAAGTTGAGCCTGTCTGCTCTGTGAATTGTGGGGGATTACATTGATAAATGGTTTGCCGCTTATGAGGTGGCTTTGCAGATGTGTAGAGTACCAGAAGAGGACTTGGGGGCAAGGGGTAGTTTGTGGAAGCATTTGCGCTTTGATGGGAGGGATATTCTATTGACCCCAGCTACAGCTGACTCTGTTAAATAAGGCACCACAAAAACGCCCTCATTGCCAAAGTTGGTCTAACCTCAGAGAAGTATTACCTGAAGTTCAGGAATAGCCAGAAGCAGGCACACCAATCTTGGGTGGACTTTGTGGATGCCTCTGGCAAAGCAGTAGAAGGTTGGGTGGAGGCCAGTAAAAGATTATGATAGGCTGTAAAATGTGTTTATGCCCATCATGAGTAACTGCTTTACAGAGTTACTTCAGTACCTCATAGCTTGAAATAAATAGAGATGGGCGCCCCCTGATAAAGAGATCGGTTGCCGACCAAGACCAATAAAGTAAAAAAAATCTCACTTTGAAAACGTAATCAAAATGACATGAATTAATTCAGTCATTCACACCAATGATCCCTGTTCCACACTCAATTATACCCCAAGTTTCACCAAGGACAAGTCACACAAATGTTTAGAATTGGTTAGATTTTCAATATTGTATTTATGAACATCACATCACAATTAGAAATTCCTATGACATTTTGATCTGATCATATAATCAGTAATAATGAATTCCAATTTAAAACCCACAGTATACTATACAGTTAGAAAAACAATCACAGTTAAAATGTATGAATCAACAAAAAAAAATCGAAAAACACATAAGTCTTTGCATAATACTAACCTGTTCCAATCAATGTTCAAAATGCCTGATTTTCCATATAGTCAATCAATCAATCAGAGGTTGAAAAGCGCAGCTACTCACCCGTGAGGGTCACAAGGCACTGGGGGGAAGTGGGTGGCTCTGTTGACTGCTGGGGTCATCTGAAAAGCCAGGTCTTGAGGTCCTTCCTAAACTGGGTCAGTGTGGGAGATTGCCGGATGTGGAGGGGGAGTGTGTTCCAGGGTTTGACTGCGAGGTAGGAGAAGGACTTTCCTCCCGTTTTAGTCTTGCTGATAAGTGGGACGGTGACTGGGCTGATCGGAGGTGTCTTTTGGGTGCGTGGAAGGAGAGGCAGCTGTTCAGGTATGTTGGTCTAGTATTGTGAAGGGCCTTGTATGCCTGGGTTAGGAGTTTAAAGGGTATTCTTCTTTCTAATGGAAGCCAGTGGAGATCGCAGAGGTGTTGGGTGATGTGGCTGCGAAGGGGGTTGTAGACGATCAGTCTGGCTGTGGCGTCCTGGACAGTCTGGAGTTTGTGGAGGAGTTTCTTGTTGTTTCCAGAGTGCATAGTCCAGTGTGCTGCTGATGAGTTCACGTGTGACAGTTTTTCTGGTTTTGGCTGGGATCCAAGCATGCGGAGGGTGTTCAAGCAGGTCGAGGAAATGACGCTGATTTGGTGGTTCATTGTGTGAAATGAATATAGTATGATGTTGAAATTTCGTGCATGGTCTGTCGGGGTTGTGGGATTTCTGAGGGCAGAGGGCACCAGGAGTCATTCCAAGCAGAGGGGTTGTCACCAGGATGAGGACTTCTGTCTTTTCTGAGTTAAGTTTCAGGCAGCTGTTCTTCATCCAGCTGCCGACGGCTTTCATCCCTTCTTGGAAGTTGCGAATTGTGATGTTGGGTTTGTTGGTGAGGAAGAGTATCAGCTGGGTGAAGGAGATGATGTTGAGCCTGTGGCTCCTGATGATGGTTGTGAGGGGGCCATTTAGACAATGAAGAGGGTGGAGCTGAGCGAGGAGCCCTGGGGCACTCCACAGGTGACTTCTCTCGAATCTGAGAGGTATGGAGAGACTCTGACCCGCTGAGTTCTGCCAGTGAGGAAGGAGCGTATCCAGTTGAGGGCCTTGCCATGAATGCCGGCGTTGTGGAGTTTGGTGGCTAGGGTGCAGTGGGAGATGGTGCCAAATGCAGCCGAGAGGTCTAGGAGGATGAGGGCTACCATTTTGCCCTGATCGGGGAGGGAGCACAGGTCATCGATGGTGGTGAGTAGGGTGGTCTAGGTGCTGTGGTTGCTCCAGAACATGGATTGGTAGATGTCCAGGATGTTGTTAGCTTCAATGAAGTTTGTTTACTGGGTGTTTATGGCCTTTCTGATGACCTTTGCTGTGAAGTGAAGCAGGGAGATGGGCCTGAGTTTCTTGAGGTCTGTTGGGTCTGCGGAGGGTTTATTCTGGAGGAGTTGACTTTGGTGTGTTCCCAGTCATCGGGGAAGGTGGCGGTCTCGAAGGAGCAGTTGATTGTTCGATGTGAAGTACTGGGAATGTAAAGCCCAGCGGTGCAGGGGAACACACCCTAAGACTTCGGGTTCTTTCCTGTTTCAGACCTACAGAAACACAGAGTCTTCTGGGTGAAGTCAAAGATCGATTTATTGGCTGCAGACCAATTACAGGTATCCGAGAAGTACAACACAATGTATGTTCTCAGGAGACTGCTTAACATTACAGAAACAGGCTTCTCCTTAAATACAAAATATCATGCTTCAGCCACACATTCCTTGTTTTACGATATGGTCATCTTCATGTATCCATTACAAACGAAAAGGCAGAGTCATGATGACCATCCCACATTCCAGTTAAGCCAGCCCACAATTATTTACCCAGCGAGGCTCAGATCCCACATCAGATATCAATAGGCCCCAATAAACACGGGCATCTCCTGTTTGGAAAACAAGCCATTAAGCAGGAAGAGTCAGGTGTGAAAGAGATTAGCCGGAGGCTCGTGTGGGATGAAAAGGCTTTTATGGTGTGTCGAACTCTGATGCTAATCGCAGGTGGCCGTAGGACGGGGAGCTCATGAGACCGGACTGACCTGGGGCAGCGGAGCCAAGCTGCCCAGGTCACAGAGAAGTCAAAGGAGGGCACGTGTGTTCTAAAGGCCCGTATTTGTTCGTAATGTGTAGCCTATGTGAGGGCAACCATAAGATGGCCACCGCTTTAAGACGGAACCCTACGTAGTGATGTATAACATCGTATACACAGTGCATTTATAGCTAAAACGTTATACAAAGCACTTGTACATACCGCATTCACCATTCGCGGTTCGCTAAAACCGGGATTAGCAGGGGTAGGGCCCTGTCTCCTACGCGGTCCCAAATTTCGCAGTACCACAGACCCTCCTTTTGCCCTTACATAGGCAATAACTATACTCACATCAATCCGAGTCTAGGTCAATATTCACGAAGTCATGGAGATGTTGCTGTAGCATCATCCTATTACTTAGCTCGTCCCTCGATACAGGCTTACTTACACATAATGTAGCACAAAGGCCACATATCGTAGGAGCACACTGTATGCACAGACAGAACAGGAAAAGAATGGCTAAGATCATTCCAATGACCATCTGAATCTTCCAACCCCAGGCAGATATCAGTTCCCAGAACCACCCCACCAGTGACCAATCTCCTTTATCCACGTGTATGGATTCAGATATTTTATGTAGTTTGGAGATGGCTTGATAAACTGTTGGAGCGTTATCTGGTATGAAAATGCAACAACTAGATTGGATAACCTTACATACCCCACCGCGGTCTGCAAGTATGACGTCTAGAACCATAAGGTTCTGCAAAGTCATGAGTCGATCCGCTTGGAGCTTAGCTGTCAAATTACCAAGGGCACCAGCCGTAACATTAACAGTGGATTCTACCACACGAGTCAGTTGTCTCAGGTTCCTACTATTAACCATAGGTCCGCAAAACGGCAGGAAACCCAAAAAGAAGTCTCCCGCTTCCTGACCGGCAGTATCTTCCTTACTAATCACGCCTCTCACAACTCTGGTCTTGTGATAGTCAGAGGCAGCAGTAAATGTCGGCGGTAGCAAATTTGCAATATAACATGTGCCCGAGAAGTCAGGGGGCAACCATGTATATGCTCGGTCATTGCAGACAAAATATGTACCCTTGGCAGCCAAAAACGCAGGGGAAAACTGTGATGGAAAAGTGTACGTTTCAGTACAGTCACTTTTTCCCAGTTGAGCTCTTGGGTTCTGACCATTACCTTGTAAACAGAACCGACCTATGTGGGGTACGACCCAAATTGGGGATGAGATTTTTTGCTGCCTTTCACCCAGACTAATACTACACCCCGTCGCGTTCCACCCTACATAAGCTCTCAATTCATCCTTGGGTATAGATGAGTATGCATCGATATCTCTGCTCATATCGGCAACTCCTTTCATTAAAGCTTTATTATTTGTGCTAGGTCTGATGGAACGCGGTTGTCGCGGGGAGTAGGTATCTAATGCAAAGAGAAACATGGTCTGGAATGCCCATGACGATCCATTGTAACTAAACGGCAGCACCAGATATGGAATACCCTTATTAATGGTATGTGGCATTAAACCACACACCCAGCAATTGGTTGTATTCATGACTAGTTGGTGCTGGTGCAGGAGCTGAATAAACAAATTGTTTACAAACTCTGATCGTCTAGCTTGTTCGTGTTCAGGCAGAGGGTGAAAAGAGTGCGAGGAGACAGTAGGAGGAGGAATAGGCTGTACGGTGGGTGCAAAGGGCTCTTGAGAGGAGAAGAATACAAATCCTACAGTAAACACTATCATACTACATAGTATAAACAGACATAAAAATACAAAACGTTTGCTCTTCATTATTTTACACATTTTTGCTTTAAAGTTCATTTCCTCAGCGGGTCTCTCCATCTTGAAAAACTCCATCCTCTAATCGTGCCGCTCGCGGCGGGTGAGTATCTTCTGCTAAGGAGTACGCCTGTCGGTCCAGGGAACGCCCAAGACCAACCAGAACTGTTGACCTAACGTCGTCGGCCTGTACCCCAAAGTCTTGGCACCGCGACCCTGCGGCTGAACCCGGATGGTGGTTCGAAAAACAAAAATCAAGAAAGTCCTTCAGATGGGAGAGCTATGATATCAAAAAAGATAGTAAGGGAAGGGAATATTTCTTTGTCCATAGGCCTTGGTCTTAAGTTGTAGCGGAAACGGCCAGGTACTGTCTGATCTTGAAACAAGAGTTCAGGCTCTGTGGTGTCCAATCGAATTGACGGTGGCACAGCTTCTTGCAAAATATCGTCACTTTCTTGTGCTGAAGCTGTGCTTCTTACGCGTGCATCACTGAATGGTACAAAACGAGGTACAGTGTCTGTTTCAGAATCGGCGATACCCTCCTGGACCCACTGGTCATATGGTAGAGGCAAAGGGATCCTCTTGATGTGGGCGCCGTAAATCCAATTCTTTTTCCCCTTTACTCGAACAGCTGATCTTGTAGACAGAAGTACGAGGTGAGGGCCAATCCAACGGGGCTCATCGTTGCTCTTTCGCTGGAAGTTCTTTACAAGAACCCACGTGCCAGGGTCGATAGGGTGTCCTGGAGCTTCAGAGGCCTGGGGGAGAGTATCATGCACCTGTTGGTGTAAAACACGCAATTTAGCCGTCAATTCATACAAATAATCAAGCAGTACTGGGTGTTCGATTTCGCTGAATTTTGACGGTCTTGGCACACCCCATACATTGGCCGGGCGGCCAAAAATTATTTCATATGGACTGAGTCCCACTCGTGAGTGCACAGTCATTCTGGTGGACAGGAGTGCTAGAGGCAGAGCGTCAGGCCATTTAAGACCGGAGCTCGCCTGGATTTTGGCCAGCTTGAGTTTTAGAGTGCCATTGTAGCACTCTACTAACCCAGCTGATTGGGGGTGATTTGCAGCGTGGAATTTTTGCTTGATCCCTAACCCCTCACACACATTCTTCATCACTCGACCCACAAATTAACTCCCATTATCACTCCACACCATTCTTGGCATTCCAAACCTAGGGGAGAATTCCTTTACAAGGGTTTTGGCTGTGGATAAAGCAGTGTTGTCTTTTAGGGGATATGCTTCTATCCATTTTGAAAAAGCGCATACAACAACCAATACATATTTCAAGTTGTTGCACCTTTCCATGTGGATAACATCTAGCTGTAAAACTTCAACTGGATATGATGGAGGTGCAAAATGACCAGCTGGAGTTGAGGTTCCTCTACCAGGGTTGTATTTCAAACAGACCATACAATTCTTGACCACATTCTCTGCACACTTGGGAATTCCAACATTCTGCCATACTGGGGCCAACAACTTACAGATTCCTTTCATACTGATATGTGCCATTCCATGTGCCATAGTAACCACTGGAAGCACATATGCATCAGGTAACAACCATCGCCGATGTTCTGACAAATCAACCCAACAACCATTCTCATCCAATTTACCCGTACTTTCTCTCCACTTGCTCAACTCTTTCTCTGTGGCTTCAGCTTGAAGGGACTTCACACTTTCTATCGTGTTTTCACACATTCCAACATCACCAACCCATCTTGCCGGGCCTGCAACATACATTCGAGTCTTCACATCTTTTGCTGTTTCTTTCGCGATTTCATCAGCAAACGCATTAACACGACCAACATCATCAGTGATTTTCTTGTGCGCACTGCATTTCATAATCGCAACTTGTAACGGTAGGGTCAGTGACTCAAGGAGATCATTCACCAACTTGCCATTCTGAATCTTAGCTCCATGCGAAGTCAGGAACCCACGTTCTTTCCACAATCGCCCAAAACTATGAGCCACGCCAAAGGCGTACTGGCTATCAGTATATATGTTCACTTTCATTCCTTCAGACAACACGCATGCTCTTGTAAGGGCAATTAATTCTGCTGCTTGAGCCGAATTATGTGGCACTCGTGCTGTTTCAACAATTGTATGCAAAGTCGTGATAGCATATGCAGCAGTCGTATCACCATTCGGAAGCTTGAAGCACGAACGATCCACCCACACTCGGTCAGGGGTGTATCTTTAAGATCCACTCTTCCTTTCGTCTCTTCTTCTGTTCTGAACAGACAATCATGTTGTTCAATCTCATCTAGGTCTGCTGGAATCGGCAATAATGTAGCTGGATTCAACGTGTTGCATCTCTTTATGTGTATATGATTTGCTAACAGTGTTAATTCATATCCTGACAATCGCACACTAGTTAAGTGCTGTGTCTTGGTCCTGTTTAACAATGTGTCCACAGCATGTGGCACCATAACAATCAATGTATTATCCATCTCTAGTCCAGCAGACTGTCGAATAGACATAGCTGCTGCGGCTGTAGCTCTCAGACAACTTGGCAATGCCCTCGCTACCGGGTCCAAGGTCGACGAAAAATATGCGCATGGACGCGGTCTGTCGCCAAAAGGCTGTGTTAACACCGATAATGCGCAACCATTCTTTTCGTGAACATACAATGTAAAAGGCTTACTGTCGTCGGGGGTACCCAACACAGGAGCTGAACACAATGCATCACGCAATTCCCAAAAACTTTTCTGACACTCTTCAGACCATGGAATAGGATTCGGTGTGTCTTTACATGTTAATGCTAACAAAGGTTTTGCCAGCAAAGAAAAAATCGGTATCCAATGCCTACAGTATGAAGTAATGCCCAAGAAAGCACACACTTCTCTCTGTGTTCTTGGCACACTCAATTGTGCAATAGCTTGAATTCTTTCTGGGGTCAGTTTCCTTACCTCCTTCGATAAGAGATGACCTAAGTAGGTCAACTCTTGTCGACAATATTGCATCTTTGAGAGAGACACTTTGTGATGAAAGGCAGACAAATGACGCAACAATGACAATGTAGTTTTTTTGCAAATCTTTTCAGTATCCGCGGCGATTAGTATCGTCCACATACTGAATGAGGGTAGCACAACTAGGTAAAACAAGTGCATCAAGCTGCGCTTTTAAAGCTTGACTGTATATTGATGGACTTTCACAGTAGCCTGGGGAGCGCGTTTAAAGCGAAAGCTTCGACCTCCAAAACTGAAGCCAAAAATGTCTCTGCTCTCCTCTGCAATTTGGGATGCTAAAGAAAGCATTCTTTAAATCGATCACTGAGAACCATGTAGCGGAGGCTGGAATCATAGTTAACAAGGCAGTTATATCAGGGACAACTGGAAACTGTGGCACAACAATCTTATTTACCTCTCTAAGATCAATCACAAATCTGTAAACAGGTGGCTGTGAAGGGTCTGTTCGTTTTAAGACAGGTAAAACAGGACTATTGCAAACGTTGCCTCTTGTCTCTTCAATTACACCCTTTTTAATAAAATCGCTGATAATGGCTGACAACGCTTTCTGACCTTCATTGGAGATCTTATACTGGGGAATACGTGGCAATCTGACATTGGCCTTTAAAGTGACCACGTATGGCGGTATTTCCAAAAGACCCACATCATTGGGACCAGTAGCCCAAAGGACATCCGGAAGGGATGATAATTCGGGTGGCATTGCATTCTTAGATAAATACATCGGGGAAATCACTTCTTTACCTAATGTAAGTTGTACTCCTGAGGGAGAACAATATAGCGTTGCATGCAATCTTTTTAGCAAATCTAATCCTAGCAGATTTTCACCACATCCTGTCGTTAGGATGAGGGGTGCTTTTAGCTCACAGGGTCCAACAGAGAGTGGCATAGGACTAGAAATCGGGTTCCTAACTGGGGCGCCAGAAAAACCTACTGAAACATTCATTTCGCCAGACAAAGGCGTGCCAGGGAGATTTGAATGCATGATTGAACTCTTTGCAGCACCAGTGTCCAGCAGTAACTTTAACATATGGTCCACTCTGATCCACTGGTACTGAAACAACTCCCTCTCTCTGTCTATGGCTGTCTTAGTAATCATTACCTTCCACATTGTCGTCTTCTGCATAATAATCATTATTATAGTACTGAGCTGTATTACCAGTCGCGTTGGCTTGCTGATCAAAGCTATTTATGGTATTTTGAGGCGGAAGAGGACACGCGTTCTGGGGAGCATTTCCACACCCTCTACCTCTAGGAGCCTGCTGACTACCTCTACCTCTTGCGCCATATGCATTACTGGTACGCTGCATTAATTTAGGACAACTATATTTGAAATGACCTTCCTCTTTGCAATATGAACATTGATTGGGACCTACAGGGATACGTGGTTGATAATACCCATTCATTTGCTGGTTATTCTGAAACTGTTGGGGCTGCTGGTAGATACCTTGGGTTTGCCTATAATTATTCTGTCCTCCACGTGGCGGATAAGCCTGCTGCAAGAGGACCTTTGTTTTCAGTTCTTTCGTTTTCTTATCTGTTCTATCCTTCTTGTCTTTATCTCTATTTTCATAATACTGTGCAGTAGCCAGTATTTGCGCTGAAGAGGAAACAGCCCAAGAACTTTCGTAATCTTTTAATTTCTTACACAACTCGGGAAGTAGATTCTGCACAAATTTATCAACAAATAACCGTTGGCCACCTTCAGTACTCATGTCTTGACCACTGTGGTCGATAAACGTTTCTTCAAACCTGGTAAAGAAATCGGACACTGTCTCATCTTTCTTCTGTTTGCATGCGGACAGTTTATCCCAATTTACGCGCATCGCGGGCATTAAAGTTTTCATGTATGTAATAATTCTACCAGGAAGGTCGGCTACTAAAGGGTCAGGCTTCGCACCACCAACTTGGCCAGCGTCTGCAGCTATGATATTAGCCCATGTGCCCCCTAGTTCTGCAGCATGATCCGTATTACGGATGGATCCCCATAAAGGCTGTGGAACAACATTCCCGAACAACATGTCTATGTCAGCTAAATTCATGACACACGATTCTGCAGTTTGTGATAACTCCTTATAATATCCTGCAGGGTTTTTACAGGGGTCAGGCAATGTCTGCTTAAGTGCTAACACCTCAGAACGCTTCCATGGGACATGTACCCAAACATGCTGAAAATGTGCTGGAGCAGCAGCAATACCTCGAGAGGCATCAGCCGCAATGGCTTCCTTCCATACCGGAGGGACTTCTCTCATAGGGTATTGTCGCGCTTTTCCCTTTTTCCCCACAGGGAATTCCTGTTCGAACAATGATTGCTGACAATCACCATTTCTGAAGGACAGTAAAGTCACAACTGCTTTATCTACATTGGGACCCACAATTGTACCTGTTCCAAAATCAAATCGCACTCGACACAATTCCTGTGGGTTTGGGTTTGAACCATTATCCTCCAATTCCTCACAGAGGAATTCGCACATTTTGTCAAAGACATACCTCTGTGTTGGGGCATCCCATTGGTGGAAAACGTTAACAACTGATTCCACATTATAGAGTGAAGGGAAACCAATCCACCTACGCGCCAGATGATCTAACACCTCTTTCTCATCGGGACCAGGCAGCTGACTACGCAGTTGCTTACGTTGTGAACCAGGAGTCATACTAGATGACCCAAAGAGAGGCGACATTAAACTAGTAACTACATTAGCTAGTCGTTCTCGTGCTGAAGGAGAAGTTGAGGTGAAAACGGGGGGATAGACAGAGGGAAAAAAAACGGACTCAGATACAGGTACCGGGGTAGTGCAAGAAGGAGCGCCAGGGGAGGCAGCTGATGTGCTAAGCAAAGTCGCAGGAAGCGCGGGGGCAACAGGTAACACAACTGGCGGCCCTTGAGAGGGCTGCACTGCAGGAATAGGAGCCAGCTGAGGAGGAGCTGGCGGCTGTGGGAAGGCTTGCGGCATATTTACTGGAGGCTGCACATTTACAAGCTATGGAGGCGCTGTGGCATTTTGCGCATACGGGGGTGGCGAACTTAGCAAATGGGACATTAGGGAATCCTTCTCTTTCTCTTCTGTGTCATCTTGCACAAGGGATGACAAAACAGGGTAACATTTATCTATCCCTAGTTTGCGCTGTCTATGTAGCTGTTCATTCATTTGTCCCTCCTCATTATCTTTAAATTGCACAGCTGCTTGCATCACAGACATACCTCTTTCTCTCTTATTCCTTTTCGCTAGCTTAATCTCCTTCTGTTTGGCTTCCTTTCGCCATAGGCGGAAAGAATCAAACATCGCCGGCCGGGCTTTCTTTTTAAACAATTTAACTTCCAAATTATCTAAGATATCTGTATCGAAACTACCATTTTGGGGCCATTTTAAAACACCGTCCCTTCTGGTGTATCGGATCCATACTTCATTATATGCAATGGGGCCCACGCCATGTTTTACATAAAGCTCATAAGTTGGAGTTCCAATTGGAGGAACCGGACATGAATCCTCTAACTGGAAATCCCTTCCACAACCCAAACAAAACAATCTTCCAAATACACTAGAACCAGGCATCTTCGCTCACTAGTCTAGTTTCGAACTTCAAAGGACTATCGATTACGATAGTCTCGTGAATACACGAATCCTCTGGCTTTGGCGCTTGCAAACTCCAAATCAAATTGATCCCGAAGGATACCAAACAAACTGGGAGACGTTCCACTTATACTTAACTGAATATCGATGATCGATGGCGTCACCAGAAGACTCTCTCGATTGTTTCGCTCTACAAAAATCATCAAGGGTCCAAAACAGGGCGATTAATCAGGGCAGCAGTCCTTCGTAGCCGTCGGGACGCGGAGAACCTCGCAGAAAAGACTTTCGGACCACGTCGACATGCAGGGGTCGATGAAGTGGCGGCCTTCCTCCGGAATTTCCACACGAAGCTCCTCACGAACCTCTGGCTTGGACTGGTACCACTGAAATCGTCCCGAGTTGGGCGCCAACTGAAGTACTGGGAAGTTAAAGCCCAGCGGTGCAGGGGAACACACCCCAAGACTTCGGGTTCTTTCCTGTTTCAGACCTACAGAAACACAGAGTCTTCTGGGTGAAGTCAAAGATCGATTTATTGGCTGCAGACCAATTACAGGTATCCGAGAAGTACAACACAATGTATGTTCTCAGGAGACTGCTTAACATTACAGAAACGGGCTTCTCCTTAAATACAAAATATCATGCTTCAGGCACACATTCCTTGTTTTACGATATGGTCATCTTCATGTATCCATTACAAACGAAAAGGCAGAGTCATGATGACCATCCCACATTCCAGTTAAGCCAGCCCACAATTATTTACCCAGCGAGGCTCAGATCCCACATCAGATATCAATAGGCCCCAATAAACACGGGCATCTCCTGTTTGGAAAACAAGCCATAAAGCAGGAAGAGTCAGGTGTGAAAGAGATTAGCCGGAGGCTCGTGTGGGATGAAAAGGCTTTTATGGTGTGTCGAACTCTGATGCTAATCGCAGGTGGCCGTAGGACGGGGAGCTCATGAGACCGGACTGACCTGGGGCAGTGGAGCCAAGCTGCCCAGGTCACAGAGAAGTCAAAGGAGGGCACGTGTGTTCTAAAGGCCCGTATTTGTTCGTAATGTGTAGCCTATGTGAGGGCAACCATAAGATGGCCACCGCTCTAAGACGGAACCCTACGTAGTGATGTATAACATCGTATACACAGTGCATTTATAGCTAAAACGTTATACAAAGCACTTGTACATACCGCATTCACCATTCGCGGTTCGCTAAAACCGGGATTAGCAGGGGTAGGGCCCTGTCTCCTACGCGGTCCCAAATTTCATAGTACCACAGATGTAGTTTGGGTTTGTTGGCCACGGTGGCTCTGTAGAAGATGTGGTGTGGGCAGGGGTCTGAGGGTCGTCCAGAGTGGATGTTTTTCATGGTCTTCAAGGTGTTTTCGGTCATGAGCGGGATCCATTTGATCCAGGTCTGTTGGGCAGCGCATGAGGGGGGAGCTGGAGTGGTGAGGTGGTCTTGGTTGTCGAAGTTGTCGTAGATCATCTTAATCTTGTGGTGGTAGAAGGTACTAAGTCTGTTGCATAGGTCTTCGGAGGGTGGGACGTTTGTTGTTTCACTGCAGGGTTTGGCAAATTTCTTGATGATGGAGATGATAAAGTGCAGGATAATATGTCAACGCGTTTCACTGGTTAGCATAGAATTGAAGAAATAACCCACAATTACAAGTAAGCATAATTGTGCTACAAAACATTGTCACTTATTGTAATTGTGGGTTTATTTCTTCATACAGGCAATACCTAATTTTATGTATGCATGTGGGAGATATTATTGTGTCCTGAAGAAGGTGGTCTAATTCAATGCTAACCACGGAAATGTGTATAATCTTGCACTAAATCTGGTGAACATCTGGATGCAGTAGATGATGACTGTATGGAAAATCAGGCATCCAGAACATTAATTGGAACAGATTAGCATTGTGTAAAGACATATGTGTTTGTCTGATGTGCTCTCCCACTGTTGTGATCTTTGTTCTTGATTCACATTTTTTAACAGTGATTGTTTTTAAATGTATTGCATACTGTGGGTTATGAAATGGACTCAATTAACACTGATTATGAGATCAGGTTGTGTTCATATAAAAATGAGCCTAACTGCGGTCTGAGCCTAATACCCTTGCTGTTAAAGACTGCTTTAAGTCATAATTCGTCCTTTCCGCTGCCATGTTTCCCTCTGAATGGCAGGGGGAGGAGTATCGGTCGGTCACAATCAATTTTTCCATGATGTCTTTGTAAGTGTTAGAGGCGAACGCCAGCCCCTGGTTCAAATGGAATGTGCCAACTTCATATGTCCCAATAAAGACTTGCAGATCTTTGTTAACAGTTCAGGTGTCAACTGATCACTGTAGTCAAACTCATAGGAATCGAGAGCAGGAATCCACTGCAACCAAGATGCACTTGTAAGCCCCATCTGACTGTAAGAGGCCACAATGGTCCAAATACACATAAGTGAGTGGCTTGTTTGAGACCAGTAAAGGTGTCTATGGCGGACCTGCTACAGTGGAACCCTTCATCTGCTGGCAGATGTTGCATTTAAGGACAAAGCCCCTGTCTGTTTGTATAGACCTGGCCACCAACAGCGTTACTGCAATAGTGAAATTGTAGCTGCCACCGCTGCGTGTGAAAATGTTAGACCCTCATGTGCTGCTAGTATTAAATATATTTTGTGATCTGAATTTGGTATTACTCTATTCCACTCTCCAGGAATATAATCAAAGTGAATGTTTTGCGCACTTAGTCGGTAGGAGTACTTCACTGGAAAGCCTTTCAGCTAGTGGGTGTTATCACATGTAGTGTTGACAGCTGACATAATGTCTCTATCTAGCCTTGTACTAGAATGACATTGTAGGGCAGAATACATTGTTGCTTTTGCGGCTTCATCAACCATACAGTTCCCTGCAACATGTATTTCTACACATGGATGACTCAAGGTGTGAATCACATGACTCTGAGGCAAGCATTTTCTCAGCTTAGCCACTTGTCCCCAAAGCACTTTGTGCTTGATGGTGTACACTTTGGAAGCTCTCAATCCATTCTGGCTCCAGTAGTGTAGATACTCATTGTAAGACTGGACACAATAATCCGAATCACACACAATGAGTGTGGGAAATCTGCGATCTGTATTCTCTAGTGCCAGAATTAGAGCTCTGAGTTCTGCCAACTGCTCTGTGCAAACACCTAGTGACTGCATGTAGGTCTTTTCAGGTTGGAATTCACCATCCTGCATTCTGCCCTTAACAGAGGCGAACACTGCTGAGCATTGCTGTTTTGTCCCTATGGCAGGCTGTTCAGAACCATCAGCAATAGATGATGTAATCTTACTGATCAAGAGGCATGAGTTTATTAGGCCGAGGGTATTCATTTTTTTATGGCAGGCATGCTTGTAGTGTAGATTCAAATCTGTAGTCTACATCTGTTGCGATGAGAGAGTTGGCACACTATGCTCAACGCGGATGTAAAGCCTTTGCGTTGGGAACACTGGTTTTAGTGCCACTACGATTATTAGTTTCCCCTTAGCCAATGCTCTCTCTCTCACCACAGCAGTCTGTACAGCTGTCAGAATCTTTTCTGTTGGTGCAAAACGAATCTCAGCATTGGTGTATAAGTGTGATTTATGTTTGGGTGTTTATACATGTGTGTAAGTGTTTTGAAGCTAGCATGTCAGTTTGCACTGAACGTAAAATCGGTGTATGTTCAGTTGTCTGGTGTTTGCTCATAAAGTCTGGATTAATCAAGTCCTTGAATGCTTTTACCTGCTCTGCATAAGCTAGAATGCAGGTTCTGCAAAAATGTAAGACTCTCAATATGATTGAAGTTTCATCAATGTGTTTGGTGGTTGTAAAAGTGCACACTTCTCTAAAAAGTGCATTGCCAGGATTTTGCCTTCACTTGACAGCCCGTATCCCAGATATAGGACATTGAGGTGGGCAATTTTGTATTTTTTTAATTGAATTTGAAGCCCAAGTAAGCAAATACTGGAACTATGCGATCTACTCTTGTCAAGTGTGTAGAAAGATCTTTTTTTATTAAAACAAGTTTTATTGGATTTTCTGAAGGAAATAAAGCGAGAAACTAAAGAAAAAGCCACAAAGACATTGCAGCATCTAAGTACACTCCGATCTCAGAGTTAGGAATACCAGATTCATTGTTATAAGGTATACAAGAGTTGAAACTCATTTAAATATAAAGGAAGATATCATGAAATACTGTGGTAGAAAACATCTGGTCCGGCGTTGCTGATGAGTAAGGCAACAGTGCAGTAATAATATTGCAGAGGTAGAACCCACCAACCAACAGGTGCTCTCCCAGTAGCAGGACACAAACAAAGGAGAAAAGAGGGGAAATTTCTATCTGGCATATATTGTGCAACAATGGTAGCTGGCATGGCGTGTAAACTCTAGTGTGCAATGTCTGGGAGATGGGCAGGTCTGTTCAGGTATTATTGCCTCCTCAAAGCACTATGCCTGTAGTTCACCCGAGGCCTAGTTCTGCATGTGGCCCGGGACAGCATCAATGCTCAGGCGTGTTTCTCTGTGGGTCATCTATGTGCAAGCAGAATGAGCTGGGAGTTGCAGGAGACTATCCTTGGATGAGCGAGAAGGAAGGCGCATTCTTTGTCAGTGAGAACCCTGCCCATGTCCTTCTCCCACTTAACCAGTAACGCAGTTAGGGGTAAGGGTATGTGTGCTTGTATGCCTCTGTACATCCACCACGTCAGGTGTCTACCAGTGCCCATCAGGTGCACCAGTTTGTGTGTTGATGGTTCAGCCCAGCCCGCTTGATATATCATATTAGACAAGCATTCAGCAAAAATAGCTTGTTAGGGAGCTGCTGCTCGTGCACAAAATCTGTGTGGGTAAGTAGAGTGCCATCTCTGAATAGGGCACTGGCAGTGGACACCCCAGCCCACTTCCACCTGGAGAGTTGTCAATGTGTCAGTATCCCGGCAGAAGTGTGGAGTCCCAGGAGCGGAATGTTGGGTGCATATGGTGTGGTGGTTGCATTGTATTTTAGGGATTGCCTCCAGTAAGTCAGCGACTTTCAATAGTGGTGGGGTTACAATTGGGACATTTCCCCCAGGGCAAAGCAGTGTATGTAGCGCGCCTCGCGCAACCATACCAGGAGTGTATAGATTGTGACCCGCTAGCCAGTCAGAGAGCCACTGCAAATGGCTCACTATGAAATAGGCCCTAAAGTCAGGAGCTCCCATGTCACCAGTGTCGACAGTAATTGCAATTTTGCCAAGCTGACTCAGCACCTACCCATGCCCCATTTTAAGTCGATCAATAGCGTATTCAGAATTTTGAAAGTAGAAGATGGGGTCGCTATCAGTAAACTGGTGAAAAAGTATAGCACCTGTGGGAGCATGACTATTTTTGCAATGGCTAACCGCCCGGCCACTGATAAGGGGAGCGTTATTCAAAAAGTGATTTGTGATTGGAGGTAGGTGATCGTTTCCTGCATGTTGCCATCTAGTATATCCCATTGGGTTATATACACTCAGATTCCCAGGTATTTGAAAGTGACGGGCCAACTACCGTCTCAGCCTCCCCAAAGAGGATAACCTTTGATGAGAAATCCTCCCCAAAAGAGTACACATTGGTTTATCGAAGTTAAAAGCAAGCCCCGAGATTGAGTGAAACTTGGAGCATATCCAAGCATAGTCTGAGGTCCTAGGCAATGTTCCCTCTAATTATTTTCCTGTTTGTGCGGCAGAGTAAGGTCTCTGTGCGCTGCAGCCAAGGCTATCTGGGCCAAGACCCTGACCACGCATGTAGACCAGGGCTTTGAGTGGGATGAAAAAACGAGGGGGTCTTTCAAAGAGGCGTAACAGATGCACATGAGGGCATGGCTTAAAATCATTTAAGCTAAAAATCTGTGCGTCGCATAGTGTGCCACCCGATACAAGTAACATTCAACCTACAAGATGCCAAGACTATTGGCTTTGTCAATGGTTGTTTTTTGCATCAAGTTGTATATAATATTGAAAAGGCTTCCACTCTTGTGGTTGAGGTTCTGGTTTAATGCTCAAACTGTCGACTTAGGAGATGAGTTTTGAGTCTCGGGTCAGCTTAACATTCTGTGATTCTCGGCAAATCAATTAATCGCCCCATGCATACCAAAAAAAATAATAATAATAAATTATGTAAAGTGCTCCAATACTTTTGGGTTGAGTTTGCACTATATAAAAACGTGTTGCATTTCTTTTCTAAATGCGGGGTAGAAACCATAACCGATGGAGAAAGAATGAGGCAAAGAGAGGGAAAGAGAAAGGGAGGACAGAAAGGAAGAATGAAATATAGGAAATATGACAAGAAGGAAGAAACCACGACAAGAAGGAGAGGTCAATAAAAGGATGGATGGAAAGGTGAAAGGTTTGAGAGATGGAAGAGTAAAGTTATATTTGCATGGGTGGGTGCACGTAAGAATGGATTGAAGGATGAATGTTTGGATAGATGGATGGAAACCTGAATGGAAGGGGTGAAAGTATGGATAAATGGATGGATGGATGAACGCTGAATGAAAGGCTTAAAGGGTGGAGAGATTAATAGATAGAAGGAGGAATGAAAGGACCTCTTCTAAGGAGGACAGGCCTTACTAGCTTCACATTCTTGATGGCATTTCAGGTACCAGTCGAATTGAGAGGGGAGTATTTTAGTTTGCTTTTTGGCTACCCCTGTCTCCACATTACGGCTTCAGCAACAGCTAAAGGCTGTCTATAGGCAAGACCTGGAAAGGCCTGGCTAGGGAAAGGTTTAAAGTTAGTAGCCCCTAAGCCCAGGGGCATAAGGGTCCCACAGCCATCGCTCTTTTACTACCAGATGACGGTCCTCTTATCTCCTTGCAGATCGGTGCCTGTTGGGCTCCTGCTTTACTACTGTAAACTGTCATTTCAAGCAATCCTTTGTGGTGCTGATTACATCCAAATTAATATTTTATTGCAGCCACAACGTGGCAGTATCTATTAATAAAATCAGCTGTGAAAGATGAAATACTGAGATCCAAGCGCCTGGTTTAGATGGTATAAATCCACTAAAAACAACTAGAGGGTAATTTCACAAAATGTTAGGGTAGTTTCTAAGCAAGTCAGTGGGAGTGGAACAACTGAAGTGCCTCAAGGTGGGGCACTGGCTGCTAGACTGCCCCCGCAAGCACAACGTGTGTTCCCACTCTTGTCCAAAGGGTGTGGGGGATTCTGTACAGTAGCAGCTTCAAAACTTCCCAGACTGAGGGATTTTAAAAAATAGCCCTTGCACAGGAAGAGCAAATATGGCCCTGTTAGTTGATTTAAAGGCAGAAAAGTCACGTCCCAACACTGAGATCTCATCTTTATCGGTGGCACCGGCAGGGATGGGGGATACTTTATAGTAACTTTAGCACAGTACGCACATCTCTTCCAGGTGCTCTCCTGCCCTGTATTAACCTCTACTTTTCCCACAAAATGTCTATTTTTATGTGAATTATTTTATTTAGCGCCTGTCATGCAACGTGGCAGTTTCAAGAGGTGTGACTATGCACAAATCGAACAATCCCCTCTTCGGGGAGCTGTCTAACAGTGGGGGTTCAGCTTTTAGAGGTCAGCCCCGGGTCAGAGATGCAGCGTTCAACCGGGCAGGGGGCTTTGGCACCAAACCCTTTGCCCTCAGCTGCAGGAAGGGCACGCTTTGAATAGAGCAGGGCACCTGGGCCCCACCGTTCTTATGGTCAAGGAGATGTTGTCAGCCATTTCTATACCAGAGATAAGGCGGGGGTCCTCCTCTTAGGCACACCGCGGTTTGTGGCATCGTTGGAAGGGAGCCTGACTGGCAGTGGTTGTTATAAAGTCCTAGAGCAGGGGGGCTGGTGGCATTGCGGAGCAGCGCACAGCTTTGGGGTTCAGAGGAGGGAGAGGGGGCAGCCTCTCTATGCACATGGGCTGCGGCACGGGCACACTGAGGGCAGATGCAGCTACACACGTGTCACTCAGGACACATTCCCCCTGAACCAGCACTGCGTGATGCCAGCAGTGCCACTGGGCAGAGAAATGACTTTCTTCACGTAAGACTGATATGTCATCACACTTTGTGCTACTGCCTTGAAGGTGCCTTGGTGGGCGTCAGTGTTTGCCAGGCGCTGAAGCTACGTGTGTCACGATGGTATGTCTGCCACAAGGGGCTGATGTGGACACAGACATCACCAAGGGAAGTGAAATGTTACATGTTGTCTGTCAATGGAGAAGGGCTTCAGGGGGCAGACAAGACAGCTCTCACCTTAGTGCAAGGGGGCTCTCTGAGGGACAGCAGGTAGGGGGTGGAAGGACTAGCAAGGTAATAAGAAATACATAGGTGACGGGGCCTGTTAAATTGCAGGGCAGTCCTCTCTGAAACCAAAATCCTGGAGGTTCGTGCAATCAGGCTGGGCAGGTGGGGGAGGGTAGGGGCATGTCTCCAGATGTGCACTGCAGTGTGTGTCTTGCAGAAATGCAGCAAGCCCAAAAGCACAAAGTGTGCTTTACAAGTCGTTCTTTTTAACTTGATGCATGTCTTTTCTTAATAGAACGCCGCTGGGGGCTGATTGTGAGCCATTGTGAAAATATTTATGTTAATTGCCGCGCATGACGGTGCTGCAATTAACAAATATTTACACAAAGGCCCACAAATTTAGCAAGTGCAAGAGCCACTTGCTATGGAAAGTGTCCCTGCAAAAAGGAAATTACAGTTTTTCGCGCTGCTCGCGTTTTAAAACCGGCAACATAAACGCTGTCCCAGGATGTGTGCGCGCTTCACCCAGGACACTGCGCGCTCGGGGTCCTAGGTGTATAGTATAATATCATCATCGGCATATAGAGACAGAGCATGAGTCATCTGCCCTATTGGGATACCCCAATGTATCGCATCACAGCGCAGCTCATGAGCAAGGGACTCTAAAGCCAGCACGACAAGGATAGGGGATAGCCAGCAGTAGCACCACTGCTGAGTTCCCCACTGGATCTTGTAGGGACCTGAGTTGTGTGCCCTTGTGCGAGCCTGTGCCTTTGGAGAAGTATACAATAGTTTGTCTCATCGGAGAAATCATTGAGAGATCCAGTATCTTGTGAGGGCTGCTAGCATGTATTCCCTGCTTAGGGTATCAAAAGCCTGGCATAGATCTAAGACGAGGCATTCTGTATTGGGGAGATGATCCGGAAGCGTCCATATGACTTAATATAGACAATGGATATTTAGAGATGTGGTCCGTCCGGGCCCAAACCCACATTGAACCACTTGGAGGAGTTTTGAGAGAAAGGGGAGGAGGCGCCTCGCCAGAACTTTGCTCAATATTTTATATTCTGTGTGTAGCAGTGACAAGGGCCTATATGCCGTGATGTCTGTGCGGTCTCTGTCCGGTTTCGGCAATGAGGTTTCTAGAGCTTGTACTGTGGTTGGGAGTAGTGCGCCCTTCTCTAGTGAGACGCGGTACAGGCACTCCAACCGGGATACCAGTTGTGTGGCATAGGCTGATTAAAACTCCACAGGGAGGCCACCTAACCCTGGGGTTTTTTTGCAGGGTAGGTCCTTAATAGCCTCCTGGATCTCAGCCACCGAGATCGGTGCTCCAAGCGGCGCTCTGTCTGCCACGGATAACTGAGGCAATCGCATTGCATGAAACAAATCATTGAGCACTTGAGGGTCCACCGCTCATGGGGCCTTAAATAAATGTTCGGAATATCCCCAGAAGGCATCATTTATCTTGTATTGAGTGTCCGTCTGAGTAAGTAGTGGAGTGCGAGTCCCTAATCAATCGGGTGAGGAGTGCTCCTGCTCTATCTTCCTCTGTATGGACAATGTGTGTGCACAATAGTCCACCACTTGGAGACGCTCCAGCAGGTTTGCATATTTGAGGCGTGTATCCTGAAGGCTCGTCAGATGATGGGGAGGCCTGGCATCTCACTCCAGAGTGCCCAGGTCCGCCTCCACGCTGTTCAACTCACAAAAGATAGTATGTTGTACGCCAACTGCAGAACAAATCCCTGTTTCCTCGTTACCACTTTGAATGTCTCCCATTCTATCATTGGTGTGGAGGCCGTAATAGTACTGGTCGAGAAACAGGTCTCATTAGTGGTGGTCATATGTGTCCAAAAGGTGCCATCTTCCAGCAGTAGGGGATTAAATTTCCATGTTGGGACAAGTGTGGGTAACCATAGTGAGTTCTAATGAGTTATGGTCCGGTAGTGTTTTCCCTAGATAGGTAGTGAGAGTGATTTGCGGCAATAGTGTGGGGGAGCATAAGATACAGTCTATGCGGGTATGCAGTGTATGTGTTGGCGAGTAAAAATAATATTCATGCATTCCAGCATTCTTACTACGCCATGCATCCACCAGTGACCAACCTTGTACCCATGTGCCTTGACTTGCCAGACTGTTGCAGCCCCCGTCTGCTCCTATTATCCGGGGATACATTGTCAAATCCACTAGCATTGTACTAACTTGTTCCAAGAAGGCTTCTTGTTCAGTATTTAGAAAGATCATCATCCGTCAAATATATGTCATCGACAGAGAACAATGCCTGGTCGTCAAATTCTAGTAAAGGTTCTGTAATCTGGAGTGAAAACAACCTAGGACTTTTCTTATACCCCTGGGGCAAACAAGAGAACTGTTTTTGAAATCCCAGAGTGCTGAAGTGTATCAAATATCTGCTTTCAGGAGCTATAAATTTGGCAGAAAAATCCATTTGAAATATCTAGTGTTGTTTGTATTTCTAACACACTATATTGTGCAATACTGCTGTGTTCAGCAACGTTTTCAACTGTGAATGCACATGTTGATGTGTTTAGACATTAGCAATTTAATACTAGATAAATGCCAATGGTCTGGTTTCATTACTAGAAACAAAAGGATTATTCATCGGAGCGGTACAACTTTCTATTACACCTTGGTTTTCGAATTTTGGGAGAATCTCTCTAACCTGTTCTTTAGCTTCATTTGTGATGGGGTATTGTCTTTGAGGTTATGGGGTCGACCTCACTTGTATTACATGATAATGGTAACTGTCATCCCACCCCACATGGTTGCAGTATAACGTAGGCGCTAGAGCTAACACCCACTCCTCGGTGTATGAATGTTTTATTGATTCTGGAATGGGGTTGGAAAAAGCACGTACAATTAGTGTTTCTCCCTCTTGGCAATCCCTCACAAATTCCGATGGTCAATCCTTTTTGGCTAAGAGAATATCGTAGCCAAATGACAAGTTCTCCCAAAACAGAACATTAATGTATCTCGGTATGTCGCCCTCCAATTGGAGTTGCATCTCATATAGATAATCCATGACACTCACCCTTGTTTCCATCTGGATATAGTCACTCAATGCTACTGCCACCAGACAATCCATAAGGTTCCGGCAAACTATTGTGACTTCTGCCGCACTGTCTAGTATGGTCAGAGTCCACTACCCACTCAGAAAAGTGTCCTCAATATCCATTGCATGCTTGACTTTCAGTCCAACTACGTTCTTGTTGTTGAATTGAGGCTTTGACTGTTAAGGTTTGTCTTCCTTTAGTATTATATAGTCAGAAGAGTGTTGTGATTCCTTTTTCAGTTTCACCTACTCCTCTGATCTGCTCTCTGACCACCCACCTCTCTACGAAAGTTTCTCAGATGTATCCTGAAATGAACATGTATCAGTAACCTAATACCTATAAGTCGTCTTAATATTTTCATGGTAACCCAAAAGATAGCGCTTTAGGTGTATCCTCTTGCTGAGAAGATCCGGCCCGTGACGTAGTTTTTAAAAAATATTTCTTATTTTACCACTATTTCTTCGTGGAAGAGTTGGTCGCTTTCTTTGAGTTATCCTTTTCAGAATTAATCTTAATTTGATGTTTTGTAGGTCTGGCTCCCAAATTATCTCTGCCTATGGATAAATAGGTTTCTTTAATAATTTTAGGTAACTCTTGCTCCTGTTCTCTGAGTCAAGTTAATGAGTCATTGGTGTACCGTAAACACTGCTGCTTCCCCTTTAATGTTACTCAAGATAGTGGCAGATACTGTGGCAAAATTGCCCATAAGTTTCACCCCCAAATCCCGGGCAGGCACTGCCCCATACTCATTTTTGATCTGTTTAAGCACCTCTGGCAAAACTGGTGTTCTGGTATATACAGCAGTGAAGACAGTGCCACAAGTGGCATAGTCTTTCATGGGGGGAGCCATCCCCATTGTCAAGCAGATGGTAAGAATTCTGTATTTTTCCTGGGCTCCCATATGGGGAAACACTGCTTCAAGCTGATTTGTTTTTTCTGCAATCCAGAACAGAATTTACTCTCATCTGGTGGGAATTTTACCTATAACAGCATTGATAGTCCGTGGACTATTGCTAGGTGTAACCAATTATGATTGTGCAGCTTGAGCAGTCTTCACAGGATTTACTGTCATTGTTCATTTGACAAACTATATCAGACTTTTATGTATTCTGAATAGACTGTTATATACTCTACGTAATTGTGGTGCTGTCATATTAGCTTTGTTTGGGTGTGGTGGGTAAATGGCTAAGATTGGCCATGTTGCTCACTCATTGCTAAGTGGACATATTCTTACTTCTTCAGTAGTGTGTGGTAGGGTGCTTTTTAAACGAGTTTTGATGTTCTTGGTAAGTTAATGGTATTTTTGTAATCTGTACAGTCAGTCAGTTGCAGTGTAAGAGTGAAACAATCATGAGCCGTCGAACGCTGCTGGGAATGTAACCCATGAATAGAATAATTCTGTCCTACATGCTTTGTGTGCCTCAGCCACAAAAGTAATGTCACCTGCAAGTGTGATACCATGTTGTAGCAGCTTCTGAGTAACCGAATATCTGCAGTTGTACCTCACCGTCAAAACTGTGTATATGTCGACAGCATAAATGTTAGAATTGTGTCAGACTGATTCTGTGCATACCCTCAGGATATGTTGGGCCTTTATCCCTGCTAGCACACGGTGCACCATCTGAACCCTTAACCTTACACGGTACAAAATGTGTGTGCAACCTCAGATCTTGACAGACCTGATCCGCCAGGGAAATCGTGTAACATATCTAGAACACTTTTGTTATAAATCACATGCATACCCAAAGAAAAACACCAGAAGTGCTCAGCAAGGTGTTTTAATATTTATTGAGGCATTGTAAATAAAATAATTGGTCTGCGATAATGTAGGAAGCTGTCTCTCTATATAGTGCACAAAAACAAAGTACAGTGTGCAGAAAGGCCAGTGGATCCCTTATGGGTACACAGATGTGAAATTAGATAGTACAAATGTTGTTTCTGTGCTAGTGTGGGTGAGCAGTTTAGCTTATCAGGGAGTAGTGCTAAGCTTTTGCTCTACTCTCAGAGGCAATAAATGAGACACACACTCCAAAATAAATCTGAGACCTATTTATAAAAATAGTGTACCTTTTTATGTATATTTTAAGACCAAAAACTTTGATCTACAGTAAGTACTTTAGAAGTTACGATTTTTAAGACTATAGAAAAGATCACTTTTGTGAGCAATTATGCAAAAGCAGACAAATGTATATAAAATCAGGCTATGCTTTCACGAAGTTCACCTTTATCGTTTTAGGCCAGTAGCAGAACCAGGTCCAAAGCTTCAGCAGGAGTAGTTCGGGAAGGCCATGGATTCGGCCAGGAGCAGGGTGCTGAAGGTGCCAGTGTGGTTCTATTAGGTCCTGGTGTCTACAACACTTGGTGAGGAGGCAGATCTGACCCTCCAGAGATAGTGTATCTCTTTTGGGGCGTGTGCTGTTTTGAAGTCATCGGGGAGCAGCACATCAACAAACTGAACTTAGCTGGATCATAGTCTGCAGTGTGCAGGGGAGTGATACCTTCACTCCAAGGAAGGTTCATGGTGATTTTGCAAAGGCTGGAGGAGCTTCGGGGATCTTGGAGTACTGACAGGTCCAGCATTGTCAAAATCCTAGACGCAGCAGGCAGGGTTTCGCTCCAATTTTCTTCTGCAGCAGGGCTGCAGTTCTCAGGCATCGAGTCTTCTTTGTCCTGGTCTTCTTCTTGTCTGTCAAATCTAAGTTCCAGGTAAAGGGATGCCATCTAAATATTGAATTTAGGTGCATTGCAGGGGAGACAGGTAGTAGTCAATGGGCTACCTATCTTTAGGATGTCTACCCCTTTATTCCAAAACAGCTGGACATGCCATCTTCCACCATCCTCAACATTCAGAGAGCTCATAGGTTAGGTCCTTGTCCTACTTCTTGTATGTGACCTACAAACCTAAGAGGAGTCATCATATTATTTCTCCAATTTACATATGTGCTATTGGTTCTTGCTGCATTCAAAGCTAACAGACAAGTGTCCTGGTTGGGACAAATGATCTTTCTGTATCAGGATGTTTCCAATGTTACTGCAGCCAGGAGAAAAGAAATCCTTACTCTTCGACCTTCTTTAAAGCTTTAGGTGCCAAATATGGTGTTTTTCATCCCTGCATTTTTAAAGTGACTTATCAGAGCAATACTGCAACATTTGAGGATCCAGCAGACCTCAAACAAGTTATACTAATTCACACATCGGATGCCATGGATACTGGTGACCCTTCTCCATGTTGAATTTTCCTTTGATAATGTTTTGTCCAGCAAGAGTCCATATAATCTTGTATGTTGGTTATTGTGGATAGGATGGGTTAATCAACAAGTTGATTTATTCTTCCAACATGGTCTTTAAATGTTTTACTATGTTTTCTTTCTTCTTTATCTTTTTATAATATTGTCATATTTTGTAATACAATTTATTATATTATCCCCTATTCTTTCCGTAGAATTGTATTGATCTTCTGCACAGTAAAACATCCCTCCTGAGTGTATTCTGTCCTGATGTGGTGTGGACTCCTTCCTTTCAGGTGTGCCACGTGTTCTTGTGTTGTCACCACCCTATTTCCTTGTGTTCCTTTTTTTTCAGGTATGTCTTCTCAGTCATCCTGTTTGAACATGTAGTGTCTTTTCTTCTTGCTCATTGTTTCCTTTTCATACTTTCCTTCTTACCTTCCTTCCTTGTCTTTTTCCTTCTCTTTTGTTTTTTTTTGTTTTTTCTTTCTCTCCCTTTTCTCACTCCTACATTATGATTCTGCTTTCTTGTATTCTATATTTTTGTTATGCCTTAATGTTCTTAAACAGTTATTCTCTTTATCTTGCATAATTCTGCGTGGTATCATGAAATATTAAAGGATCTCTTTATCCTGTTAGGCGGCAGAGAGTATCATCTCACCTAGGTAAATAGAATCCTAATCTGGTTCTTCATCAAAAACTTGTTCACTCTAAAGCATTGAAATTTAAACAGGCTTGGGTTGGTCATGTGTTTATTTCCCCATTGCTGCATAAAAAGAATGGTGATGTTATATTGTGTAAAAAATCCCTCAATATTACTTTGGTGTCTCTAGAAGTAGATGATATGGTAAAATAGATTGTTGTAAATCTTATTTTAGATTATGTTCCACTTACTATAATGAATGTTAATGGTGTACTTGGAAGGACAATGGTCTAATGTCAGTATCTCAACTTTTTTATAATGATTCTGCTATTTCTTTTCCTCAATTTTGTCTCATGTATCGCTGCCCTAAATCTTTTTATAATCATTTTTTGTTATCGTTGATGAATGTGGCTCTTGATGGTTATTTTTCCTTACAGAATTCATCAAGTTTAGTTTATTTTTCTTCCAGAATTATTGAGTTTCTGAAAACAGGTCCTAAATCATCGGCTATTTATAAGTGTCTTTCCTTTCCAGATCTCCTCCGAACCAAATCCAAATCTGAGCTTTTATCGGAAAGGGATCTAGGGGTTTCTTGGACTATCCCTTTTTGAAATAAGGTGTGGTGTGAATACATAAAAACTCAAGATCTGCAAGTGTTACCCAGTCTCCATTTTTTATTTATATAACCGGCTTTATTAAACTCCTTTCCAACGCTCATAGTTTTCCTCGGATACTCCTGCTAAATGTTGGTCTTGCCATTTTCATGAAGCAGACTTTATACATATATTATTTAATTGTCCTAATACACTTTCTTTCTGGCACAAAGTTTGGTCTCAAGTCAAAAAGATTTTAATCTGAATCACTATTTTAATATTCTTTATCTTTTTTAGGAACATTAACCAGTACTCTCTTTCCATCTTACCCTAAAGGTAAAATATTAGATATTTTATTAGCGATTGCTTTTCAGCACATCAGTTTTAATTGGAAAACGTCAGCTAAATTATCATATTGTATGATGGAATTCGGTGGGTTTGCATCCTAAGTTGGATACTATGTATACCATGCAATGTTTATCTTCTCATAATGCAAAATTGATATGATTACCTCTTACCACATTTCTTACCCACGTTGAAAATGGTATATTAAGCACTATACCTATATTATCTGAAAAATGTTTATCCTCCATGAATATTTTATCTCCCTGCCCTCCTTTTACATGTAAGTGGAATTGTATAGCTCTATTTATACAGATTTTGAGAGGCTAAATTATATGTGAGAATGGTGTTATTTTTTGCCGCCATAATTTTAATGATATAATAGAAGATGTTTCCTTTTATCCTTTTATGTTTTCCCCTTGCCCATTTTCTTTTCCCCCCCCTTCCCTCATAAAATTATAAAGACTTTAATGGTTTTTTCTTAAGTTTTAAATACAGCATGCTCATTGGTGATTCATTATTATTAGAGTAATTTGTGTTGGTGTTATGCTGTATATAATTAACTAAATTAAGTATTTTAAACACCAAAAGAATGATGCATGCAAACTGCATTTTGACTCTGCAGAGCATTCCAGATGATCTGTCACCTTTTAATTGCTCTTCATGAACTTACAAATGGTGCTAACCTTTCCACCATAAGATTTAATAGTCCTTTTGTAGCCTGAGGTGGGTGTAATGCAGGTGTTTCATTTTCAGCATTAAAAATATCAATGTAAATGCATTTTAAACACATGATTAGGATGCAAATGCTCACTCCCATTTCTCTATTGGAGCTGGTGCTAGGGCTGTAAACCTGCAGCAGCACAAGCTCTCATAGGGAAATGGGGTTGTTTGTTAATCCTTGTGCTGCTTCGCACACTCGGTGCAGGGATTAACAGGGTGGCCCCATAGGTGTCCCCCCAGGCCTCCAACCAGCGGCCTTTGAGGCATGGGTGCACTGCTGGGGGCCCCCAAAGTCAGTTTCCGACAGGCTTTTTATGCCAGAAACCCCGACATGAAAAGCCTGTCAGAAACCAACATAGTAATCCCAACGGCAGAAACACTGTCTTTATGGGATTACGTGACGGATCCACCTAGGCCGACGGGCTACTTGAGCCCGTCAGAATCCAACTAGAATGACCGTCCGGTTTGAATTATGACCGCCGTATTCATAAGACAGTGGTTGGAATTCAAAGTGTGGATGTCAGTCAGAAAGGCTCCGTCTGGACCGACATCCAAATTGGCCCCACATCAGGAATGTTCTTATTTGTTTTAAAAACATGGGTAGCAAACATTTTAGTATATGTTTCATGCCAGGATTACTTCAGTTGCTGAAGTAAAGCAAAACAATCTTGAATCTATAGAGTTTAACTTGATTCCAAAGTTATAATTATTTTTGTTTCATTTTTATTCATACTTTATAAATTCAATTTAAGTTAAGTGTTAAAGGGCTAAAAAGTATTTCTGAACTACAGAGACAATTGAAAATGCACTGAGGTTGAGGCCCAGATCAAGCAGAACAAAATAAATCATGTTCAGGCGTCACGGTCTCTAGCCGCTCACTCACACACAGAGCCGCTGCTCTGTATGCCTGCTTTTCAGCAGGGCCCATCACCTAATGCCTGAGAGGCACCTCTTTTAGGAGTTTTCAGCACACTGGCCTATTGGCATAGTAATTGGTCCTTTGATATGCATAAATCTTATTTGCATGTGCTTTCCTGCTACCACGAACTCTTTCATTGTGGTACTTTTCTGTCACTCGGAACACTGCAGGGAGAAGAACACAGGTTTTCTTCTAACATGTTATCTTCGAATATATGTTTGCACTGGTAGTGACTAAGCAATAGTAGCAAAATTGGGTTAACGATTGAGTTTTCTGTGTGCTGTAAAATTCAAAGGCATCTCAATATTATTGGCATTTCAAGTTCACCAAATAAATAAGCCCAGGAAAATGAAATGCATGTTTTGCAGACCCTTTATCTGCCAACAAACAACCTTGATATTAATTGTGTAAAATGTGAAGATTTACAATAGAATGTAAGCTGCATGCGGCAGTTACATTTTCTATTGGGTTCTCTTTTGTGACAACACCGTTTTCATGCCTATCATACATAAGATTTTTCTTTTATTTCATATAAGATTTCTGTTCTGCAGCAGAGTTGAAGGATGAGCATAGTTGGATTACATTTTCTGAACCCTCTGTGCACCAGACTGCAATAGTGGACAAACTGTGCCCATGTTAATGCAAACAGATATATACTATACATTATTCTTTTAGTGTGCATTCTGTAAAGCAGTCACACTTTCTGAACAGTAATTTTCAAACCTGTAAAATTCTGTGAGACTCTGGGCCATATTTATGAGAGGCTTGCACTAATGGAGTGCCATTCTGTTTTACGCTCCGGTGGCGCATGCCTCTCAATCATATCTATGATGTGACGCAAAGCCACCCTGCGTGGCGGTGCACGGCCTCATCGATATGGAGTAAGACAAAGCAGCGCAAGTCAATGCATTTCCTTACTCTCTCCATCAATTAGGCGTTCCTTGGGCGTTGTAGTGGGTTTTCCCATGCACACTCATGAATTTTGACACTACCCCAGATTTACTTTATCACGTAAGCCTGTGGCAGTGCGAAATCCTTACACCTCCCAAGAGCAGGCATAACGTGGAGAAATATTTTTCCTCTTTTCATGTGTGCTGCATTCTGTCATACACATGGAAAGAGGAAAATGCCTCTCAGGATCAGCTGCCACCCGTGCAGGTAAGAGTGGTGGGGCCGGGTTTGGGGGGATTTGACAGGCGAACATGAAGAAAAATTAAATAAATAATTTTTCTCCGTCGTCGTCCGTCGAAATACCCCCTCACCCTGCTCCACTGCTCTTACCTGCAGGGGCCGCAGCTGCTCAGGATTCTTTTTTGAGCAGGAAGGTAACCCTTCCTGCACAAAAACAATCCAGCCTGCAACGGAGGCACACTTGCACCATGACAGTGCAAGGGTGCTTACTTACGTTGGCACTAGGCAGCAAATTGTGCACCAGCGCAGGGGGAAAGGACAGGAATGCAGCGTATTTCATAGATTAGGTGCATTCCTGCCCTTTCACATTGGCGTAGGGCAGCGCAGTAAGAAGACTTATACAAAATGAGGCAATATGGGTCGTTATAATATAAAAACAATTATCAAAGTTAATTGTTTTCAATTTGTGATAAATCTGTTAATCAAATAGCACTTCCACATGAAAACTACATTTACTGCCTTACAAGTGGAGCACTAAAGCAGCTTAAATTTGTACCTTCTAATAATTTATTGATGAGCAAAATATGGCAGCTCTTCTTGGCATAGATACATTTTGAGCTTCAATATAATATACCTCAAACAGGGGGTCCTTGATTTACCTGAATGTTGTACACAAACATTTATGAACAGCATGTAAACAGGTCCTCAGCAATGAGCTGTAAAAGGAGAGCTGTTTATGAGAGGGTATACAAATATGAAATACATGAATGAACTATTATGTGATGCATAATAGGAAATGCTGAATGCGTGCAAACAGAAGAAAGGTGGTGAACAATACCAAAGGTGATGATGGGTTCAATAGTAAATTAAATCATTTATGTTGGCTGTGGTCTTCAGATCAATCAAAATGTAGATGAAAGCAAACTGTTCCTCTGGCAAGTTGGAAACCAGTTTGATGATGTGACAGAAAGTTATTTTCTTTTGATAATCTGTGTGAATGTCTCCTTTCAATGAATTTGCCAAGGAATGGTGGTAGCTGGCTGAGTAAATTGGATCAGGTTTTGCTGTTTCATAAATATAAACAAAGAGGGGGACCCAGGAGCCAATAAAGGTCCAGTATCCATGCTCCATATGCCAATATCAAAACCAAAGGGGGGATACTGTTCCTATAGCAAGGTGCAGATAGTCACCATTGCATCGAGGTGCAAAAAGTCACCTATTGATTAAAAAGGAAAATTGAAAGAAGAAAAGGAAAAGGGAAAGAAATCCTAGGTGAGAGGGACCCACCAGTGAAGTGAAAGGACACATGTAGTCCTCTGTTGCCCTCACACACCCCAAGGAGTGTCATGCTTCATCATCGGGCGTTTGCTCCTCGTGGGGCCGGCGCTGCAATCCCCCACGGGTCCCCCGAAGGGTCTCTTTGTCGGAGATCTTTTAGGACTGCCGGATGGTGCATGCGGGTGTGTGGGGTGGGGGTCTAATGAGGGTCAAGGTAGTGCGTGCATAGTGATGAGTCGGTGTGTAAAGGGTAAACGTGCAGCAATTGTTGGGATTGTATACCCTTCACAGACTAGACTACTGTGTAAAATCTTGCCCCTGCAGCGCATTATGCCTGGGTGTGAGCAAGGTCGTAGGTCAACATGTTTCGCGCCTTTGTTGCCTTAGTGGTCGTTGGCGCTTCCTCAGGACCAAAACTGTAAGGTGCACGTGAAATAATTAAAATAATTAAAATGCCCTCTAAATAAGACAGGGCGGGCAGTGAGCCTGTGTACCTATGAACTGGCTGCATCTGCATGATGTATACGGCTCCTGATCGATGCCTATGAACTGGCTGCATCTGCATGATGTATACGGCTCCTGATCGACCAGTCTGACAAACTGGCAGTCGCAGGGACGGGGTAGGAGGATAGGAGTCAACATCCCGGTAAAAATTGCATCGATCAGGAGCCGTATACATCATGCAGATGCAGCCAGTTCATAGGCATCGATCAGGAGCCGTATACATCATGCAGATGCAGCCAGTTCATAGGCATCGATCAGGAGCCGTATACATCATGCAGATGCAGCCAGTTCATAGGTACACAGGCTCACTGCCCGCCCTGTCTTATTTAGAGGGCATTTTAATTATTTTAATTATTTCACGTGCACCTTACAGTTTTGGTCCTGAGGAAGCGCCAACGACCACTAAGGCAACAAAGGCGCGAAACATGTTGACCTACGACCTTGCTCACACCCAGGCATAATGCGCTGCAGGGGCAAGATTTTACACAGTAGTCTAGTCTGTGAAGGGTATACAATCCCAACAATTGCTGCACGTTTACCCTTTACACACCGACTCATCACTATGCACGCACTACCTTGACCCTCATTAGACCCCCACCCCACACACCCGCATGCACCATCCGGCAGTCCTAAAAGATCTCCGACAAAGAGACCCTTCGGGGGACCCGTGGGGGATTGCAGCGCCGGCCCCACGAGGAGCAAACGCCCGATGATGAAGCATGACACTCCTTGGGGTGTGTGAGGGCAACAGAGGACTACATGTGTCCTTTCACTTCACTGGTGGGTCCCTCTCACCTAGGATTTCTTTCCCTTTTCCTTTTCTTCTTTCAATTTTCCTTTTTAATCAATAGGTGACTTTTTGCACCTCGATGCAATGGTGACTATCTGCACCTTGCTATAGGAACAGTATCCCCCCTTTGGTTTTGATATTTGCTGTTTCATAATCAGATTGAGGTAGCATGTTGTGAAAGCTGCATGAGGCATTGATGGTGGTTTAAGGTCAGGAAAGAAAATATCTTTGAAAACCAGAGGTGTGCAAGGGGCATAAATGATCCATAGAGATCACTTAGTTTTGAACATGAGCAGTTCTTTTAATTTTATGGCAAGATTTACTTGAGGGATAATCTGGGTAAATGAACTAATGATGTTATGTTGAATAGTGCAACTTGAGGAGGCAAGCTGTGGGACAGTTTGCTCACTGGTTTTGGCTTTTGAGACAAAGTGAACTGTAAGAATTTTGAGAGGCCCCCCAGGGAATTCTTTGGATAGCCATGTTGCTTCAGAGATCCTGCAGCAGCAGAGACACCTTTTTGCTTTCTAGATGGAATATCTTTACATCCATTAAGGCTATTGGTAACTGAGCATGTCATTTGTGTAGTTTGCTTGTATTCAATGGTGCTCAAGGGCTTTGTACTCTGTTAGCAATGATTTTACATATAGGTGCAATCAGGGTTTTCAGTCATTACTCTGTGTGTGAAGATGGTCTTCAGGATTAAGAATTTGTTGATTGGGGCAAAGATTCAGAGATGCAGTTGTGTTATGTGCGTGATGCAAATATTTATGATTCAGCCTGCTGAGATTTTAGAGTGATGAGATTTAGCTTGTTTTATTTTCTGTAATGGAGTTTGTCATTCTTTGTTATTGTAGTAGTTGGACTCTTGTCCAAACTCAAGTTAAAATGGATTACATGGTGGCCACTCCAATTGATGGGTTAGTTTCCTGTTAACATGGTGAGCACAGGTTGGGAGATGATTGTATATAGAGTGGGTCTGGTTGAGTGTGTAGGTCCACAGGATTCATGAAAAATGTAGGGCTCTCATTTGAAAGATGCTTGGTTTGCTGAACCAAATAGTCATGCCCAAGATCCAGACATTCTGTGATACAGTGATGTTAGTGATGGTGGCAAAGAAAGGTCCTCCAAATGCCAAGAGCTGTTAAAATGGAGGACTGTACAAAGCATTTGTATATTCTTATAGATTTTGCTAACAAAATCACAAGGAGTCTCAGCAAGAAGGAGGTGGTAACATGCAGAATAACATGAAAAAGAGGCCAGCAACTCCACCACAATGTGACAAAGAGGTCTGTGCTTCAAATGCACAAGAATGGTTGCATTTGTTAGAGATTATAAGAATGAGTCTGCCAACAGTCAGTTGGAGGGAAGCAGTGGATGAAAGGCCAACAGGAAATACAGGAAGCAGAGGCATAGCTTGGTCAGTAAGTCTGGTGGGGGGTTTGTGAGCTCCAGCTTTTCTGCCAATTACCCTGGCATATAATGGTAAAAATGATAGGAGAAGCAGCTGATGAGGTGGGCTGAAGGTCAAGTGGAATCGGAAGTGGGGGCTGAGAAAAAGGGGTGTCAAAAAAGTGCATTTTCCCATGTTAATTCCCATAGGACCTCTTGTATGAAATATGGAAATCAAATCCCCAATGTCAGCACCAGAACGGGGAAATTGATTAAAAAATATTTATCCGGATTTAAATGAGTGAATCGTTTTAGGCATTTCTCCTGGTGATCAGGAACTAAAGGTATATTTTCCCATTAATGGGTATCCCTATGTCACTCATATAGCTGAATCTATGGGATTGGCATGACATGATGAGATTCAAATGGTAAAGGCCGTTGACAAACGTTTGATCAAGAGAGAAAGGTGTATCCAGGCTGAGCACCTTCCCCGACCTGATGGTGTGGCTACACCAGTCTAAGCTGCCCTACAAAATCGGCCCTTCACCACCATCCTGATGAAGACCCACATACAAGGACTCTATTGACCTCATGCAACAGTCAGGTCGAAACGTCGACAACAATAACCCTTTAAGCCTGGATTAAATATACATATACTGTTGAGGGGCGCATTTGGATTCAGTCACCACCCTTCAAATCAAGGAGCATACCATATTTTAAATTTCCCAGAGAGGCTTTTTTGGCTTTAGCTAACTCAGATTTCTTAAAGCCATTAATGTTAATTTATGAATATCGTGAGAACAACCATTATTTCTTTTCTTCTGTTTTATGATCACGGCACACATTAGCACTTCTACAAACTCTTCTTTTCTCACTCTTTTTGGAGCAACCATGTTGAAATGAACTCCATGAAATTATATATACTAAAAATGATTTTGATATAAAAAAATCAATTTGACTATTTTTGAACAGTGTTTATTGTGATCTGTTCAAATGTTGTTGTTGTTATCTTTCGCTCGCCTGCATTGCAAACTAAACATTGAAATTCTCTTGAAACAATTGCTAAGAGGACCACATTGTTATATGTACTATATGCTACCCAGGTCCTATGGCCTTCTCGTGTTACCCTATCAGTTTGCAATGGTAGATAGACCATAGGGCAGGCAGCTATCAGCTTAAAAGATGAGACGTTGTTTTAAGTATCATTGAGTCAAGTGCCCACTTACAGACCCATATCTTCAGTTATACATCCACTCTCGTACTCATACTACAACGTACATACCTATGTGTAAAAGGATAGAGCCACTAATTCACAGCCATGGACGGTCCATTGGGGCTGAGGGGCCACGCCCCTTCGACTTTTGCCCCTTAAGAACAGTGTCTGTCAGGCTGACCAAATGCCACATTAGCAGACAATGATACATTAATTGGTGAGGTCGAGCAGCTGCTTAGATCAAGTAATCCTAGGGGTAAGGCCAAAATGGTGAAAGTTCCGACTATGTTCAAGGCGTCAAGTGCCCCTAGGGCTCCCATTTTGGATTCGACCTTGGTTAAGAGCCCTTGTACATCGCTTGCACTCCGAGCAATGGAGTCGGAAATCCAAGTTATTGGGCCTGCTCCTGTTTTAGATCAGGCCCCTGCATTACCTCAACATGCTGATATTAATATTGTAGATCATTCTAATAAGACCCCTTGCTCTCTATATCCAACCAATTACAGTGATCCCGAATGTGCCCCGTTTTAACCGATTTGATCCTATTCAACCTATGGATGAACCGGCGGGAGTTGAATCATCGGAAGCTTCACCACAGGACATTCCCCCCACTGTTTCCTCGACAAAATCGCAAAGTACAGTTATGATGAACAATCTAGTGGACAATGAACTGTTGTATAGTAAAATGAATGAGCTTTGCATTCAACTTGGGTTACTATCACAACCTGTTCTCCCCACTCTGCCTGGTACAAGAGACCCAGTCGCAGAAGGAGGGTAACCCCAGTTAAACTGAAAAAGACCTCAGAGGTATTGTGAAACTGTAAAGGGGGTGATGCTGAAGAACATTTTGGACAATGAAACTGTAAGTACAGGAACTAGCAGTAAGAGAGTGTGGACTGCGATAATGGTTAAAAGGCGGGAGGGTATCCCTGAAAGACTGCAAGATAAAGACTGTGATTCCGGGGTAGGGACACGGTTCCACCACAATCTAGTTTAGGATGGTCTGGCTGTGGTGCACTGAAGCTGCCTTGCTATGCCTTAGGTTAGGCGGGGTGGCATGGTGCCTGACAGTCTGGCCGTAATTCAGGAATTTTTCTTTTCTTTGAATTCATTTACTTTATTTGTTGATTGCAATGTTGGGGAAAGGGATGCAGGGGGGGAGTTAATGTGGGGCGGAGTCCCGACTCCTTAGACGAAGGTTGCGCTATGGGGATCAGTTACTACTGCCTGGGGGAGGGGGTGGGGGGTCATTGGAGTTGCAGTTTTGTTAAAAAGTTCAATACTGGAAGTGCGAAGAGAAGATATCCCACAAAATCTATAGGTTTAAAAGGGGCGTTTGCCTGCACTGATAGGATTGCTTCCTCCCAACGGGATAATGAGAAGCTACACAACAATACACTGCAGATATGAATGAAGATGGACAGAACTACAAGTTCATAACATGGAATGTTAGAGGGCTAAATAATATGGTCAAAAGGATCCGGGTGGCAACGTATCTAAAACAATACAAAGTGGACATAGCTTCTTTCAAGAAACACACCTGTGGTTAAGACTGCCTTAAATATGTCCAACTAAGGTGGAGGGGTCAATTTTTTGCGAAATCCTACTCAGGATATGCCAGGGGCGTGCTGATATGGGTGGCACCGCAAGTCCCATTTAGAGCAGAAAATTCCAGCCCAGATCCATTAGGAAGATATGTGATAGTGGAGGGAACACTAGATGGGCGGAAGGTTTGCCTGGTAAGCATATACACCCCTAATAGCGATGATGGCTTGTTCCTGGGGTCAGTTCTATGACAGATAGGTCTTGCACCGGATGTAGAACTGATTGTTGCGGGGGATCATAACTGTGCCTTAGATGGTACACTAGACAGACACCTCCTGAGACCAGAAGCCAAACCTAAAACCAGAGAAGCTATGCGTCAGATGTTAACAAATTATAACTTGGTGGATATCTGGCGGCATCGCAACCCCCACCACAAAGTGTACTCATGTCACACGCCTGCTACTAATACACATAGCAGATTGGACTATGTTTTCATACAGAAAGGGGCAGCTAATAGAATTGAGGAAGCACAATACCTGGCTTGATATTTATCGTATCACTCCCCTCTACTTATAGTATAGACTATGGGCAGGCCGAGATCTAAGATTCCAATTTGGAGGATAAATACTGAAGCATTAACTGATCCAGTATATAAGGCTACGATTGGCAAGGAGCTTCAGACGTATTTTGATAGAAACTGGAATACAGCCAGTGCTAAAGCAATGAAATAGGATGCCATGAAACTAGTGTTAAGGGGGGCATGTATGTCTACTGAGACCGGAGTAAAAAAAAAGTGCTAAAGCAAGATCTGAAGTGCCAGGAACAACAGTTGGCCATTTTAGAAAAAGCACTCCCCACAGATATAGAGGGTCCTAATAAATGGACAGCGCAACAACAAAAGATAGGGGATCTATGGGATACACTAGACAAATATAATAATAATAATAAGAGCAGGAGAAGGTGATATACGTAAGGAGATAAAGCGGGCCGTCTACTGGCACATCAAATTAGTATGAAGACAAAACCACAACCAATCCTGCCAATTAGAAATGACCAGCAACAAATGGTCTATACACAACACGAGATCAACAAGGCATTTGCAATTCATTTAAGTACAATATACTCAGAGTTCCAAAACCCCACACATACCCAGACCATACAAACATATCTGGCTGGTATGGAAGTGCCCAACCTGGACCCTGAGGCTCAGGAAACTGTGGAGGGCCATATTGGTGAAGACGAAAAAATATGAGAAGGGCTAAATCTTCAGGTATGGATGGCCTGATGACTGAATTTTATAAAGAATATGCCTGGCTGGTGACTCCCAGGTTGTTAGAGGTAATTGAAGAAGCAGAGAAGAGGTTTGAACTGCCAGATTCAATGCGGGAAGCATTAGTGATGATTCCTAAACCAGGGAAGGGCCCGTAGATTCTGAACTCATACAGACCCATCTCTATGCTAAACGTAGACCTTAAAATTATCAGCCAGGTGCTGTCTAGTAGGTTGCTCCCTTGTGTCCCACAGTTGATGCATGTGGATCAGTCAGGGTTTATACCTGGTAGGAAGATGCTGAGGAATATTCGCCGTCTTGCACATATAATGCAGACACTTGGGGAAAAGGCAGAGGATAGCGCACTGGCATTTCTAGATATCGAACAAGCGTTTGACTCGGTCCGATGGGAATATCTCTGGCAGGTCCTTCTAAAAATAGGACTGGGTTCCGGGTTTGTAAACTGGGTCAAATTACTATATTCTAGACACATGGCGAGGGTCAGAATGGGACGGTTTGTATCGGATGCTATGTTGCTACAAAGGGGCACGCGGCAAGGGTGCCCGCTGTACCTTTTGCTATTTGCCCTCGCAATGGAGCCACTGGCATGTCACCTCTGGACAGAGCTGCAAGGTCAAGGCATTAGGATAGGCCAAATTGAACATATAGTGTCACTATATGCGGACAACGCATTGGTCTATTTGCGACGCCCGACCCATTTGATCTCAATATTGCTCAACGTATTGGAAAAGTTTGCTGGGGCCTCAGGCTTATACATCAATAAAATCGCAATTATATTCGATAAGGAAGATAGAGGGGAGAGTAGAGTCTCAGTCCCTTGGGTTGGAGCTCCCATGAGAACTGGAATCAGTGCGATATCTCGGGATGCGAGTTGCCAGAGAGAAAGACGCCTTCAATGAGTACAATAACGGCAGGATATTAAAAGGCTTACAAGAGAGTATAAAGTTCTGGAATACCCTAAAATAATCGCCGATAGGAAACATTGCTTTAATTAAAATGGTAATACAACCCAGATGTTTGTTCACAGTGCAAGGATCTTTCTATGAAATTCCGCATAGAATATTCAAATAGCTAGTTGTACTTCTCACTCAGCTGTTGTGGAATGGAAAGAGATGTAGGGTAAGCTTGGAGATGATGAAAAGACAATGGGGCAAGGGAGGTTTAGAAATCCCATACTCATACTTAGAGTTATATTATTTGGCGCCCCAATTGCTACATGCAATAGCATGGTTCGATACGGATCCCTCTCAGGAGCGATCCCTGCTAGAGGGTACCTATGGTAGATAACAGCCTGGAGCGCTTCTCTAGACAAATAAGACGCCTCCAGAACAATACCCTCCTCTAATTGGACTAAAGGCCAAAATATGGGCTAGAACGACTAAGAGACATCTTAAAGGTGTACCCTATGCACCAGAGGGAGCCATTTGGGTCATGCCACCGTTTTCTCAAATAGAACGAGCAATATCAATCAAAAAATGGAAGGAGGGTTGTCTGATGATGTCAGACCTATACCCAGGGAATAGGTTCATTACCTACCAGGACACGGTGGACACATTTGGATTGGGGGAGGGACAATTCCTACAGTATGCCAAGATAGCAGCTACAGCCCGACAACTTTGGCCAACATTTCCGGGATGCCCCGGAGCATACATGTACACTGGTCACTATAATTACAATGGCAGGTGGTCGAAAACTTGTTTATCATTTATACAGGGCACTGAGAGAGGATAAAAAGACTAAGCCTTTGAAAGTTGAAGAAAAGTGGCAGGAGGTCAGTGAGCACATAATAATGACAAAAAGAATAGGAAAGGATCCATGAAAGTGTCTGCAAAGTATCAATATTCAATAGATTTTAAAAAATACGATATAATATAGTCCACATGACCTACCTTTCACCCAGGAGGCTTCACGCTATAAATATATCCAGAGACCCCAAATGCCCCCATGTCAACATACATAAGCATATTTTGTACACATGATATGGCATTGCAAAAAATACAAATATACTTGGCTGAGGTTCTAGAACAACTGAATAGAGTAACAGGATGGAAGATAGACTTGGAGATAAAAACCTGTCTTCTTGGCTTGATCCTCAAAAATCCCAAAAGTAAAGCTAGCAGATGATTTTTGATACTGGCACTTATGATTGTGATGGAGCAAGGTTTCGTATAAAAAGAAACTTGCTCGTATGCAATCCTCTCGAATAACCTGTAACATTATAACCAACCTGTCTGTAAGAACTAATTTTGCGCCACATTTTACATATCGTATCTAGGGGAAGCTTTTCTATGTGCTTCACTAATGAATAACCTGAGTGTCCAAAAAATGGCCGCCAAATAACGCAGGTACTCTTCTGCGCATGCGTCTACTACATCCACGTGGTATGACGTCTTCTGTCGCTTGGGGGGAACTCTTTGCAGCTGCGCAATAACTTTTAATATGGCTGCTCGAAACCCTTGCACTAATGCACATGCTGTGCTGAAACTAACCATTGCAAGTTTTACTAAACCATTAATGCAAAAGATTTATTAAGTAAATGGGGTTAGAGTAGAAGTAAGTGGTATACAGTGAGTTCATTTAATTTTGTATTCTAACATGTTCTTCTCTGACTTTATTAATAGCTCATAATTGGGCCTTGGAGGGTGAACACGTCTCTGTTTCCTTGTGGCAACTACGCATGCGCAACGTCTGCTTGCCCTGAGACCAATGAGATCATTGACTGGCTGCCAAACCCTAAGCCTAGCAAGGACATGGGAAGAACAACTTTTGACCCTATGAGAGGAAGAAGATGAAACACTGTAGTACAGATTTATCGATCTACATATGAAATGCTTGTGGGAATAAAACTTGTGGGTATTAAAATTAAGGGGCGGGGAGCTAGACAATAGAACTAAAGAAAGTTATTGCACATAATAAGGTGTGATGTCCTCACCCCACTGCTTGGCCCAATCAAATTGCGGGTGTACATTTAATAGAAACATGTGGGGGTGGATCATACATTTGAATTGGTATAACAGAGGTAAGTTCTAGATAGTTAGACACACTTGACCCATGAGATGCCGATGCTATGCTGAGATGCTGCCAGATTTTACTGCAATCTGACTGAAGAATCCTACACTAGGGAAAATCGTGGAACAACCAAGGAGGCACATCTAGGAAGGGGTCCGGACGAGCCCGAGCCGGAGAGAGTAGCACCAGAGAGGGGTGTAACGCTGGTGTTACACTAGAAGAGGTCACCGTCCCGGACCTGAACCTGTCCTGAGTTCTTGATACTCTAATGTCTAGGTCCTCACACCATTCTAGGTAAATATAGTTCTGTGGGGTTGTGCTTCGTATTTGCTCTCTGTTCTTTCTCTCCTCAGGTATTGTCATCATATGAGATTAATTAATGTGAATTGAATTATAAACTAATTGAACTACTTTTCCTGATGAAGAATCTTGATGTGTTTACGTGTATTTTGATTTGACTCACAAAACTATTAATTCAGATAAACCTTTAAAACTCCTACTGAGTCTGTGGTTCTTTAAATAAAGGTTGAATGTAGTGTTATTACTATTATCATTTCCTCTCTATTCTAATCTACTACTAGATATTTCAAAGGTACATTTACTCAGGAGACAGGAATGGTAAGATTACTGGTGTAAAGGGTTTCCTTGGGTAAATAAAAATTGATGACCAGCAAATATTTGCTAGCTCATTGAGTGTATGAATGTATATGTGCCCAAATAAGTGTTGTGTGTTGTGTATGTATAGAGCTGGTAAACTCCGCTGCATCAGTTTTTCTTGGTAGCAGAGGCATGGTTAGTATAGTTAGTTAGGAGAGGATTGTCTTTGAATTTTTTAATTATTGATTTATGTTTTAACCAAAACCTGGGAATATTGAATAGTGGGTGGTAAATGGAAGCCACAATTCAGTGAGGTTATTGGTCTGGATCGAGAAAGGTGCTGAAAGTTATGCAGGACTAGAAGCACTACGTCACTGGTGAAATTTTGGTATTATATAACCTAGAAAGGAGTAGCGGGTTCTCTGATGCTTGTGTGAAGAGTAAGCGGAAAAGGTTTACTCGTAGTCTGTGAAGAGTAAGAGGAAGGGTTTTACTTGTAAGTGAAAGAAATCATACTATTCTTTAAATTAGTGGGTCAGACACAATAGCGAATGTTTATACGTTGTTAATTAATAAAATTGTTTGAAATTTTGTGAGAAAATAGGTTTTCGCATTACCTTGTAAGGGAGAGGTCAGTTGAGGGTGTTGCACTGACGTCACTGAGAGCTGCGCTGAGATTGGTAGAAACAGCGGGCATGTAGTTGATGCGAAATTGTAAAGGAGGGGTCAGTAGTGAGGAGTGAAACTGACATCACAGAAAAAGCAGCACAAGCATTGGCTGAGTGAGCGAACAGAGTAGAAGTTGATTGGTCTTCAGACTAGAAAACGCGTTGGTATTGGAGAATTTTTAGAATTAATGCAAGCGTCTGATTAGTTGACAAAACAGAAATCCCAAGCATGTACGATCCAACATTAACAGGGACTCGTCCACATAGAAGATTTATAGGGTTTGCTTATGAACAGTACCTTAACAAGCACAAGCACACAATGTACGGCGAAAAGAGAAAAATGTCATTTATGCAAAAGGTTAAGAATTATTTTAAAAAGGACAAACCCATTAAGAGTAGAGAGGGGATTCTCATTCCTCCTCCAAATACGCCTGCATCATACATGATGGTGGAGAGAGGCTATCATACCTGTGTATGGTTAGAGAATTGGGTAGAATACACAAAAGATGATGGAATATTAGCATTTCCTGAGTACGGAAGATTTAATGACAGAATATTGTACAATTTAAGAATACGAATGAATGAATTAGAACCCAGACCTAGATTGACTCAGTATGAGGCTTTAGAAGAATGGGAAATGGAAGGCTTTGAACGTGATAGACCACAAAGTAACAGGACCTTAAGCAAATATTATCCAAAATTTCCCCGAGGGACTAGAGATAGTCAAATGAAACAATGGAAACAGGCCATGGTGGCAGAAGGTTTATATCCTGTGTTAACCTTAAAAGAACAGACAGGAGGTAAATGTACAGAGAAAACCAAGCACTTAACCATGATAGGTAGCGGAGAAGCAGAAGAGGGATACTTAGAAGGCATATTGATGAAAAGTCCTCCACCTTATAATGATGGATTCAATAGAATGACCCCTAGTGCCCCAATGATAGGAACACCTTTGGTTTCCCAGATAGTACATGACATAGCAGACAGGGTACTTCAAGAAAAGGAAAAGGAAGCAATAAATAAGAATAGAGCTGAATTGATCCAGAAAATAGCTCAGATAATCGCACATCCTGAAGCATTGACCATACCAGTGACAATAGGTCCGGTAGTCCCATTGTATGGCAAAAAGTCCAACGGTTCTAAAATTCCTGTAATGCCTACCCCAAGCATAGAACCTAGAAAAGAAAAGATGATAGTAGATGACCAAGCAAGTGAATGTGAATCAGTAATATCATTAATGGATTTGCCCATAAGAGGGCCAATGTTGGAAACCCTGAAGAGAAATTTGCCCAGTTTTTTGAAGGAGGTTAGATTAGAAACATCATCAGGAACTAGAAGTGCCACAATAGTAACCCCAGAAGATATAGAGAGATGGTCTCAAGAAAAGCCAAAGTCACAGCCAAAATTATTAGATATTTTAATGAAAATAAAACTATCCAAATAATGAAAATAAAACTATCCTGTCCAAAGCCTCAAAAATACTTGACAACGCAAGGTCAGATCTATACCGTCAATTATAGGAAACTTTTATGGAACCCAAATAAGGCGTATGATATAAAGGAAAAAACACAAAACCTAGTTAATAAGTGTTTTAAAGAAACTGTGATGGAAGCAGTAATAGAGCAATGGGAAAATTTTATACGGAAAATAGTGAAGTCTAATGAAAAAACTGTATGTGTACAAACAAAACAAGTGACCCGGACTGAAATCAGAGAAAATAACATCATTCTCCTGCATATTGTGAGAAAAACTAGATGTACCCGTAATAGACTTAGGAAACAGTCAACCAGGTTTCCATTAAATGAAGATAATAGGGTACAATTAAGAAATATTAATTATAATTTGAGGAAATTAATTTGGAATGAACAAAATAAAGTTAGACATGATTTGTGGACAAAAATCTTCTATGCAAATACTCAAACAAACTCAAGGGAATTCTGGAGACTGATTAACGGTCTGGCCCAACTGAATAAATCTGCTGTAGGATCTCCCTTAACTGAAGACGAATGGTCTATGTTTCTTATAAAACATCTAAACTCAATGTCATTACCAAATACTGAATGTAACATACAGAAAAAGATGGATAAATACGGTATAGAATGTAAATAGGAAATTGATATAACTCAATTACAAGTGGTGAAACTAATAAAGAAACAAAAGGATGGGTCACCTGGCCCTAATGGTATACCGTTTGCATTATATAAAGAAGATCTATTTTGGTCCATATACCTAACTGCTGTCTTTAATGAAGTGGTTCAGAGTGGATTAATTCCGAAATCGTGAAGAGGGTCTTTAATATCTCCTATCTTTAAGAAAGGAAATTGGCAACTGCCGGAAAATTATCGTTTAATTACCCTTCAAGATACTGACGCAAAATTATTTGCTGGGCTTTTACTGATGATATTAACAGATTGGGCATAGGAAAAGCAAGTGCTGCCTCCAATTCAAACAGGCTTTATTAAAGGTTTGGGAACCTCCACAAATATATTAATATTATCCGTATTAATGGATAAAGCAATTTTAGCAAAATAACCTTTATATTTCTGTTTTGTGAATTTTAAATCTGCTTTTGATTGTGTTGATAGAAATCTTTGTGGACAAAACTTGAAAAACAAGGAATTCCTGATACATTGTTAAAAATGATCAAGCTTCTTTACTCTGATACCTGGAGCAGGGTGAGGATTGGTGATGGACGCACACTATCAAAAGAAATCCCTACATCTAGAGGACTAAAACAAGGGTGTGTCTTGGCCCCCCTACTTTTAAAATTTATTTTTAGCTGATCTTTCTACGGATTTGAACGAAATGAATGCTCATCCCCCGAAGCTTGCAGACAAACAAATATCCAACTTGCTATATGCAGATGATGTAATACTCTTAAGTCACACTAAAATTGGATTGCAACGATTAATTAATTGTATTTTAAATTTTTCAAAGGAAAATGGTATGACAATAAACGAAGCTAAGACCAAGGTAATGGTCATTACCAAAAATATGCGATTTAAATATAAATATAAATGGTTGTTGGGAGGTAATGAATTGGAACAAGTTGTTTCCTATAACTACTTGGGAGTTATTTTTAATGACAATGGAAACTTCTTGCCACAAAAAATGGATATTACAAGGAAAGCAAATACTCTGGTTGCGGCATTTAGGACCATTCAGAAATCTATTAGTGACTTCTCTTATCATCCCTTTTTGAAAGTAATTGCTGCAAAACTGCTACCAACTTTAACGTATGGGAGTGAGGCAATGAATGGGAAAGATGCGGAGATCATTAATGGTCAAGTTGCAAAAACCTATAAAATGTGATTCTCCCACCCAAAGAATGCCTCACAAGCACAGGTGAGACTGGAATTTGGGTGAAATAATCAGCAATATGCAAGGAACGGACAAGCACTTAAAGTATGGAATAGAATAAAAAATGACCAAGATAACCAAATATCTCGGCTGTTGTGGCAAGAAGTAAAAAATAACATACAATGACATGCCTGGTTCTGTTTAAATGCAGCTATTGAGGAATATGGCATAACATCGATTTGGAACAATACAATTGCTCAGGAAAGTTTTTAAAAAACTATTAATAAACTTACTAACCACCTTTCATTGATAAAGGACAAAGATAAATTTGTGAAAAGGAATCACGCATGGCCAATTATAAATGGATTTAAGGGAAAAAAAGTTAAAAAATATCTTGAATCATCATGGTCTAAGAAAAATATATTTGTCTTTATTAAAGCTAGATTTGGTTGTTTACCAGGATTATGTCACTTACCTCCATGGAAGAGAACAAACTATGCAGGCTATGTTAATCTGGCCAGGAGAACATTATCCATTTATTGTGTCTTTGTCCGGAATTGGAATATGAACGAAAATCCACTCTTAAGAAATTATTCAATAATCGTGGTGTAAGGACTTGTAGGCAAGCCCTGATAGCATGTTTTAACTCTGATGATTTATTAATGAACTCTGCATTTGTAAAATGTAAATGTACTGTTGGGAAAAAGCTGGATGTATTTATTTGATTGTATAATGGATTGTGCTAATATATTTTATGTAAGTAAGTTTTCTTAAATATAAATATGATTGATTGTCTTATTGATCTTGATGATATTTTAGCAAATAATTTTGTAAGATTTTAATTAATCAAACAAATAAATAAACCTATCTAACCTATTAGATATTTTCAAATTAAGAGTAGAATTGGAAGAAATGGTTGCTGGAAATGTAGGTCTAGACAGATTAAACACATACAGTGAGGAAGAATTGCTGTTTATTTGTAGAAGCATTACACGAAATACAAAGGCATTCCATGAAAAACTGACAAATTTGGCATCGGAAATGGGAATTGACATAGGGAAGTCAAAGGTGTTGCAGAAACCATAAAGAGCAGAATTTTCTGATAAGGATTTGGAAAATATGAATGTGTCTGGAAGAAAATTACAGATCAGGGAGTTGTTATTTCTGCTACAAAAATGGGGAGATCTTGAAAGATGGAAAGGTAGGTGGGCAAAGAAAAAGGAAGAAGCACGGGGAAATCGAACAACATCTGAATATGCCATGAGAGAAACAGAAAAGGCTGAGAGGTTGTATCCGATGAGGGAAGTACCCGGAGGGGGGTAGGTACATGTACCATGGACTAGACAGGACATTTTGTCATTTACGAATGATTTCCCAAAATTGAGCGAAAAACCAGTAGAGTGGGACAGACAAGTTGAGAGGTTTGTGAAAGTTTCAAAGGTTCTGCTAAAGGATCTGGATGGTTTGTTTGACCTAGTAGTACCTGCAGATTTGTGGACAGAGTGTAAAATTACTATAGATTGGCCTAGTGGGGAATTTCCAAGAGATTCAAAGACAGGAGCCCCGTCAGAAGATGTAATAAAAAAATATCATCAAGTAATCACTTTTCTGAAGAGTGAAATTCCCCCGAAAGAAAGTGATTGGGTGAAAATAGACAGGGCAACCCAAGAGAAAAATGAGTCTGTACATGCCTACTACAAACGTCTTTTACAGGTGTTCAAACAGTATAGCGGGTTTGAAAGTTTAGAAAACAAGGACAAGACTCATTTTGTGTATCGATTTGTAACTAGGCTGAGATTGGATATATCTCAAATGATTAAGCAGCACATGCTGTGTTGGCAATCAAAGCCCATTGATGAAATTTTAAAATATACTAAATATTGTGGGGATGAAATTGATAACAAACAAAAAGCTTTAGAAGAAAAAGTAATGTGGGCTCAAGTAAAATTGGCTGAACAGCAGGAGCTTCAATTAAATAAACAGTCAGAACATCAAGGAAGAGCACAAAGTCAAGGTGACAATAATGGGGGTAAACCACGGGGAAGGTTGAATCGGGAAGAGGCAAAGAAAAGATTTCCCTGTCATGGGTGCGGGGAGTTGGGGCATTGGAAACACAAGTGTAAAGTCATACAAGTTAATAATGGCCCAAATCAAAATTTTAATCCAAAGACGCAGAATGAGGTGTTAGTGAGTCATCAGCAACAGGGTATAGATCTACAGAGTCAATTGCCACCTGCCCCTAAATCAAATTTTGTGAGTCAAGCTAAGTACAGTGTGGACGCCCGATTTCAAGAAGGAAGTGGTAAGAAATTTTTTGTAACATCACAGTTTCTTTTGCAGGATCCCCTAATTAATTATGAGCAGGAATGACGGTGGCTGAGGGGGGAGGAAGGAGAGTGCGTACTTGGCGCATCCCTACTGGTAGATCAGTCAGATCCATACGTAGAAGGTAAAGTAGAAGGAAATAATATCACTTTCCTGTTGGATACTGGTGCTACCAGGTTTACTGTGAGAACAGCAGACATTCCTAACCTACCCCTCTCGGGTGAAGACATCCAAGTCGTAGGTGTTTCAAACAAAGAGATTAGAACCCCGATCACAGAACCAATGGAGGTGCGAATTGGAAATTTTAAAGAAATGCATAAATTCGTGGTGTGTGACTCAAGCCCTGTAAACTTGCCTGGAAGGGATTTACTATGCAAAATGAATTGCACCATGTTTTGCGCACCGGACGGTGTTGCCATACAAACCCCAGATGAAGATGGAGTTTACAAGTTCATGTTAGCTAAACAGGGAACAGAAGTAAATGAATTATATTCGATGATGACGCAAAATTAATTACCTGCCGAAGTCAAACTGACTGTAAATGCAGAGAAATGGGATTTTACTGGAAAATAAATAGGATTAATGGCAAATATAGATCCTGTAAAAGAAGGTGCTTTTTATCCGAATACCCGACAATGCAAAGTGAGTCCAGAAGTAAAAGCAGGTATTGCAGCAGAGATTGAGCGATTAATCGAACAAGGTATCCTGAAAGAAATAATGAGTAGCCCTTGCAATTCACCTATAATTGGCATTAAGAAACCTAACAGAAAGTTTAGGGTGGTTCAATATCTTAGGAAAATTAATAAATTTGTTGTACCGTGCTGTTCAGTAGTGCCTAACCCAGCTGTGATTCTTTATCAGATACCATGGAAAGCAGGGTGGTTCACAGTAATCAATTTATGTCATGCATTATTTTCTATTCCGTTGCATCCAGAAAGCAAGTTTTTATTTTAGTTCAAATTTGAAGAGAATGTTTACGTGTGGAATTGTGTGCCTCAAGGGTACATTGAAAGTCCTTTAATCTTTAATCAGATTCTTAAAAGAAGCCTTGAATCTCTTGTATTGCCCAGAGAGTCAGTCTTGGTGCAATATATTGACGACCTATTGGTGGTGTTAAATACATGAGATGACTGTGTTACTGATTCAATTGCATTGCTAAATCATTTGGCAAAGGGTGGACATAAAGTGTCCCCTGAGAAACTTCATTTTTACAAAAATTCTGTTAAATATTTGGGACATCAAATAGAGAGAGGAATTAGAAGAGTGACCTCTGAAAGAATCAGAATAATAAGACAAATGCAGTTGCCACGGACTCAAAAAGAAATAAGAATGTTCCTTGGAGTTGTAGGATATTGTAGGCTATGGATTGTAGGATTTGCTTTACTAGCTAAACCCCTGATACAGATGACCAGAAAGAGAGCTAAAGATCCTATAGAATGGGATGAAAGCATGGGATCTTTTAGAAAGCTGCGAGATTGTTTGTGTGAAGCACCTGCTTTAGGAATGCCGAACTATTCAAAATAATTTGCATTATTCTGCTCTGAGCGGGGTAATTGCGCACTTTCCGTTGTAACACAGAGACATGGATTAATGAGAAGGCCAGTAGCATATTATTTTGCTACCCTAGATTCTGTGGCCTGTGCATTACCAGGTTGCCTGAAAGCTGTAGCCGCAACTTGTGTAAGCATAGAACAGAGTGAGTCAATTGTGATGGGACACCCTGTCAAGGTGTACGTTCCTCATGCAGTGGGGATTTTACTGACCAGAACCCGAACGCAGTACCTTACTCCCAGTAGGCTGACAAAATATGAAAGAATAATACTGGGTGCGGAAAACGTGACTATAGTGAGATGTACTGTTCTTAATCCAGCCACTTTACTACCTGATCCTTACCAAGAAGAAGTGAAAGATGAGGTTGAACATGAATGTCTTGACGTGACTGAACTTAGCACCAAACCACGTCCTGACATACAAGAAGAACCCTTGAAAAATGCTGATCATGAGCTATTTGTAGATGGCTCATGCATGTGACACGAGGAGGGAGGATTGAGTGCAGCTTATGCTGTATGTACATTAACTGGAATAGTCGAAGCTTCCTATTTACCAGAGGTCAGATCTGCACAAGAAGCTGAATTAATTGCTTTAATTAAAGCATGCAAAATTGGAGAGCAACCATATTAACTGACAATCAAAATGGTTATGGGGTTGTGCATGATTTTGGGCAACTGTGGATGCAAAGGGATTTGCTGACTTCTTCAGGAACTCCTATTAAAATGGAATTTTCATGAAAGAATTAATTGAGGCAATTCAATTACCAAAAGAGGTGGCTGTGGTTTAGTGTGCTGCTCACCAATCAGAAGATGACTATGTGACAGCCAGTAACCAATATATTGACCATGTTGCCCAACACTGTGCGAGGCATAAAATTGCCTTAAACAAGCAAATCGAAACATGTGGAATCAGCTGCCAACTTATGCTACTTGCAGGAGTGGGAACCTGGGAGGAGGTGAAAGATCTGCAGGATGGAGAAGACATGAGAGAAAAGGAAGAGTGGGTGAAAATAGGATGTCAGAGAAGGGCAGAAGATGGCGTGTGGGTTTGTTATGATGGCAGACCAGTTATGCCAGACAGTATGCTTGCACCAATGGCTAGAATGTACCATTGAGACACACATGTGGGCATAGATGCAATGATTCGACTTTTAAGACAAGATTGGCTTAACGCAAAGTTCAGGAATGTAGCAGAGAGTCTTTGCCAAAGATGTTTAATATGTCAACAAATTAATCAAGGCAGGAAGACAGTGGTTAGTATGGGAAAGATTGGAAAGGCAGAAGGTCCTTTTGTAAGACTTCAATTAGATTTCATTCAACTGCCTGCTTTTCAAGGGTTGAAATATGTACTAGTCGTCGTTTGTTTATTTTCAAAGTGGGTGGAAGCATACCCAACCCGAAGAAAAGACAGCTTGACAGTGGCCACACTTTTATTAAGAGAACTCATCCCTAGATTTGGTTTTCCAGTAACGATTGAATCAGATAAAAGGTCTCATTTTAATAATGAAATAATTTGACTAATTTGTGAAGCATTCAAAGTCGAACAAAATTGCACTGCGCTTACCGTCCATTGGCTTCTGGGGTAGTAGAACAATTAAATGGCACGATCAAGTCAAGACTCGGAAAGGTGTGTGCATCCACCCCACTGGAATGGCCTGATGATTTTCCTCTGGTCCTGATGGGACTCAGCAGTATTCCAGACAAAAATACGGGATTGAGTCCCCATGAAATACTCATGGGAAGAGCCATGAGACAGGCATGTGTACCAGGACACAAGCTGTTGAATATAACTGATGACTTGGTTTGGAGTATTGCAAAAGAATTGGCTGACAGAGTGCGTTCTTTCTCTCATCAGGTTGGGGAAGACGCTGTCAACAGACAGCTGAGCCAATCGCATGATCTGAATCCGGTTGACTGAGTAGTTGTGAAGAATGCCCAGCACCAAGGTGGGACAAACCGCATCTAGTTATACTGACTACTTCATCAGCTGTAAAGTGTGCAGGATTGCCTAATTGGATTCATGCAAGTCATACCAAAAGGGTACCAGCTCCTGAAGAAGAAGAGTTTCAGTTGAAACAAGAAATTGATGTTGCTGAAGGTTGTGCAGCTGAAGAGCTTCCTATAGAAGATGCTGAGGTAGCTGCCCAAGAACAACCGAGCACTTATCAGGATGATCGGATCCGAGTGGTGGACATACCTGAAGTATTTATAAGAACTAGGAGTCAAACACAGTTAGACAGACAGGAAAAGAGTAAGGACCAGAAAGGTGAAGAAGAACTCGCTTAGGAGAGTAGGGAAATGACAGTTAGGAAGCCTGAGAAGGAACATTTAAGGAAAGAACAATATACTCAGTCAGAAGAAAACCAAAGCCCCATTCCTGAGTCTGAGGAGGGACAGATAGGTTTTAGAGAAAACCTTCAGGCAGAAGAAGGACAAGAGGTAGAAAGACCTGAACAGGACCAGATAAACATAGAAACTCAAGTTCAGGATACAGAAGAAAAACCAGACCTTATCAATCCTGAACAGGGTCAGATTGAGGTAGATGAACCCATCCAGGCAGAACAGGCCAGAACAATAAGCCCAGGACAAGGTCAGATAGAGAAGAAATCTGAAGACGAAGCTGATCAAGTTGTGCCGAAATCTAAAGAAAATAAAAGGAGTCTTGAAGAACCTGGCAGTGCAGTGAAATTTAAGAAAAGTCAAAAAGGTGATAATTGGCCAAGAATTATCAAGAGACTGAGATACCGTTTTAGGACAATCAGTGAAGAACCTGATCAAGTAAACGAAGTAACCAGTCAATCTGAACCTTTTACAGTAACACCAAAAAGACAATGAATATCAAGTTCAAGGGTCCTGAGTGGACATATGTTATTCTTGAAGATTTTGAAAATCTCGACTTAAATGAAGAAAGTGAGGAAGAGCTGAATGTTGACCGAACTGATGAAGAAGTGAGACCGACTTGAAAGAGAAAAGACGCTTAAGGTGTTATCTCATACCAGGTTCTGAATTAAAGAAGAGATAATCTTCTTGTCCAAAAATGTCTGATAATAAAGCTACTGGAAAACCAAAACAAAGCTGTATAAAAAGTGTTGTAGGATCTGTATATGTAGTTTAATATGAGTCCTCATAATATGGGTAATATCAGCGATAGCTATTCCCTATCTGATGGTTACTGACATACAGAATAGTACTAATGCACATACGGAGGTAGCAAATATTAAAGGAGATAGAATAGACTTAGAAACACCAGATGAGTTAGATTTACACCATATAGTTGATAAGAATGAAACTGAGTACATCATGTAGAAGCAATGGAAGTTAGTGATTGTCATGTTTGCATGAAATTGCCAAACTCAGTAGCTGAAGGGGTAACTTATCATCACTTACCTTTGACATATGGTATTTCATGTAGTGTATTAGCTAGTTTGTTTTATAGAACTGGAAAACTGCAGTATTACTATTCAAATGTAGATGTAATATTTTCAGAAATCCTTATGCGAAAGAGCATGAACCCTGTCCTAAGTACTAGAGACTCACAATTCATGGGTGAATATTTCCTGACAATGAAGACAATAGATATAGTTGATGCACATAAACGCAACTTAACATGTAAGTTGCATGAAGAAGAAAAGATATTTTTGAACTTAGTAGAACAAAGGAGACAGGATTTCCATATGAGGGCCTCAGAACCGAAACCTCAGATACCTAAATGGGCTGAGAGGGAAGACCTTTTAGTAACTGGCAAGACTCATGCTGCTATGTCTCTGGATTTTGAAAAGAAAGGGAAAATCTGTCTCCATAAGCTTAAACCAGAATATAACAATGTATTTATTGGTTCCAGTGAATGTGAACATAACGTCTTAGTAATTAGGGGTTGGGGACTAAAAGGAGGAACTGATCCAGTATTTCCTGGAATTTATTATATTTGTGGAAACAAAGCCTATTTTACATTGCCTGATCACTGGTATGGGAGTTGCTATTTCAGAATAGTATTCCCTAAAGTTTATCATGTTAAAAGAATCACTGGAAACAATAATGACAGTAATGGACTAACCCGACATAAAAGAGCTAGTTTTTCGGAAATAGTAGGTGATATATTTGTTGCATTGATACCTTCAGTGGGGGTTCTGCTGAATTCTCGAAAAATGTGTCAATTGTCAATAGTAGTTGATCGGTTATCTACTGACACTGCTGGAGGATTCTTACTGATCAATACAGAATTAGTTGTTATTATATCTATGGTTTTGCAAAATCGACTTGCCCTTGATATCTTATTAGCAAAAGAGGGTGGAGTCTGTAAAATGTTGAAAGTGCAACATTGTTGCACGTATATACCTGACAAAAATGTAGAGATTGGAAGATATATTAAAAATATTACACATTTGGAAGAGGAACTGAAACCACTGGAGGTTGACAGTGTATGGAAGAAAATAACCAATAGTTTTATTAGTAGTTGGTTTTCTAATATAGGTAAGAGTATCTTGGGTCAAATATTATTGCCAATCATGGGCATAACTTTATCAATTTTGATGATAATGTGTTGCCGCAAATGCAGTGGGAAAAGAAAAAGGTACGAAGTGAATGAGAAGGGTAAGAATAGAAAATGAGAAGAAATACGACTTGAAGAATTGAAGGGAAATATCTGCAAAAGAATGAAAGGATCACAATTTAAAAAAGATAAAGGAGGGAATAAAAGATTTGAAGAAATTGAAATGATAGAATGCTAAATTTGGCATCTGATTTAATAGAAGCTAGTGATGGCATAAAATGCCATCAGAGAGATTGATGGAGCAAGGTTTCGTATAAAAAGAAACTTGCTTGTATGCAATCCTCTTGAATAACCGGTAACAAACATTATAACCAACCTGTCTGTAAGTACTAATTTTGCACCACATTTTACATATCGTATCTAGGGGAAGCTTTTCTATGTGCTTCACTAATGAATAACCTGAGTGTCCTAAAAATGGCCGCCAAAAAACACGGGAACTCTTCTGCGCATGCTTCTACTACATCCACGTGGTATTATGTCTTCTGTCGCTTGGGGGGAAATCTTTGCAGCTGTGCAATAGCTTTTAATATGGCTGCTCAAAACCCTTGCACTAATGCACATGCTGTGCTGAAACTAACCTATGCAAGTTTTAGTAAACCATTAATGCAAAAGATTTATTAAGCAAATGGGGTTAGAGTAGAAGTAAGTGGTATACAGTGAGTTCATTTAATTTTGTATTCTAACATGTTCTTCTCTGATTTTATTAATAGCTCATATTTGGGTCTTGGAGGGTGACCCGTCTCGGTTTCCTTGTGGCAACTATGCATGCGCAACGTCTGCTTGTCCTGAGACCAATGAGATCATTGACTGGCTGCCAAACCCTAAGCTTAGCAAGGACATGGGAAGAACAACTTCTGACCCTATGAGAGGAAGAAGATGAAACATTGCAGTACAGATTTATTGATGTACATCTGAAATGCTTGTGGGAATATAGCTTGTGGGTATTAATATTAAGGGGCGGGGAGCTAGACAATAGAACTAAAGAAAGTTATTGCACTTAGTAAGGTGTGATGTCCTTACCCCACTGCTTGGCCCAATCAAATTGTGGGTGTACATGGAATTGAAACATGTGGGGGTGGATCATACATTTGAATACCAGAGGTAAGTTCTAGATGGTTAGACACACTTGAACCATGAAATGCAGATGCTATGCTGAGATGCTGCCTGATTTTACTGCAATCTGACTGAAGAATCCTACACTAGGGAAAATAGCGGAACAACCGAGGAGGCACATCTAGGAAGGGGTCCGGACGAGCCCGAGCCGGAGAGAGTAGCACCAGAGAGGGGTGTAACTCTGGAGTTACACCAGAAGAGGTCACCGTCCCGGACCTGAACCTGTCTTGAGTTCATGATACTCTGATGTCTAGGTCCTCACACCATTCTAGGTAAATATAGTTATGTGGGGTTGTGCTTCGTATTTGCTCTCTGTCCTTTCTCTTCTCAGGTACTGTCATCATATGAGATTAATTAATGTGAATTGAATTATAAACTAATTGAACTACTTTTCCTGATGGAGAATCTTGATGTGTTTACGTGTATTTTGATTTGACTCACAAAATTAATTAATTCAGATAAACCTTTAAAACTCCTACTGAGTCTGTGGTTCTTTGAATAAAGGTTGAAAATGTAGTGTTATTACTATTATCATTTCCTCTCTATTCTAATCTACTACTAGATCTTTCGAACGTACATTTACTCAGGAGACAGGAATGATTACTGGTGTAGAGGGTTTCCTAGGGTAAATAAAAATTGATGACCAGCGGATATTTGCTAGCTCATTAAGTGTATGTATGTATATGGGCCCAAATGAGTGTTGTGTGTATGTATGTATAAAGCTGGTAAACTCCGCTGCATCAATAGCCAATAGGAGAATAGCAATCCACTGGTTGACTCCGCAAGGTCCACAGTTGGAAAAATGGAAGAAAGATTTAAAAGAATGGGCAATGGCTGAGGAAGACCATGTGAGATAGACTAGGAAGGATGATAAGCTCCCGGAGGTACTGATGGCATGGGGGCAATGATACAAGACATAAAAGAGACTGCCTCGTGGACTCAATCTGAATCGCTGGATGAGGAACACCACATTATGACGGGTACACATAGTCAGCAAACAAGGGCATAGACACCTAAAAGACTAAAATATACATGGAAATGGGGTATCAATCTGACAGAAACCAGTGGGGGGAGTTTTTCTTTGAGGATTGACAAGATCATTAGTCAATGTAATTTATGTTCAAGGATTGTAACTCCGAAGGGAGAAACTGTAACCAAATTATATTTTCCGCTCCTTATATAGAGAAAAGTAAATAAGGCATTTCTTTTTTCTTTACATACTGTGATAATGGAACTATATTGAAGCGTAACGGATAAATACTGTAACGTATATTGACTATGTTCTCTTTGAAATAAAGAAATGTAAAAAAAATAATAATAATGCTCCAACAACCACTACTTTCAGTTTCGAGGGTGCCTTATCTCCGATGGATTGAATAAAGCATGACCCAAAAAATCCTTCACCTCTGTTTTGACAGCCTTGTTTATAGTGTAAATCCCTGAAAAATCATCTGGCCCATAATTGTAACCCAAATTCAGGATATATTCATCAAACTACGCATCTGTATCTTGATCTGTCCAATTAGACTGATTGCTCGTTTCCTACTTAGGGTGTACATGCCTTTCGCCTGTGCTGCCTTGGACACCTTTCAGTCAAACGCAAGATACCCCTGCCTTTTATTCTGTTAAACCAGTGACATCTCTGTGTTTTTGCTTTTTGTAACATTCGCCTCCTGGATCTCTATTCTGCAAATCATTCTCCTGTGAGAGAGACCAAAATTCCTCTTCTTCTATTGTTTTACTTTTACCTTCTTCCATTAAAGGTTTTACTGTTTTTTGTACCTTATTCCCTATTTCTTTAATTATGAGTCTTCTAATACCCTCCTCCCACAAATCTTGTGATGGTATTATACTTTGTTCCACCAATTTACATTTTTCTCACCTTGCTTTCCTATATTTCCCTTTTTTCTCCTCAAAAGGGTATGCTATATTTTCCCTTTTACTTTGTGCAAACAGCTTTTCTGTCAAAATTGTAAAGTACGGTCCCATAGGCAAACGTAACCGGCATCCGATGCCGATCAGAGACGCTTTGCTAGGCAAGCTTGTCTACGCGTCACTGTGCTCCCCGATGCTGGGCAAACAAGGGCAATCAGCTCTAAAAACCTAATGCGTCACTAACTTGTGTCCAAACTGCCAACAAAAGAAGCCTCTTTGCTGCAAATGAATTCAATGTGGATTTCCTTGAGGATTCGATGCATGTAGACCTCACGCGCTGGAACCATTCAGATATTTCATTTGAGCCCATAATTTATCTAACGGTAGGGCCTTTCCTAATTACTGCATCCCAGAGTAACCCTTTACAAGCAGATATTTTTTCACTGTAAATTCATCTGGACACCTCGTTTTTTATCATCAAAGACTATAAAGATCTTGTTCATCAATTTTTAACCCAATACCATCCTAAATCTGTCACTAAACTACTTGCAAGCTATTTGTTTTACCCAAAAATAAGGTTAGTCATGCACACCATTCAAACATTCAAAACTCCTTAACAAAACTGTACTTTATAGGCTCATTCATATGCCCACATTTCCAATAGGTTTAAATAATACTCATCTGCTCAGATGCAGCAAGCAAAAGAGGATGAGATTGGAACGTTTGGGACTTATGTACTCAGGGGATGTTCTATGGTTCTATGACTTCATGTTGTTCTATTTGAAGCTTTTAGGTTCTGCTCGGAAGTGGTAAATGAAAGGTTATGCATAATGCTAGCCTCCTATCCTGACATAAAATTGTTCAATGAATTGTAGACCATTGACAAAGATTTGCTTTCCAATTAATTTGCATTAATATATGTACTGGTCTAGTAGATCTAGGTATTTTTATCTGGAAACAGAGCCTTTATCTCTGTTAAATACCGGTTCATTGTCCGTCATTGTGGGAATAGTATTGAATGAAACCCTCAGAACTTGGATTAATTCACAGTAATTGTATCAGTCTTGTGATTATTTGCCATACTTTGCATGTGTTGCTTTTTTGTTGTAAAATTTGGATGGAAGTCACCTTTTGTGGATTACCCCATTGTTAATTCCCTCCTTGACTGCACGATATTAATGCGTTAGAAAGAAAACGTATTGTAACTTACTGCAACAATTATGATTTATCTCCCTGTGTTCATTCATTCAAAGTAGAGGAAACAAATAAAACATTTTCTTCACTCTTACTCTTTAGAATCCATTCTGCTAGAGCTCCACTCTCTATTTATATTTCCTATTCATCTGGATTTGATATAGACTTGAACATTGCTATTTTTCGCATTATCACAAACGCATATCTCTGCACTGTAAACTGGCCATATGAGTCTGAATCTTATATATCCAGCTCATTCATGTGTTTTATGGTTGGAGCAGAGTTTTTCGGAACTCCGCGAGCTCCGAGTAACGCAGAGTGCGGGAAACTCTGCAAACTCAGCGAGTGGAGCGGAGTTCACCGCCTAGGCTTAATAAATATGTGTTTATTTCTCATTCTTATTCAAAATTGCTCAGCACACAGACTGTTACAGAACCATCATCATCTATGCAATAAAATACCTTCTATATTAAACTGTCAAGTTTAACAATACATCCGTATACAGTATTAAGTGTTTCTCTGCAATAGAAAAAAGGATTACAATGCTGTTAATACTGATTTAGAGTTTGGCGGACCTGTTACTCTGTCATAAATGTGACAAATATCCCGTCCACCATATTACAAATGCCATAGGATATAATGCACTTGCAATACGCCGGACGGTGTATCAGTCATGTTTGAGACGGAGTTACCCGGTCCGCTAAACTCTAAATCAGGCCCCAAGACTTTGTCTATTGTTATATTCATTTTCAGTCATGATCATGTTTTTTCAAACAAAATTTCATCCCCATAGTTCAATTGTGCTATCTTTAAATTTGTTGTCTCTTTACAGTTGTAGATTCTTAGTGATAGACCAGAATAAGTATAACCATACTATAGCAATGATTTAGGCAATGGCAACAAGTAGACCTGACAAACTGAGAATATAGACTAAAATAATGTGGCAATGCTTTTCCCATCTCTTTTGAATGATTCTTTCATTCCTGGTGTTACCAGCTAACAGCCACTGACAATATGGAGTGGAAATTCGAGTAAGGCAGAGCTATTTTCATTCACATTGTAATAGGTGAAGAGTATACATGGGGACAATAACCTTCTGCTTATATTTTCACTGAAAGCAAACAGACAGCTCCTTATGGGTGCCCAAGAGGAGCGGATACTTGTGGGTTGAATAAACAATTTCAAGTTCTAGGATTACACTATCAATTCCTACTCAGTAGTTGTGATAGACTGTCCTACTGAATATTGACCCCAGAATATCACAACACAAATTTCAAGGACAGAATATCGAGGAACAAAATATCAAAAAGTATGTGCATATAGAGAAGTATAGACTTATTATTCTTAATTCCACATCTACGTATGCTGACGCTATATGTACCTCATAGGTACATATATGTGAATTTATGTATAAAAAATCTAGACTTACCTACCTATTGATATTTGTTTCATTATTTTGTACTCAATATTGTATCCCATTGATATTCAGGGTGTACATCGTTGTGAGAAGATATCAACATTAGTAATTCAGAGTTGTAATCATGTAACAGATTAGTCTGAACAATGTACAAAAATACATGTCAAAGGTAAATGTTGACATAAATTCTATTGCTAATCCTGGTAAGGTACTACAGCAATGCGATGGGCTGACTGTGCAGTGCTCAAGAGCTTCACATTGAAAAAGGGTGATAACACATTAAAAAAGAGAAAATTATTGGTTGTCTGAATGAAGCAGAAAGAAAAGATCCAGCTATAATATTGCTGATTTATAAGTGCCTAATATGCTAATTCAAATATGAAGACACATATAATAAAGAAAATGCTAAGGCAATCCAGTAACATGACAATAGACTTTTTAACCCCTTCCAGAGTGAGCCATTTTTTTAGGGTCTTTACCAATACTGAAGGATCAAAAACAGTTGTAGGTGTAGCATCCAACTACTGACATATTACCAAGGCTCCAAATGCCTATAAGGAGTTTATGCTGCTGTGTGCGAACTTCGGGGCAGATTTACAAGCCCCTTGCACCACTTTTGCATCCCTTGACATGGGAAAAGTGACCCAAAAGTGGCTCAAGGGGCTTGTAAATCTGCCCCTTCATCTTTGCGTACTAAGTAGTTATTGTCTCACTGGATAGTTGCTACAAATCTGCCAGTGTTTTAAGGTAGTAAACTGATGCTATCCATCCATTCATTCATAAAGATGTATCAGTTCACTTTATAAAGATCAGATACTCCCTCTAGCACCCTTATTTTAACTTCATGGACCGCTTTGCTTTTATTGTTAAACATAGATGACCTATCACACATATTTAGGAAGATGTGGCATCAAAGGAAGAATGTGGCTTTATCCTAGGCACAATATTATTGACTGCACTTTTCCGTCACATTGCATCATAGTGATCACATTGAGTGGAACATTTTGGTGTTGGTTTTGTTTTGTGTCAAGAAGGCATTTGATAGAGTTACATGAGTGATTGTTTAGTTAGTTATGAAACAGTTTTTACTTCAAATGCATCAATGCCTTACCATGCTTATATCAAAGTCTAGTAGCTCAATCAGATGCTGTTAATACCTCTCTGATTGCAGTGAGGCTCAAAGCAGCATTATCTCCTTTCCGACTTGCCATATATTTTAACCTCTAATCCATAATGTTAAACAAAACCCTGATAGCTAACACTTTTCAAGTTGCATGCTATGCCAACAAAGTCTGATGTTCACTGCTGACATTGTTATTATTCCTTATTACCCTCGCCCAGAAATGGAGGCTATTGTGGTGGTTATGGAAGAACAATATTGTATTAGGTTACATAGTAAACATTATTAAAATACAAATACTTTCTATTAAAAGAATTTCAGTCCACTTACAGTAAAACAAAACAAGAAGTAATGTGTTTGGATATGAACTAACATGAATACCCAGATTTCATATGCTCAAAAATAACAGGCCTCATCTGAAAAGTAGTTCAGTATTAGGCATATTGTGGAGGTGCTGCTTTGACATTATGGCCCTGATTTACAATTAAGGATGAATTAGCTTCAGAGATACCTGGTGGATGGGATTGACATGTCCAGCTTGTATTTTAGCATCTATATCTGCCTACTTTGAGTTAATTCAGCTCCCCAAGAAATTGGGAATAACTGTGTGGTCCTGGTTTTTCCAGCCAGAATTCTGCACGGAATACTCAATTGTGTGACGATTTACACTCACATGTACTATCTATTCTGAGTACCTAGTAATATTTGAGAATGTGAACTGGGGTCCAGGGTGGAGCGTGAGGGACAAGAGTGTTGGGAGTTGCAGGTGGAAGGGCTGTGGGTGGCCTGTAGAGAGGATATTGACATGCTTTCCACAGGCCTGAGGTGATAACTGGGTAAAAGCCAATGGGCAGGGCTTGGCTGCACTTACCAAATGTGATTTTACAGAACCAGATTTACCAGCTGGTAAGCTGGGTTCTAGTGTTCCTGGGTCCATTATATCCATGTACAGGAAATGCCGGCCACTTATAGCTGGGGAAGCAGCATCCCACCTGGGAATACCACTCTAACCAACTTGTAATTGGCCGTTTAGAGGACAAGTTAATCTCATTAAATGTTCCCCTTACCTTGTTTCCTATTTCAGTTTCATGTGAAATTATATAACGTACCAGCTATGTTCTTGCACTATTCACAATTGCTCATAAGTGATATTATATCAAAAATCACACAGACTGACCCCGGTACCTTAGGCTATCCTTTGGTGAACAGCAAGGCAGGTTTGCATCATGCCTACAATCTATCAAAAGCTGGCTGAGTTAACAAACCCTGCTCAGATTTCTAATGTGATGAAGACAAGATTTGTTATGTGAGGACACTGAGAAAAAGGTTCAATCCTATTTTTCTGCATTTAATGGCAGTTGTATTCGCTCCATGTACACTCTACAATGGACATATTAAACAGCATTCGCAAGTGCCTGCCTGTATAGCTGCTGTTCACGCTACTAACATTACAGTAGGCTGTAGAAGGAATGCTAATAAAATTCAAGTATTAGGCTCATAAATCAGCAGCTGTCCGCTCACAAAAATAAGGACACATTAGTGAAGGAACCCAGTTTAAAGCTATGTGCATGCTTTACCAATATTATATTTCAAAATTAGCACTCTTTCTGTAAAATACATTGAGTGTATTGACCAGCAAGATACGTGGACTCAACTTAATCATATAAATCAATGGTCTTGAAGTTTAGAATAGACTAAGGTGATGGCTGTTAAGAGTAGATTTAAGAAAAAACTAAACCATGAACCCCAAAAGTCTGAAAAATCTTTTCTAATTTTTTCATTTTTTTTCATACCAGGAAGCAGTTAAGATATGTGACAACCATACATGGTGGTTTTTATTAGTAATTGAACCTATGTAGTCCTGAAACAAAAATTGTTCATTATAAATGTATACATGTATTTAATCATTGTTACTTATTATGACATTGCCGCTCCTACAGCAGATGGTGTGACACGCCATCAGCTGTAGGACCTCCAAAACTGTGGTACTGCAGGCCGCCAGATTAGGAGTTAATTCCTGGTCTGGTGGGCGGTGCTGCAGCTGTCTAAGGCAAGAGCCTGACATGCACACTGCCACTTTAAGTGCGTCGACTGCACCTTTCTGCATGGTGTGGCATACATTCCACACTGTGTAGGAACTGGGGGTGCTAAACCAGAGGGGTAGTACATGTGTCCCCCCCACACCCACCCCCAGGCACAGAAGCAGCAGGATGCCATTTTAGGTCCACCGTTGTTGCCTCTCTACCACCCTTTTTATGAGTGGCTCACCACAATGAAAAGGCTAGTATATTAGTGCTCCTGACCGCTGCAAGACCGTCATGGGATCATTGATCCTCAGCGGTTGCAGCGGTTCTGTGGCGGTCTGACCACCGCAGTCCTAATACTGCAGGTGGGCCGGCAGTTTGGCGGTGGTTGGACCCCCACCACTGGTTCGACCGTCACTTGTAATAGGGCCCTGAGTATCGTAGTAATAGGACAGCACCAACAATCACTCTAGATAGGTACCTGAAGCTAGTAACCTGCAGTTGTGTCCATTGTAGGCATTATAATACTTATGAATATGCCTCTTCACTCCGCATACCATTATCCCGCATGCTGTTACAACGTGGTCGTAACAACGACCGCATTGTGACAACGCATACCATTACCCCGCAAGTCGTTACAACGACTTGCGGAGGGGGGGTGCTGGATGTTGGAATAGTAAAATTTACTATTCCAACTCCAGGCTGTGCGGACTATAGGGAAGATGTTGGATTTTAAATCCAACACCTTCTCTCCCCTCCGCAAGTCGTTGTAACGACTTGCGGAGTAATGGTATGCATTGTCACAACGCGGTCGTTATTACGACCTCGTTGTGACAGCATGCGGGGTCACGGATGCTGGGTGAAGGTAGTTTACCAATACTTATTGTTAATTAGAACAAAAGTTTAAACAGTCCCGCTTTTCAGACGTTTCCTGAAGCCCAGGTAATAATGTTGAATATCAAGTAGTGGGTCAAGGGTGTTTTAAACTCTTAGGCCTTGCACACCCAGGGATGTTCTGCCATGTTTCATTCATTTGATCTAGTGTTCAATGTTCAATTTGGCAGGCAATTAATCGAGTTAATACTGCATGTCATTTAGAGGTCTAGTCCCAGCAAATGTGTAATCTTGCTAGCTTAACACACATTTTTTTTAAAACCTCTGGTTAGCCTTGCTAGCAATGTCACAAAATAGGAGGCTTCTCACCAGGGAAATTTCATTTAAGAATGGAAGCTGTACTCAACCAACATTAAGAACAAAAAACAAACCAATGAAATTCCAAAAAACAAATGTAATAGAGAAGAGGATTATGGGTCTTAGTTCCATTAAAGATATCTAGCGTGAGTGGACATTTTGGATTGCCTTTGCACTTACAACAGAAGACAAATCATAGGAAAGACAGGTTTGCCGACATTGTAAGTGTAGTGCTGGGATGGGATAGCGAGGTATCGAGGTAATTGATGAGAGAGAGAAAAAAAATATTGGTACAAAATACTTAAAAATGGTGGAAATTGCATTATGGTAACCATAGATACATGTTTTAGGTGAAAACAAAAACACCAAAAAAACTGCAAAGCTATGATTGTGGATGATCAGCACCCATGCATGATTTCTGTATAAGCTTGATTTAAAAGAAGTCATCTAAGTCAAGAGGCATACCCCATTGTAGAATGCTACCTTCTGATGTAGTCTTTATTTTGGTGGTCCTAAACATTCAGAGCACCAAGGTAAGATGCTCTGGCCGGGGAAGTCAACATAATGTCACAAAAAGGTTGTTTACACTTGTGAGTAATTCACGTGTGTAATGTACTTTTACACTTTTGAGTAACATTACTACTTTTGGCTATTCAAAATATACGAGTATAAAGTTACTAAAAAGTGTAGACTTACACGTCTCCACCCCCTCAAAAAGTGGGCAAATCCAAATGTATAAATACAAGCTACCACTGACAAAAAAGAAGTAGTAGTAAGTCCAGGACCACACCTGGCCAGCCACTGGTACTGCAACACCCTCCAATTGAAAATAATGGAAGTAAGGATTTAAATATTAAAATAATGTTAATTAAATTGCATCATTTAAAATAGCAAAAAATACATGCATATATTGTGATGTTTAAAATAACTACAAATAAAGCATATTTATTATTTGTTTATCAAATATTTTAACATCTTTTTTAGTTTATAAATTAATGGACCATTAATTATTATTAAAATATTACTAAATTATTTTTACATCACTTCTTTAATTTAAACTAGAGAAAAATATTTTTAACTTAATGTGTTATATATAAGTTAATTAAAAATGTAATTCAAAATAAAGCTGTTAGCAACAAGAAATTCTACATTCAATTATATATTTGAAATTATTATACATTAATATTTAACATAAAATATTTTTACTAATTTGTTATAAAGTTATATAAACCTTTGTATTTTCCATATACTTTACCATAGAGAGGTCTCAACTGTGGAGACCCCTTATGGAAAAGTATAGGGAAAAATAAAGACATTTATTTAAATAAACTAAACTAGTAAAGATAATTTTATACTAAATAACAGTGTAAAACAATGTTATGTTTTAATTTCAAAAGTAGAACGAAATAAAGAAGGTGCAGCGCTATTTACTTAATTTTCGATTGAATGTATAATTTAAATATATTAAATTAAAATAAAATTATCATCCTGAAGTTTACATTCAGAAAAATAAACCCATTTTGAATTAAAAAAAATTGATTTTTGAAGAAGAAAAATAAACCCATTTCCATGTTTCTATTTATTTTGCTTCTTTCGATATTAAAAGTGATGTACAAAATTATTTAAAAGTAATTTAATTATATTTTAATGAACAATTATGTTACATTAACTAATAAATTCGAAATGTTTGTTGAAATATTTTAGAATTAAACAATATATATGTTTATTTCTATATTTTTTATGTAAAGAAGAAGGAGACCCGCTGCTAATAATGTGAGTTCCTGAGACAGGGGAAGAAAATATCAATGTACAAAAACCTGAGGCAACTCAAACGATATAAATCACAAACTTATGGTGAGACACATTCAACAGAAGAGGAGGGCTCAAAAAATGAAGGGCCTCATTACGATGGAGGTCAGTCAGACCACCGACTGACATCGTATCGGGCCGGAGAACGTTCGACAAATAGTGGATGGTTCAAAGCACCCTGTTATAATACGACTGCCATGGTGGCAGTCGTAAAGGGCTCTTTTTCATGTGCCACTTCTGCTGCGTCCCACGAAAAGGGTCGCAGCAAAAACCGCACTAGAAAAAAGCCCTTTATGCACATCCATTTACCGTTTACCAGGCACCAATGTATGTGTGCAGTGTAATTAACAAAAATCGATTTTTACCACTAAGTTAAATCTTTAATAACTATCACAACTTTGAGAAGATGGTCACTGAAACTTGTCCCTAATCTAATACATTAAAAACAACACTTTTATTCACAGATAGTCTTTCATCATAGGTAAAGGCTACTGTAGCACATGAAGTAAAAATATTGTTTATGTCCTTTCACTGCAGAAATACCCCAACTTAATATTAGGTGAAACCAAACAAATGCTTTTATACATGTTAAAATGGTTTACTTTAACATGTGTTTGCTTCAGACTTGGACACATCAGTACAGAGTTGCAATGGCTGGCCTCAAATCTTGCTTTTAAAGTCACTTATGTGGATCAGGTAAATCAACTCTACAGCCTACATTTCACAACAAAGCATCTGATTATGATGTCGGTCCGAAACTAAACCTCCCGACTCCTTGTCGGATTCAGTTCCGGAATTATTATGATGCTTCCGAACACTGTTTAGAAAATTTCCCATTGACTTCTATGGGAGCCTGTGTTCTGGCCAACAACACAGGATCCCATTAAAAAATGGAGTGGTTGACGAAAACCACACTGTGCATGGTTGTACAGAGGGGTTCGATGGGTACCCCCATGGGCCCCAACTGGAGGTCTCCAGATAAAAGGGGGCCTGCTACAGGCTCCCAATGTCAGTTTCCGACAGCCTTTTCGTGTCAGACAGACAGATTCGGAAAGGCTGTCCAAATCCGACATCGTAATACGTTGGTTGGAAACATGGTCCATAGACCTGTACTATTCTGCTCCAACCGACTCCGGGTCTCCGAAAGCCGGTCAGAACCAAGTCTGAAAGACAGAACGTTACTTTTCCTTTGTAATCGGTCAGTCGGACATGTTTCTGAGTCGGTCGGAAACATGGGTTCCGACACGGATTAGAAAAATCTGACTTCCATTTGGAGCCTTTACGACTGACATCATAATGAGGCAAAAAATTGTATAAACCAAAGGAAATGATGGACGGAGTGTTGAACATTGCAAGCACTCACCCCCAGTCAACTGATCTGGGTTTAATCCATCACCGTTCTTTAGCCCACTCTGCCACCCCAGTTCAGACATGGCCATATGCAAATCAGTCTTGCCCTGTGCCTCATGGGAACAGTCCAGCCCGAACTGCCAAGCCATGTCTTCCCTGGACCGGAAACAAGCTTCCTAGGACCGGTTTCTGGCATTTCAGCCGTCTTCAGCCAGGCTTGCTTGAATCCAGTGGCAAAGTGAGCAAGGGACACACGTCTGAGCATACCCTGCCAACTTATGGCGAACAAAGCAAAAACCAAAGGAAGTGATGGACGGAGTGTTGAACATTGCAAGCACTCACCCCCAGTTATCTGATCTGGGTTTAATCCATCACCGTTCTTTAGCCCACTCTGCCACCCCAGTTCAGACATGGCCACATGCAAATCAGTCTGACCCTGTGCCTCATGGGAACAGTCCAGCCCGAACTGCCAAGCCATGTCTTCCTTGGACCAGAAACAAGCTTCCTAGGACCGGTTTCTGGCATTTCAGCCGTCTTCAGCCAGGCTTGCTTGAATCAAGTGGCAAAGTGAGCAAGGGACTCATGTCTGAGCATACCCTGCCAACTTATGGCGAACAAAGCAAAAACCAAAGGAAATGATGGACGGAGTGTTGAACATTGCAAGCACTCACCCCCAGTCAACTGATCTGGGTTTAATCCATCACCGTTCTTTAGCCCACTCTGCCACCCCAGTTCAGACATGGCCATATGCAAATCAGTCTTGCCCTGTGCCTCATGGGAACAGTGCAGCCCGAACTGCCAAGCCATGTCTTCCCTGGACCGGAAACAAGCTTCCTAGGACCGGTTTCTGGCATTTCAGCCGTCTTCAGCCAGGCTTGCTTGAATCCAGTGGCAAAGTGAGCAAGGGACTCACGTCTGAGCACACCCTGCCAACTTATGGCGAACAAAGCAAAATCCAAAGGAAGTGATGGACGGAGTGTTGAACATTGCAAGCACTCACCCCCAGTTATCTGATCTGGGTTTAATCCATCACCGTTCTTTAGCCCACTCTGCCACCCCAGTTCAGACATGGCCATATGCAAATCAGTCTGACCCTGTGCCTCATGGGAACAGTCCAGCCCGAACTGCCAAGCCATGTCTTCCTTGGACCAGAAACTAGCTTCCTAGGACCGGTTCCTGGCATTTCAGCCATCTTCAGCCAGGCTTGCTTGAATCAAGTGGCAAAGTGAGCAAGGGACTCACGTCTGAGCATACCCTGCCAACTTATGGCGAACAAAGCAAAAACCAAAGGAAATGATGGACGGAGTGTTGAACATTGCAAGCACTCACCCCCAGTCAACTGATCTGGGTTTAATCCATCACCGTTCTTTAGCCCACTCTGCCACCCCAGTTCAGACATGGCCATATGCAAATCAGTCTTGCCCTGTGCCTCATGGGAACAGTGCAGCCCGAACTGCCAAGCCATGTCTTCCCTGGACCGGAAACAAGCTTCCTAGGACCGGTTTCTGGCATTTCAGCCGTCTTCAGCCAGGCTTGCTTGAATCCAGTGGCAAAGTGAGCAAGGGACTCAATCAATCAATCAATGAAAACTTTATTCGGATCATTGACAATCCATAAAAGTACAAAAGAAAACAATTGTAAAATCATGCAGTAAGAAAAAATGCTGTTTACACATAGGAAATAAACCATCAAAGCTTTAAGACATTGTAGACCGGGCACGAACCACAGTTTTTAAAAAAGAGCTCACACGAAAGACAAGTTCATCATCGTCCAGGGACAAAATCATAGAAAATGCGAGTTCCAGGCTAATTGGTTAAAATTTTTTGAAATACGGAGTTAAAAACTTTTTGATGTACTTCATATAGAACTTGCAGAAGAATAAAAAGTGTAGAGTTCTTTGCCTGCTCTGGGAGTCACAGGGGCATGGCTCAGCACATTGGTCATAAAAATTCCATAAAGGGAAACTAAGTGCGTGTTTAATAGTGCCTGCCCTAAGGCGAAATATAAGGCCTCGCTCCCAATGACTCAACGGGAGGGTTAAATATCTGGGTGTGGGGTAATTTATAAAATTACAAGCTAAGTAACCAGAAACACTAGATTTCAGGGACTCCCTAGCTACCCTTTCAGCATCAAAAGACGTATAAAGTACTTTTTTGAGTTTGCATTTAGTAGGGTGCTTGGTAGTAGAGGGTTTTAGAAAAATGTCTTCAAAGTTCACGCTGCGAAGGACGCTATGCACCCCTGACAGCCAGGAAATGGATATGCCCCTGTCGCAGCGGAGACAATCCTCAATAATGTCCCTAGTCAGTTTGGCGGCGGGATTTTTCCAAATTGACAGACAAAAAAGGGCTGGACGGGCGCGAATAAAATCCCCTATAAAGTGCAAACCCAAGTCCCTGTGGCATATAAAATGTGGGGAAGTAATGGGAACACAGAGAAGTTTCCTACAAAATCTATGTTCCTCGGTAGTTAAATCCGAGCAACTGGCGGTACCCCAAACCTCGGCACCATAAGTAGCAACCGGGACGCATTGAGTTTTGTATATTTTTAGGATAGCAGGCAATGCCCCGGTCAGTTTTGGACGGGGGAGGCTCAAAATTGAATTGATGGACTTTGAGAACTTACTTCTGGCGTGGGCAATATGCCCACTCCAGGAGTTGTTCGCAGCAAAGACCACTCCCAGATACGGGAAACTGCCAATAGACCCCAGTCTTTCTGCCCCCACAACTATACTGCCAATATGATGCCTCTTCGGGCCACAGGACATTACAAAAGACTTTTTAAAATTGGTCTTCAAATCTAGGGAGTCCATGTATGCAACAAAGCCATTCACCAATATGCGTAATGCGTTTGGGGTGCGTCCCATAAGGACCGCATCATCTGAATGTAGTAATGCGGGAAGATGGTTATCTTTTATGGTCGGGACATCACCAGTTAAAGAGACCAGATGTTTATGTAGGCCATTAATGTATATAATAAATAAAAGAGGGGCTAGGACGCACCCCTGTCTGACCCCTCTGTTGACAATAACTGGCTCAGAAACCTCACCCCCAGTGCTAATCCTGATGCAGGCCTTAAAATCCCTATGCAAATAAGCCAGGAAGTGAACCAGCGATTCATCCAAACCATAGTCCAATAGTGTCTTCCAAAGTAATGACCTATTAACCAGGTCAAAAGCAGTGGATAAATCCATAAAGGCCAGATAAATTGGGCAATTACGTGCTACGGTGTATTTGCCCAAAATGAGGTTCAGATTAAGGCATTGCTCCGCAGTTCCCACCTTATTGCGGAAACCCAGCTGACAACTCTCTAGGATTTGATTATCCTCGGCCCATAACAGGATTTTATTATACAGTACTCTCCCTAAAATCTTTAAAGTATTGTCAATAAGGGAGATAGGCCTATAGCATGATGGTTGGGAACGATCACCCTTCTTAAAAATAGGCACTATTATACTAGATGACCAGGTTGGGGGCGGTGAAGAGATAAAATTTAAATTCTTAAGGGACTCACGTCTGAGCACACCCTGCCAACTTATGGCGAACAAAGCAAAATCCAAAGGAAGTGATGGACGGAGTGTTGAACATTGCAAGCACTCACCCCCAGTCATCTGATCTGGGTTTAATCGATCACCGTTCTTTAGTCCACTCTGCCACCCCAGTTCAGACATGGCCATATGCAAATCAGTCTGACCCTGTGCCTCATGGGAACAGTCCAGCCCGAACTGCCAAGCCATGTCTTCCTGGGACCAGAAACAAGCTTCCTAGGACCGGTTTCTGGCATTTCAGCCGTCTTCAGCCAGGCTTGCTTGAATCAAGTGGCAAAGTGAGCAAGGGACTCACGTTTGAGCATACCCTGCCAACTTATGGCAAACAAAGCAAAAACCAAAGGAAATGATGGACGGAGTGTTGAACATTGCAAGCACTCACCCCCAGTCATCTGATCTGGGTTTAATCCATCACCGTTCTTTAGCCCACTCTGCCACCCCAGTTCAGACATGGCCATATGCAAATCAGTCTGACCCTGTGCCTCATGGGAACAGTCCAGCCCGAACTGCCAAGCCATGTCTTCCCTGGACCGAAAACAAGCTTCCTAGGACCGGTTTCTGGCATTTCAGCCGTCTTCAGCCAGGCTTGCTTAAATCCAGTGGCAAAGTGAGCAAGGGACTCACGTCTGAGCATACCCTGCCAACTTATGGCGAACATAGCAAAAACCAAAGGAAATAATGGACGGAGTGTTGAACATTGCAAGCACTCACCTCCAGTCAACTGATCTGGGTTTGATCCATCACCGTTCTTTAGCCCACTCTGCCACCCCAGTTCAGACATGGCCATATGCAAATCAGTCTGACCCTGTGCCTCATGGGAACAGTCCAGCCCGAACTGCCAAGCCATGTCTTCCCTGGACCGGAAACAAGCTTCCTAGGACCGGTTTCTGGCATTTCAGCCGTCTTCAGCCAGTCATGTCTGAACTGGGGTGGCAGAGTGGGCTAAAGAACGGTGATAGCTTAAACCCAGATCAGATGACTGGGGGTGAGTGCTTGCAATGTTCAACACTCCGTCCATCACTTCCTTTGGTTTTTGCTTTGTTCGCCATAAGTTGGCAGGGTATGCTCAGACGTGAGTCCCTTGCTCACTTTGCCACTGGATTCAAGCAAGCCTGGCTGAAGACGGCTGAAATGCCAGAAACCGGTCCTAGGAAGCTTGTTTCTGGTCCAAGGAAGACATGGCTTAGCAGTTCGGGCTGGACTGTTCCCATGAGGCACAGGGTCAGACTGATTTGCATATGGCCATGTCTGAACTGGGGTGGCAGAGTGGGCTAAAGAACGGTGATGGATTAAACCCAGATCAGATGACTGGGGGTGAGTGCTTGCAATGTTCAACACTCCGTCCATCACTTCCTTTGGTTTTTGCTTTGTTCGCCATAAGTTGGCAGGGTATGCTCAGACGTGAGTCCCTTGCTCACTTTGCCACTGGATTCAAGCAAGCCTGGCTAAAGACAGCTGAAATGCCATAAACCGGTCCTAGGAAGCTTGTTTCTGGTCCAAGGAAGACATGGCTTGGCAGTTCGGGCTGGACTGTTCCCATGAGGCACAGGGTCAGACTGATTTGCATATGGCCATGTCTGAACTGGGGTGGCAGAGTGGGCTAAAGAACGGTGATAGATTAAACCCAGATCAGATGACTGGTGGTGAGTGCTTGCAATGTTCAACACTCCGTCCATCACTTCATTTGGTTTTTGCTTTGTTCGCCATAAGTTGGCAGGGTATGCTCAGACATGAGTCCCTTGCTCACTTTGCCACTGGATTCATGCAAGCCTGGCTGAAGACGGCTGAAATGCCAGAAACCGGTCCTAGGAAGCTTGTTTCTGGTCCAAGGAAGACATGGCTTGGCAGTTTGGGCTGGACTGTTGCCATGAGGCACAGGGTCAGACTGATTTGCATATGGCCATGTCTGAACTGGGGTGGCAGAGTGGGCTAAAGAACGGTGATGGATTAAACCCAGATCAGATGACTGGGGGTGAGTGCTTGCAATGTTCAACACTCTGTCCATCACTTCCTTTGGTTTTTGCTTTGTTCGCAATAAGTTGGCAGGGTATGATCAGACGTGAGTCCCTTGCTCTCTTTGCCACTGGATTCAAGCAAGCCTGGCTGAAGACGGCTGAAATGCCAGAAACCGGTCCTAGGAAGCTTGTTTCTGGTCCAAGGAAGACATGGCTTGGCAGTTTGGGCTGGACTGTTCCCATGAGGCACAGGGTCAGACTGATTTGCATATGGCCATGTCTGAACTGGGGTGGCAGAGTGGGCTAAAGAACGGTGATGGATTAAACCCAGATCAGATGACTGGGGGTGAGTGCTTGCAATGTTCAACACTCCGTCCATCACTTCCTTTGGTTTTTGCTTTGTTCGCCATAAGTTGGCAGGGTATGCTCAGACGTGAGTCCCTTGCTCACTTTGCCACTGGATTCAAGCAAGCCTGGCTAAAGAAGGCTGAAATGCCAGAAACCGGTCCTAGGAAGCTTGTTTCTGGTCCAAGGAAGACATGGCTTGGCAGTTCGGGCTGGACTGTTCCCTGAGGCACAGGGTCAGACTGATTTGCATATGGCCATCTCTGAACTGGGGTGGCAGAGTGGGCTAAAGAACGGTGATGGATTAAACCCAGATCAGATGACTGGGGGTGAGTGCTTGCAATGTTCAACACTCCGTCCATCACTTCCTTTGGTTTTTGCTTTGTTCGCCATAAGTTGGCAGGGTATGCTCAGACGTGAGTCCCTTGCTCACTTTGCCACTGGATTCAAGCAAGCCTGGCTAAAGACAGCTGAAATGCCATAAACCGGTCCTAGGAAGCTTGTTTCTGGTCCAAGGAAGACATGGCTTGGCAGTTCGGGCTGGACTGTTCCCATGAGGCACAGGGTCAGACTGATTTGCATATGGCCATGTCTGAACTGGGGTGGCAGAGTGGGCTAAAGAACGGTGATAGATTAAACCCAGATCAGATGACTGGTGGTGAGTGCTTGCAATGTTCAACACTCCGTCCATCACTTCATTTGGTTTTTGCTTTGTTCGCCATAAGTTGGCAGGGTATGCTCAGACATGAGTCCCTTGCTCACTTTGCCACTGGATTCATGCAAGCCTGGCTGAAGACGGCTGAAATGCCAGAAACCGGTCCTAGGAAGCTTGTTTCTGGTCCAAGGAAGACATGGCTTGGCAGTTTGGGCTGGACTGTTGCCATGAGGCACAGGGTCAGACTGATTTGCATATGGCCATGTCTGAACTGGGGTGGCAGAGTGGGCTAAAGAACGGTGATGGATTAAACCCAGATCAGATGACTGGGGGTGAGTGCTTGCAATGTTCAACACTCTGTCCATCACTTCCTTTGGTTTTTGCTTTGTTCGCAATAAGTTGGCAGGGTATGATCAGACGTGAGTCCCTTGCTCTCTTTGCCACTGGATTCAAGCAAGCCTGGCTGAAGACGGCTGAAATGCCAGAAACCGGTCCTAGGAAGCTTGTTTCTGGTCCAAGGAAGACATGGCTTGGCAGTTTGGGCTGGACTGTTCCCATGAGGCACAGGGTCAGACTGATTTGCATATGGCCATGTCTGAACTGGGGTGGCAGAGTGGGCTAAAGAACGGTGATGGATTAAACCCAGATCAGATGACTGGGGGTGAGTGCTTGCAATGTTCAACACTCCGTCCATCACTTCCTTTGGTTTTTGCTTTGTTCGCCATAAGTTGGCAGGGTATGCTCAGACGTGAGTCCCTTGCTCACTTTGCCACTGGATTCAAGCAAGCCTGGCTAAAGAAGGCTGAAATGCCAGAAACCGGTCCTAGGAAGCTTGTTTCTGGTCCAAGGAAGACATGGCTTGGCAGTTCGGGCTGGACTGTTCCCTGAGGCACAGGGTCAGACTGATTTGCATATGGCCATCTCTGAACTGGGGTGGCAGAGTGGGCTAAAGAATGGTGATGGATTAAACCCAGATCAGATGACTGGGGGTGAGTGCTTGCAATGTTCAACACTCCGTCCATCAATTCCTTTGGTTTTTGCTTTGTTCGCCATAAGTTGGCAGGGTATGCTTAGATGTGAGTCCCTTGCTCACTTTGCCACTGGATTCAAGCAAGCCTGGCTGAAGGTGGCTGAAATGCCAGAAACCGGTCCTAGGAAGCTTGTTTCCGGTCCAGGGAAGACATGGCTTGGCAGTTCGGGCTGGACTGTTCCCATGAGGCACAGGGCAAGACTGATTTGCATATGGCCATGTCTGAACTGGGGTGGCAGAGTGGGCTAAAGAACGGTGATGGATTAAACCCAGATCAGATGACTGGGGGTGAGTGCTTGTAATGTTCAACACTCCGTCCATCACTTACTTTGGTTTTTGCTTTGTTCGCCATAAGTTGGCAGGGTATGCTCAGACGTGAGTCCCTTGCTCTCTTTGCCACTGGATTCAAGCAAGCCTGGCTGAAGACGGCTGAAATGCCAGAAACCGGTCCTAGGAAGCTTGTTTCTGGTCCAAGGAAGACATGGCTTGGCAGTTCGGGCTGGACTGTTCCCATGAGGCACAGGGTCAGACTGATTTGCATATGGCCATGTCTGAACTGGGGTGGCAGAGTGGGCTAAAGAACGGTGATGGATTAAACCCAGATCAGATGACTGGGGGTGAGTGCTTGCAATGTTCAACACTCCGTCCATCAATTCCTTTGGTTTTTGCTTTGTTCGCCATAAGTTGGCAGGGTATGCTTAGATGTGAGTCCCTTGCTCACTTTGCCACTGGATTCAAGCAAGCCTGGCTGAAGGTGGCTGAAATGCCAGAAACCGGTCCTAGGAAGCTTGTTTCCGGTCCAGGGAAGACATGGCTTGGCAGTTCGGGCTGGACTGGTCCCTGAGGCACAGGGTCAGACGGATTTGCATATGGCCATGTCTGAACTGGGGTGGCAGAGTGGGCTAAAGAATGGTGATGGATTAAACCCAGATCAGATGACTGGGGGTGAGTGCTTGCAATGTTCAACACTCCGTCCATCAATTCCTTTGGTTTTTGCTTTGTTCGCCATAAGTTGGCAGGGTATGCTTAGATGTGAGTCCCTTGCTCACTTTGCCACTGGATTCAAGCAAGCCTGGCTGAAGGTGGCTGAAATGCCAGAAACCGGTCCTAGGAAGCTTGTTTCCGGTCCAGGGAAGACATGGCTTGGCAGTTCGGGCTGGACTGTTCCCATGAGGCACAGGGCAAGACTGATTTGCATATGGCCATGTCTGAACTGGGGTGGCAGAGTGGGCTAAAGAACGGTGATGGATTAAACCCAGATCAGATGACTGGGGGTGAGTGCTTGTAATGTTCAACACTCCGTCCATCACTTACTTTGGTTTTTGCTTTGTTCGCCATAAGTTGGCAGGGTATGCTCAGACGTGAGTCCCTTGCTCACTTTGCCACTGGATTCAAGCCAGCCTGGCTGAAGACGGCTGAAATGCCAGAAACCGGTCCTAGGAAGCTTGTTTCTGGTCCAAGGAAGCCATGGCTTGGCAGTTCGGGCTGGACTGTTCCCATGAGGCACAGGGTCAGACTGATTTGCATATGGCCATGTCTGAACTGGGGTGGCAGAGTGGGCTAAAGAACGGTGATGGATTAAACCCAGATCAGATAACTGGGGGTGAGTGCTTGCAATGTTCACAACACTCCGTCCATCACTTCCTTTGGTTTTTGCTTTGTTTGTCATAAGTTGGCAGGTTATGCTCAGTCGTGAGTCCCTTGCTCACTTTACCACTGGATTCAAGCCAGCTTGGCTGAAGACGGCTGAAATGCCAGAAACCGGTCCTAGGAAGCTTGTTTCTGGTCCAAGGAATACATGGCTTGGCAGTTCGGGCTGGACTGTTCCCATGAGGCACAGGGCAAGACTGATTTGCATATGGACATGTCTGAACTGGGGTGGCAGAGTGGGCTAAAGAACGGTGATGGATTAAACCCAGATCAGATCACTGGGGGTGAGTGCTTGCAATGTTCAACACTCCGTCCATCATTTCCTTTGGTTTTTGCTTTGTTCGCCATAAGTTGGCAGGGTATGCTCAGACGTGAGTCCCTTGCTCACTTTGCCACTGGATTCAAGCAAGCCTGGCTGAAGACGGCTGAAATGCCAGAAACCGGTCCTAGGAAGCTTGTTTCTGGTCCAAGGAAGACATGGCTTGGCAGTTCGGGCTGGACTGTTCCCATGAGGCACAGGGTCAGACTGATTTGCAGATGGCCATGTCTGAACTGGGGTGGCAGAGTGGGCTAAAGAACGGTGATGGATTAAACCCAGATCAGATGACTGGGGGTGAGTGCTTGCAATGTTCAACACTCCGTCCATCGCTTCCTTTGGTTTTTGCTTTGTTCGCCATAAGTTGGCAGGGTATGCTCAGACGTGAGTCCCTTGCTCACTTTGCCACTGGATTCAAGCAAGCCTGGCTGAATACGGCTGAAATGCCAGAAACCGGTCCTAGGAAGCTTGTTTCTGGTCCAAGAAAGACATGGCTTGGCAGTTCGGGCTGGACTGTTCCCATGAGGCACAGGGTCAGACTGATTTGCAGATGGCCATGTCTGAACTGGGGTGGCAGAGTGGGCTAAAGAACGGTGATGGATTAAACCCAGATCAGATGACTGGGGGTGAGTGCTTGCAATGTTCAACACTCCGTCCATCGCCTCCTTTGGTTTTTGCTTTGTTCGCCATAAGTTGGCAGGGTATTCTCAGACGTGAGTCCCTTGCTCACTTTGCCACTGGATTCAAGCAAGCCTGGCTGAAGACGGCTGAAATGCCAGAAACCGGTCCTAGGAAGCTTGTTTCTGGTCCAAGGAAGACATGGCTTGGCAGTTCGGGCTGGACTGGTCCCATGAGGCACAGGGTCAGACTGATTTGCATATGGCCATGTCTGAACTGGGGTGGCAGAGTGGGCTAAAGAACGGTGATGGATTAAACCCAGATCAGATGACTGGGGGTGAGTGCTTGCAATGTTCAACAGTCCGTCCATCACTTCCTTTGGTTTTTGCTTTGTTCGCCATAAGTTGGCAGGGTATGCTCAGACGTGAGTCCCTTGCTCACTTTGCCACTGGATTCAAACAAGCCTGGCTGAAGACGGCTGAATTGCCATAAACCGGTCCTAGGAAGCTTGTTTCTGGTCCAAGGAAGACATGGCTTGGCAGTTCGGGCTGGACTGTTCCCATGAGGCACAGGGTCAGACTGATTTGCATATGGCCATGTCTGAACTGGGGTGGCAGAGTGGGCTAAAGAACGGTGATGGATTAAACCCAGATCAGATGACTGGGGGTGAGTGCTTGCTATGTTCAACACTCCGTCCATCACTTCCTTTGGTTTTGCTTTGTTCGCCATAAGTTGGCAGGGTATGCTCAGACGTGAGTCCCTTGCTCACTTTGCCACTGGATTCAAGCAAGCCTGGCTGAATACGGCTGAAATGCCAGAAACCGGTCCTAGGAAGCTTGTTTCTGGTCCAAGAAAGACATGGCTTGGCAGTTCGGGCTGGACTGTTCCCATGAGGCACAGGGTCAGACTGATTTGCAGATGGCCATGTCTGAACTGGGGTGGCAGAGTGGGCTAAAGAACGGTGATGGATTAAACCCAGATCAGATGACTGGGGGTGAGTGCTTGCAATGTTCAACACTCCGTCCATCGCCTCCTTTGGTTTTTGCTTTGTTCGCCATAAGTTGGCAGGGTATTCTCAGACGTGAGTCCCTTGCTCACTTTGCCACTGGATTCAAGCAAGCCTGGCTGAAGACGGCTGAAATGCCAGAAACCGGTCCTAGGAAGCTTGTTTCTGGTCCAAGGAAGACATGGCTTGGCAGTTCGGGCTGGACTGGTCCCATGAGGCACAGGGTCAGACTGATTTGCATATGGCCATGTCTGAACTGGGGTGGCAGAGTGGGCTAAAGAACGGTGATGGATTAAACCCAGATCAGATGACTGGGGGTGAGTGCTTGCAATGTTCAACAGTCCGTCCATCACTTCCTTTGGTTTTTGCTTTGTTCGCCATAAGTTGGCAGGGTATGCTCAGACGTGAGTCCCTTGCTCACTTTGCCACTGGATTCAAACAAGCCTGGCTGAAGACGGCTGAATTGCCATAAACCGGTCCTAGGAAGCTTGTTTCTGGTCCAAGGAAGACATGGCTTGGCAGTTCGGGCTGGACTGTTCCCATGAGGCACAGGGTCAGACTGATTTGCATATGGCCATGTCTGAACTGGGGTGGCAGAGTGGGCTAAAGAACGGTGATGGATTAAACCCAGATCAGATGACTGGGGGTGAGTGCTTGCTATGTTCAACACTCCGTCCATCACTTCCTTTGGTTTTGCTTTGTTCGCCATAAGTTGGCAGGGTATGCTCAGACGTGAGTCCCTTGCTCACTTTGCCACTGGATTCAAGCAAGCCTGGCTGAAGACGGCTGAAATGCTAGAAACCGGTCCTAGGATGCTTGTTTCTGGTCCAAGGAAGACATGGCTTGGCAGTTCGGGCTGGACTGTTCCCATGAGGCACAGGGTCAGGCTGATTTGCATATGGCCATGTCTGAACTGGGGTGGCAGAGTGGGCTTAAGAACGGTGATGGATTAAACCCAGATCAGATGACTGGGGGTGAGTGCTTGCAATGTTCAACACTCCGTCCATCACTTCCTTTGGTTTTTGCTTTGTTCGCCATAAGTTGGCAGGGTATGCTCAGACGTGAGTCCCTTGCTCACTTTGCCACTGGATTCAAGCCAGCCTGGCTGAAGACTGCTGAAATGCCAGAAACCGGTCCTAGGAAGCTTGTTTCCGGTCCAGGGAAGACATGGCTTGGCAGTTCGGGCTGGACTGGTCCCTGAGGCACAGGGTCAGACTGATTTGCATATGGCCATGTCTGAACTGGGGTGGCAGAGTGGGCTAAAGAATGGTGATGGATTAAACCCAGATCAGATGACTGGGGGTGAGTGCTTGCAATGTTCAACACTCCGTCCATCAATTCCTTTGGTTTTTGCTTTGTTCGCCATAAGTTGGCAGGGTATGCTTAGATGTGAGTCCCTTGCTCACTTTGCCACTGGATTCAAGCAAGCCTGGCTGAAGGTGGCTGAAATGCCAGAAACCGGTCCTAGGAAGCTTGTTTCCGGTCCAGGGAAGACATGGCTTGGCAGTTCGGGCTGGACTGTTCCCATGAGGCACAGGGCAAGACTGATTTGCATATGGCCATGTCTGAACTGGGGTGGCAGAGTGGGCTAAAGAACGGTGATGGATTAAACCCAGATCAGATGACTGGGGGTGAGTGCTTGTAATGTTCAACACTCCGTCCATCACTTACTTTGGTTTTTGCTTTGTTCGCCATAAGTTGGCAGGGTATGCTCAGACGTGAGTCCCTTGCTCACTTTGCCACTGGATTCAAGCCAGCCTGGCTGAAGACGGCTGAAATGCCAGAAACCGGTCCTAGGAAGCTTGTTTCTGGTCCAAGGAAGCCATGGCTTGGCAGTTCGGGCTGGACTGTTCCCATGAGGCACAGGGTCAGACTGATTTGCATATGGCCATGTCTGAACTGGGGTGGCAGAGTGGGCTAAAGAACGGTGATGGATTAAACCCAGATCAGATAACTGGGGGTGAGTGCTTGCAATGTTCACAACACTCCGTCCATCACTTCCTTTGGTTTTTGCTTTGTTTGCCATAAGTTGGCAGGTTATGCTCAGTCGTGAGTCCCTTGCTCACTTTACCACTGGATTCAAGCCAGCTTGGCTGAAGACGGCTGAAATGCCAGAAACCGGTCCTAGGAAGCTTGTTTCTGGTCCAAGGAATACATGGCTTGGCAGTTCGGGCTGGACTGTTCCCATGAGGCACAGGGCAAGACTGATTTGCATATGGACATGTCTGAACTGGGGTGGCAGAGTGGGCTAAAGAACGGTGATGGATTAAACCCAGATCAGATCACTGGGGGTGAGTGCTTGCAATGTTCAACACTCCGTCCATCATTTCCTTTGGTTTTTGCTTTGTTCGCCATAAGTTGGCAGGGTATGCTCAGACGTGAGTCCCTTGCTCACTTTGCCACTGGATTCAAGCAAGCCTGGCTGAAGACGGCTGAAATGCCAGAAACCGGTCCTAGGAAGCTTGTTTCTGGTCCAAGGAAGACATGGCTTGGCAGTTCGGGCTGGACTGTTCCCATGAGGCACAGGGTCAGACTGATTTGCAGATGGCCATGTCTGAACTGGGGTGGCAGAGTGGGCTAAAGAACGGTGATGGATTAAACCCAGATCAGATGACTGGGGGTGAGTGCTTGCAATGTTCAACACTCCGTCCATCGCTTCCTTTGGTTTTTGCTTTGTTCGCCATAAGTTGGCAGGGTATGCTCAGACGTGAGTCCCTTGCTCACTTTGCCACTGGATTCAAGCAAGCCTGGCTGAATACGGCTGAAATGCCAGAAACCGGTCCTAGGAAGCTTGTTTCTGGTCCAAGAAAGACATGGCTTGGCAGTTCGGGCTGGACTGTTCCCATGAGGCACAGGGTCAGACTGATTTGCAGATGGCCATGTCTGAACTGGGGTGGCAGAGTGGGCTAAAGAACGGTGATGGATTAAACCCAGATCAGATGACTGGGGGTGAGTGCTTGCAATGTTCAACACTCCGTCCATCGCCTCCTTTGGTTTTTGCTTTGTTCGCCATAAGTTGGCAGGGTATTCTCAGACGTGAGTCCCTTGCTCACTTTGCCACTGGATTCAAGCAAGCCTGGCTGAAGACGGCTGAAATGCCAGAAACCGGTCCTAGGAAGCTTGTTTCTGGTCCAAGGAAGACATGGCTTGGCAGTTCGGGCTGGACTGGTCCCATGAGGCACAGGGTCAGACTGATTTGCATATGGCCATGTCTGAACTGGGGTGGCAGAGTGGGCTAAAGAACGGTGATGGATTAAACCCAGATCAGATGACTGGGGGTGAGTGCTTGCAATGTTCAACAGTCCGTCCATCACTTCCTTTGGTTTTTGCTTTGTTCGCCATAAGTTGGCAGGGTATGCTCAGACGTGAGTCCCTTGCTCACTTTGCCACTGGATTCAAACAAGCCTGGCTGAAGACGGCTGAATTGCCATAAACCGGTCCTAGGAAGCTTGTTTCTGGTCCAAGGAAGACATGGCTTGGCAGTTCGGGCTGGACTGTTCCCATGAGGCACAGGGTCAGACTGATTTGCATATGGCCATGTCTGAACTGGGGTGGCAGAGTGGGCTAAAGAACGGTGATGGTATAAACCCAGATCAGATGACTGGGGGTGAGTGCTTGCTATGTTCAACACTCCGTCCATCACTTCCTTTGGTTTTGCTTTGTTCGCCATAAGTTGGCAGGGTATGCTCAGACGTGAGTCCCTTGCTCACTTTGCCACTGGATTCAAGCAAGCCTGGCTGAATACGGCTGAAATGCCAGAAACCGGTCCTAGGAAGCTTGTTTCTGGTCCAAGAAAGACATGGCTTGGCAGTTCGGGCTGGACTGTTCCCATGAGGCACAGGGTCAGACTGATTTGCAGATGGCCATGTCTGAACTGGGGTGGCAGAGTGGGCTAAAGAACGGTGATGGATTAAACCCAGATCAGATGACTGGGGGTGAGTGCTTGCAATGTTCAACACTCCGTCCATCGCCTCCTTTGGTTTTTGCTTTGTTCGCCATAAGTTGGCAGGGTATTCTCAGACGTGAGTCCCTTGCTCACTTTGCCACTGGATTCAAGCAAGCCTGGCTGAAGACGGCTGAAATGCCAGAAACCGGTCCTAGGAAGCTTGTTTCTGGTCCAAGGAAGACATGGCTTGGCAGTTCGGGCTGGACTGGTCCCATGAGGCACAGGGTCAGACTGATTTGCATATGGCCATGTCTGAACTGGGGTGGCAGAGTGGGCTAAAGAACGGTGATGGATTAAACCCAGATCAGATGACTGGGGGTGAGTGCTTGCAATGTTCAACAGTCCGTCCATCACTTCCTTTGGTTTTTGCTTTGTTCGCCATAAGTTGGCAGGGTATGCTCAGACGTGAGTCCCTTGCTCACTTTGCCACTGGATTCAAACAAGCCTGGCTGAAGACGGCTGAATTGCCATAAACCGGTCCTAGGAAGCTTGTTTCTGGTCCAAGGAAGACATGGCTTGGCAGTTCGGGCTGGACTGTTCCCATGAGGCACAGGGTCAGACTGATTTGCATATGGCCATGTCTGAACTGGGGTGGCAGAGTGGGCTAAAGAACGGTGATGGATTAAACCCAGATCAGATGACTGGGGGTGAGTGCTTGCTATGTTCAACACTCCGTCCATCACTTCCTTTGGTTTTGCTTTGTTCGCCATAAGTTGGCAGGGTATGCTCAGACGTGAGTCCCTTGCTCACTTTGCCACTGGATTCAAGCAAGCCTGGCTGAAGACGGCTGAAATGCTAGAAACCGGTCCTAGGATGCTTGTTTCTGGTCCAAGGAAGACATGGCTTGGCAGTTCGGGCTGGACTGTTCCCATGAGGCACAGGGTCAGGCTGATTTGCATATGGCCATGTCTGAACTGGGGTGGCAGAGTGGGCTTAAGAACGGTGATGGATTAAACCCAGATCAGATGACTGGGGGTGAGTGCTTGCAATGTTCAACACTCCGTCCATCACTTCCTTTGGTTTTTGCTTTGTTCGCCATAAGTTGGCAGGGTATGCTCAGACGTGAGTCCCTTGCTCACTTTGCCACTGGATTCAAGCCAGCCTGGCTGAAGACTGCTGAAATGCCAGAAACCGGTCCTAGGAAGCTTGTTTCTGGTCCAAGGAAGACATGGCTTGGCAGTTCGGGCTGGACTGTTCCCATGAGGCACAGGGTCAGACTGATTTGCATATGGCCATGTCTGAACTGGGGTGGCAGAGTGGGCTAAAGAACGGTGATGGATTAAACCCAGATCAGATGACTGGGGGTGAGTGCTTGCAATGTTCAACACTCCGTCCATCACTTCCTTTGGTTTTTGCTTAGTTCGCCATAAGTTGGCAGGGTATGCTCAGATGTGAGTCCCTTGCTCACTTTGCCACTGGATTCAAGCCAGCCTGGCTGAAGACGGCTGAAATGCCAGAAACCGGTCCTAGGAAGCTTGTTTCTGGTCCAAGGAAGACATGGCTTGGCAGTTTGGGCTGGACTGTTGCCATGAGGCACAGGGTCAGACTGATTTGCATATGGCCATGTCTGAACTGGGGTGGCAGAGTGGGCTAAAGAACGGTGATGGATTAAACCCAGATCAGATGACTGGGGGTGAGTGCTTGCAATGTTCAACACTCTGTCCATCACTTCCTTTGGTTTTTGCTTTGTTCGCAATAAGTTGGCAGGGTATGATCAGACGTGAGTCCCTTGCTCTCTTTGCCACTGGATTCAAGCAAGCCTGGCTGAAGACGGCTGAAATGCCAGAAACCGGTCCTAGGAAGCTTGTTTCTGGTCCAAGGAAGACATGGCTTGGCAGTTCGGGCTGGACTGTTCCCATGAGGCACAGGGTCAGACTGATTTGCATATGGCCATGTCTGAACTGGGGTGGCAGAGTGGGCTAAAGAACGGTGATGGATTAAACCCAGATCAGATGACTGGGGGTGAGTGCTTGCAATGTTCAACACTCCGTCCATCACTTCCTTTGGTTTTTGCTTTGTTCGCCATAAGTTGGCAGGGTATGCTCAGACGTGAGTCCCTTGCTCACTTTGCCACTGGATTCAAGCAAGCCTGGCTAAAGACGGCTGAAATGCCAGAAACCGGTCCTAGGAAGCTTGTTTCTGGTCCAAGGAAGACATGGCTTGGCAGTTCGGGCTGGACTGTTCCCTCAGGCACAGGGTCAGACTGATTTGCATATGGCCATGTCTGAACTGGGGTGGCAGAGTGGGCTAAAGAATGGTGATGGATTAAACCCAGATCAGATGACTGGGGGTGAGTGCTTGCAATGTTCAACACTCCGTCCATCAATTCCTTTGGTTTTTGCTTTGTTCGCCATAAGTTGGCAGGGTATGCTTAGATGTGAGTCCCTTGCTCACTTTGCCACTGGATTCAAGCAAGCCTGGCTGAAGACGGCTGAAATGCCAGAAACCGGTCCTAGGAAGCTTGTTTCCGGTCCAGGGAAGACATGGCTTGGCAGTTCGGGCTGGACTGTTCCCATGAGGCACAGGGCAAGACTGATTTGCATATGGCCATGTCTGAACTGGGGTGGCAGAGTGGGCTAAAGAACGGTGATGGATTAAACCCAGATCAGATAACTGGGGGTGAGTGCTTGCAATGTTCACAACACTCCGTCCATCACTTCCTTTGGTTTTTGCTTTGTTTGCCATAAGTTGGCAGGTTATGCTCAGTCGTGAGTCCCTTGCTCACTTTACCACTGGATTCAAGCCAGCCTGGCTGAAGATGGCTGAAATGCCAGAAACCGGTCCTAGGAAGCTTGTTTCTGGTCCAAGGAAGACATGGCTTGGCAGTTCGGGCTGGACTGTTCCCATGAGGCACAGGGCAAGACTGATTTGCATATGGACATGTCTGAACTGGGGTGGCAGAGTGGGCTAAAGAACGGTGATGGATTAAACCCAGATCAGATGACTGGGGGTGAGTGCTTGCAATGTTCAACACTCCGTCCATCATTTCCTTTGGTTTTTGCTTTGTTCGCCATAAGTTGGCAGGGTATGCTCAGACGTGAGTCCCTTGCTCACTTTGCCACTGGATTCAAGCAAGCCTGGCTGAAGACGGCTGAAATGCCAGAAACCGGTCCTAGGAAGCTTGTGTCTGGTCCAAGGAAGACATGGCTTGGCAGTTCGGGCTGGATTGTTCCCATGAGGCACAGGGTCAGACTGATTTGCAGATGGCCATGTCTGAACTGGGGTGGCAGAGTGGGCTAAAGAACGGTGATGGATTAAACCAGATCAGATGACTGGGGGTGAGTGCTTGCAATGTTCAACACTCCGTCCATCGCTTCCTTTGGTTTTTGCTTTGTTCACCATAAGTTGGCAGGGTATGCTCAGACGTGAGTCCCTTGCTCACTTTGCCACTGGATTCAAGCAAGCCTGGCTGAAGACGGCTGAAATGCCAGTAACCGGTCCTAGGAAGCTTGTTTCTGGTCCAAGAAAGACATGGCTTGGCAGTTCGGGCTGGACTGTTCCCATGAGGCACAGGGTCAGACTGATTTGCAGATGGCCATGTCTGAACTGGGGTGGCAGAGTGGGCTAAAGAACGGTGATGGATTAAACCCAGATCAGATGACTGGGGGTGAGTGCTTGCAATGTTCAACACTCCGTCCATCGCCTCCTTTGGTTTTTGCTTTGTTCGCCATAAGTTGGCAGGGTATTCTCAGACGTGAGTCCCTTGCTCACTTTGCCACTGGATTCAAGCAAGCCTGGCTGAAGACGGCTGAAATGCCAGAAACCGGTCCTAGGAAGCTTGTTTCTGGTCCAAGTAAGACATGGCTTGGCAGTTCGGGCTGGACTGGTCCCATGAGGCACAGGGTCAGACTGATTTGCATATGGCCATGTCTGAACTGGGGTGGCAGAGTGGGCTAAAGAACGGTGATGGATTAAACCCAGATCAGATGACTGGGGGTGAGTGCTTGCAATGTTCAACAGTCCGTCCATCACTTCCTTTGGTTTTTGCTTTGTTCGCCATAAGTTGGCAGGGTATGCTCAGACGTGAGTCCCTTGCTCACTTTGCCACTGGATTCAAACAAGCCTGGCTGAAGACGGCTGAATTGCCAGAAACCGGTCCTAGGAAGCTTGTTTCTGGTCCAAGGAAGACATGGCTTGGCAGTTCGGGCTGGACTGTTCCCATGAGGCACAGGGTCAGACTGATTTGCATATGGCCATGTCTGAACTGGGGTGGCAGAGTGGGCTAAAGAACGGTGATGGATTAAACCCAGATCAGATGACTGGGGGTGAGTGCTTGCTATGTTCAACACTCCGTCCATCACTTCCTTTGGTTTTGCTTTGTTCGCCATAAGTTGGCAGGGTATGCTCAGACGTGAGTCCCTTGCTCACTTTGCCACTGGATTCAAGCAAGCCTGGCTGAAGACGGCTGAAATGCTAGAAACCGGTCCTAGGAAGCTTGTTTCTGGTCCAAGGAAGACATGGCTTGGCAGTTCGGGCTGGACTGTTCCCATGAGGCACAGGGTCAGACTGATTTGCATATGGCCATGTCTGAACTGGGGTGGCAGAGTGGGCTTAAGAACGGTGAAGGATTAAACCCAGATCAGATGACTGGGGGTGAGTGCTTGAAATGTTCAACACTCCGTCCATCACTTCCTTTGGTTTTTGCTTTGTTCGCCATAAGTTGGCAGGGTATGCTCAGACGTAAGTCCCTTGCTCACTTTGCCACTGGATTCAAGCCAGCCTGGCTGAAGACTGCTGAAATGCCAGAAACCGGTCCTAGGAAGCTTGTTTCTGGTCCAAGGAAGACATGGCTTGGCAGTTCGGGCTGGACTGTTCCCATGAGGCACAGGGTCAGACTGATTTGCATATGGCCATGTCTGAACTGGGGTGGCAGAGTGTGCTAAAGAACGGTGATGGATTAAACCCAGATCAGATGACTGGGGGTGAGTGCTTGCAATGTTCAACACTCCGTCCATCACTTCCTTTGGTTTTTGCTTTGTTCGCCATAAGTTGGCAGGGTATGCTCAGACGTGAGTCCCTTGCTCACTTTGCCACTGGATTCAAGCCAGCCTGGCTGAAGACGGCTGAAATGCCAGAAACCGGTCCTAGGAAGCTTGTTTCTGGTCCAAGGAAGACATGGCTTGGCAGTTCAGGCTGGACTGTTCCCATGAGGCACAGGGTCAGACTCATTTGCAGATGGCCATCTCTGAACTGGGGTGGCAGAGTGGGCTAAAGAACGGTGATGGATTAAACCCAGATTAGATGACTGGGGGTGAGTGCTTGCAATGTTCAACACTCCGTCCATCACTTCCTTTGGTTTTTGCTTTGTTCGCCATAAGTTGGCAGGGTATGCTCAGACGTGAGTCCCTTGCTCACTTTGCCACTTGATTCAAGCAAGCCTGGCTGAAGACGGCTGAAATGCCAGAAACCGGTCCTAGGAAGCTTGTTTCTGGTCCAAGGAAGACATGGCTTGGCAGTTCGGGCTGGACTGTTCCCATGAGGCACAGGGTCAGACTGATTTGCATATGGCCATGTCTGAACTGGGATGGCAGAGTGGGCTAAAGAAAGGTGATGGATTAAACCAAGATCAGATGACTGGGGGTGAGTGCTTGCAATGTTCAACACTCCGTCCATCACTTCCTTTGGTTTTTGCTTTGTTCGCCATAAGTTGGCAGGGTATGCTCCGACGTGAGTCCCTTGCTCACTTTGCCACTGGATTCAAGCCAGCCTGGCTGAAGACGGCTGAAATGCCAGAAACCGGTCCTAGGAAGCTTGTTTCCGGTCCAAGGAAGACATGGCTTGGCAGTTCAGGCTGGACTGTTCCCATGAGGCACAGGGTCAGACTGATTTGCATATGTCCATGTCTGAACTGGGGTGGCAGAGTAGGCTAAAGAACGGTGATGGATTAAACCCAGATCAGATGACTGGGGGTGAGTGCTTGCAATGTTCAACACTCCGTCCATCACTTCCTTTGGTTTTTGCTTTGTTCGCCATAAGTTGGCAGGGTATGCTCAGACGTGAGTCCCTTGCTTACTTTGCCACTGGATTCAAGCAAGCCTGGCTGAAGACGGCTGAAATGCCAGAAACCGGTCCTAGGAAGCTTGTTTCTGGTCCAAGGAAGACATGGCTTGGCAGTTTGGGCTGGACTGTTGCCATGAGGCACAGGGTCAGACTGATTTGCATATGGCCATGTATGAACTGGGGTGGCAGAGTGGGCTAAAGAACGGTGATGGATTAAACCCAGATCAGATGACTGGGGGTGAGTGCTTGCAATGTTCAACACTCCGTCCATCACTTCCTTTGGTTTTTGCTTTGTTCGCCATAAGTTGGCAGGGTATGCTCAGACCAGAGTCCCTTGCTCACTTTGCCACCGGATTCAAGCAAGCCTGGCTGAAGACGGCTGAAATGCCAGAAACCGGTCCTAGGAAGCTTGTTTCTGGTCCAAGGAAGACATGGCTTGGCAGTTCGGGCTGGACTGTTCCCATGAGGCACAGGGTCAGACTGATTTGCATATGGCCATGTCTGAACTGGGGTGGCAGAGTGGGCTAAAAAACGGTGATGGATTAAACCCAGATCAGATGACTGGGGGCGAGTGCTTGCAATGTTCAACACTCCGTCCATCACTTCCTTTGGTTTTTGCTTTGTTCGCCATAAGTTGGCAGGGTATGCTCAGACGTGAGTCCCTTGCTCACTTTGCCACTGGATTCAAGCAAGCCTGGCTGAAGACGGCTGAAATGCCAGAAACCGGTCCTAGGAAGCTTGTTTCTGATCCAAGAAAGACATGGCTTGGTAGTTCGGGCTGGACTGTTCCCATGAGGCCCAGGGTCAGACTGATTTGCATATGGCCATGTCTGAACTGGGGTGGCAGAGTGGGCTAAAGAACGGTGATGGATTAAACCCAGATCAGATGACTGGGGGTGAGTGCTTGCAATGTTCAACACTCCGTCCATCACTTCCTTTGGTTTTTGTTTTGTTCGCCCAAAATTGTATGCCACAGTTGATAATTCTTTACCATTGTACTTTGGTCTTACCTATGTGCTAGTCAGGCCAGTTGGGCTTAGCCAATCTGTCACTTTGTTTAAGCAATGTCACTAGGAAATGTTTAGCAGTTTCCCATTACCCAGTCTCAAATTCAAAAGCAAGTGTCTCAAGAATCTATTCTCTTCCTTCTGCTGTGCTTTCAAGTTGATCTAGCCCCACACTATGACACCATATATAGAAAACCCACAGCTCACTGCTTTATAAATTCATTCCATTTATAGAACAATTTTTGTGCCAACATTGCTAGCAAATGACTGTGAAATCTCTGCACTCATAAACCTTTTATTAAAATGCAATTTTGTGTGCATTAAAAAAGCATAAACTTATACAAAGGTGTAAGTTTAACTTTGTGAATCAGTCCTTGGGTGTCTATTAAATTCGGATGGTTGTTGGCGGCCCATGATAGAAGAACAACTGCATAATCCGATTCTCTACCTCACCAACAAACCCTCAGTCACCAAAAACAACTTCCACAATGGGATGAAGGCTGTAGCCACCTGGATTAAGGACAGCTGCCTCAAGCTTATCTCGGGGAAGACCAAAGTCCACATCCTGGGCTCCACCCCCTCTGCGTAGGACGACTCCCAGTGGCCCACAGCACTTGGAACCTCTCCTACACCCACAGACCATACATGAACCATCCGCATCATCCTGGATTTCTTGCTCACCATGAACCACCAGATCAACGCCATCTCATCGTCGTGCTTCCACATGCTACACCTGCTCCTAAAGATCTTCAAGTGGATCCCCACCAAGTCCAGAAAGACAGTCACCCACACACTCATCTGCAAAACACTCTACACCAACATCAACCAGAAACTTCTCAAGAAATTGATTAACCTTCAGAACGCCTATGCCAGACTCATCCTCAACATCCCCCACTACAGCCACATCACCGGACACCTGAGAGGCCTCCACTGGCTCCCAGTCAACAAAAGAATCACCTTCAAGCTCCTCACACACTCCTACAAAGCCCTGAATGACTCGGGACCTGCATACCTCTACCCCTGCCTCACATTCCACACACCCACCAGAGACCTCGGCTCTGCCCAACTAGCCCTGGCCACCGTCCCACGAATCCTCAAGACCACGGACAGAGGAAGATCCTCCTCCTACCTCACAACAAAGACTTGGAACACCCCACCTCTCCACCTCAGGCAATCACTGCCACTGCCTTAATTCAGGAAGAACCTCAAGAGCTGGCTCTTCAACTTGAGACACTTACGGGTGAGTAGTCTGGCTTCACAAGACACCGGATTGATAGATTAATTGAGCCGCATAGATGGGGAGTGCTATGGCCTAGCCCCTACTATTGGTGGGTCCCATGATATTTTCTCAAGCTCTTTCTCTAACCTGTTGTTATACAGTGAAAACTGGAGGATCCAACACACATACTTAGCTCGAGATAAAACCTACTATATAAGCACTTTTACATTGTAAATACTATATCACAGGTACGATCCACCCCTTTTAATGACCATTAATATCAACTCAGATCCATTTATTTAATCTGTCTAGAACTCCTTTTACCTACACCCTGGTGGAACTTCAGGTTGTCCCCCTCCCATTCCCATTGTAGAAATAGTCTCTCCATACTTTTTGTGAGTATCTGTATGAGTATTACTAGGGTTGGAATCCTCATGCAAAATATTTGAATATCTATAAAGTAATGTATTTAGGGGCATTCCAAGCATGGTGCTTGACCAATTACCTCGACTCCTCCCCTTTCCCATCTCAGCACTACACTTACAATGTCGGAAAACCTGTCTTTCCTATGATTTGTCTTCTGCTGTGTGTGCAAAGGCAATCCAAAATGTCCACTCACGCCAGATATGTTTAGTCGAACTAAGATCCATGATTGCCTTTCAATCGCATAGGTTTTTATTTGGTGCACAAAACGCTGTGAATAGGACAATGAGCTTTGATTTTCAGTGACATCTGGCCGATTCAGTTCTATGGCATGTGCATAGTAAAACGCAACACTAAAAACGAAAAGATAGACATGCATTTTCTAATGATCAGAGAGTACAGAATCTCTGCAAAGACTAAAACTGAATTCAAGCAATTTTGCAGGAATGTAAATGACTGTTCTGTGGCATATACAACTGACTGACTAATCAATTAAAGCTGTCATTTGGCAGAGCTGTTCAAATAACAGGAATACAGTGCTCAGTATAGTGGAACTTTGGAATCTATCCTATTTAAAGTCAGTACTGTTTCTATGTCGATTATGATCCTTCTTGTGTCCGTGAATTGATTGGATGTTTTTGCAATGCTGACCTGCTCTCAAGGTGAACTGATGCTTCTAATTCACATTAGCCTGAGGCTGGATTTTATTTAATACATGTATCATGCTAGGGTGGATTAACTTTACTGAACAAACAAAAAACAAGTCAGATTTCCTTTGTTTATGTATCAGCTGAGAAGCAGGGGGGTAAGCATGAGATCTGAGATTGACCTTTAAAATAAGCACTTTGCAGCTGGAACTAATTTAAAATTATGCAAAACATCCCATAATGTAAAGGTTATCTTGATGTAAGGAAAGTGCTCACAGAGTGGAATGTATCTTCAAGCAGCATTCTGTATTTTTTTTTAAATTAAAGCCAGTGTGCCAGCTCTTGTGCGCCTCCGTTGACTTTTGAACGCGATTATCTTCATTCATCACCGTGCTGCACATGTTGGTATTTTAAAGTCGATGCAACAAAACTTTAGAATAGAGATAAACCAGCAGGGTGACAGATGAAGGGAAAGCAGACACAGCCTTGTCTGTCAGCGCGTTGAAAGTTCCAAAGGGAAGTGATATATAAATGTTACCATCACCAGGTCCGCAACTATTGCTAGTGCAGCAGGTGCAGTGGCACCTTGGCCAGGCGGTGTGAGGGACCCATTTGACCCCAATTAGTTGTTGTGTTTTACTATCAAACCAGGGCATTGGGGCCCAATTTTCGTGCTTGCATTCGGGGCCATGATGCCCTTTCTACCGCACTGGGTCGGTGGTGAGGTTTGGGGGGTAAAGTCCACACATTGAACGAAATCACATTTGCATACTTGAGTATTAGAGAGGTTTGTTTAGGACTTGAGCAAGATGTGCGAGTAAGCACTATTGGGGTTGACTGATAAATCTTCAAGCTTCCCTGTATTACTCACCAATAAGAATCTCGAATCGTGTAGGAAGATTTTTTTTTTTTTAGCTCCCTTCGTAATCGACGCCATCACTCACCTCAGAATGCCAACATACATTTCAACGAGGAACGATTCCAAGGAACGCTGCCCCTCATTCTTATCTGCTCATTTCATAGAGGCCAATACTATTATATGTTTTACTTTTATTCTCTCCCAACTTTACACGGGGGTCGGCGGGGACAATTTTGAAAATATATTAACAACAAGTGAAAACGGTGACAGTTCCTATTCCAGCTTTTCTATCCCCGTCATTCGGTCCCGTCATATGTTACCATTTCTACTCTGTGCCGGTTTGCAGACTCGCTCATCTCTTTCATAGAAAGTGTGAAGTTTTAAAACTATGTGATAGAATTGTTTGCAACATGTCGACTTACTGTCTAGGATGACATGTTGTTGTTGTTTGTTATTCTGCTTACACACAATCAATATGACAATCGAGATGACAGATTTCTGGCCATGGTTATTTAGTCTTGCTGAAGCATTAGTGTCTGCAAATCCTGCATTTGTTTTCATAATGCAGAATAAAATCAGCAGTCAGATAGTATGAAAAGTCAGGTATCGAATCATAGTAGGAGAGGGACTTCACGCTGGGACTATCATGACAGAGGTCAGGCCGGTTTGGAGGGACAATGAGCCTCAGTCGGAGCCTACATCGGGGACAACGAGAACAAGCATTGGCATAGCCAATAGGTCTCGCCCTTGGGACCTTATAAGTGTTTAGCCATGCAACAGTTGCATAACTAAATACTTATAAGGTCCCAAAAGCGAGACTTATTGGCTATGCCAAGCGGCCGTTGCTGCCACGAAAGTGATCGCGATCGCGATCAAACATCAAAGCGGCCGCAAAAGTGAAACTAATCGCGGTAAAAGCGGCGCGCGCGCCCGCGCACACGCACTGTAGCTCTAGGCTGGCCTGGTAGCACTTTTTGGAGCCCTCTCAATAAGTCTCGCCAGACCAGCGCATGCGCTGGGTCAGGCGAGACCTAAAAAGCGGCCTTCAATTTGCTGCTGTTAATTTTTCAGCGCAAACAAGCAGCAATAGAAAGTCGCCGACTTGTTATTTCATAATCAGAACACAGGTATGCTATAGGAGCCATCTTAAGAAACTAGAACACAGGCTTGCTTTATACTGCATTTCACATTAACATAGCTCTTAGAAATAGCTTGAGGGTGTTAGAACTCGATCAACATGTTAGGAATTTTCCCTATGTTTTTGCTGCCCATGACATGCTTGGTTGGATCCATTTTTGCATTCTATGTGGTTATCATTCCTATTTTATGCACTAGATTAAGATTTTAAATCATATGTCCTGTCTCTTATTGCTAATTTGAATGTGTTATCCATTTATAAAAGAACATTTGGTGTTCCACTTTGTCCTAGGAGTCACTTTGTGGGACAGATTGTCACCAGTAAGCACTTCCTATGTAGTATAGCTTAGTGGGTTTTGTAGGTGTTTCAGTCCAACTGAATTCCTAATTCCATTGTAAATACATGCTAACGTATCGTTACATTAACTACGTCCTTATGCCAGGGGTTAGAAATTCAACTCCTGCGACTCTGTGGAGCTCCCAGATCGTATCACAACTAAAAACATGCAGAGGATGGTAGCAGATAATTGTAATGGGAGGGTTAAATATACAGAGTTATAGATAGGTAACGGTGAATTACGGGGATGATTTTCATTAAGGGGTTCTTCTGAGTGAAGTCACATAGACAACAAGAGCAAAGCTTGAGTGGGCTTCAGTCACACAGAACCCAGGAGATAAAAAACATCCGTAATTCACTTTTCGTCTAGCTATAATTTTACGTTATGTATGACCCACCAAAATTACCTGTCCCTACCTTCATTCAACTACTGCGCAGGGGAAGAGGATAATGGGAGAGCTATCCCCGATGCAAATGTGAAAAATAAATATCTTACCTGCTATCTTTAACCAAAACTCACTAAATTCCCTGCCTTCCGTCTCCCTACTACAGCTGTGCTTTCTGCTTTCATTCAAAGCAGACAAGCAGAGCTGGCTGACAGGCTCTCTGAGACCCTGCCCCCTGGCCTAAATGGCATTTAGATCCAAAACCCGTAGGGGCAGGAGAGCAGGATCCAGAGGACTACAAAAGAAAGTTGTGATCGGGAGTTGTGAGGAACAAATATAGAGGACAGAGGGAAAGAGATTCAGGTCATCAACCTCTCTTCCAAACAACTCACTCCAGACATGATTTCTCTCCTAAGCAAAGGACTTAGCTTCAATCTCCATGCCTCAGGTGACATTTGTAAACTCAAAATTGATTTGTTTAAGTTCGTCTGGGGTCTCAAAATAAAGAAACATTTTTCATGCAACCAATCTGTGACTAAAACAGTTAAAAACATTCCTATCGGGGGCGTTGCTTGGCGCCCGCGGAGTATGGTGGCGTCCGAGTGAGGCTCCGGGCTCACCTCGGCGAAACCGCGCTTTCTACTGTTCACCTCAGAGTTTCTGCCAGAATATGGATATTCGAAGGTATGCTGCCAGCGTTGCTTGTTGTATTATCCCCGAGCGCACGCTGAAATAGCAACTTTTAATCGTCTAGCAAGCCTCTCAGAAGTAGCACTCCGTAGCGGCCGCCATTTTAGCTCTTTGCCGCGTACGGAGCTCTAGAGAATGAAGTCTCTTTCTGAATGCCGGTTGCTTCAACTTGATGCAGGAAAGTGAATTCGGTTATTTTTATGCATCCTCTTTGCATTTATCTCCTCTGCCCCAGCTTCAAGAAATAGCTTTTATACAAACTCCTTCCAGTTGTATCAAAGAAATATTGGCGGCCATCTTATGGAGTTTACTCACGAGGAGACCTGTGCGCAAACTTAATTTGGTCTCACTTGGTTAATCAACGTGTGGATACCATTAATATCTACATAAACTGTTCATAGAAGGCACAGATGTGTTGGTTATTTCTGCTCTTTTTATTTTTTCTGGTCATATTTCAATGTAGTTTCCATAGTTTTCTTTTTCATGTTTTCATCGGCATAGACTTCTCTGTGAAAAGAAGCGACTAGCAACCTTTTTTGTGGTGCATATTTTCTGAGGAGTGTTGCAAGCAACTATATGCTTTCTGCTGTCATGCCCTTGGATTTATTTATTCTATTAAACCACTTAATTATTTTTCTCCTCATGCTTTTTGGGTACCATTAACTTTTAAATACCAGTGGTTTGCATTGGCCGTTTTACAGGAAGACATAGTCGTACTTCCCTTATTTCTTTTTTTTTTTTTCTTCGTCAATCTCTATATTTTGATGGGCAGAATCAAGAATTCTTCTAAAGTGAAGCAATCTTTTGTTAAAAACTCAAGAATTTTCTCAGAATTTTCTAAACTTGAGGATTCACTATTGTCTTTGCAGCATTCTCCTGAGCCTAAAATGGATCCTCCCTCAGCAGTTTCAGGGAAATCTATTACAAAGCGATTGAAAAAGGATCCCCCTTCTCCGCCTAAATCTGCCTCACCAGTCTCCATGGAGCTTCTGTTAGAGGAAATTAGAGCTCTCCGTCCCTTTATGGAGGAGACTAATGTTAAATTGCAAGTACTCACGGATAATTGGTGCCAGTTGGATACCAGAGTCACGGCGGTTGAACAAAATGTCTCCTCACTCAAGGCTTCGTGTGCAAGTGTTTCTCAACTACACTCTCAAGTTTCTGTACTCCAACGCCAAGTCGAGGACCTTGAAAATCGGAATCGACGAAACAATCTACGAATTTATGGTTTAGTTGAAGGACTTGAAGGATCAGACGCTGTCTCCTTTTTCAGATCTTTCCTTCCTCAATTGCTTCACCTACCGGAGAGTTCTGTACTTTATAATCAACGAGCACACAGATTGGGTCGAGTTGTTTCTAACACTTCGCAAGCGCAGCGGCCAAGAGGTGTAATCTTATACTTCTTGGAATATACGGACTTGATCAAAGTATTATCAGCTGCCAAAGCCATCCCGAAAATCACATGGTCTGGTTCTACTTTATTTTTTGCTCAGGATTATGCTAAAGCCACCGACAACAGACGTAAAGCATTCCTTGATATGAGATCCGATCTTCGCTCTCTGGGGGCTCGCTATGGACCTTTTCATCCTTGCCTCTTCGAGGTCACCTACAACAACAAACTACTACATATGAAGATCCGATGAGATTACAGAGCTTCATTAACTCTTGTAGACCAGTCAACATGGATTCCTCCACTTCTTCATCGTCCTTCAATACTTAATGTTTTGTTATTATTGATTATCTTGATATTATCTCCAAGGTTCTGCATACGTCCTATACCTTATTGCTATGGTTTACTTCCCTTAGAACGGTTGTTTGTAGATTATGGTTCATTAAGGTCCTGACTGTGTTCGAAATGTATGTTTTGTCTTATTTTTCATCTGTTTAACTGATTGTTCTCTACTCCCACAGACCCCTCTCTTCTCATGGCATGGTTTCTCCCTGGTTTCCTGTGTGTCCCTGCTCGGACGTTCCGTATGTCCTTGTGGTCTCACCTCCCCCTCCTTCACATCCTCCCTTCTTAGGTATGTTCTCTATTTTGTTTTTTGTTGTTTTTTGTGTCACACTCATCGTACTTATTCATTTTGCTCCACAATTTGTTTATGTTTGCTTTTTTGATGTCCTTAATATTCTATCTGACAATTCCTTTCTCTATCTCTTCTCTAAATTAATCCTTGCCTGTCTGCTTTTTATAACTTTGCTTTATTCTTTTCTTTTTTCAGTTACAATATTTACCTTTTCTGATGACAATCCACTATACTCATTCCTTAACTTTTTACTTTTACCTTGGTTCTTACTTTATAGCTTTCATCTCCTTTTCTCATTTGAAAATGGATTATTTGTCGTTTTCTAATACTTTACATCTGTCTCTGCCTGAATTGGGTTATTATCTTATACTGTAAGCTTACTATGCCTCCATTAAGCTATGTCTTTAAATTGGATAACTTGGAACGTACGGGGTTTGAATTCTCCGATTAAAAGACAACGGGTTTTGACTCATTTAGCCAAATTGAATGCTGACATTGTTTTTTTACAAGAAACTCATCTTTCAGATGTCGAATTCTTAAAGTTAAAGAAGGGTTGGGTTGGAGAGGTTTTCTTTTCCCCAGGTGATGGCAAACATAATGGAGTAATGATACTCTGTCGCAAATCTCTTTCCTTTCACTTTTGTCTCAAGAATCGGACACTCATGGTAGATGGTTAAATGTTAAGCTATGTTTAAAGGGTGTTCCAGTCTCTCTTCTAAATGTCTATGCCCCTACTTGTGGAGAGCCTTCTTTCTGGCCCACACTTGCTAAACAAATTTCTCACAGCATTAGTGATAACTTTATCTTGGCTGGTGATTGTAATCAGGTTTTTGACCCATTCATTGATAGGAATTCAAAGATTCCCTTTGTACCCAATAAACCCCATAAATCCTTTGTTCACGCCATAACTCAACATAAACTCCTTGATGCGTGGCGACTGTGTAATCCGACTACTAAGGAATTCACTTTCTACTTCCCATCTCACCACTCTCAATCAAGAATCGATTATATGTTTGTCTCCCATAATATTTCACAAACTCTCACTCGTGCAGAAATTGGCCACATTTTATTATCGGATCATGCCCCAGTTTCAATTGGTCTTGACAGTTTACCTAAAATCACAGGCCCAAGGAGGTGGCTACTCTGTGGGATGCCTTTAAAGCCTCAGCTAGAGATTTTATGCTAACCTTTGTTGCAAAGAAGGCGCAAGATTGCACGTAAACAGACTGCAATTCTCCTTCAGGACATTAAGAGACTGGAGCACTCTTACTACACTTCACATTCAAAAGACTGTTTAAATGCTCTTATCAAAGCCAAGATGCAATTTAATAAGAAGTCCACGGAGGACGCCTCTCTTTACTATTAAAATCTACTGCTAAATTTTATGGGGGTAAGAATAAGGCTGGGAGAATTCTGGCTAATTACTTGAAAGTTAAGCACAATAAACTAAACATTGAATCTATTTATGATGCAAATTTAGATCTAAAATTTAAAAATGATGATATTCTGCACAAATGTTCTCTTTTTTATGAAACACTATATGCCTCTGAAACGCAACCCACCGATCACACTTTATTACACTTTTTCTCTACTATTCAAAAACCCCATGACACTCCACCAGATTTATCTTCGTTAGAATTAGACTTAACGCAGCAAGAGTTGATGACCGCCCTCCAGTCTCTCAAACATGACAAAGCACCTGGCCCTGATGGTTTCACTGTTGAATTCTTTTCTCACTTCTCCAAACTTTTAATACCTAAATTATACTCACTAATACATTTTTTCACCACGTCAGGACACTCATCTGGCTCCTTCTCAGATGCTCATATCTGTCTAATTCCCAAAGAGGGAAAAGACTCTAAACATTGTAAGAATTATAGACCTATCTCTTTGGTAAACATTGATTATAAGATCTTTTCTAAGGCATTAGCCTTACGATTGGATACATACCTACCAGATCTGATAGGGATAGAACAATCTGGATTTGTTAAAGGCTGTTACATAACTTATAATACACGTCTTTTGTTTAACGTACTGTCGAAATCTTCACGTGTCAAAGACTCCCTAGCTGCAATAGCGTTGGATGCTGAAAAGGTGTTCGATAGAGTCGAATGGAGATACCTGTTTTACACTCTTAAATGGTTTGGCTTTGGTTCCAACTTTATTTCCTTGATTTCTCTTCTTTACTCCAATCCTAGAGCGGCTGTCTATGCTAATGGTTTGGTATCCCCATTTTTCGATCTAGGGAGGGGGGTATGCCAAGGTTGTCCACTTTCACCCTTCCTTTTTAATTTGGCTCTGGAACCATTCCTTTCAAAATGACGTCAGAATCCAAACTTGCATGGCTTTGAAACACTTCACTCGCATATTAAACTAGCTGCTTATGCAGATGATATTCTGCTCTTTATGTCTCAACCAACTGACTCAATTCCTGCTTTCTTAGCGGAAGTACAAGCCTATTCCAGTATTTCGGGTTATAAGTTAAATAACGATAAATGTGAGATTCTGTCATTAACAAAATATACCTTTAAACCTGAATTTACGGCATCTCATTTTACCTGGAGCCCTAACCACATCAAATATTTGGGTTTGCATTTCACACCTTCACTTTCCGATACAGTATCATTGTGTATGGATAAATGCATACAAAAGATTTCAGACCTCACTACTAAATGGCATCCCCTCTATCTATCATGGTGGGGTCGACTAGACACTATTAAAATGATGTTGTCGCCCATAATTATATATACTATCTCCAACATCCCAATTCTTATTCCAGCAAAATTCTTCAGGAAGATTAATTCCATTCTTTCTTCCTTCCTTTGGAATAAGAAGAAACCCCGAATGTCTATACTTAGGTTAACACATCCCAAAATTGAAGGTGGAGTCAATTTTCCCAATTTCTTGACATACCAAAAGGCATTCCTTCTACGTCAAGCCTCTTTATGGTTGCGTGATCCTAGGGAGAGTTGCCCCCTGTGGACTACAGTCGAGCGTCTTTTTCTCTCCCCTTTCTCCTTCAATGAATACCTTTCCTTCTCGCACAAACCTCAAGCCCTATCTACTCCCATTATTAAAATGACTTCTAAGCTTTTATTGCCTTTATTCCCTTGCCCCCACAATACTATTGACTCCTTTCTCGGTTCTACATATGGCATAATAAAAATCTACTTATTCGGGATAAACCATTCTACTGGAAGTCCTGGCATCAAAGAGGTCTCACTTGGATTTCTCAACTCTTCTCAAACTCGAACTTTTTACCTTTTTCCTTGCTTCCTTCGTCATTCCTTTGACTTGCCTGCCTCATTCTGCATAAGTATCTCATTCTCAAAAAAGTTGTATTGGACGTATTTATCCATCTGACAGCGACACCCAGTGCTTCAAGTATCCCAGAATCCCCATCACAATTGCGAACCTTATTAATTACTACTCCCAAAGCATCCACAATGTATAGTTTTTTGCATGGTAATAACAAAGTTCGACAGAAATCTACAACTGAAGAGGTTCGGGAACGAGTCTTTACAGTCTCTTGGTCAGTATCTTTGTGGGATAAAATTTGGATCAAGATACGTAAGTCTTCCAGGGCTGCAAACACGACGCAAACATTATTTTTTGTGTATAATAGACTCTTGTTATCACCTAACGCTCTGAGTAAACACTACACCACAGTACCTGACATTTGTTGGACCTGTTCTTCTACAAAAGCTGATTTATTTCACATGTTATTTTCCTGTCCTATCGTACTTGATTTTTGGAAACGAATTTGGTCTCAAATTAAATTGATTTTGGGTACTACATTTCCCTATTCCCACACTCATGTTTTTCTAGGGAGTCTGTCGTCTTGCTGGGAGAATAGTCTATCTAATGTTAAAATTGTTGACTTACTGCTAGCAATTGCATTTCAGCAAATCACAGCAAACTGGAAAGACTTTTCTAAGATTTCTTACAGGGCATGGTGGTATGCTGTTTGCCACAACCACAGGTTGGATACTTCTTTTGTATACTCTATACACTTGGCGTCGAAAAGGTTGGATTTATGGTCGCCTATTACAATGTATTTAGATGCTAGTTCTACCCGTTCTTTTCTACTGCGTCCAGCCCAACAAGAGGTTTCAAAACCTCCCTGAATACCCCTACTTGTTCCTATATTATTTGATACTTAAGCATTTGTATCATTATTTTTGTTATTCTTTTTTATTTTTATATTTCAACCCAATTCATTAATTGTATTGTAACTCTTCTTTTGTGCGACATGTATTTCACTTGATGTACTATGATGTGATGCCTTATATCTCTTGTTAATAAAATATTTTTGAACTGAAAAAAAACCCATTCCTATCGAGTGTGGGTCTGATGTATTGACTATCAACGATATTCAAGCGACACACTTGCTTTTATCATTTACTGAACTTGAACAGCCACCTTATGACATAGAATTACTATTGGAGGAACTCAAAATTGAATCTAATTACAGCATAGCTAGTGGTCTCAAATCCAAATGGATACCCACTCTCCCTGGGGGCAACTCTATTGATAACTTTTACAAATGTGTACTGGAAGACATTAACCAACTTGAAAAGAGAAATACCAAATCTTCCTTTAAACATAAAGACAATTTGACACAGGGCAACATTTAGCACTCAAGACTCTCAGCAGTGATCAAGAGATCCTCGTAAGTGAAGCTGACAAGGGTGGAAATGTTGTGGTCATGAACCATAGCGACTACCATAATGAAATTCTGACCCTACTTGATGACACCACCTGCCATGAACGTGTTACCTACAACCCAATAGGGCCACTTACCATTGAGATTAACAAGAAACTTACCATCTGGCACACTGCCGGACTACTCAATGAGGACAAATATCTGTGTTTAAAAGTCTTCAGACCTACCTACCCATGGCTGTACACCCTTCCCAAAGTCCACAAACACCTCCCATTCCCTCCTGGCAGACCCATAGTGTCAGGGAAGGGGGGTCTCACAGAAAGGCTCGCAGAATACATTGATCTCTTTCTTGGTCCATTGGTACCTGCTGTCATACATACAAGACACAAAACATATCCTCAGTCTATTGGTTGATCTACATTGGCAACCCGGTACCATTCTGGCCACATTAGATGTTGTATCTCTGTACACCAGCATCAGACTGGACCTAGGGCTAAGAGCAGTAACACGACTCTTACACAACAGACCAGCAACCCAGTGGCAACATACGAACATGTTAGTCTCCATGATGGAACTGATTTTGCATAATATTTTCTTCATGTTCGATAAATACTCGTACAGACAAAGGAGGGAGTGGCCATGAAATCGAAGTTTTCGCCATCCTTTGCAAATCTATTTATTGGTACTTTGGAAGATGATTTGATTTGGGGAACCAAAGGGGCTCAATGGGTCGACTCCATCATCTTTTGGGGTCGATACATTGATGATTGTCTCCAACTATGGTCAGGCACACAAGACCAGTTGAAAGTGTTTTTCACACAACTGAACCCCAACACATGGGAGATGCAATTCACCATGGAATCAAGCACTACGAGAATAGAATTCCTAGATGTTGAACTGTATGTTAAGCATGACCAACTTCACAGCAAGCTTTTCCGAAAGAAAACCACATGCAATGCAGTTCTGCATGCAGATAGTTCACACCCTCCACACCAGATCCAAGCAATAACTTATGGGTAGTTTTTGAGGGCCGGGAGGAATTGCAGCGAAGATACTGAATTTCAGACATGTTTCACTGACATGAAACAGAGGTTTTCAAAAAGGGGCTACTCTTCCAAAACCCTAAGGAAGGCTGAGAATAAAATGGCTAATGTACAAAGGAAAGACACGCTATGGACCCCTACTCACACACAACATCTGAAACAACCAGTGAGAATGATCACGGATTTTAATGAATTACATCAGTCAATCAGGAGAAGCTTCACGAGACACTGGGGCATTTTACAAGCTGATAAATCAATTCAAGACCACACCCTCAAATTACATTCAGGAGGGGCAAGACATTAAAGAACAGATTGAGCCCAACCATACCACGTAGCACCACAGAAACAACCTGGCTTTGTCCACACACCCTGGGTTTCTACAAGTGTGGTTGTTGTGGGATATGCAGGTGTGCAAAACATGGCATTAAGGAATTCTCAAGCTTTGACAAAAAAGGTATGACATTGAGGTGAACATCAACTGCAACACAAGGTTCGTTATATACATCATAGAATGTATGTGTGGAAAAATCTGAGTTGGTAGCACCATCAGACCCTTCAAGGATAGAATCACTGAACACATCAGGGCCATTCACAGACAAGACCCTAGATACCCTGTAGCTTTACATGTAGCTGCATGTCCATCACAGGGAGCAGACAAGAATGTTCTTTTCTTTGGAATTGATGTGACACAGCCTAGCATACGGGGTGGTAATAGGGAACTCTGACTTAGACGCGCTGAGGCTATGTGGATCATGCGATTGCGTACAGTGGAACATGGTCTTAACTGTGACCATGAGAGGCAATATTTCCTAGGTAACTAATATAGGCACTGCAGCTAGTTGAGCTTACCCACTGGCTCTCATTTGCATGCATCGCTCCAACATGCACCTTTGAAGGTTTCCTTTTTCTCAATATTTGAGAGGTACTATTTTGGCACCAATGTAACATGTTCCTGTGTTTTAACATGTTGATATCTTTTCACTACTATAATACACTTGACTAATGATTCTACGGCTCGCGCCCTACATGGATAGCACGAGTGTAACGGTTGTCCATGTCCTCTTGCATATGCCTTTTCTCTGTATACTGCTATTTAGACTGATGCAATGACGTATGACTGATGACTTTGTGATTGTGTTTATATCTGTTGCATTCGAAATCTATATGTTCAGTACATTTCCATTCAGACTAACGAGGTGGCAAGGGATATCCTGACCCTATTATTGCATAATTATTTTCTGTTTTGTCTTTTTGTTTTTCATCACTACTATAATGTTGGACTATGTCTATATTTGTGTACACTATCACTGGAACCAACGGAATTGTATGGGACATGTTGACCTTGTGATTGTGTAATTATCTATGGAGTTCCCTGTCTTATTTTTGTTTCCAATACTGTCATGTCTTTTAATCCAACATTCACGTATTAATTGTTAACAATACTTTTGTTATGTATTTTGGACTATGGGACAGTACCACATATGTTTTGTGAGGCTTTATGTGTTCTCATCAACGGGCGGACATTGGAACGTACTTTCAATATGAGCAGCACATAATGTTGAGGCAGCACACACGCGCATGGATGAGTTCACAATGACTCCAGTACAACGTAATAACTATACTCTACTCCACACTGTCCTTACCAATCTTTCACTCTTTTGCCTAAACTCGAGATATCACGTCTGACCCCCCAGCATGGCTACAGTATGGAGGTTTTCCGTAAACTTAGAGTTCCTCATGCCAACCACCTTGACTTTTCTTGTCCCAATATAGGCTGAAATATTGAAACTGCAATATGGCTACATGGTAGATCATCAACATTAAACCTTTTGGTAGAGATTATTTTTTTCTTACAAAATTTTCACAATAATGAGCGTTAGAAATTATAGGCTGAAATATTGAAACCACAATTTGGATACCTTGTAGATCATCGACATCAAACCAACGGCAGGGATTAGGCTTTTTTCCAAACTTCCACATTAACGAGCGCAACTAATAGGGTTTACGTTCTAGCCCTTTTTTTCTTGTGGTGGCCCATCGGCAGCTTAAATTCCACTTCCGGCCTTCAGAACACGTGTCCACAACCCGGAACACAGTGAACGGCCGTGAGGGTTCCCTGGCTTACACGCCAAATGTAAGGCTTACAGCGCCTTTGCCCCTTTTTTTTCAAAAGGTTTCCACCCTTAATCCGTAATCATGATAATGGTTACCTCAACTGACGTGCAATTGATCTGCTTTTCAGATCTACAACGTCTTTGGAATTATCCGTTCCTTAACAGAGACTCCCTCATGGGCGCCCCTTTACGCAGGCTACAGATAGCCTCGTAATTTTCCTACTTTTTACCGTCGTCATATCCTAGTAGCGCCGCAATGAGACCCAATGCCCTGACGACAGGCCTCTGATTTATCTTTTTACAGCTCGTCTATTGATTCCTGCACATTAGTGACTTATAACTCTGGTCCACCAATCCAGATCTTTGTTAGAACATGCCGGATGTTCCTTTTCACGGCACGTCTGGTGAGCAATTCCTTCTTCTTTTACATTCTCTGACTCTTGATAATGACATAATGACCGGATCACTTAGGTGCTTGTCATACCTGCCGGCACAATATGATTTTAAACCCCCCTTTTATAACCTCTAATCCTTAGATACCTATAGAGCAACCCAAGTCTACTTGAGTGTTTAGCCCAGCCGGGTTGGAATTATCACCGGCAGAGCGGTAAGCACATCGTTATTTTCCTTCTACAATTTCTATCATCTCGCCTCACGCCCCCTTCTTTTCTCTCCTTCCCTCTTTCTTATGCAGAGTCTCCACGTGCACCAGTCTGGTATAGACCTGCTTTACACTTTCGTCCTTTAACCTCTAAATCTTTACTCCTTAAGGCATTTGCCTCACTATCTTTTCCCTCTCTTTTCCATTTCCTCTCACAGATGGCCAAGACATTCATCCTTTCTATACAGGTATAACAGAATATCCCAATTCATACTAGTTCAATGGCCTATGTCCCTCACATTTTACCTAATATCTATGCATGGCCCTTGGCTAGTCTGACTCTCGTTTATAGGGCATGTTAAAAGTCAATCCTTTAAGATGTTGTATACATTTCCACCACTGATATCAGCACTTGCCGTATACATTCAGTTTTGTATCTTTACACTTTTTGTGTCACGTTATGGTGGTGTGGGTTTCCACAAATTAAGCAGCTTTTAATCAGCTTTGTTTCAAGATAATTTGAATTTTGAGCCATGATGTATGTATCATCCCTACTCCTTGTATCTTTCCCAGCCCTGAAGAAGTCGCGGAATATTTTCCCAAATGCGACTAAACACTTGTCAGCTGGTTTTCTTCTGTTCGTTGGCTCTAAACTAAAGAATAATTAAAAGACAGAACAATATTCTACACATCTGAAGATATTTCTCTCATTTATGGCTACTACACTGTAGTTCTTGTACTTACTTACATACTGTTTACCTACTATTATGTGTGCCTAGGTTGTTGTTTTATATAAATGGCGTTTATGACATCACAGCAATTGATAACCAGTTTTGTTATCAACTGTTGTGATGTCATGGAAAGACGATATGACTTTCAGAAACTCAAATAAGCGATGCAGGCTCTCTATGAGAGCCATACATTACAAAATAATGTTCAATGTGTTTACTTTAAATATGTATGTGCTATAAACATTGGTAATAGTGGGACTGTTGACTAAAAAACGTAACACCATGTTAACATCAATAACGGTATACCCTATAAAATTTCATCTGATAAAAAGGTAACATTATTACTTTACACATGCACAAACCAAAAGGGTATGTTATGTTTCTATGAAGTTGCCAGGTTGTTTTCTTTTAGGTTTTCTGTCTCTCACGAGCCTTATACTGCAAAGTTCTATATTCTTTGCTGGAGCTCTGGGAAGGCAGTTGCAGTTAAAAGATGTTCCTGGCAAGTTGTCCTTTCTGCTCGGGTGTTTTGACGATAAAGCATCTTTCGTATTATTAACGGAGGCCTCATACTTCACAATTTTGACGACGAGGATGGGATGTTTTCAATATAAAAGAATGCTCTTTGGTTTAGCATCTGTATCTGCTATTTTTCAAGGGTTGATGCACCAGCTTTTTGGTAAACACCTCAAAGTGAGATGCTTCCAAGATGACATTCTTGTTTTTGGAAAGGACAAAGCAGAGCATGATTGTGTGTTAGAGGATGTTCTGAGCATTTTGGAAGAGAGAGGGATAACCGTTGAACACTCGAAGTGTAAGTTTGGTGTGAAATCTGTGACATATTTAGGACATGTTTTATGTGGTGAGGGTGTTGTCACCAAGCCCTAGTTGGTTGAAGCTATCAAGAATGCCCCTCATCCTGCCAATAAAGATGAAGTGAGAGCTTTGCTTGGCATGGTGGAATTTTATGCCAAATTTGTAGAAGGTTTCTCTAGTAAAGTATTCAACATAAGACAATTGCTTAAAAGCAATGTAAAATTCTATTGGTCTGACCTGTGCAAAAACAAATTTGAGAACATTAAGGAGGCTATAATCCATGCTCCTGTTTTGAGTTGTGTTGATGTGGATAGTAAATGTGTAGTTACCATAGATGCTAGCAACAAAGGTTTAGGAGGTGTTTTGTCTCAAATTAATGAGAAAGGAAAAGAATCCATCTTTGCCTATGCTTCTAGAGCGTTATCTCCTTCTGAAGAAAAATTCTCCGTTATTGGAGCATGTTGTGGAAAGGAATGATATTGAGGGGGAACAGGTTTCTGACGATAGCATTTCTGACAAGATTGTAACAGAAGGTGAGCTGGAAAATTTCAAAGGAGGTATTAAGCCAGTCGAGGAGGGTGAAATGGTCAAGAAGAGAGTGAGTATCAAACCTAAATGGATGGCAGATTTTGTTTGTCACATGATTGAACAATTGTAATGTTACACTGTTTTAAAAAGAAATATTTTGTTGTTATGTTGTTTCATATTTATACTTATGTTTTTTTTTCCTTTTGTTTTTACGGAGGAAGTTGTGTTATGTTTCTATGAAGTTGCCAGGTTGTTTTCTTTTAAGTCGTCTGTCTCCCACGAGCCTTGTACTGCAAAGTTCTATATTCTTTGCTAGAGCTCTGGGAAGGCAGTTGTTGTTGAAAGATGTTCCTACCATGTTGTCCCTTCTGCTGTGGTGTTTCGACAATAAAGCATCTTTCGTATTATTAACGGTGATGTCATACTTTACAGGATATGAACCTGGTTTTGGAAGCTCACATTGTTCAATGGGCAAATCTGATTAATTCTGTTAAGAACAGTCCATGATCCTTGATTGATAGTTAAATACAGTCCATTTGCTCTCAGATTCATAAAGAACTAACAGAGTTTTCAATTTGAAGTGGGTTAAAAAAAAAATGCAAACATATGGAATGAACCACAAGGTTTACTGTGACCAGTGTCATTGAATTCATTTGAAACTTTTATGTTCAGAGGCAGCGATGTGTGTCAAGAGAAATGTTAGCCTCATCAGCAGCTTGTTTAACATATATCTCCAATGAACGTTTGCTAACTTTAACAATGGATATTACTTTTTACTTAGTTAAAGAATTCTAGATGTTGTCCACTAATTTGTGAAATTGACGACCTCACCTCTTTCCAACCCCAAGTTCTTTGGAAATGAGCCATCACATCATTGGACGGATGTATTAGGCCCTTTGTAGTCGCAAATCCTGTGAGTTCCAAAGTCCTAAAACCACAGAGTTTACAGCCACAACAGAGTCATGGTTAGTTGCAAATCCAATTTTCAAAGTCCAAAAGGTTTTTCCGGGTAGTAAAATAGGTTCTATAACCCCTACAGAATGGTAATTCGGAATGTTTTTCTATCCAAACTACAAGTCTCTGATGTACATAATAATGGTTTGTGACTGTATTTCAAGTTGTAAACCATGGACCTGTTACTGACTGACAAGTTGGGGTGGTAACTGATTCGCAAAGAGGGAAGAGGGCTGCGGGTGGAACCCTTCCGCTTTGTGAATCATGATGGTAGCCTCCTGAGGAACATTTAATGGTCCAGTAGAAGACTGCCCGTTCCGCTGATGTTTTCCAAAATAGAAAATTTCATTTTTTATTAAAGTAGCCTCTATTCCTTTGAGGAACACTGCCTTAAAAATAAAGAATTTGTTTTGTGCAATCATATGAATAATTGTCTGCTCTCCTTTGCAGGTCACAGTGGGCCACACATTGTTGCTTGCCAAATGAATATTAATTAGGCAGGTCATTCTGTGACCCCCTGTAATATCCCTAATTTGCGAACTAATCTAGACCTAGTTTGTAGACCTAGGTTGTATATCAGCTTGCAAAATCTGATTTTAAAAGATCTGGAAGCAATTTGCGACCACTTTTTGCAAATTGAATCTTATTATACCTGGACCCAAGTTATTATTCGACTTGCTCAAAGAGAACCAGAAATTGACAATCTGTGCTTGAGCCTAAAATACAATGATGTAATTACATAATTCTATTCACAGGGCCTCTGCAGATAAAGATTGTCTTATCTCCGTATCTAAATGTAATAGTTTGCCTTTTCTAATCTAGAAATCATTTTCAACTGATTACCATACCGTCAACACGGCATCCCAACATGATTTTCCTAACCTTTTTAAAGACATAAGGACCTTTTTCCACTCGACATTGCATTTGCCTGTTGGATCTCAGAATGGTCTTTCCAGGACAAGACCTTTCTAAATTAGGCCCCAAGGCACAGTAATCAGCAACTATGTTTAGTTTATGAGTACCAATAAGCCAGTTTTTCCGGCCACCTCGTGTGTTTCTGAAAAATTTTATCAGGCCAGCTTTAGTGCTAGTGGCGCCCAGTGTGACAATCATTTTTGGGGCCACACAACTCCCTGACTGTCTCTGGAATTCGCTCTCTACTACCTGGCAAAAGTGCCCCTCATCTCTCCAATCATAAGTTATTGCTAAACACTGGAACCCCCCCTGATGTCAGCACTCCCTCCACAAGTCAAGCGCCCAGTGTTGCTGCACCGGTCGCACTGCCCTAAAGACTGCCCTGATTCATATTGATTTTTGAAATATTAATTATCAAGTTATGTTCCTGCAATTAAAGATTGATGGCACCAATGAATTTCCTGTGCAGACTCCAAAGTTGAGGTCCAGCATGATGATCCTCTCTATTCACTAGCCTATGTCTAAATTATTGGATAGTTTTGAAATGATCTTGAAAGTCAGCAGTGTATATGGATAAAGTATCATGGCAAGGATTCAACCTTGTTTGTAGCTTTTTTCCAGCTTGATTTGATGGGAATAATTATTTCTTTGATTTAATACTATCTTTAACTATGTTACGTCTCTTGATACCAGAATTTTGTTGTCAGACTAATGTCAGACATTATTATTTTGTCCTAAATATCATCAACAAAAATATCGGCCCTTGAATTTTTTTTATAGGATATCTACACCCAATGTGACCAAAATACAACATTATGAAAGATGATAGGTCTGTATATGTTATTCTGATATGCAACTCATCAACTATATTGAAGGGGAAGGATAGGTCTATAGAGATTGAAAAGAGTGTGCAAAAAAGATGCTTTTACTGTACAAATCTTACATTGAGGTATTGAAGAGCAAGACCATTGTCTATTGTGGTTGAAGTATTCCTAAAACCTGTTTGTCCTGCAGAATTATGTTTGTTTTATTTAGCCCAAACTGTGAGCTCTTAAGAAGATAAATCACAAAAAAAATTGGAAATGTTACTCCTAAAAGAGTGGTAGTTAAGTGGGAAAGCCTCTGCCTCTTTTGTGCCCTTGTTTAATTCTCCACTGACAGGAGACTCCGAACTCCACCCCACCTTCCTGCTGAAACTGTGAGACAAAGACTGTTGGTGAAGCAGTCTGAGAGGAATATGTAAAAGGTAAGAACTGTCTACGACCAGTCCAGGGGCTGGACCTGTAAAATACACAAATTCCATCTTGAAAGTTGGTGTAAACCACCAGTTAGGGTGGCAAACGTTTTCATCATCCAGAATCTGTTATTCCACAAAACAGTAGAGACTGAGAAATTCCAATGTGCTCATGGGTTGGAGTTAATGGCTACAAACTCCATGTTGCTAGGTTTATGAAGGAGGAGGGGTTCTGGTGGTACACTTGCATGAAGAAGAGGCAACCCAGAAAAAGGGGTCTGTCAGGTGCTGAGCCAGGAAGAGCAGAACATGGCCTTCTATAATCCAGAGAAGGATATGCACTACCAGGCCATGAGCTGAGGTCTTGAGACCCCGAGGCCCAGGTGATGTGTCCAAAAGCAGAAGTGCCCGAAATGACCCAACCTTCTTGGAAAAGACAACTGCATCATGCTGTTTCCATGTAGGAGAACACGCCTTTTGTGATGAAGTAGTCAATAGAGATTCATTATTGCAGTTTTGGGATAGGACCAAAAGAATTCAACTTGCCTTGAGAAGGTTGGTTGTACATTAAGATGGCATACTGCTGCCGAGTACATCACTGGTTATATTGCCCTCTGTTGTAACTACCTTTCTGACCCAGAGATAACTCTTCACTTTGTTAGGGTTATTGGCTTGTGCTTTGGCTTAACGAAGAATACATAGAGAGCATTCACCCACCCTTATGTGTTATCCCCTGTATGCGAGCTGGCCCACCATCTCTGTAGAAGCACACACTTTCGTACAAGACGTGGGCAGCATTCGGCAGCTGAATTGGCTTGGCCAGGCTAAAGCTGGCTTCAGAAGATCTGGCATCTCCAGGAGCTGTGCAGTCTCCACTTTAGGCCAGCAGAAGTGGGTGACTGACCGACCACATGATAAAAGGCTAAGATAAATTGCAAGGGAGCAGCATTGTGGGTGACCTGTAGCTTTAGGGATTTTTATGTGCTACACCCACAATTCTTGTGGGGGGTTTGATAAAAGGCTATCAGATCTGCATCCATCATTTTCACAGACGGGCAATGGGCCTTAGCTTTCACTGACTACATTTTCAAACGCTTAGCAGTACGTGCTAATGGCAACTAATGCCCTCATACTGTAATACTTTTTTCACCTTGACATTTTTTCAGCAGAATTGCATTACCAAAGCAGTCATTCTATAATAAATGTTGGAACCTTGAGCACTTAATTTTGAAGTTGAACAATGTTATCCTACCTTTTCTTGACCATCAAATGATATTGGTATGAATGCAGTTTTCAAACAACTTTTTCAATGTCAAAATCTATATCCCTGGAGATTGTTGCATTTAGGTTAGGTTGGACCTGGTCCTTTATGTAGGGTCACTACAGATTTCTGCTTTCTGAACCTGTTTTTGTTGGCATTATGATTCTGTGCACATTTTCCCTACTAACCAGTGGTACAGTGCTTGAACTCTCTCCCTAAAGCATGCTACAATTTGCATCTGCCTGATTGGTGCATTTAAATTTGCTTGTATGTCCCTAGTCAATGGCATTATATGTATCCAGGGTCTGTAAATTAAATGCTACTAGTGAGCAGCAGCACTCATTGTGCCACCCACTAAAGTAGCACTGTAAAATCTGTCTCCGGCCTGCCACTGAAGCCTGTGTTTTCAAATGCCATTTCGACCTGGCAAAATAAACCTTTTGCCTGGCCAAACCTTCCATTTTAATACCTATATGCCACCTGTAGGGTAGGCCCTAAAGCCTCATATAGTTGGCAGCATTGTATTTGAAAAGTAGGACATGTGCACTTAAGTTTTACATGTCCGAGCAATGAAAAGCTCCTAAAATCGGGTTACCTTATTACATTTAATAAGTGATAACTTTGGATTGGGAGCAGGTAGAGATATGCTGGTTACACTCAAATAAATTGTAATTTAAAATCTTCTTTAATGGTGAAGTTGGGTTTTAAGTTACAATTCTGAACATGCCACTTTTAAAAACATTTCATTTTCTTGCCCCAAACAACCGTGTCTTCTGCAGCTATAATGGGTCGCATTACTGTGAATGGCTCTGCTGTTGGGGTTTGTGAATTGGTTCCTGACATAGGAACAAAGGGGGCTTAGGTGTGGACAGAATGGGTCATTGTAACAGTATAGCTGGGGGTAGGGCTGTACCCAGCCTCAATTAAACTTCTAAGGGCTTTGCCTTCCACACACATATTGTCGCCCGAGACAGTTTGGTGACCAACCCAGGAGTGACAGGGGATTGGACAGAACTAATTTGTGGGTAGGCAAGAAGTTTCCCCCAACACAAATGCTGGCACTGGCGAAAAAGGTGGCACTCTCAGACACCAATCAGAACCTTCCTAGCCCTGTGGAAGATTCAGAAGAAGCCCTGCTGCCAGAGACTGCCCTGCTGCTTGAAAGACTGCCTTTCTCTCTGAAGAAGGATGTTTGGGCCTGCATGCTTTGATCCCAGGCTACCCAAGCGATTTTAGCTATCACTACATAACCAAATTAACATGGTAGTTGGCACGTGTTCTGGTCTTATGCGCACTGATAAAGTATTCTTGCAGACCCTCTCTTTACCAGTGAGGATAACAGAGATTCTGGCATTGATTATGTTCGGGTTATATCAGGCCAATGCTCCTAAGTGGGCCTGCCTCAGCTTCTGTTGAGGAAACTTCAAACGATCCAGAACGTGGTGGCCCATCTGGTTCTCAATCTACCTAGATAAGCCTCTGTCTCTGCACACCTAAGGAGTCTGCATTGGCTCCTTATCAATAAGAGGATCTGGTTCAAGACTCTTGTCCTTATGCATAGTTCTCTGACCCATGCTGGACTGGAGTACCTGTCTTCCAGAATACACCACTACACTCCTCGTAGAACTCTGTAGTTCCTAGGGTTAGGCGGATGAAAATAGGAGGCAGGTCATTTTCCCTCCTTTGCTCTCAAACTGGGAATGGGCTTCCTGGCAAATTGTGTCAAATTGAAAGCGAGAGGCCTTCCAAAAGAAAGTCAAGACCTGGCTTAACACACTCTTGTTCTGCCATTTTTTTGATCTCCTGCATTCTGCTCTGCACCAGGACACTCCTCTGAGATTCCGCATGCTTTAAAGATCTCTTGCTAATCATTTATTCATACATTAATTCATTCATTCATTCAGTTGACCGACCTCTTCTGTGAGCTACAGGGACACAAACTTCCAGAGGCCACCCTGAAAATGCCTAGCTGACAAGCTGTGACTGAACGTGCCTGGGCCTCCCTTAGCCATGTTTCTGGACTCTGCTAGAGTAAGTCCTAATTCCCATGGGATTCCCCAGTTCCTGGACCCTTGATGGGCATTGGTGAAAGCTCTTCCAAGAAGAAAAGGTGAAGATCCTAAAGTTTGGGCCACCTGCAATTGCAAATAGGCCTGTTCAGGCTGAAACTGCCACCCACGATGACTGCCAATGTGAACCTCCTGTGGTACCTGTTCTTCACACCACCATTGACAATCCACGACAACCAGCAACTCGACACCTGCACTTCGCTCTTCAGCAATAACAGCCAGTGGCAACTTTGAAAGCAAAGCTTCAGCGACAACCGTCCACTGTCCATGCCGAAAGTCTAATACTTGCGGTCTCCTCCAACCCAAATGGAACTCTTTGTGCCAGACTGAGGAGGTAACTCTTCAGCAGGACTAACCTGTTCCCTGTATCCGACCAGCGTTCAGCCTGAACTTGTCACTTTCTTCTGGTCTTGCGTGACCAGATGACTGTGAGTGGAGTTTTGACTTTTTAGGCACTATTTTCAATATAGCCTCTAAAATTGAATATCTCTGGTTCTATTGACTGGGTTTTAAGGTCAAGCCTAGGCAGCACATGCGCTGCTTTGCAAGCCATGCTGTATTCAGGTATGGAATTGAAGATCTGCCCCCATATTTTTCATTGGCTTGTGTCATTTTCCTTTGTAAATGTTGGTTTCCGATTTGTTAATAGGCTTATTAGTTCTTCCTTAGTACGTCCCTGTCTTCTGTTGTTACCTCCCATGGTGACTGGCGCTTTTACATGTGTTCTAACTCGGAAGTTTACATTAGCAGTTCCGATAAATATTTACTTAATAAATTCGCTCCGTTCCCCTATGTGTCGATCCCTGTGAAGCGGGTGCTGTCTTGATTACAGAAATCTTCTTTGACACTTCCTCCTTTGCCCCACCTCTCTCCACGATCTATACACTTCATTTGATTTTTTAAAATTTTTTACCTGAGCGTTGCACTATAACTTTGTAAATATGCTCCGCTGCCTCCCTACATCCCCCACTACATGGACGCCCGCTAGGCAGGCGGTGTCTTAAATAAAGAATTCTGGTCCCATTTACATACTGAATAATGGTGGGCGCATGCAGCTCACTCAACTTCTTTTTACATTTTTTAATTTACATGCTTTATAATGGCGGCTGCGCGTCTTGTTCCGCGTAACTCAGCCAACTCTTTTTTGAAAACAAAATTACATATATTTAATTTCGCTCCTTTCTGCATCCAACAATCTCCCTCTCAGGACTCTAAGCTACAGTGCAGCAGCCAACCACCGGCAGCATCTCCTGCAGCCAATCAACGAGACAGGGGAGCACCGTGTTCAGCTCCAGAGTTAACCCTCTGCTGACATAAATTGTGCTTGTCTCCAAGCAAGGATAACTTTTATCGGACCAGCTGCAAGTGTGTCCTTTTTATGATTGCCCTTTTATTATGCAAAAGGAACAGATGATGGATGGAATGCTGAGCCAATCAAACATTCACCCTGTTGGAAATGGAGGTCTCTATGTAGCAATGGCTTGCACCTTTGTCCAAGTAGGGACCCTTCTTCCTAGTCAGGGTAAGGGGGATACTGTCAGATTTGCTCCACGCCTGCTGCATGTTGCAGTGGGGGAGTAGCCTCCAGGGTTTAAAATCACCCGACAGCATGGAAGGAGTGCCTCGCCTTCTAGATCCGCAAGTGTTCCTTCACGTCCGGGTGAATTGACCTTTTTCTAGGTTATCGCGGCGTCCTGGAAATTCTCCTTTGCTCCTTTTGCGCTGGCCTCTCTGACGGCGGTCAGCAGTTTCTGAGTTCTGCATCTTCCTGAGCCTTCTGGGATTCGTGCTGCACCTCCAGTTTTCCCTTACGGGTACCTTGTCTCCTCATTCTCCTGCCGTTCAAATGTGTGGAAACAAGAACAAGAAAGACATTAAAGAACCCAAGTCTCTACTAATGGTGGTAAAGCGCTTGACCTGCATTTCATTTAGTGAAGCTGCTTACTAAGGAAAAGTTACTTATCTGATTGTTGTCTCCGTGGCTCTTTCCGAGGGGCATATGTATTATTTTTGTTGCTTGTTGAAGGCTGAGTCTGAGGAAAGCAGCCTGCAAATAGTTTTCCTGCAATTAAGGAAACATTTATAGTCTGCACATTTTTGCAACTTTCTTTTTATTATTCTGAATATATACATGTATCAACCACACTCTGTGACTATATGTATTTAAGATAATTATTTTTGGGCTATATTTTTTCTTTTCCTATTTCTATTTCAAGGGTAAGCAAGTTGCAAAGCACTCTTTAATTGCACAGAGACACGTAGATACTGGCTTATCTCTGTCTTTGTATTTGCATCTTTTCATTACGATGGAATCATGTTTAGATTTTAGCAAAAGAGGGGAATACATCTGGTAGTACAGATATTAAGTACCTAGTTATTGCACACAACCTACTACCCATTTCCTCTTACCCTGTCTGTTTACATTGCCAATATCTTAGACTCTCGCAAATGCAAGACCTATTGCATTGCAAATGCTTGTTGTCATTCTGGTATTATTTTATTTATTAAAATGTACTAAATTTTTCTAACTTGATTTGGTATTTTTCTTGTATTGTGTTTTCACTTTATTATTGTTTGTGTGCTGCATAAATACTTTACACATTGCCTCTAAGTTAAGCCTGACTGCTTTTTTGCCACGCTCCCAGAGGTTTAAGCACAGGTTAATTTAATGACTTTTTGTGGTTAACCCTGACAATCATTGTGGCTCTTGCCTGAGTGTGGCTTCAACACCAATCAACCAATAATACAATTTCTTACAATATACTGGAAGGTCATCTTGTCCTAGGGGCACCAAATTCTTTGGAGCCCATTATCCATTTCCTAAAATGATCTTTTGTTTGATAGGCTAAAAATCATTAATCGCTCAATCGGCCTAAGGTTGTGTAGAACGCTGCATCCAGAGCTATTCTTATGGTAAGCCCCAGAACGCGTATGTCACCCCATCTGAAGGCGCTGCACTTGCTCCCGGTGAGAAGGAGGATCGAGTTTAAGGCCTTAGTGCTCGCTTATCGAGCCTTCCATGACACGGGTGCAGTTTACCTGAGGAATAAGATCCAACGTTATCAGCCCAAACGGGCCTTAAGATCCGCTGGACTATCCCTCATGGTGATTCCCAAGATCAGGAGATCTCGGGATAGGTTGACTGTCGTTTCAGGTTTTAGCAGCTCGCCTGTGGAACAAATTGCCCCTTTGCCTCAGACTGATTCAGGACTTGCTACTTTTTAGGAAAGAACTTAAAACACAGCTATTTCAACAATAACACTCGGGCGAACGGAATGAGGCTATCTATGTTACGGTCTCAGGGAGTAGCGCCGGAACACTCTTTGTGAGTATCCGCGCACTGTGTAAATACCTAATTTCATTTCATTTCATTAACTCATCTCTCTCCTCAGGCAGTGTTCCTGACTGCCTCCAACTAGGCCAAGTCACACCCATACTCAAAAAAACAGTTGCCGATCCCAATGACCTCAGTAACCACAGACCTATCACTAACCTTCCCTTTCTAGCCAAAACATTGGAGAAGTGTGTCCTACAACAACTAAACCAACACATAGAAGACTTCAACCTCCATTACACCTTCCAATCTCGGTTCAGGATAGCGTGCAGCACTGAAACTACCATGCTCAATATCTTGGATGACATTCGCAGGTCCTCGGATGAAGGTGACGCATGCCTCCTAATTATACTTGACCTATCAGCGGCCTTTGATACCATAAATCACCCAGCTTTACTTGCGACACTCTAGAATCGCAATGGGATCAATGGCACAGTCCTAAGATGGTTCACATATTACCTGCAACATCGCTTGCCACAAATAAAAATCAAAACTAGTTCCTCATGGTGTACCCCAAGGCTCAACACTATCTCCAGCCCTGAAGCAAGCAGGGATCAAATATCACCTATATGCTGATGACCCCCAACTCTATTACAAAATTAAATTACCTAGTGGCATCCTACATCTGAATACCACACTAATCAAGATACAAACTTGGCTTAATATCAACCACTTAAAGCTGAACCCCAACAAAACTGAAGTACTACTTTTCTCCACGAAAAACAACCGGCTATAAATCCAAGTCTGACTCAAGAAATGTGACTCTCTAAACTGTTCTATAACACTGTCCAATACCGTTAAGTCCTTTGGCATCACCCTGGATAGAAACATGTCATTGAAAGACCACATCAACAACTCAGCCAAGGGAGCACTATTCACACTAAAACACCTCAAGTAAATCCAACCTTTCATTTCCCATGAAGATTTTAAGACAGTAGTGCAACCACTAGTCTTCTCAAAACTGGATTATGGTAATGCCATCATCACAGGAACTCAAAACTCACCTTGCCCCCTTAAGTTCAGATCTCAACATGGTAGCCCGGCTAATAACAGGTTGCAAACTATTTGAGCACATCACACCGGCCCTCAAGAGCCTCAATTGGCTCCCAATTGAAGTAAGATGTTTCTACAGGACCACTTGCATCACCCACAAAGCCCTTCATACACATAAACTTAACTATCTGAAGAACAAACTTTCGAAAGCTGGTAGAGCCAGATCTCTAAGGAGCTCCAATGCACTCCTTCTCATACCTACCAAACTGAAGAAGAAATCCTCTCAGACACGTTCTTTCTCTGGAAATGCTCCCACGATATGGAACTCACTCCCTAGTGACCTGCGCTGCAACCCCTCATTTTCCTCTTTCAAGCGGAACCTTAAACACCTACTGCTCAACAAAAACTTTAACACACACCCTAACTGAGTTATGTTTCCAAAGCTCACAACGACTCTGACTTGACCCGTTGTAGCGGTTAAATTAGTGTTTCAGCTATCTACTATGTCTTGTACGTTTTTAGCTCAAGCGGTTCCTATGTCTGCATACTGTAACTACCGCTGCGGCTGAATGATTTTCTTTGTCTGTATTTTTGCATGTATTTCAATCTAATGATCTCGCATTATATGTAAAGCGCTCTGATACCTTCGGGTCTAGCTAGCGCTATAAAAAACCTATTAATAAATGAATAAATAAATAAATAGGCTGACTTCTCCAAAACTTTAGACTAGCCTCATTCTTTGCTTCGATCCTCTCCATCGAAACCTTTACGCAATTAAAATATACTTTCCATACACCTGAGCTAGTCGATTTTCCTTCCTATATACCTCCTTTGCTGTTGGACGTGCCACTATTTGCTGGAAAAACGTTGTTTTTTTGTTCATAATGTTGTTTTACACTTAGGACTAGAGATGATCTTCAAAATTTTCCAGGTAAATTCTCACCCATTGTTTATATTTGAGAGTGATATATTTACAGGTCTTGTTGCAGTTTGGAAAAATCCTATCCAATAGAATTGACTCACACTATTTGGCTCTTGTTATGTCTTACAAAACTTGTGCTTTTTTACATAGGACTGCTAATTCATTTAGGCACTTGCCTTATGTTCATGACTGTTTTGGCACTGTACCAATCAGATTGGAAAGTCATTGTATAGCTCCGAGTTTTGTTTGCAGAAACAGAGAACTTAAATTTGTTTTTATTCTGATAGTGGAGAAGCTACATCTCTTCCTAACCCATATTTTGATCCATATGTGAATATTTCGACGTCTGAATTCACAATAAATTTCTAAATCTAGGCAACTCTTAAAAACGTGGTAATTGGGTAATGGTTACTACCAAGTTTTGATCTGACACCTTTGTTAAGGTATACATCAAAATCAATTATTAATGTGTTAAAACTTAATAAATAGTCAATCCTAGACATCTAGTTCATTTGCCTTGGATATCCCCACTGCTATTCAACAAGTTTAGTTAATGTTCATCAGCATTATCGTTAGTAGTTTCTCCCTTTCAACCATAGTTGTATTGGACAGAGAAAGGGCGATAAAGTGAAATGATACATCTCTGTTCATACTTTCTGATCAATAATAAGGGGAAGTAATATGGATGCTGAAGACACCCAGGACAATGCAATAACGATTCATTATTTCCGCCAGCATTATTTTCGGTCCCTGATGCTACTTTGCAAACCTCAGATTTATTTAGCACCGGGCTGAAAATATACATTAAATATTACCATATTGGACAGGTAAACTCCTTGCAACGAAGATTTAGTGAATATTGCTTAAAGATAATTAATATTGCCACTATGTTTTTTCAGCTACCATCTGATTGATGAGCAACTAACATTAATGGCCCTCCACTCATTTGTCCCTTTTTCTCACGCTAATAACTTCGGTTTAAAAACAGGATCATCAGCCATCGGTTCTATGATTTTGTGAGTTGCTCTGTTCATAGCAAACGTAATACCGGGGTAGCATCCGCTCTAAGTATATGTACTGAATAAATGCAGTCTCTGACCAGTGAACATAGATTGATGTTTATGAATATATAAACACTAAATTATTTATTTCCATTTTCCCTCTTGAATTTTCTAAATTTGAAATTTATTCTTAGACTATAACACACAAAGATTTGGAATTTCGAAAGAAACTTTAAATATTTGTTGTTGATTCTTAAATCAATGTGAGGCACAATTAAACTGGAGTAAAACTACATGTGTAAATTTACTCTTACACTTAAAGTAAGTTTACTGCTTTTGGCTGTAAACCATTTGCAGGTGTAACATTACTACAAAGGCGAGACATGCATGACCTCATCTCTAAAATCAGGGGTGGAGCCAGATTTACAAGTTTAAAGTTAATACTCGTAACTAGTAGGTAGGAGATCACCCTATGGTAAAATACAGAGAACAGTTAAAAGTGTAATAAACTTTAAAAGAATGACAAAAATAACTATGCGTTCAATACTACTTTGAATTAAGTTAAAAATGTGCGTTGAATGTAGAACAAAATAGAATGTAGGGTTACATAGCTTTTAGCTTAGTATTAAAAGAAATATGTAATTAAAGTGTATAACATGTAATTTAAATCATTTTAAAGATTTATTTGAAAACTCATACCTAAATTAAAATGTATTATGTATTACAAATTACTAACAGTTATGTATAGAAGTAATCAAAATATTCTAATTATTTTTAAAAAGTTACATTATTTAATGTTAAAAACATTTTTTTAATAATTTACATTAAAAGCTATTTCTTCAAATAGTCTTTATTGATTTTATAAGGTACATACACAATCATGACATTGACAAATTACAAGGCATATATATGAACCTAAGCCCAATCACAAGCATCTAATGTTATCGTCTTCAAAAGTAAAGGTACCTTTCCTATAAACAGAAAACATTCAGGCTATCAAAGCCTGTGAGCAAAGGTAACAAATAATAGGATAACAAACAACATAGTGAGCATCGAGGTTGTGGTGGAGGCGCAGGAATCTTAGAGTGGGTGTTGTGTGGCGGGTAGTGATTATTCTGGCTTAGCATTCTCACCATGTTCTGTTTGAAGGAATGGGTGGGGGACACTATGTGTAAAACAGGTGAAGCCCACAGCTTTGGGTAGGGAACGAGAAGAGGGAAGTACCTGTGAGAGAAAGCGAACCAAGGGTCCCTATATATGATCAAACCCTCTCCTCACATCTGTAAGAACATCGGTCATACGCTCCATGGTAAGAGCCTGCCAAAGTCGGGCATGCCACTGGGATATAGACAGGGCTTCAGGTTTCTTCCATGCTGCAGCCAGAGCCGTTTTAGCTGCCCCCAAACACAGCCACATAATAGATCGATCCCCTACAGTTTGACACTTGAAAGAGGGGTCTCGGAGGATAGATTAAGGCCTGTTCGGAAGTGGGTGGCCCCTGTTTATCTGCGCTATCTGCGGTTGCAGTACCCAGTGTTTCATTTGAATGTAATGGAATATCTCTGAGGGTGGTAAATTAAAATTGCAACAGCAATTTTCAAATGCAAGCATGTCCCTATCGTGAAATAAGCTGGAGATCGTCAGACAGCCACCCTCCCACCAGTTATTGAAGGGGCCTGGGATCAATGCCAGAGAGAAATCCACATTGTAATCGATAGGTGTATATGGGGAAGGTAAGTTTGTTAATTTGTGTGAGGTGATTACCGGTTTCCCATACTTTAAGAGTGGTGGCCATAGGTGTGCTCAGATAAACATTGTGTGGACGATCCTGTTTAGGTTTTCAAAGTACATAGAAGGATAGTAAATCCGGTAGTGCCAGTCCTCCACCCTCTTTGAAGAGAGTCAGGACCCTATGGGAGAGTCTAGATCATCGACCGGTCAGTAGAGAAAAATTCCCTTTGCACCTCAACTGGAAGCACTTGGAACATGTGGTATGCAAGGAAGCACTGTCATTTTAATTGCGTTTATGCAGCCAATCCAAGTGAGATATTATTGGCCTGTCTTTTTAAATCTAATTTCAATTGCAGTAACAGGGGAGGGTAATTTGCTTTATAGAGATCTTCCACTAGGGGCGTGAGCTTTATTCCAGATAGGTAATTTTTTTCTGAGCCCATTGAAAGGGGAAAGCCGCTGCAATCTCCAATATCGCCATCTGCAGAACCATTAAGTTCCTCAGGAAAGACTTTTGAAGATTGACCCAGAAGCCTGATACACCTTAGAAGAGATGAAGTTCAGTTTGAAGGGCCGGGAGAGATGTGCGAAGTGAAGTAACAGCCAGTAATACATTGTCTGCAAATAAAGATATTTTGTGTGAACCAAACTAAAGCCCACGTATAGCAGGATTAGCTCTTATCTTCGCCGCTAGGTGTTTAATGCTGAGGGCAAAAAGTAAGAGAGAAAGGGGGCACCCCTGTCATGTCCCCCGTAGTTAGCTTAAAAGAGTCAGAGGCTGTGCCAATAATCAAGCCTCGAGCCTGGGCTTGAGAGTAGTTGCCCAGGACCATGGATAAAAAATGTCCACCAAACCCAAAACGGTGCAGGGTGTTATTCAAGAATGACCTGTCCAAGCGGTCAAAGGCTTTCTCGGCGTCAAGCGCCACCAAGACCATCGGGAAACGTTTTTTAGTTGCTTTACCCATCAGATGGTTTACCCGACGTAAATTGCCATGAGTCTGATGGCCCTTGATAAATCTTGACTTGTCCGAATGAAACACTAAATGTAGAACGTCCTCAAGTCTATTAGCTAGAATTTTGGTATACAATTTGGCATCAATATTAAGTAGGGTGATTGGCCTATAAGATGCACAATGTTCAGGGAGTTTCCCTGATTTAAGAATGACAGTAATTAAGGCACTCCTTGTTGTTGAAGACACCGCTTGGGAGTCGGCTATATAATTAAAAAGGTCAGCCAAGTATGGTCCAAGGTCTGAGCTAAAAGCTTTATAAAAGTGAGCATTGAAATCGTCCGGACCAGGTATTTTATGGAGCTTATGTGAATCTATTACGTTCTTTACCTCCTCTCTTGTAATGGAATTGTTAAAAATATCCTGGATCTCCATGTACAGTCGTGGAATGTCAATCGAGTTTAAGTAGAGTGATTGTTCCCCTGAATTGAGGGAATCAGAGGTGTAAAGATTCTGATAAAAGTCTCGAAAAAGTTCTGCTTTCTCTCCTTCTGAGTGATACACAGTTCCTCTCTCGTCCTGTATCGGACCTATATAGGCTTTTTCCTGTTTACTTAACTGGCATGCTAAGTCAGAGCCTATTTTATTACTCTGTTCATAAGTAGTTTTCCTCAGCTGTAGGAGGGTGATCATGGCTCTATTAGAATATATAGCCTAGATCTTCACTTTCAAGGCCGTCACTTTTTTCTGGAGGCCAAGAGTGGGATTGGCCTCATGGGCCTTCTCTGCTAGACCCAGTTCTTTCTCTAATGCCTGTCTTTTCACAACTTTTTGTTGATGAAAGGTAAACATCAGATAAATACTTGCCCTGGATAGTCAACTTAAATGCGTCCCAGGTGGTGAAGTACAAAGTATCACTGGGGTTGTTTAATTGAAAGAATTTTTCGATTGTTTTCAGAAAGTCATCGCGAAAGAGACAGTCTCGCGTGAGGACATGAGGGAAGTACCATCTGTGATACCCAAATTTTGGCTTAGGTCAAGAGAATATAACCTCTAATGGAGCATGATTGCATATAGTGATGAGGTGTATCACCTCCGATGTAGCGGCATGATATAGCTGCTGACTGAGGAAAGTATGGTCAATCCTAAAGTATGTCTATGAGAGTGGGAGAAAAAGGTGTAGTCCCATTTGGAAGGGTGAAGCTCCCTCCATACATCTAGTAAGCCCGACTGGTGAAGAGCTGACTTGGCTGCTTTGGTAATTATGCCGGTCTGGGATGTGGACGAGTTGCTGGTATCTAAGTCATGATCCCATATCATATTAAAATCACCAAACACCATTATATCCCCTTCCACTACACTACACTACACACCCGGCCATTGATTAGCTCTTTAACCATAAAGATCCTCCCCTCTATGTCTGTCTTTCTGTCCAGAGTATCAAATCTAACTGAGGAATGAAATAATAACACCACCCCTTTATGTTTGGAGACAGCCGAAGATCTATAGATAAGAGGGTAAGATTTGTGATGTAGTCTCTTCTCTTCACTCTGCTTAAGATGTATTTCTTGAAGGGCTACTATTTCATAGAGATGATCTGTAAGGTTCTTCTACAGTTGGTGACGCTTATTGGGAGAGTTCAGACTTCTAATATTCCACGTCAAGGTGTTTAACGCCATATTAAAAATGTAAAGTTGAACATGTACATAGGAGCCACTACACAACCAGAACAGAAGGACTCAGTGAAACTCATGGTCCCTCCCACCACTCTCTGCCACCTCCTCCATCTCCTCGACCTGTTCCACCCACCACTATCTGCACATCTCCATGCTTGCAAAATCAACCAACAAAAATAATGAAATATAAAGTATAAACATTTCGACAAATTGCTGATATCATTTATGGTAGAGTTTAATGGGTATTCGACACAAACCCGCTCTAGTACCCCGTAACACTCCTCCATGCAACATTGTTCTAACATGAACTGCATTGTGGCATATAAGACTGAAAATGTTGCTGTTCAAGTGGAAATCCTTAAACTTTGCATGCATCACAGAAACATCCGGGGCCAGGAAGCCCTCATTGGGGTTGTGCTCTTTCCCCTTATCATAGGGTACAATTCCTCACAGGTTAACCCCGAAGTCAATATGGGAGCTGTTATCATCAGAGTAATTGTGATGCGCGAGTTGCGACATGTCGGACGAAAGAGCCTCAGAGAGTGGAAAAACAGAGTACCCTCTCTCTCATTTCTGATTAGTTTTCCTCTCCTTCCTTTGTGAGAGCCATGTTCTGGTGGAGCATTCGGCCACCACTGACCCCGGGTAGTCCCCTCCAGCAGCATCATTGTCGTCGCCTCTGCCTCAGTTATGCCCAGCAACGAAGCAGCACCGTCAATCTCTGTGAAGTGGTTATGTCTGTTGTTGAGCTAAAAGGCAATACCAAAAGGATAGGTCCATCTGTATTTAATGTGGCAATGTTTGAGCGCTACAGTGACTGGGCCAGGGTAACAGGGGCAATGTCCGGATACAGGGAGCAATTCGACCCTTGAAAGGTTATGTAGTCACATTTCCGGGCTGACTGAAGGATCAACTCTTTGATTTTAAACAAGCTCAACTTGGCTAAGATGTCTCTAGGTTGCCTCCCTTTACTGGCAGTTTGCGGTCCCACCCTATGCACCCGTTCGATCCGCACCTCCGGGTGGTCATCTCTCAAAATGTTAGAAAAAAGGGCGACTGTAAAAGCTGCTTGAACAGGGCCTTCACTTCCTTTCCACCAGGCTCCCCACCCTTATATTGTCTCGCTGGGAGCGATTCCCTAAATCTTCACACTTGAGGAGGACAGCTTGTAGCTGTGAGTGGAGGAGTTCCACCCTCCCCTCCATCTGCGTCATCCGTTGATCCTTTTTTTAAAGTTTCACCTGCATGTGCAGAGCACGGGACCCAACTGAATCCACATCGGCCTAGAGGGTGACGAGATGAGAATTAACCTCCACATTGAAGGAGTCAAACAAGGCTTTAATATCCGTTCGTAGTTCCTCTCTTAGGTCTGTTTTAAATTATTGTAGAGAAGACAGAAGGTTGTCCTTTGTTAGCACCATAGTGGTACCTGAGGAAGGGCTGTGGGACCCTGAGCCACTCTCCGCTGTGGCAAAATAACTCAACACTCTATTAGCCAGGACCTTCCTACGTGACATAGAGACCCGCCGGGGGGCACAGAGCCAAGCAGGACCGGAGAGAACAATTACCCCAGGGAGGCTCGAATACAGTTCAGGCCAGAGGTGGAACACCTGGGGAGGTCTTAACTTTTGGCTCCTCAGGCCCTCTCAGCAGGGTCATCCATCCATCCACACCGGGGGCAACAAGCGACTATGTCCATCTACCCTGCAACTCACTCTCTCTCCAAGAGATGCCTCAAAAGGTACAAGGAGCACCCTTAGCCTCCACCCGGATGTGCTCCTCACCAAGGCTTACATATCATGTGTCATGGGGCAATAGCATTCAGTGAAGGTCCAATAACAATGCACACCACACATTTGGTTGGGGGGAGGGCCACTTTATTGCACTGTTTGTCATGCAGAGCCCGATAACTGCAAGTCCCATATGCTTCACTCAAGTACAGTCACCATTTTAAGTCAGGCACCCACTAACATTGGACTTTTTCACCCTTGCTGTCTGCAGAATCCCCTCACCAAAGGAGGACCTCGACCCCTGTGTATGCGCTGCGATCGGGCAGCCCATCGGACCCCTCGCTACACTCTCAGGCCCTCTTCACAGATGACCCATCTCCATATTACTGCATCTCATTGAAGCCAACCATACCAAGGCAGTGTCCCTCAAAGCATTGGCCCCAAACAGAGAGATAGTCCCTTGGTGCTCACGGATCACAGTGCAAGGGTATTCTGAGTGTAACTTCTGTAAGGTGAGGCCGGCACTCCAGGCAGCAGCGTTTGCAGTCAGGTCCAAGCCCTCGCGCCATCCATGTTGTCTCGGCCTCAACGCTCTCCACTGGCTGGGCACACAGGTTTCTCTTTCCCACTCCTCGGGAGCCACATCAGTAGGTTGCCAATGGGATCCGCCGCCTAAGCCAGTGCAATGGTGGCTATTTAAATATTGGAAGGCATTAGATTAGGGGCGCCCTGCTGGGTAAACACCGAACCATCATAGATTACATTCACCCAGCCATGATGATTGGCTACGCCCCTCTATATAATTTTTAGTATTGAATTAAACTTATGCATATTTTTAAATGGAAATAAATTAATTTATTTTTAATATTATTGCCAATGAGGGTTTATTTTTAAGTCCCTACATCCATTATTTTCTAGGGGGCATGTTGCAGTACCAGTGGTTAGCCAGGAGTGGTGTTAGACTTACTCTAGGTCTGAGATGGATTCCGTTTATGAATGTTTTTAATTTTTATGGTTGTAATTACTATGGAAGTCCAAGGAGTGAATAGGAATGGGCCTACTTTTTGTGGATGGATGCATGTTCCTCTCTTAACTCCTCCCTATCATTCCCTAAGCCCCTCATACTAATCCTTAAACCCTGACCATTTAGTTGCAAATATTCCCCATTTTCCATATACTTCCCCCTGTTCTTTCCATATTGACTACAAAAATGGAATACCTGCCTGGGTCCGCAGTTAGGGCGAAGATCTCTGCAAATAAAAGGTATGAGAGGCAAAAGCAGAGACTTTGGCATGTACGTTTGTGAATATTATTTTTTAGTACATTTGTACTACAAATAGTACTGTTTAGTATGAGTACTAATTATTATTATTATTATTATTATTATTAGTTTGATTTATAGCGTGCATGGCTGCCCCAGCAGCGGGGCGTCCCAGCGCGGCCCTGACCCAGAGCAGACAACCAACAACAAACACAGCAAAATACACAATCTATAAAGGCTTAGCAGGACCAGAGAACAACCAAGTCTTTATCGCTTTACGAAAAGGAAAGTGCTGTTGAATAGATCTAATAGAAAGCGGTAAGGAGTTCCAGAGTTTGGCGGCCAGGTTCCGAAAGGAACGACCTCCAGCTCTGGCCTTATGGATACGAGGGACACAGACCAGTGCACAGCCTGCCGACCTCAGGGGGCGGCTGGGAGTGTAAGTTGTTAAAAGATTGGCCGAGCTCAAAGGGGCCTGGCCCGCTAAGATTTTATGGGCCATACAGAGAGCCTTAAATTGAACACGCTTTTCCACCGGAAGCCAGTGCAGTTTAGGGAGCAAAGCCGTCACTGAGCTAGACCTAGGAAGCCCTACCAGCAAGAGTGCAGCCACGTTCTGAACCCGCTGCAGACATTGAATGCTGGTTCTGTTGGTACCCAAATAAAGTATGTTCCCATAGTCCAGTCTAGACAGGATTAAGGCCTGGACTATGGTCTGTCGTACCTTAGGAGGAAAAAAACCAATCACGGGTCTCAGGCCACGAAGGAGCCCAAAACACACCCCAGCAACAGACTTAGACTGCGCATCAAAGGTCAAACCTTGGTCGAACCATATCCCAAGGTTTTTTTACGACCTTCTTAGGAGAGGGTGCAGGTTTAAGGCGATCTGGCCAGAATCCATCGGACCATACATCTGGGTCCTTCCCGAGCAGTAATATCTCGGACTTACTGGCGTTAAGCTGCAAAAAGTTACTCATCATCCAGTCCGCAACTGCTAGGAGATCCTCCTTAAATTTCTTTACGTTATCATTACAATTCTTAGAAAAGGAGATCAGCAGCTGGGTGTCATCAGCATATGACACCAATGCAAGGCCTTTGCTCTTCGCTACCGCAGCCAGGGGGCGAACATAAAGATTGAACAGCAGAGGGCTAAGAACAGAGCCCTATGGAACGCCCTGCGGCAGGGCATGCTCCTGGGAGGAAAACGGGGGCATAGACACTTGAAACGACCTATCCTTCAGAAAGGAGCGGAACCAGTCCAAAGCCACACCTTCGACACCAATTTCCCGCAAGCGAGTAAGTAAGATCGCATGAGAAATGGTGTCGAAGGCGGCACTGAAGTCCAATAGGACCAAAGCCACGGAATCACCCCTATCCAGACTGTCCTTGATAGCCTCCGACACCGTTAATAGGGCAGACTCAGTCCCATGATGTTCACGAAACCCATGTTGCGAAGAGTCAAGGATAGCATTATGCGCTATGTACTCTGAAAGAGCAGCATTAACGTGGGACTCAGTCACCTTGACCAAGAAGGGAAGAAGGGAAATAGGCCTGTAGTTAGCCGGTTCCAAGGGGTCCAGGGAAGGCTTCTTAAGCAGTGGCAGAACTTTTGCATGTTTCCACGCTCTGGGAACTGTTGCAGAGGAGAGACACAAGTTTACCAATCCCCGAGCCCAGGGAGAAATCACAGAGTGAAGTTGGCAAAATAAAGCAGGAGTGAGAGGGTCGGCTGGGGATCCAGACTTAATCTTCCGACAGAGAACAAGGAACTCATTGGACGATAAAGATGGAAAAGAAGTTAAGCTACTACCCACCAGTGGGTACTGACTACTGAGCAGCCCTTTTGTAGTGCTAACAAATGTAATAAAAAATGCAGTTTGTGAATAAGCCACAATGTTGATTAGTAGAAACTGCCAAAGTAAGGCTCTATTCTATCACACTGTTACAAGAAGGACATGGACCTCATTTAGGGATGTATGACGTTACAATGCATGCTGTTACAACGCATGCTGTTACAACGAAAGTTTTACAACGCAAGTGCATTGACAACGCAGGACATTACAACGCAAGTCTTTACATCGACTTGCACTAGATGGCGTGCTAACATTAAAAAAGTGTAATTTACTATTCCAACTCCAGTCCACGTAACAGTAGGGAAGGTGTTGGGATAGTAAACTACACTATTTTTAATGTTAGCACGCCATCTAGTGCAAGTCGATGTAAAGACTTGCGTTGTAATGTCCTGCGTCAATGCACTCGCGTTGTAACAGTTTCGTTGTAATGGTAGTGCGTTGTAAAAGTTGCATTGTAAAGGTTGTTCCCCTCATTTAGGGTTCGCAGCTGCAACCCCTGCCTTGCCCCTTGCACACCTTGACACTGCCTTTTTGACCCCTGGCCCTAGAGGTGGGAACGTCAGTGCTAGGAATACAGGGGCAGCTCCGAGCTCCTTGCCTCTTGTCATTTTTATATTACACTATAGTGAATAATATTTTATGATTTACTGTTAGTGTACTAAAAATTTTTGTACAATTAGCTGGAATATGACCCTCCCTGGCAGCTGAGGTAAGTAAGAAATACTTTTATATTTTTGTTTTGTGCACGCTTGCAGGTGAGAGTGTGTTTATGTAAGGAGTATGCATGTAAGTGTAAGCATGGGTGTGTGAAAGTAAAGGTAAAATGCCATATGATGTCACTTAAAGGTTTTTGGAGAGAATATAGTTCCTCATTTTTTACTATGAGCTCTTGGAGTACACCATTTACGAATGCGGGACAATGTCTTTTAAAACCCTTTTTGCCTTTTGTATTTTAAACTGAACACAGATTCCTACTGTTGAGGGCCATTTCTTTCAACTAAGTCACTAATGTGTCTGAAAATTACGTTGGCATGTGTACTGATTTTAGTATGATTGGAGATTGTATCAATCTTTCTATTTGAGCCTCCTTCAGTTCTCCACTAGACATTTATGTGTTTATTTCATCGAGACCTTTACATCAGCTGCATGATGTTCCATGCACTGTGTCGCATAATCTCATTGTCCGGAATGCGTACATTCCTTTGGAAAGAAGGAGAAAAATGTAGTATGCGGTAAAACATGAATTTGAATCTATAACAGCCTTGTTATCCATCTCTATAGTCAATTCCCCATCATCCCATGCATTGCAAGATATTATGGGCCTGATTATAATGTCGGGCGGAAAGCCTCCTTTCGACAGTCAGAATCTCCTCGACCGTGTCGGAACCCTTTCAACCGACTCAGTCGGTTTACAATACGCTCAACCGATTACGATGTTTGACATGAATAGGCTGTTGGAACATGACTTTGGAGGCCTCTAGCAGGGCCCCCTTGATCCTGTGGCCTCCGGTGCTGCGTCGAGGGGGTAGCTCAGAGACCCCACTGTAAAACCCTACACTCTGTGGCAGGCACTATGGGGTGCCTGCGACAGGGTGCAGGGTTTTCCACACACACACCATTTCCCCATGGGAGCCTGTGTTGTCGGGTGGAACACGAGCTCCCATAGGAAACAATGGGAATCCGACTGAACAGTGGTGGGTCGCATCGTAATCGGGCGGACGGCACCGCCGACTTCAAGTTAGTCGGTCCTGATTCCGAGACGGTGTCGGGCGGAAAGTTTCCACCCGACATCGTAATGAGCTCCTTTATCTGTAGGTGTACATTCACCCTGAAAAAATATTTGTTTTATATTTACTGAAGCCGAAACCTTATCCAAGCCCTCCAGGAAACAATACATCAATGTGGTTAATATTCCAAGGATAAATATTTGCTCCAGTTTTTTTGGATTAGTTTAAAGGAACTATCCGGTCAAGCTTGTTACTAACCCTCTTTGGCAGTGAAGCCTTCCCATCCTTTTCCATAATGTCATCTTTTTCAATTACATGTTTATATTTTAATGGGAAACTTACCTGGTTTATATATGAATCAATTGAATCTTTTATCAGAACTATTTCCAGGTTGGATTTATAATTGTGATTTCCTTTCTGTTAGGTTGCCAACTTATGTGAAAGTGTATGTTTATTTGGACTTTCAACTATAAATTCAGATTTGACAGTTTTAGTGGCCTTTAATCTCAGTCCCTTCAATCCTCTGAGGTCGGTGAATTGAGCGTCATAAACTTAGTAATATTGGCATTTGTTAGTTACAGCGCTTAAAAATGGCATGAGTCCAGTATCAAGCGCTACATAAAATTCAAATTATTGACCAAGGCAAAAAAAAATTCTAAGCATTTTTTCTGGTTATTTATGCTCAAATTCACTTCGTTGAACTCTGGGTGTTTATGCGAGCAGGGCGATATACCAGTACAGTTGCTCTACTGTTAAGCGAATAATACGACTTTTGTCCTGAAATGCGTTTCCGGAGAAAAAAACATTAGTTTTTTCGTGGATCCTATATTTCACAATCTATATCATTGTTCAATAACCAGACTAATGAGGTAAATCTTTGATGTACTAGCACTGCTTAGTCCTGACTTGTGGTTTCATTTTTCAATGTCTAGTTTTCAGTTACACACAATTATTGTAGGGATGAAATCCAGCCTGGTGGGGAAAATGGTTTATTGATTAGCTGTACTACTACTTAATAACTGCCAGAAAGATTGACACTAATATGACGAAAGAGGCGTTTTCTGTGACACTAACAAAATCTCACAGAGGGGATGACTTTTGATACATCATGTAAAGTACACTGATTTTTCCTAAAATTAAAATGTTCGTACGTGACCAGGCAAGACTTCCTTTTAGGAACAAACGCATTAAACACAATAGGGAATGTACCGAGCTCAACCTATGCGCTTGTGGTTTAATTGACAGCAGGTTGGCCATCCCTCAACTAATTATCTGACCTTTCCAATATTGGGTGCACCAAACCGAACGTTGCTACAGCAACTCGAGTCAGCATCACAACTACATTTTAAAGGGAGTCACAATCTCCTCCTTCATATGATCCCTCTCTGCAGTTACTCTGTGGCTGAAAGCAGTTCTTCCAAGTGATGCAATAATAGCATTGATGCAGAAACTGTATTTACATGTGTGTCGAGCAACAACTACAAACCTAGGGGCATATTTATGAGAGGGTTGCTTTATGTGTGATGCAAACCTCTAAGTCTGATTTTCAAAGCCACTTTGCGTGGCTTTGAGTGGCTCCAAAAATATGGAGTAATGCAATATAACATAAATCTCTGCATTGTATTACTCTACCCTGGGAAGGCATTTCATAGGTGTTGAGTGGGTGTTCCTATGTAACTCCTGTGGTTTTGATGCATTTCTAGATTTATAAGACCTTGTAAACCTGGGAATGCCCCCAAAAAGATACGACTCCCTAGGAGAGGTATAACGAGGAGAAATGTCTTTATTTCACTTGGTTACTTCCTCAAGATTGTTTTGTGCAGGAAGGGTGCCTGCATTGGCACTAGGCAGCCCATTGTGCACCAGAGCAGAGGCAAAAGTCAGGAATGCACCATATGCCTTAAATGGGAAACATTGTTTACACCGCATGCAACACAACGCACATTACAACACGGTCATTACAACGACCGCTTTGAAAAAACACTAGGACTTGCTCTAGGGGTCAGAAGGTGTTTTATTTAAAATCCAACACCTTCCCTACTGTTGCACAGACTGGAGTTGGAATAGTAAATTACACTATTCCAACATCCAGCACCACACCCCCAGAACAAGTTGTTGTTCTGACTTGCGTTGTAATGGCATGCGTTGTTACAACGCGGTTATTGTAATGACTGTGTTGTAATAGCATGCGTTAAAAAAGCATGCGATGCATATTCGCCTTAAATATGGCACATCCCTGCCCTTGCCCAGTGATGCAGTGCAGTGCAGCAAGGTGACTTGCTGCACTGCACTGTGCCACATTTTCATAAATTTGTCCCCTAGGGTCTTACACATATCTCTATTAAAAGAAATCTTGGGCCATATTTAAAGACAACTTAGCTGATTTTGCAAATACAAATCACTGAATCATAATTAATGAATATACTTTACATTGCAGTTAACAATTGTCTCCGTGGACCACAATGTGAATATAAAAAAGAAGCCTTGCAGCTGTTTAGGGGCGACGGGTGGCAAAGGGGCATGCCTCTCTCAAATCTCATAAACAAATGTTATGTTAGTGCTTTTGGGGCCTAATTACAAGGTGCTGAGGGTGTTTGCCTCCGCAGTCTTTATTGCTGGGATATTTCCTCATTACGGATTTTGCATGAGGAGATGCCTATGGAATGGGCACTCATTTAAATTCTGCACAATTTGAAGTGGGTGCTCTCTCATTAGCATAGTGTGGCATTTGAAAAGGGTGTTCCCTCATTATCACAGTGTTGTGGCCCCAAGCAAATGAGGGTATATATTTGCCCGTGTACCTGTACCGCATTCCAAATACAGCCGAATGGGCAAATTGGTTCACTGAAAGGCCGCTGCCTCTCTGCTGCTTAGAAGACTTAGTAAGTGGAGTACTGCAATACAGTTAAGGGAGAACAGAGGGTCCTAGGAGTTTTATTTATTTATTTTAGCGTTTTTATATAATGCATACTTTACCCAGAGGTGTCAGAGCACTTTACAATAGAGCAAAGTACATTAGATTAGACATTTCAAGTAACATGGTAGAGGTGGCAAGACTAGAGTTAGGCAGAGTGAAGGTTACAAATTTACAAAATATAGATTCGCAAAAAATTACACATTGCAATAGACGTAGAAGACATGTAACTTGTGCAAGGTTGTATAACTACTACAATTATGCAGAGTGATGGATACATATTTACAAAATACAGATTCACAAAAAATTACACATTGCAAACTAAAGTTGGAGTGGTAGGGTTTCAAAAGCACATATTCCATCTATGAAGCGAAAGGACAAACTAGTTCTCCAATGAGGAACGTGAAACAGTCAGAGAATTATTGTTAACAGTGTCTTTGGAAAAGAAGGGTTTTAAGGTCCGTTTTGAAGATGCGGAAAGAGGTGGAAGAGCGGAGGTATGAAGGAAGTGAATTCCAAATGCTGGTCTCACTACCGGAGAAAGATTGCGCCATAAACCTTTCCTCTTTGAAAGTCGGAGGCTTGAGTAGTATGTTTTTAGCATTAAGTGAGGGTCTTGATAAACGTGAAATGTTAAGTTTGTTAGCTAGATAGCGAGGGGTGGAAGTATGAATGGCTTTATAGGTGATTCAAGCAGTCTTAAATATTGACCTGGGTTCAATAAGAAGCCAGCGAAGAGCAGCAGCATAGGTGTGATATGGTCTTTGTCCGCTGGCCTTGTAGACGAAACGCGCCGCTGAAAGAAGGATGGATTTCGAAGGAGGAAGGTGGCTCTTGGGGCATCCTGCAAGGAGTGAATTGCAATAGTCAAGTCTGGAGAATACCAACAAATGAACAATGTTTTTCAGGTCTAGTTTGGCAATTGAGTGTCAGATACCCATGAGAGGCGAAGTTGGTAGCGTGCATTTTTGGTTATGGTATTGATTTGGGAATGGAGGTTAAGTCTCTTATTCAGGATGACTCCTAGGGATTTAGCACTATCAACTATGGTAGGCTTGCAGTTGAGAATATTTAGATTATCCATCTAAGATTTACAGGAGGGGGGTGTTGTAGTTTGAGTTTGAGATAAGAAGGGACTACATTTTTGAAGGATTTAGTTTTAGGTGGTGGGATGTCATCCATTCTAGGATACAGTTGAGGGTGGTGGAGGGAAGTTAAATGTCATATGGGGAGGACACCTTGAAATAGAGTTGGGTGTCTCCAGCATAGAGGTGATAAGGGATCCCAGACTTTTGTAGTTCTTCTCCTTGAGGTTCCATGTAGAGATTGAATAGGTTAGGAGCAAGGATAGAATCTTGAGGGACACCATGATCAACAGCCTTAGGTTTTGAGAGTTAGCTTTCAATTTTGATCATTTTAGATCGACCCGTGAGGTATGATTCAAACCAGTCAAGAACTACTCCTTCAAAACCCATTCAATGTTTTAGAGTGTTGAGAAGGGTGTAATAGTTTACAGTGTCGTAGGCTGTAGAGAGCTCAAGCAGGATCAAGAGGCAGGAGCTTCCTGAGTCAAGTAAACAGAGGGCATCATTGATAACATGTAGCAGTGCTGTTTCTGTGCTGCAGCGTTATTTGAGGCCAGATTGAGATTTAGGGGAACCTAAGGAGGGGGGGTAGTAAAGAAAGGTGGGAAGGTGTTGGAACGTGGTTTGGAAGGTGTAGAGGCAGGTGAAGTTGGTTGGAACTGAGAGTGGGTGCTGCTGTGTAGATAAATACATTCTCACAGCATTCTTTAAAAGAAGCAGGCATATTGTGTAATAGTTGAGGGGAGGAAGGGGGAAAGCTGGTATAGGAAGAAGGAATTTGGGCTAGAGGGAAGGAATGGGAGGAAAAGAGGGGCACAGGGTCTGAGTAGTAAGGAGTTAAGAGAGGGGAGTAGGGTGGAAGCATGCAAGCTGGATTGAATGAGTGTAAGGGGGTCAGTGGCATGGGCGGTGTGAGAAATTGGCCAGGATGGTAGAGGGAGAATGTCGAAAGTACTTCTTGGTTAGAGAAAAGGAGAGGGGAAGGGTGAGGTATATCATGAGGGAATGAATGATCAAGTGGCTGTAAAGAAAAAAAGGGTGTGGGGAGAAGTGGTGTAAGGGATATGGGGAGGATTCAGGGAGAGAGAAGTTGGAGCAGGGGAAGGAGGTTAGGGTGTAAAAGGAGGTGGACAAGGAGGAGGAAAAGGAGGAAGATCAGATGATGGAGAGGTCCCAATGTGATCAGGGAGGTCTGGCTTTTGGAAAAGAGGTGTAGTTCAGGGGATGAATAATCTGTTTGGGGGGTTTCTTTGCAATCCCAGGATGATGCCTGAGGGTCGAAAAAGTACTGGCCAAAGGTTGGTACATTACGTTGAGGGTGAATTCCTGGTCGGCGAAATTGGGAGGAGGGTTACCTGTGGGGATTGGTTGGAGCATATGGATCTGAAGGGAAGCCTGTTCCACATATGGGACTGGTCTTATGGAACCATGGTGGAATGGGAAAGGGGAGGGTATAGTGAGAGTGTAGAGGGATTGCGTAGTCAGGTGGTGAGAGCAGGGAAGGAAATGGGTGATCAAAAAGAGAGAGACCGTTGTCTTTAGCTTGAATCATGATTTTGCCATTGTTTTAAAGGGAGATGGTGATTGAATCATTGAAGCCAGCAGAAGGGGTCATTTTTAGGTAGTAGCTGTGGGGGATTTTGGAGGAGGATGTTCCATTAAGTTGTTGAAGATAGTATTGCAAGATGAAATTTTGTTCAAAATCAGATGCAACAAAAAATCGCAAATACAGAATAAGACGATAAACGCACTTTACTTTTCTTAAACAAGAAGGGCCCAATTCACAGAACTAACTTAAGATAAAATCCTAAACTTAGTACTTTTGGTATTCACAGAAGTTAGGATTTTGTCTTAAGTTTGTCTTAAGACAAACTTAAGACAGACTTAAGACAAACTTAAGAGAGACTTAAGACAAACTTAAGACAGACTTAAGACAGACTTAAGACAGACTTAAGTTAGGATTTTGTCTTAAGTTTGTCTTAAGTCTGTCTTAAGTCTGTCTTAAGTCTGTCTTAAGTTTGTCTTAAGCCTGTCTAAAGTCTGTCTTAAGTCTGTCTTAAGCTTGCCTTAAGACAAACTTAAGACAAAATCCTAACTTCTGTGAATACCAAAAGTAGTAAGTTTAGGATTTTATCTTAAGTTAGTTCTGTGAATCGGCCCGAAGAAATCCAATCAGGTGGTAAAAATCTCACTTACCAAAAAACAGGTGTACATCATCAGCAAACTACTTAAACAGTCCCAGAGTGCATCTGAATGTTGCACAATGGCAGCGCTCTACGTCGTGGCGAGGAGGATGAGGCTAAGAGCAGAAGCACAAAGAAGAAGGAGGATACAGGAGAGAATATTCAGAGCGAGCGCCACTTTGCTAGGGCAGACAGAGGAGGAGATATTGATAAATATAGGCTGAATGCTGCCACAATCCTAGATCTCATTGCTGAGTTAGACCAAATACTACAGCGTCAGATGCGCAGGACACATGCAATACTCACTAATGTGCAGGTCCTGTGTTCTCTGCATCTCCTAGCTTCAGGAAGCTTCCAGGGAGTAATTGATGCAGCTGGAGGTGATTCTCAGAGTGCACTATCACACTTTTTTGACTGTTTCCTAAATGCCATGTTGCAGAGGATACACCACCACATTAGGTTCCCGCAACACAACAGGAATTGATGCAAATTAAATTAGATTTTTATCAGGTTGCACAATTCCCACTTGTGATTGGTTGCATTGATGGTACGCATGTACCCATATGTCCCCCCTCAGTGAATGAGTACATCTACAGAAACCACAAATCTTACCATTCACTGAACATCCAAGTAGTCGGCAACTCGAAAACAATTATCACAGACATAGTGGCAAGTTACCCTGGCAGTGCATATGACGCATACATCTTCTGGCATAGTGGCATACACAGACTTCTACTTGCGGATGAATTTGAAGAAAGAAATTTGCTTGGTAAACAGATTTAATACTGTCTTGCACACCTGTCTGCCATGGTGACACATAGCAGTGACTAATGTATATTTAATTTTCACATCCCGTAGGTGATAGCGCATACGCTGTGAGGTCTTTGATCCTCACTCCCTATCTGAATTAATCTACACAAAGGGAGCAGCGATACAATTAGGCACACATTGCGACCCGCAATGTGATTGAGAGGACATTTGGTGTACTCAAATCCAGGTTTTGCATCCTCCACAAAACCGGTGGGGCCTTACAGTATAGGCTGGAGACATGCTGTAAAATTGTTGAAACATGTGCTATGTTGCACAACACAGCCACTAATAGGGGCATTCCCCTGGAAGACAGTGATAGCGAGCCAGAACTCGACAACCAGCCAAGACAACCACCCAAAGCAGCATGCGATCCAAATGCAGCAGAGGGGAGACGGAGACGGGCAGAAATCACGCAACGTTACTTCTAAGGTGAGTAATCACAAAATAACACAGGCTTTGCTCAAAGGATTTATTGTGATAGTCGTGTGGATGTGTTGATGCACACATACCATGTGCAGACAAGTGCAGTGTGGGTACAGACAGTTAAAAGTCATTACCTTGGCACTGCAACTTCTGTGTGCACAAGTTACACATTTCTGGTTACCGTATCAGATTTTTACATGTACAAATGTCTACTTCCTCCACCCATGCACTCCTGTGGGCCTTTCTCTCTGCTACATCCCTTGTTGTGCCTTCTGTGCTGGCATAACTCGTGATACTGCACCTCCTGCTATGTGCCACAAGTTCCAGTAGGCTGCTGAGGCTGGAGGCCTCCTCATTGTCCCCCCCTGCATGCATGATGTTTCCACTAGCTGCTGCTGTCTGTAGTCATTCCACAGCAGTGGTGACCTGGATGAGGCCCCTGGCCACATACCCGCAGCAGTGGCTCATCTCCACCTGCATGCTGACCACATGCCTGGAAAGCTGAGCTGTAGTGGTAGCCTATTTATTGCCATGGTGTAATTGTGCATGCGTCCCATAGAATGGTGATGCCTCCTGCCATTTGAGACATGCTCAGCCTGGATGACCCTGCACATATCTTAAATGGCTGTTGCAACACGGTGAAGTTTCTCACTGTTTGCCCTGTGCCGTTCAACTACCGCAGTTGTCAGCTCTCTCAGGCAGTCATGTATCCCACCCATGTGTGTAGCCATTGATCCATTTGGGCCTGCATAATACGCATTTCTTTCCTTGCAGGTGCTGGACCCTCAGCATCTTGGCCTCAAGCACACTGCATACAGCTTCACCATTGTCCTCAGCAGATGTCATGAGTGCACTGGGCCTTCGCCTGGGGAACTGCATGGAGCGGCGCTGCATTGTTACCTCTGGTGCTGGTGGTGTATGGGCAGGCTACTGTGTGGGGGCTCCTGTTTGGCTGTCCTCATCACTCTCCAAATCAGGCAGTGGTTGTACTATTCTCCTGCAGTGAGTGGGAGCAGGTATGGGTGAGGATGCAGCTAGTTCTTGTCCCTCATCAGGCTGCTCCAAAAGGCCCTCTGGCTCATAGTCGTCAGCCACGTCACTGTCCTGTGCTGCATCTGTGATTAAAACAGTGCAAGTTTAGTTACTTTCTTTTACACATGTTTGTAACATAGCGCCTGCAAAGGTCTATTAAATTTTGATCATGTAATCTGCAAAGTCTACTGTTGTTGCTTCCTTGCTGTACTCTGCTGTAGTGGAGCTGTGTTAGTCCCTCCATGCCTTGCCCTAACATATGTCTGCATACAACTCCCACAATGCATTAGGGTTTTGCAAGTGAAAGGTGGACAGGACTCAGGTGTGCCACACTACTCAAGGTATGCATTTGAGCCTGTTTGGGTTACATTTGACATGAAAATATGTTTAACTGTGCTCTTACCTTGGGAGGTACCCGCATTTCCTGAGGTGTCAATCTGTGTGATCCCGATGACTGCCTCTGGCTGCAGAGTGGATTCCACCATGTCCTCCAGTGGGGTGTTTGCACAGTCGGTTGATGGTCCCCCTCCTGTTTTTTTGGCTGCGGCTAGCTTTTCTGCAACCCTTTCTTTTGCTCTGCTGAGCAGATCATACCTTCTCTTCTGCAGGTTAGGGATCTCACAATGTGTTACCCCCACAGCATTGACCTTAGCTTGTATCCCAAGCCACATCTTCCTCTTCACAGACTCAGCAACATGCAGGGATAGCTTTCCAAACAGCTGGTCATGTTTCAGTGCCACTTCCTCAGTGAGGATTTCAAGTTCCTTGTCAATGAATTTGATTTTTCTCTTCCTGCCTTTTCCTTTTTTTGTAGTTCCTTTTCTGTGGCCATGGTGTTTTTGTGTCACAGCTTCTGCTCCAAATACAGTTTCTCCAGGCTGAGCTCCACCAGTCTTCCTCCTCCTCAGACTCTCCCTGTGTACAGGTGTGTGGAATCAGTGAATCACTTCCTGGTTGTGATGTCATCACAATGCAGCAATCTGGTAAAATCGCAATTACCAATTCGGTAATTGCGAATTCGCAATTACAGATTCGGTAAATAAGTAATCGCTAAAGAAAAAAGTGATTTTTAAGAAATTGCTATTTTTTTGCGATTTTCTTGCTGCATGGGCTTTTGCGATTCTTTAATAGCGATTCCTTATTTATCTCTATTAAGGAATCGCACATTAATATTTTGATGTATGTGTGCCTATGAAACAAAGGAGAGGGGCAATTGACTCACAACATTATAAGCAAAATAAAATGAAGGCAAGATAGTAATCTATATTCTTGCCCTTCCAAGATGGCCGCTGCCTTGGTATCATCTGGACATTTCTCTCGTAGATAAAAGAGCCTTCTTTCTATATCTGGTTTGGGGTGGGTTAGTGACCTATTTCTCTTGATGGTATCTAGGCATCCTCATTACTGGGGGGCTACCTTCGAAGTGAAGGTAAGCGAGTAGGTAAGAGTCCTTTCTCACTTTTTACTATCCCAATTCACCAGTAGATAAAATTCTGAAAAAGATGCCCTCCATTTTGTTTGGGAAAAGGCCTATTGTTCCCAGTGCCTGAGCGTTCAGGGGGCTCCATGTCAAACAATAGATACATAATCTCTTTAAGTCAATAATATACGTGGTTGAGACTGCATGGGAGCAGTCGCCACATTTAAGTCAAGGCCCAGAACATCTGGGAAGGAGAGGCAGTCTCATAGCAATGGTGGCAACAATGACAAGAGTTTAAATACAGAGCGCTGCAGAAAGCACTGGAAAAGCAGCCCAGCAGACCACATGATAACTCAGGGATCTTCATGAGAACACCGCGCGGGCTGGAGTATTCAGGGGACCCAGGTAAATTGCATGGGTGAGGATGCACAGGAGCACTCCTCACTTGAATTCACGGTGAAAATCACCTAAAGGAGAGGCTGCTTCAGATATATGGCAGCAATAGAAAGTGCTGCAGTACAGGTGGAGAAACAGCAAATCCTCCTGTGATTGAGCAAAGCACTATGAGCCATTGGCGTCTCGCGTCCAGGCAGAATTGTGGAAAAGATTCCAAGAAGAGTCAAAGCAGCGAGGGTGGGTGGAAGCCTCGGTGAAACAGGCCGATCGAGATGCTCCATAGTAGACAGACACTGAGCTGGTTACAATCATTCCAGTTGGGTGATCAGAGGCTGAAATCCCAGTTTCATCAGTACCGGAATAATCACCTCAGGCGGGTGAGTGAGGGTTCCAGATCATGCAGGCAAGAGTGAGAGCAAATCCCACACAGAATGACAGAGGCTGCTGAACAACAAACAGATGTGGTCCCAGATAACCTCCATGTAACGGATCCCTCTGTGAGTGGGTTCCACGCCAGCTTGTTCTCCAGGAGCAAAAGCAAGCAGGGCTAAGGCATGGAGGGGCTGACCTGGGACATTCAATCAAATTGATCTGAAAGCCTCGGAGCTTCCACTTAGAGCACAGTTCCAGTGGCCATTTACATCAATCAAGCGTTCTCACTAAGTGCCTCAGAGAGATGTGCAGACAGTAGCATTACCTTGCTTGGGGGTCCCTAACCCATCTAACATCAAGAGCTGGCTGGGTAGGTCTGCAATGAAAGATGGATTGCTGTGCTCTTCCTCTTTGACTTTGTGCTAGCGTTGAAGAGCGTATATTTATTTTTGAATTGGGTTCACAGTCCTGTCATTGCCTACCTGCATCGAATGAGAGTGCAATGGATGCAGAAAAGGGCTATTGACCTATTTAATAATAAGGTATTCCATCTGACACATAACCAAATGATTATGGACTGCAAAGGAAGGTGGTAAACATTCCTAAAGTGCAAGCTGTCAATTCATGATAGCTTCCTGTGTGTGTGTACAAGCTGCAGACTTTAGGAGGAGTGTGCGTGCTTCCCCTGATGTACCATTCATAAGATTCCACTTTTGAAAGTTGTGACCTCTGCTAATTTAAAAGACAGGGATAACAACGCTGGCTAACTGGAAAATGTGCATGCTACAATGGAGGTCTGTTGTTCAATGGAGATACCCATCCACAGATTCACTATTGAGTCCAAAAACTCACATAACCGATTCCCAACCCATTATTGTAGAAGGTGACCAGCTGATATAGACAGTGAAGGATTTGTGTATCTTTCATTTCTCTAAATGTGAAGTTTCTCACAGTTTCACACAAGGTACTGAATCTGAGCACACTATACTAATCTGGCCCTTGCTGAACACTGCATTCTGTGGGGAACAACACAGCTGAGCAGGTATTGCAATGTGTCTTCCTAAAGTATAGGCACAAACTCCTAAGCTACTTTCTTCAACTGGAATTTGCATAGAAAGGAGCTATCCAAAATATTTTGTCCCCCTGGTTCCCATAATCATCTCAACATACAATATATGGTTGACGGGCTGTCCACTTATTCATGTACATACATCACTAGTTCGAGAGAACTGCCCTTTATATACAGACACTTAAGGAGCATGACCATCACACCAGCTCATGAATGCATTTGCTATCAATTAACGTGAATTTCAACATGTGCTATATCACATCACTTGGGGAGTGAAGCTTGCCAGCTCGCAAGATGGCCGCGAGGTAACGGGGCTCAACTAAGCCACAGTCATTATCCTGGCATATTACCGACTGCTCCACCCTGATTTGCACAGCCTGTACGGCAGAGGTGCACCTGAATCGATCTATACCACGGACAGCCTGAAACGTGGAGCGGATATCTCGCAATACCTGCAGGAAAGAAGAGAGCTGCATTGACCGCCATTGGGGCCTGCTGCATAGCAAGGCGTGTTCCCTGGGGACGATTCTTCAGTGGGGACGCACCCGGTTCCCTGACTGACGCTGCATACCTGGTTAGTGACCCTGGGGGGGAGAGCGGGCACTGCCTGGGGCATTTTTAGCCTCTGAGTGTTCCGTGCTAGTCTTCTGGATGCCTGATCATGGGGCGTGGGCCGCAGTAGCAGCGCAGAGAGAAAGCCGGACCCTGCGGTGCAGCCTTCTGGCGACCCAGTGTCTTCCCTGGCAGCGTGGGGCACGGACGGCTGGAGAGGGAAACAAGGCTGACTTAGCTGTGGCCCCCTGGTGGAGCGGACCACTGCAGCGGGTGGGAGCGAAGTGCAACCCGATGCGGTGACGAGAGAGGCCTAGTGACGGCCTATAAAGGAAGATCCCCAGTATTAAGGTGCTGTGTCTACATCGGCGCTGCTGTTAGGAAAGTTGGTGCCCTAAAGAACTCTGGCCATTGTGATGTGTGACATGTCACCTGTGATTACTGAGAGCCCTGGGCTGGAGGCAGCTATTTAAGTAAGCCCCTGTGGGAGGCTCCTCCTTTCTCCTCTCCCACTCACAGCGGCCCTTTGTGCTGGGGGTACAAATTTAGAAGCTGCTTCTGCTTGCGGGGCTGCTGGCCTGGCGGGCTCTGTAGTGCAGGGCATGCTTTGAAGAGATGCACCGCTGCCTGTTCCACTCCTTGTCATTTAAGTCGCTGAACAATTTGATGCAGCAAGAGGGGGATACACTCTCAACTGTATGAATCTGTCCTCGCCTTGTTTGGTGCAAGTCCCTATTGAGTGAGCCCCTGTGGCAGAGACAGTCTGGTTGGCAAAGGACAGCGCGGACCCTCCTGTGATGGGGAAGGTGGATATGGTCCAGTCCAAGCTCCCATTCGAACAGCACAAAACAAGGACCCGGGAGCTGGGTGAATCTCAGTCCCCCTTAGAACATTGTCACATGACTGAAGAAACACCTGCACACCTCCATCAAATCCTAGCTACTATGCAAGCAAGTCTCAGCTCAATAGATGAAAAAATAGACTTGTTAGTTTATCGTATGGACCGTATGACCGAACTCCTTGATAAACACTCTGAAAGGCTAGATGTGGCGGAGAGACGCATGTCAGAGGTAGAGGAAGCCCACATGGAGACCAACGTGGCTCAAAAGCAGTTGAACAAGGCTCTTACACAGCTGCAAGACAAGGCGGAGGACTTGGAAACCAGATCTAGGAGGAGCAATATTCGTATTACTGGCCTCCCGGAGTCCACTGTCACAGGAAACATGGAACTGTTCATTGAAAATCTCTTAATGACTCTCCTGGGCTGGGAAGTTTTCTCCTCCATGTTTGTGATCGAGCGTGCACACCGCTCTTTGGGCCCTAGGCCTCCGCTGGGTGCACCACCGCCCCCCATTATTGCTAAGCTACTGAACTACAGGGACAGAGATGCGGCCCTAAAAAGAGCCAGAGACATAGGGAGCTTTCAGTATGAGGGCTTTACCATCTCGCTATTCCCTGACTTTACCGCCAAGGTTCAGGAAGTGCGTAGGCAGTTTGCTCCGTTGAAACGTGCATTATGTGCCCAAGACCTGGACTATGCTATGCTCTATCCTGCTCGTCTCAGAGTGACGATGAACTGTGTTTCAAAGATCTTCCTAGATCCCTGCACAAAGCACTAATGGACTACTCCACAAATCAGACGTGCAAGATCAATGCAGAATGGTTCCAGTTGGCCGCAGGAGGCACCATGGATAAAACTGATTAGGTCAGAACCTAGCAACAAACTTTCAATGGAACATATACAAAAGGTGGAGGGGGGGAGGGGTGTTATACTTGCAGAACATGCTGCTTCCTGAATGTTATACTGAGCGGTCAGACGCTGCTCCCCTGTCTAATTAGAGTGGAAGGGTGGTTCTACCATGTTCGTTTTTTGATGCCCAGCTGTTTTGCGAGCCACCATATTGGCCCCTCCTATCAAACATAACGCATGAGCAGTCAAGCTGGTGTCTGGGGCGCAAATCTGGAGGTAATGCTTCCTTACTTAACACCTCTGCACGGTAGGACATTGAGATGCCCTTATTTACTAACCTTGATGTGAACTGTGGATTGTTCTATGGAAGGCATCAAAGTTGGCAATCAGTGTGTAAAGACTTCCTGAGGGGAATGGTTACTGTATGTCTCAGGAATGTGTATGGTCGATGCTAAAGAGACTAATATCTAGTGGTTGGATGAGTGGGGTGGATTTCAGAAATCAGGTTTGCTCATGTAAGTAAGCTTAAAAGATGGGCAGGGCAAGATGCCGCATATAATTTTCGCTGGCTACAATTCTCACTTAGCTATAGCGGAGTGAGTGTCAGTGGAGAGGAAACATCTGCCCCTGTGTGTGCTCCACCTGATGGCACTATGCCGTCCTTGTTTGGGTACTGGGGAGGGGGTATCTCGTTCACGTCCTGTTGGGGATGATGCGACGTGGGAGGGAGTTTGCCGTTGTTTGTTTTTTGAACCACAGGGAACGCATTGTCCATAAAGTATGTTACAGACAAGACAACCAGTTGGCTTGGCTAGGCATAATGGAGATAGCCAGGTACACCATAGACACTCAGATATCTCTACGATGACCCAGAGCGACGGTAATAAGGTTAGATACCTGACATGGAATGTCAGAGGCCTTAATACTTACTGTAAAGTGCGTAATGTTATTGCATAACTTAAACAGCATACCATAGATATTTGCCTGTTACAGGAAACCCATTTACCAATAGATAGTAAGATCTTCACGCAGAGTATTACAGGGTCCCTTCCATGCAGCAGGGTTCTCGTTGCATGCCAGAGGGGTGCTCACATGGGTCAACCCTAAGTCAGTAATTAAATTAGACCCGGTTATAGCAGATATGGAGGGGCGGTATACCATTTCTAGGTGTAGGGAGAAAGGCCTTGACTTGCTAGTGATTAATGTGTATGGGCCAAATTACGATAATCGGCAGTTTTACTGGACCCTTTTAACAAGTCCTTGCATAGATTCTGCACTCCCGCTGATAGTGGGAGGCGATTTTAATTGCGTCCTAAATCCAACACTGGAGTGATCGGGAGGTCAGCTTCGACGTACTTCGGCCGCATTGAAATCCATTGTGGATGCCATGGCGTGTCTGGATTTGGTGGATATTTAGCGCACTCATTTCCTGGAGCAAGAAGGTTACACACACTACTAAGCACCACATTAGCTACACACGAGAATAGACTATTGGCTACTGGCGAGAGACCTATACCCAGAGGTCAGGGAATGCAAGGTTCACCCCGAACACTATCAGATCATGCACCAATACTACTGGTGTTGCACTGCCCGCAGAAGAGACCTCCCTGTACACATGGAGATTCCCCCTCTATTCATTGCTTGATAATGAATTTAAAGCTGATATTTCCGAAGCCATAGAAGACTTTTTTGCAAACAATGTAGGGTCAGTACCTAGGTTCTCGACGTTCTGGGAAACTTTCAAAGTTTGCATCAGAGGCATTGCAATTTCTAAACACTTGGGGGGGTGCTGCGCGCCATTAGGGGTAGATTGGATAGCCTGGAAAAATGCCTGACTGAATTGGAATTGGGATTGCGGCGCAATGGGGCAGTCAATAGTGTTGAAAAGTTGAAAAAGATATTGGAGGAGTATCATGAAGTGGCTGACAGTGAAGTCAAACATATTTGGCTAGAAGCTATGGGGAGGGGGATGCCCGGGAACCACACTTGCAGCATTACTGCGGCCTCGGAGAGAATCCTCAACGATCACAGAAATTTGGTCTGATGAAGGAGAATCATTGACCGATCCCGAAAGAATAGCAAACCAATTTGGACAGTATTATACTGAACTTTATCGATTGTGTGTGCATGTAGGCGAAAGCAAGGTTCAGGACTATCTTGAGCACATAAAGTTACCTTTGCTCACAAACGAACATCGTGATTATCTTATGAGGCCGCTGGAGGCTTGGGAAATTCATGAGGCCCTAAAGAGTATGCGCTCGGGAAGTGCCCCAGGGCAGGACGGCCTAACAGTGGCTTTTTACAAGGAGTTCAGGGACCTTTCAGTCCCCCATTTGTTAACCCTATTTGAAGAGATTAGTGAATCAGGAGAGATGCCCCCATCAACGGGAGAGGCAATGATAGTCACTATTTTGAATCCTGGTAAGCATCCGGATGAGTGCTCCTCGTTTCCCTCACTGTCATTATTAAACATAGATACCAAAATATATGCTAAGATTCTAGCCAATCGCCTTGCGCCACTTGTCACGAAATTAGCCAGCACGGAGCAGGCGGGATTCGTCCCAGGGCGGAACCTAACTTACAATTTTTGCACTTTTTTAAATAATCCAACATGTTTACCCTGCGATTAGAGCTGTTGCAGTCTTCTTAGACACAGAAAAAGTGTTTGACTCTGTAGATTCGACATTCATGGGGGTGGTACTATGGGGGTTGGCGAAATATTTATTTAATTGTTGGCAGTTCTGCACACCTCTGCCTCTGCAAGAACAAGATTTGGGGATGTGCTTACTGCTACCGTCAAAATATCTAGAGGCACCAGGCAGGGATCCCCTTTCCAATACACCATAGTTGCAAAACCCCTAGCCTGTGCACTCAGGGAATATCATGGATTCTGAGGACTCTGATTTCCTAATTACAAGTTAATAGTGTCATTGTATACAGACGACACCCTACTTTATATCAGAAATCCAGAGGCTAATCTGTCCCCGGTTCTCAGAGAAGTTGTCTGATTTGGGGAGCTTTCTGGATTAAAAATAAATTGGAATAAATCCATAATATTTCCTTTGACCAAATGCTCGGCTCCCTTTGAATTGGATTTTCCACTGACTTGGTCTACAGACCCAGTCCGCCATTTAGGTATACAGATTCATACAGACCCGGAGATAATTTTCAGGAAAAACTATGGTAGGGCAGTCACTTCAACTCAAGGAGGATGTGACCCATGCCAATTTCGTATTGACAAAATTGGCATGGGCAGGGAAGCAGCCACGAGTTCAGTGGAAGGTCCTTACCCTTCCCTACAGTCTGGGGGGTTTGGGAGCCCCGGATATGGATGTTTATTATAGAGTAGCATAAAGTTCACATGAGTACCATTGGATTTATCAGCAACTAGACCCTCCTCATTTGCACATAGTAAAAGTGGCCACCGCCCCTGCTAATCTCCCCTCTTGCTTGTTCTGTGCTCCTGATCGTCGTACAGAAGTTCTAGACTCAATTAATACCACAGTGCATGTGTGGCACGATCTGATGAAGAGACAGACGAGCAATATATTATATTCCCCAATTGCTCCACTGGAATGGTGCGCTTGGCTGCCTATGAGTGGTGATCCGGCAGCGGTCAAGGCATTAAAAACTATCAACATGACCAAAGCTGATGACCTCTACCTAGAGGGTAGAGTACGTATGTGGGCTGATGTGGTGACCGAAAGCCATGAAGCCACACCATTAGTACAATTTCATTTCCATAGGGTGCGCCACGCCATGAGAGAGCTGCTAGGTGACGAAATGACAGAGCCTCCAGAAGTAGTTCCTTTCACTTTAATATTAAAATCGGAGTCTTCTTATAAACTGGTGTCTAGCATTTACAGAGAAGTACAAAACCACTGTAAAAATATTTACACTAAGCCGAGGTTGGGTTGATAATCCGACTTGGACATAATTATTGTACCAAATAACAAAGCTATAGCAGCACACCCCTCATAAAGTATAGCAATCCAAAAAACAGTACTGGATAAGTAATGCACAAATTTCAAGCTCTGATGTGATTCTGTACCCAAATTCTTGAAGACAATCTAATGGGACATCAGGTATACAGAGACAGTAGCTAGTTTAAAGAAATCATCTGTTGATTTTCATTCTCTTATTATTATGTTTTCAAAAATTCCCAGCACACGATCTTCCCGACAAGTGTTTAGTCTATTATTAGACTTTTCAATGCTGGAAAGAGTAAACATCATATAATAAATAATCTATCGTAATACAAAAATGTAAGAAAAGGACCTATACACAAAGATGAGCTTCTAAATATTGCACAATATTATCATATAGATTCTAGTGCAACAATGAATGATAGTACCTCACAGAGAACCTGATAAGACCATATATAGTAAGATTGTAAGTAGAGAATATTTACTCTCAAAATTATAGAGATAGAGGAAAAGAAAAGATCCAGAATTCCACAATAACCAAATAGTACGAGGAACGAAAAAAGACGAACCCAAGTGATAATAGGAATAGGATCATATAAAAGTGATTAACCTCCCACAAGGTACAGAGAATGTGAAGAAGTAGATATATAGGAAGTGTATATGCGAAAAAAAGATTTTTCCACAAGCCCAAGTGATAAGAATCCTAACTCCAATATAACCGGAAGACCCACCGATTAAGAAAATGATCCCAATGTAGTCTGATGTAAATCCTTCAAAAGGCAACGTCCGATTGTGAGCCCGAGATCACAAGCTATTAAGCTAAAAACATCTGACCAGAAACAATAAAGATTCAGTTAGTAAGCTATATTTTTTCAGTCTACTTCACAAATAAGAAAAGCCGATTGAGTCACAGTGGTACGTACTTCAATTTGTGTGGGTGCTTAGCAATCCGTCAGATCAATGGTAAATAAATCCACTTTTATGTTCAGAAGACGAATCACATGGATCCAAGTACTCTTGTATCTATGGAGAAATGTTAAATAAATACCCAAAGGTCAAAGTGTAAAGACTGGTTTCAAATAGTTGTCCTGTTAACCAAGGGTGTTTAGCAACTAGGAGAAGCCATTTGCCAGTCAATGGCACATGCTTCAATATACGTAAATGTTTGTCAAAAAAGACAGTAGACATCCACTCTGGTCAATAAGGATTCAGGTCGCACAAGTTTAAAAGCGGTTTAAGGCAAAATTACCTTATCAGCCAATAGATGGTAACGTGGTGCACAATACAGCACAATTGTAGTTCCCAAAGTGTGGCATTGGGCAATAACTGAAAAGAAAAATAACCGATTGGTTAGTTCTAAAAGAAAATGGAGCACAATAAAAAGTCTATTATTAATGGCCAGATACCATGTATCGTCCCCAAAAAAGTGAGAATTGGAAGACGAGTTACCCTCAATTACAGCAAATCCATTTTATTGTAAAGTTCGTACGATGCCAGAATTTAGGAAAGTAAATATCGTTGGAAGCTCTTAACAAAATTGGAAAAGCATAAGCACATATCACATATCCCAAGTGAATGTATTTCCACTCACTACTGCCAACCAGGTGTCTTCCAAGGACAACCAACCAAAAGAAGCTCCCTATTACTACGCACATAATGGTCGGCTTATGGCCTGAAAGATAAAATATCTAGAGTCCCCCAGCGGTTGCCAAAAAAATCTAGTGCAAGAACCGTCTCACCTATATCATATCGCAACCACTCACTGTTAGTCCTGTCCCATTGTGGTTACCATTAGTTATGTCATGTTCTAGTCCCAGGGCCGAATTCACTTGCCCACCTTATTCGGTAACATTTTTAAAAAACAACATGATAACAACGTCGACGCAACCCTGAAAAGTTTGCAACCTAAAGAAAACCAAACCAAGAATCACTATACAATTTAACGTTAATATTCGCATAATCCCTATGCACCTTAAATGACCGTGAGTCAACTCATCACTGATAACGAGAATCTCCGGAAACAAAGAGCTGTGTTCTTTCTCTTCGTTTTCATAAAAATGTCCCGGTAGCCATCTTAAAATACCTGGCCGCTTGTTAAAAATCACATGATGATCCACACGTGTTGCAATCTACCTGTCAGACTTCACTCCGTGTTAGTAGTTGTATTGGTTGCCACCATTATTGAGAGGACTGTGTATTCACTGTGTGCTATGGCGTCCAATCGATGATGGGGACATTGATTCTTGTTCCCCCGCTTGATGTGATAAACAAATCTAATTACTGACCGTACAGCGTGTCACATGAAAAATGTGTAATGATCCAGTGATCAGATATCAACCTCACTAAAAATATCAATGTATTTGGCTCAAAATGAGGAGCAAAAGGAAAGCTATTGGAGAAACATGGCGGCCGCCAGCTAGAGCGGTTCGCGCGCTCCTACCAGCCTCCTGAGACCCCTTGCTGCTCTCTTGAGAAATGCCGATATACATACTGGCTTCGGAAATTCAGTGCAATCCGCTAGTAATCTGCTAGTATTCCGACGATCATAGGCACTGACGGATGTGTGTGCCGGCGACTTTTCAAGAATCGGCGTCTGCTCCGGAGCTCCTCCCGAACTGGAGACGGGCAGCCGTGGAGCTCAGGCGCGGCCGTGCGGCCGCTGCTCGGGGGATTTTCACAGTGTCCTCCCTCGGTGGGGGAGCAGGAGCAGGGATCTCTCCGGTAACGAAGTCGAGGGACAAAGTGCTGCGTAGGTTCCGTCTTGTGGGGGAGACCCTGGAACCGGAGGCGGATCAAGCAGCGGCAGACTTGAAGGGACTCGCGGGCGATACAGCCTTGGCAGAAAGTAAGGTCTCCACTCCAAGTGGGGGGGTGAGTAAGACGGGTTCAATCAAGAGTAGGAAAAATATTGCTAATCCTCGCCTAGGGTGTATAAGAAGTAGGAATAAGAGCCAGGGTCAGGGTGGGGAGCCTAGGCTTGACGAAAACAAACTACAGCTCCCAGAGTGCACCTTGGGGCAGGTCTCTAAGTCAACTTCGGGTGAGACTATAGGGGGGTCAAGTAACGAACAAAAAAAAAAAATCATCAAACAAAAAAAAGTTAAAAACAGGAATTTGAGAGCACCAGGGGATATAGCCCCCTCATTGCGCTCCTATTTTAAAGTGTTACCCCAGATATTAGAGGTCACGCAGGAAATGGCTACATCTCAGGGAGGCAATAGGCAATCCAATAACCAACAGGTTATTCCCAACGTTACCCCCAACGTAAGTCCCTCTTCTGGACCTCCTGCTAAGGTGGCATTACCTGAGTGTTCATCGGAAGCTATTTCACCAGACTTGACTGTGGTCATCAGTTCAGAGAACGCTATCTTTAATGAACTGCCAAACCAACAAGTTGAGGCGCTATTAGAAGGAACGCCAGGGCCAAATGTAACGGAGGTGAGGGCAGATGATGGAATGGATCGGGGTCATGAATCTCTGAAGGGGGGAGACACGCTGGAGGCTCTAGTCAGCTCAATCAGTGCAATGAGGGAAGAAATAAGGCATGACTTTGCAGTGTCGAAGGCTAACCAGATCGATATAAGGGCTACTTGTGAGCTCCTAGGTCAAAAGGTGGAAGGCCTATGCGAAAGGACTGGCGCGTTGGAAAGCTCAGTTGGTCTTCTAACAACGGATCTAGAGGCTGCCAAGTCTAAAATACAAGTCCTCCAAAGAGATGGGGATGACATAAGAGAGAGGGTTGAGGTTTTGGAAAATTACTCAAGACGTAATAACATCCGACTCTTAAAAATCCCAGAAGGTAAAGAAGGAGCAGATCTTAAAGGATTCATAATCCGATCTTTGAAGGAATCCCTTAATTTAGTAGAGACAGCGGAAGAATTAGACAAGGACATCCAACGAATACACAGAGACCCTTTCCGTTTAAATCCGGCGAGATCTAAGCCTAGGAAGGTGCTAATTAACTTTTTGACCTATGCACTCAAGGAAAAGATCTTAAACCTTGCTCTGAAGGCTAGAACATTGAAGTGCGCAGACTTCTCCTTCGAAATACGTTCGGATCTGTCCAAAACCACACTGGACAGACAGTGGGAGTTGGGGCAACGCATGGATAAGTTCAAGTCCTTAGGAGCCACAGTGCAGATGAGGTTTCCGGCTTTTTTACGGATTATGCATAATAACAAAATGCATAATATTCGCTCTGTCCATGATGCTGACGATCTACTAAATCTCATTAGGGAACAGGCCCAGAAGACAAAATGATGGGGTGAGAGGAATTCCTTTCTTGCCCTTCTGGGTCTCCACATGTAATTGTTAATGGTTAATGGTGATGCCTTCATTTTCAACTTCTGGCCTCTCCCCTCCACGGAACTTAGAACAAGATGTATATATATACACGGGGGCGCCTTTTTAACACTTAGAAAGTGTAAGTTTAATAGATTCTTTTTTTCACTTATTATTTTTCGGGATTTTGGACTTACTTTTTGCACTTATAATAGATGGCACAGGTAGATTGCTAGTGTAATATAAGCAGCAGGGGGGGCTGTAGGGTAAGGCTGTAGGTGGGCATAATCTGGCCAGTCATCAGGCTAGAATAGTTAGGGGTGGGTTTTTCCAGGGGGGTGGGGTGGGACTGGGGGGACTGGGGGTGGTGGTGGGGGGGATGGGTATCGCATTAAAAATCCTCATTTGTATATCGTATTTACCTTCTCAGGCCAAGCTTTGTATATTTAAAACTCTCCAATCTATTAATCTAACTACTAAACATTGGGAGGAGCGAAATATTGAAGGTGTTGGAACAAAAAAATGACATTAATACATTACATCTCCTGGAATGTTAACGGCCTGCGCGGGAGAGGTAGGCGTGACTGTATTTTACAATACCTGAGAGACTCTCAGGCGCAGGTGATAGTTCTTCAGGAGACACACCTTCTAAAAACAGAGGTAACAGCTTTGTTAAAGAAACATAAGTGGGTTGACAAATTTTGCTCAACAGATCATAATGCCAATATCAGGGGGGTCATATTCATCTTTAAAATAACTGCCAAAGCTCAAATTTTGGAATGTAGAGAAGATCACTCAGGGAGATGGCTATAAGTGAGAGTAATGTTGGATGCTCAGATTTATACCTTAGTTGGCTATTATGGCCCTAACTCCGATGACCCATCATATCTGGATGTGATCAGGAACCATCTAATATCGCTTCAAGATCCAGTAATTTGGATGGGGGACTTTAATATTGTTCTCAATCTTAGGTTGGACAAATCTGTTAAATCTAGATTTTGTAGCTCTGTTAAATCTAGGCGCTCCATCCTAACAATTATGACACAACTTGGGTTAGCGGACGTATGGAGAGAGAGGGCGGGTAATAATTTAGGGGTGTCCCTTCGGAATAGCCGTTTTAAACATAAGTCAAGAATTGACTACGCACTTTTCAGCTATTGCCTAAAGGACACTATTTTTACGATAGATTATCTTCCCTCGCACCTCTCAGACCACTCTGCACTGGTATTTTCTTTAAAACGGGGAAACTCTATAAAACACCCTTCCTGGTCCTTCGACCGGACTCTCTTGCTTGAAGACGAAGAGGTTAAATTTTTAACAACTGAGTCCTTAATTTTCTTCGATATCAATAGGGACTCGGCTGGCTCTACCGCTGTCTGGGAAACATTCAAGGCCTTTTTAAGAGGTCAGATTACCAACAGATCGTCTTTTAGGCGGAAGATATATAGAGAGCAGGTTGCCAGTCTCGAACAAGAGATGAAACATCTAGTGTTAAGGATTGAGTCTCCCCTAGGAACAATACAAGATCAAGATAAATTGGCCGATTTAAATTCACAACTCAACAATATCTTACAGGGGAGGGTAAATAAAAGATGGGAAGCATTTAAAACCTCCCAATTTGAATTTGGTGAAGCCGCAGGAAAAGTTTTAGCTTGGAAAATAAAAGCAGATCAAGCTATTAAATTTATCAAAGAAATAAGGATAGAAGGTGAGGTAGTGACAAGAACCACCCAACCAGAAATAGGGAGAGCCTTCTTTGAATTTTTCGAGGAAATATACAAGGAGGTCCTTCCTAATGACCAACAAGCAAGAGACAGCTGGCTGGAAGCTATTACCCTCCCATCTCTCTCGATAATTCAAAGTAAGGCCTTGGAGTCCGATATCACAGAGGCGGAAGTGATCAAAGCCATTCATCAACAAAAAAAAGGGAAAGCGGCTGGCCCAGATGGGCTGCCAGGGGAGATTTATAGATCCCTGGAGAATGTCTTAGCCCCTGTGTTGATGTCCTTATTTAATGGTATCTTAATAGATGGGGAGTCGCCGCCCAAATCTTGGGGGGAGGCTACAATTATACTTATCCCGAAGCCGGGGAAATCTCCCCTCGAGTGCGGGTCATATTGACCAATATCACTATTAAATAACGATTATAAAATCTTTGCAACAATCATGTCAGCTAGATTGGCGAGTGTTATTGGTACTATAGTCCATCAGGATCAAAAAGGGTTCATCAAAGGTCGACAATTAGTCGACCTAACACACCAACTAATAGGAGCCATAGATATTGCTACTGCCTTCTCCCTACCTATGGCCACTCTAACTCTGGATGCAACTAAAGCATTTGACAGAGTAAACTGGCTCTACCTCATAGACGTACTTAAAAAATTCAACTGTGGGGGAAGGTTTTTGTAGAACTATAAAGCAGCTCTATAATACTCCTTCGGCCAGACTATTGATCAATGGGGTTTTGACAGACTCTTTTAATATAACTAGAGGTACGAGGCAGGGCTGCCCACTTTCCCCTCTCCTATTCAACCTATACATAGAACCATTTGCCCAGCTTTTGCGTGAGGAGGCTAATATTTCATCTTTTAGCTTTGGAGAGTGGGAAAGTCGGGTTGCTCTCTATGCGGATGACATCTTGATCTTTACTTCAGATCCAGTAAAGGCATTTCCCGTAGTCATCAAGCGGGCAGAAGAGTTTGGTCTCATCTCTGGGTACGAAATAAACTCTAGTAAGAGCGAAATAATGGTCTGGAACTTACCGGATATACAGCTGGGGGTAAATATTTCCACTTCCATCCGATATCTTGGTATAAGAATTACTCAAGAAATGGACAGTATAGGACAAACTAACTTAAATAGAATTTATATCGAGACTAAAAAACTTCTAAAATCTTGGTCTCATCTGTCACTTTCTATAACGGGTAGGGTGAACTTGGTAAAAATGTCCATTCTCCCTAAGTTTACGTTTATTTTTAATGCGATCCCTCTGGCATTCGACCCCAAATTAATTGAAAAATGTCAACAAGAAATAAACTCCTTCATATGGAACTATAAAACAACCAGAATAGCTTGGAAGAAGTTGAGGAGAAGAAGGGAGAAGGGTGGGCTCGCCTTGCCAGATTTACTGTATTACGCCTGGGCATTCCTGCTGTCACATTCTAGGATGCTTCTAAAAATGCCATCTAACCTTCAACCTGGGTCGATATACAAAGCAATGTTGATGGGGGTGAATCTGTCGGCAGAGGGTTTTTTGTTCAAATTTGGGAGCCAGAAATTCTTCAAAAAAATCAAGTTAAAAATTTTACACTCATGGGCCAAAACTTGGTTTAGTATTAGGAAGAGATTAGGGCTGTCTTATTATTCGGATTTTTCTCCAATCTGGGACTCGCCAGGTCTCCCAATATGTCTGAAGGATAGTCTGTCTTCCATAATACAACAAGCTGGCATCAGGAGATGGGGTCAGCTATTTAAGGAAGGGGCATTAATAGCTTGGCCCCAATTATATGAATCTGTAGGGCCCGGACTCTCCAGATTCAAATTCATCCAATTGGAAAGTTGGGCTAGAGCCCAAAGTCGTACAGACCCCCACCTAGGGAAGGCCAGCATCCTAGAGCAACAACTAGTGGAATCTCCATCGGGAGGGAAAGAAGTAGCTAAATGGTATTGGCAGTTGATGGAGGAAAGTGATGGAGAGTTCCTTCTCCCAGACCAGCTATGGGGGGGGGTGTCTGGCATACACTGTGAAGAGCTCTGGCTTAAATCTTTTGATTTACTTCATAAAATTGTAAAACCATCATGGCTAAAACGAAATCAGCTATTTTCAGCACATCGTGCATATATAACCCCGTTGAGACTCTCCAAATTTCTCCCAGATAAAAAGTGCAACAAATGTAATTACAGCGAGGCCTGTGATGTACATATGTTTTTGGACTGCCCGGTCATCGCCGGCTTTTGGGAAGAAGTGAAGAACACCCTGAATTCCATACTAAACGTATCCTTGTCAATAACCCTACCACTTGTCATCTTTGGTTTGGATGACAACATCATTGGCAAGGCAAGGTCCTTCCTCTTCTATGCAATGCTATTGGCCAGAAGACAAATCTGTATTCACTGGACGGAGAAAACAGCCCCACTACACTCAGGGTGGCTTTCATCGCTATACGAGACATCTAGAGCGGACCTTAACAGATCATGCAGTAAACACAATCTAAGTTTTTGGAACCTGCTGATCGAATGGCGATAGTGTCCGGGGTTTTTTTTTTTTTTTTTTTTTTTTTTTTTTTTTTTCCCCGGGTCCTATGATTATGCCTTGAATACTCCTTGACCGGGATTTTGTTTGTCTTGGTCCACTAACGGTCCTGCAGGCTGTAACATGCCTAGATGGAGTTTGTGAAAGCCCCTTGGATGTTGGAGTTGGTATGCCACCACTACATTAATTTGTGTACGAGTGGGGTGGTTGGCCTGTCCATCATTGCGGGTTAGGCAAATGAGGACTAAAACTGCATTAAAAAAAAAAAAAAAAAAAAAAAAGGAAAGCTATTGGGTGGTTATTAAATCTCACTATTTAATGTGGCCCAACACACTAGTGGTGAGCATCCTTACCCAAAAGATAAGGATAGTGAGTGTTCTTACTAATGTGATGGTATAGAAAACGGCAATAAAAGGTGGCGCCATCTTGAGATAGTAAGTGGCAAAATGCTAACAAACTGATGACCCGAATCCTGGAGACTAATGAAAGTACAATCAGAATGGTTTCACTCGATTAGGGTATACCAGAAGACATCGTAGTGTCTCATGGTTGGAAATGAAGGGGACGTAGTGATGTAATTAATAAAAGGTGCAAACGGAGTACTGTACCTTATGGTAAAGTAACACCCAAATACGCGACCTAAACCATATGTATGATAAAGTCATAATCCAAAAACCAAGGAGCCCATAATAAAAGACACATTGTTATTGTCAAAGATGTATCTCCCATAGATACCCATCACCAATGTGAAAATCAGTGCGGGAAGTTAGGGAGAAAAAAGAAGAAACTTATCATAGGTAATTACAGTGAATAACAAATATGACATATTGTATATAGTTACATGACTGACTTCAAACAAGCCCTGTCAAGAAAAATTATTGGTTCACAAAATTCTTTATCAAACAAAAACACTTTTTGAGACATTCTTCCAAAGAAACAGCCAGAAATCAAAGTGTATATATTGAATCAGATCCATACAATAGACTCTCTCAATACTGCGGATATTAGAAATACCCTAGAACAGTACAGTGGCAAGAATAGTACAAGTTAATCACGTAAGAAAACATGTCGTTCCCTATCTATATTTATTCCTAGGTCTCCAGATCTCAGTTTGATGAACCACTTAGCTTCCAATCTCCTAAGCGCTGCAGTTTTATCCCCTCCTCGTGGATCATCTTCTACTACGGCAATGCTATGAAAGTTGATATTTAATACCTCTGATCGGCAAACTCCGCGGAGGATCCGAGGATCCGGCAGAAAAAAAACGAAGCGCGGGCTCCCGCGCTTTGTTACTATTTAGCCCCCGGGTGGGCAAAGTCTCGGGGGCAATTTTTATATTGTAATGGGGGCCCAGAGGGGCACCCCAGCCCCGGGGACCGCCACCCTCCCGGGCTTTATAAAAATATGTACGGGGCCACCCAGCCCCTGGGACCGCCACCCACCGGGGCTTAGAAAATAAATGGGTGGGGGGCTCAAAGGCAACCCAAAGCCCCGGGGACCGCCACCCCCGGGGCTTTATGAAAAGATTTGCGGGGGGGCTCACAGCCCCCCAGCCCCGGGGACCGCCACCCCCTGGGGCTTTGAAGATACATGGGTGGGGGGCTCAAAGGCCCCCCAAAGCGCCGGGGACCGCCAACCCCTGGGGCTTTAAGAAATAATTTGCAGGTGGGCTCACGGCCCCCCCGCAGCCCCGGGGACCACCACCCACTGGGGCTTGTGTTTTAAAAAACAGAAAAAATAAATTACCTGTGTGGAGGGCTCAAGCCCCCCCACATGCCCCGGGGATCTGCAAATGTGGGGAGGGGGGCCATGCAGCCCCCCTCCTGGAGCCCTGTCATGGCCCTGGGGACCGCCACCCCCAAGGGCCGGCTCCTGCAGTGTCCCGGGGTGCCTACCCCCGGGACACTGCTGTTTGCTATGGCAGGGTGGGAGCCTCGTGGCTTTGGAAGGCGTGTTTGCAGACATGTCACCTCAGGCCCTGCCCCCTTCCTTCACCATTGTGCAAACGCGCCCCCTGGTGAGTTGTAAGTTGGGGAATCAATTCCCCTTCAATAGTGAGGGTCCCTGAGGGCCAAATAGTCCTCCAGGTACCTCCAGTTTGCGCCAGAGAGCTGCGTTGCAGAGAGGTGTTCAGAGGCCACACCCCTTTTTACACCTCTCTGCAACGCAGCTCTGTGGCGCTTAATGGAGGTACCTGGTGGGCTAGTTGCACCCCAGGGACCCTCAGGATTCAAGGGGAACTAATTCCCCAACTTAAAAGGTGCCACAGGTCGCGTTTGCACAGTGGTGAAGGGAGGGGGCGGGCCTGAGTTGACATGTGTGCAAACACCCCCTGTGGCGAGTTTTAAGTTGGGGAATTAATTCATCTTCAATCCTGAGGGTCCCTGGGGGCTAACTTGCTCACCAGGTACCTCCAGTAAGCGCCACGGAGCTGCATTGCAGAGTGTTGTAAAAAGGGGCGTGGCCTCTGAACACCTCTCTGCAATGCAGCTCTCTGGCGCATACTGGAGGTACCTGGGGGGCTAGTTGACCCCTAGGGACTCTCAGGATTGAAGAGGAATTAATTCCCCAACTTAAAACATGCCACAGGGCATGTTTGCAGACATGTCACCTCAGGCCCCGCCCCCTTCCTTCACCATTGTGCAAACGCGCCCCCTGGCAAGTTGTAAGTTGGGGAATTAATTCACCTTCAATAGTGAGGGTCCCTGAGGGCCAAATAGTCCTCCAGGTACCTCCAGTTTGCGCCAGGGAGCTGCGTTGCAGAGAGGTGTTCAGAGGTTATGCCCCTTTTTACACCTCTCTGCAATGCAGCTCTGTGGCGCTTACTGGAGGTACCTAGTGCACAAGTTCCCATTCCCCCAAAAATATTCTTCAAAGAGATTTACTGGGAAATGGTCACACAAGAATAATTTAGATCTTATGACCCATCTTCACTCACAGGGCTCGTCTTACAAATCAAACCATGCTTGAGCCAAAAGCTATACTGGGATAAAATCACAAAGCCTTTGGATCGGAAACTTTACTTCCAATTTAGATCTGGCACATTGCTGCTGAAGTCCTTCTCATCCAAATGGCCTTGTACCGTGGACAATAAATGCCCTATCTGTGTTAAACAAGTAGAATCATACTCCCATGAGCTCCTTGCCTGCCCTGCTTATGCGAGCCTGCAGAAAGTTTGGCTGGCCCAGCTCTGTAAGAACCTGGGCACACAATTACATAAAGTAGCCTTGGGAATTTTACGCTCCGATTCATCTCCCAGGTATGCAATCCCTGTGGCCAAGTTTTTGAGGTGGATGTGACAGATCCGCTCTAAATTAGCTAGGGCTAGCAATTGCCCCTAATGAACAACCTACTACCCAACATGAATACAGGGGCAAATTAGGCTAAGCGGGTTCATTTAAACCCAAACCTGGTGCATGAGATTGATTCTAATCAATGTGTTTTTCTTAGCCTTGTTCTAGTATGTCATTCTTGAAAAAATGTCATTGTCTACTATTTTGCACAAATGTACTGATTTTAGATTTTAATTGTGATCTTAACTTTTGTATTGCTGAGCTGTTTTGATCTATTTGTTTGATCTGTATGTCCTTTTATGACCTGCTTAGTCGAATAAAGCTATCTTGATGATGATGATGATGATGAAAATGTTTACAGCGTAGTGCAGTACTTCGGCAAATTATCTAATGTTACTGTAGTTTTTTTTGTTTGTTTAGAAAGAATAAATAAAGTTATAGTAGTTTAAAGGTGGTATGTAAATGATAAATTTAAGGTATAACTCTAACTTAAGCATTTCCAATGTTTGTGTACTTTAAGTTTGGATTGTATTGAAAGAATAAATAAAGTTTACTTAACTATAACTATAACAAATAACAAAGGTGTGTGTGTGTGTGTGTGTGTGTGTGTATATATATATATATATATATTCACTTTAACCCCTTCCCTGCTCATGACGGAGCCGCTCCGTCATGAGCCACGGTTGCTGTGTGCTCATGACGGAACGGTTCCGTCATGTTATGGCCGTTGGCGGCCGCTCCGCCTACGCGGCGCTGTTTCCCCGCCTGTGCGGGGGGACAACGCAAATGGGCGGAGTCATGACGGAACCGTTCCGTCATGAGCACAGCTCAACCGTGCCTCATGACGGAGCGGCTCCGTCATGAGCACGGCGCCACCGCGCTGCCCCCCCGCACCCCCCAGCACCTCAGCGGAATTCCCGCCGCGGTGAAAGGGTTAAAAACCATAGGTTTCACACATGTTATAGTTAGCTGGAAAAACCATTGAAATTCCCCCGTTATAGTTAGTTCAGATAACTATGACTCGCGCGACCGCAATCCACTGCTGATGACGTCACATATTACATCACTCATGACATGGTCAGTGACATCACTCATGACATCACTGATGACATCATCCTTGTGATAGAGTGGCGGTCGCGTGAGTTATAGTTATCTGAACTAACTATAATGGGGGAATTTCAATGGTTTTTTACGAGTGAAATGTCCAGCTAACTGTAACATGTGTGAAACCTATGGTTTTTAAAGTGAATTTGCAAGGTTTTTTAAATGCTAATTCCTAACTATAACGTGTGTGAAACCTATGGTTTTTTAAGTGAATTTGTAAGGTTTTTTTAAATGCTAGTTTATGTATGTATTATTATATTTTTTATATATTTATTTTACAATAAACTACCTATGTATATAGTTATAGATTGACTGTATCCTGTAATATGGAATGGCTCAGCTCTTTTTTTTTTAATTTGGATAAAGTTGAACAGCATAGTTAATATCTTCTATAAACTTATAAACAGTTTACATTTTTTTTTTTTTTTAAATTTTTCATGGTGCACGCACCCCGCGATTTTTTGAAATAAAATAAAATGTTTTTTTCACCCTTCGGGGTCCTTCAGGGACCCCCTGACAAAGGCTAGGGGGTCAGGAACTCTCTACCCTGCCCCCTTTTCACGTTCTCCACCTTTCTTTTTCACTGCCACACACCAAACACACAAAATGGCGGCCGACACTTCCTGATTTTGACCGATTCGAATGTTGACTGACATGAATCCACCAATCAGAATTACGCTCGCGCACGGCACGGTGCGCGCACGGTGCGCGCACGGTGCACGCTTATAGATATTTATGTGCTTTTAACTGCAATTTTCTCAGGAACTACTGAACAGATTGACACCATATATGCAAAAGGCACATGCCTGACCTGAGGACTACCTCTTTGCCAAATTTCAAGTAATTCTGTTCAGCCGTTCGGGCTGTACCTTTGACTAAAGGTCCTAAGGGAAAATGCATGGGGAAAATGTGTTTTGGGACCCCCCTTTTTTCTCAGCCCCCGCTTGATGAATCACCCCAAGATTTTCAGGGTAGGAGCTGAGCGGAGCGCCTCATTAGTTTTGAAAATTTTGCGAGGATTCGTCAACCGGCGCTAAAGTTATTCAAAATAGAATTTTCAGATTTCCTATGGAAACACGGTCCTACCTATAACTATCTACTGGCGACCGCCAGTAGATAATATATATATATATCTATATATATATTACCTACTGGCGGTCGCCAGTAGGTAGTTATAATTAGGACCTATTTTCCACAGGAAATCCGCAACATTCTATTTGGAATAACTTTGGCGCCCATTGACAAATCGTCGCAAAATTTTCAAAACTTTTGGCCAGCTCCGGTCCGCTCCTATCCTGAAATTCTCGGGATGATTCGGTTTAGCGGGGGCTGAGAAAAGAGGGGGGTCCCAAAACGTGTTTTCCCTATGCAATTTCCCATAGGACCTTTAGCCGCAGCTACAGCCCGAACTGCTGAACGGAATTACACCAAATGTGGCAGAATGGTAGACCTTGGTTCAGAGTTGTGCCTTTTGCTTAAATGGTGTAAATCCGTTCAGTAGTTCCTGAGAAAATCAAAATCACATATATATCTGGGCGGAGCCTAACCACACATCTTATCGTGAGATCTGATTGGCTGTCAGTACTTCATCCAAGAAGTGTTGGCAGCCATCTTGGGACCAATATACATGATAGCACCTCAGTAAAAAGCATTGCAGTTAATAGAAGGTTTTAAGACTTTAGTTACATTATAAATTATTTGTTGATGGTACCATACTCATTTTAGGAATTGTGGTGTGTTCTAAGGTGATTTTACCATTTGAAAAAGCATTCTGCTGTGATATCATGAATCATGTTTGAGAGAAAACTATTTTCTCAAGGTTTTCCCATAGAGTTTTGGAAGGTGATCTATAAGCTAAACTGAGAGCTTATTTTCTGTAAATTCACATTATCTTTCTCAGTCATGTTAGAATGAAGTCTGACATTCTCAGTAAAACATGTACACCCAACAAGGGCAGAGACTGTCAGTTGATTCCTTTGTGTTCTACTGCAGCTTCCCAGAGTGTTCTAAAAAACAACTAGAGCGCTAACAGTCCTACTTATGACAAACGTATTGCACACCTGAAGCCATCTTGATTGGAATAAAGTGGTAACTCTTAAAACATTTAATTTGCAAAGGAACAAAATGAGAGGGTTCATTTTACCATAGAAATTATGATTAGTGCTGCAGAAAGAAAACTTAGGGCACATTTTGACTTCTCAAATCCTCTTCTGTTTCATAAAAAAATTATGACATGCAGAGTGAAACATACACTTTGAATACCAGCAGAAGACTTCCCTGGTGAGCAGTAGCTTTACTACAGTGATCTAATGAGCAACTATAGTGCTAACATTCAGAATTTATGGCAGATGTGTGACACATCTGAATGCCTTCTTGATGGAACCAAAGTAAAAAAACTGAAAGTATTTCCTACTGAGGAGACTGCAGTAAATGAGGAAATTAGGAAACTTCATAACAACTAAGTCTCCCAAGATGGCCACCAGAGACAAAAGAGCCCAAATGTAGCCCAAATATCACCCAGATGTAGCCCAAGTATAGCCCAATGACAGAATGTCCCAGAGTGTTCTTAAGAACAACTAGAGCGCTTACTGTCTTACTTATGACAAAAGTATGACACACCTGAAGCCATCTTGATTGGAATAAACTGGAAACACTTAAAACATCTAATTTAAAAAGGAACAATGAGGGGTTCATTTTGCCATATAAATTATGATTAGTGCTGAAGAAAGAAAAATAGGGCACATTTTGAGTGACTTCTCAAATCCTCTTCTATTTCATAAAAAAATTCTGACATGCAGACTGAAACATGCACTTTTAATACCAGCAGCAGACTTCCGTGGTGAGCAGTAGCTTGACTACAGTGATCTAATGAGCAACTAGAGTGCTAACATTCAGAATTCATGGCAAATGTGACGTATCTGAATACCTTCTTGATGGAATCAAAGTAAAAAACTGAAAGCATTTCCTACTGAGGAGCCTGCAGTAAATGAGGAAATTAGGAAACTTCATAACAAATAAATCTCCCAAGATGGCCACCAGAGACAAAAGAGCCCAAATGCAGTACAAATATCACACAGATGTAGCCCGATGACAGAAGTGTGGAAAACACTGATGTTTTGTGTTTTTGCAGTTTTATATAGTGAAGACTTGTCAGGTATGGGAGTGCTTTACATGAGCATTGGTTACATCACACAAGATCAAATTCATTTTGGTTGTAGACATGGGGGGATTAAGTGATTTGACCAGAATCACAGATTGTTGAGCAGAAGCAGAAACTCCAACCTGGTTCCCCAGTTGCAAAGTCTGCAGCTCTGGAAGTAACACCACATCCTCTCCCCTAAGTGCAACATGTAATCAAGTTTTAAACTGGATAAAAAAAGATAAAGATAACAAATAATTTAAAAGTGCTTTGTCGCTATTTGAAAACTCAGAAAATATGTCCTCATTTTTGTTTTTTAGAGCACTAAGCATAATTCTGATGCAAATAAGACCCTCTCATATATGCAATTTCTAAAGGAAATTCTCTAGGTATTAGTTTTGATAACATCAAGATGACGTCAGGCGTTCCACACTTTTGTAATAAATATAGAATGTTAGCAATCTAGTTGTTCATTAGGATACTGTTGAGAGGCAGAGGCCAGGGGCACGGACTCTGAAAATTGAAGGCAGGTAGGAGGGTGCAGAGGCAAAAATTTGACCACACTGGGCAGGCAGGAAGGGCAGTGGCAGCATAACAGACTATGGAGGGCAGCGGAAAGGGGGGCAGGGGCAATAAACCAACAATACACGACTGGCAAGAGAGGCTGTGGCAATATAATAGACCATTGTGGGCAGAAGGAAGAGGCAGTGGTAGTACAACCATACATGCGAACAGCCAGGAAACGTCCAATGTTTTTAAGCTCAAATGGGCTTTATTTGATCTGTCTCCTGTCTGCAATCTCCTCATTTTCAATGTAACTCAAAGGGGAAAATCAATACCCCAGTTTTTTTTCAAAATCTCCCTCTTAACAAGCTCAAAATGTTCGCAAGTATGGTACATTGGATCATGGAAGGCAGGAGGAATTGGGGTAGGGACATGGACTCGGATAACAGAGGACAGGAGGGACATGGAGAGGTGCACCAAACTGACCCTACAGGGCAGGCATCAGGGTTTGCAGCAGCACAATATACCACACAGGGCATGCGGACGGGAGTGCAGCACAACAATCCATAGAAATTAATAGGGAGTGGACAGGACCATGCACGTGGACAACAGAGAACAGAGGGGAAAGAGGCAATGGTAGCTAGCTGACCATAATGGACAGACAGGAGAGAAAGCTGCAGCATAACAGACCACAAAGGGCAGGAGGGACGGATCAGGGGTATTACAATGGAACAGACAAGGCAGGAGGGAGGGAATAGGGGTCTGCACATGGAAACAGAGGTCTGGGGGCAAGGGGGCAGTGCAGGAGCAGACCATGCAGCAGATGACCATGGAGGTCAGGCAGGATGGGCACTAAAAACAAGACACACCATGGAGAGCAACAGTGAGACTATGATGGCATACACACAATCCATGGAGGGAAGGTGGGAGGAGGGCAGGGGCAGCTAGCTGACCACACAGGGAAGGTGGGAGGGGCCGTGGCAGCACAGAAGACCATGCATGGCAAGCGGGAGGGCTAGTGGCTGCACAATGGCTATGATGGGCAAGAAGGAGGGTGCAGGGGCATGCACAAAGGACCATGGAGGATAGATGGGAGGGTCGGGACCTGGGCACAGACAAGAGAGTTCAGAGGAAGAGGCCTCACAACAGACCACACAGGGCAGACAGGAGGAGCAGTTGCAGCACAACAGACCAGGGAGGGCAGAAGGGTGTGGCAGTAAAATGGACCATGGAGGACAGGAGGAAGGGGATAGGGGCATGGCATGTGAACAGGCAGGGTGGAGGTGGCAGGGACAGGTTACAGTCATCTGACAATGCTAGGCAGGTGGGAGGGGAGTGGCAGCTCAACCGAACACTCAGAGTAGATAGGAGTGGCAGGTCCATGGAACATGGTGGGCAAAAAGGATGGAGCAGGGGCATGCACAAAGACATCGGAGGGCAGGGGAAAGGAGAATAGGGGGAGCAAGCTAAGCACATAGGCTAAGCAGGAGGTCAATGATGGGGCATAGAATTGGGCAATGGAGGGCAGGAGGAGTGGACTGGTATATCATGCTAAATGGAGGGCAGTGGCAGCACATCAGACCATGCATGACAGGAGGGAGGAGGCTAGTCCATGGATTCAGACAACAGAGGATACGGAAATGTGTGTCTGTGCGAACTACTTAAAATATGAACAAGTATGCAGCATAATCTCACTTTTATTCAGGAAGAAGAGGACGTTTGTCACTGTGACTCCGGGATCACGTGACAGAAACACCCCCTGACCCTCCACCCCATCGCAAAATGTAATGCCTGTGAAAAGGGTAGGTGAACGCAGTGTTATATAGAACATAGTCCTGAGAGCACGATTGAAAATGAAAACTAGATATAGTGTGTGGTATAAACTATGCACCAAAAAGTGTGATATAAGATGATCCGGGCGTGAAATATAATATGCAATACACTGTGCGCAATGACAGATTCATTGGAGAGCACGTGATAGCACAGGCACTAGTGCGTGCTATGCGATATGCGCCTTGGAGTGTAATATGCACATGGCAGTGTTGTGTAACCTAACTAGTCTCTAAAGTTGTAATATGAAATATGTGCTGGGGAGTATAACGTTGCATATGCACTGTGCCAAAGATATGGATCCCAGATTGTAATATGTGTGTTATGACATAAGCATCGAGGAAGGCACGTTAGATGGGGCAATATAACCCGTGCGAAGGCAAGTGTGGCATGACATATTCACGGGTTGGTGTTACAGTGCACATGGGCTAGAGAGTGTCATAGCATATGCACTAGCTGGTGGTGTACAACACAGAGGTGTGTGGCACTCGGCGGGCACTGGTGGGTGTAACACAGCATTGGGTTCAGCCAGGAGCACGCTGTGACTCTCAAGTGAGGTTCATCTCCTTTCCAGAGAGTAAAATAAAAAGTATTACACATCCGGCGGTGGATGTGTGTTTTATTAACCGTGAGGGGGGTTTCTTGCATAGTTTTGGTCTAATTTTTGCCGAATCCCCTTTGAATGGCTTGGTGTGCGTGTGTATTAAATGTGCCCGTTAATAGCTACCCATGTTTGTATAAATAAATGACAAGGGTGTCTGCTTGGAGAGTACCCACCGGCAGGGGCACCGGGATTAGGCACGGTAGGGCGTCAGACACGTCAGAGCTTCACTAGCGGTGTAAATACATTCCACATGGATTCATTGTATGCATAGTCTCCTTTTAATGAATATCACGCAAATCGTCATGGTGATAGGTACATACATACATACATGGGGTTTGTCCAGCATGTCCTAGGTGTTTCTATAAATATATATATAAAAAAAATAATAAAAAAAAGGCCGGCCCTGGGGGATGGGGTCCCCGGGGCCATAAGTGGCCTGAGGAGGGGGGCAACGCAGCCCCCCTCCTAAAGATTTTTTTTTTAAAAGGCCATGCCCCGGGGGTTGGGGTCCCCAGGGCCGATTAAGGCCTTGGGAGGGGGGCCACGTGGCCCCCTTCCAAATAAAAAAAAAAAATAATAATAATTAGGGGGCAGGCCCTGGGGGATGGGGTCTCCAGGGCCAATAAATTAGAAAAAGAAGGGGGGCCACACAGCCCTCCTTCTTAAAAAAACTAAAATAAATAAAAGACCGGCATCGCCCCCTCCTTGCAGCACTCTGCAAACGCGCCTCCTGGCCAGTTGTAAGTTGGGGAATTAATTCCCCTTCAATACTGAGGGACAACTAGCCCAATAGGTATCTCCAGTATGCGCCAGGGAGTTGTGTTGCAGACAGGTGTTCTGAGGCCACGCCCCTTTTTACACCTCTCTGCAACGCAGCTCTGTGGCGCTGGAGGTACCGAGTGGGCTAGTCTGACCCCAGGGACCCTTAGGATTCAAGGGGACTTAATCTCTCAACTTAGAACGGCCACAGGGCACGTTTACACAGTGGTAAAGGGAGGGGACGGGGCCTGAAGTGATGTGTGCAAACACGCCCTGTGGCGCGTTTTAAGTTGGGGAAATAATTCCCTTTCAATCCTGAGGGACCCTGGGGGCCAACTAGCCCACTAAGTGCTTCCAGTAAGCACCACTGCTCTGCGTTGCAGAGAGGTGGTGCAGGCCATGCCCCTTTTTACACCTCTCTGCAATGGCGCTTACTGGACATACCTAGTGGGCTATTTTGCCCCTAGGGACCCTCAGGATTCAAGGGGACTTAATCTCACAACGTAAAAAGGACACAGGGCAACACGCCCTATGGCGCGTTTTAAGTTGGGGAAATAATTCCCCTTCAATCCTGAGGGCCCCTGGGGGCTAACTAGCCCGCCAGGTGCTTCCAGTAATCGCCACTGAGCTGCGTTGCAGAGAGGTGGTCCAGGCCGTGCCACTTTTTACACCTCTCTGCAACGCAGCTCTGTGGCGCTTACTGGAGGTACCTAGTGGGCTAGTTGGACCCTAGTGGCCCTCAGGTTTCAAATGAACTTAATCTCCCAACTAAAAACTGCAACAGGGCGTGTTTACACAGTGGTGAAGGGAGGGGGCGGGGCCTGAGATAACGTGTGCAAACACGCCCTGTGGCGCGTTTTAAGTTGGGGAAATAATTCACCTTCAATCCTGAGGGACCCTGGGGGCCAACTAGCCTACCAGGTGCTTCCAGTAAGCGCCACTGCGCTGCGTTGCTGAGAGGTGGTCTAGGTCGTGACCCTTTTTACATTTCTCTGCAACGCAGCTCTGTGGCACTTACTGGAGGAACCTAGTGGTCTAGTTGGACCCTAGGGACACTCAGGATTCAAGAGGATTTAGGGGCATATTATCAAGGACGGCGTTAAAATTATCGCCGCTTTAGCGGCAGAAAACTGCCACTAAAGCGGCGATAATGGGCTTGATAATATGCCCTGGAGAATTCCAATAGAAGCCCAGGTGCACACCAGGAGATGGACTTCTATTGGAATTCTCCAGGGCATATTATCAAGCCCATTATTGCCGCTTTAGCGGCAGTTTTCTGCCACTAAACCGGCGATAATTTTTAACGCCGTCCTTGATAATATGCCCCTTAATCTCCCAACTTAAACGGCCACAGGGCGTGTTTACACAGTGGGGAAGGGAGGGGACGGGGCCTGAGGTGACGTGTGCAAACAAGCCCTGTGGCGCGTTTTAAGAGGTAGTTTTAATCCCCCTGCCCTATTATATACTAGGGGCTTACAGAGGAGGTCATGCTAATCACAGGGGGACCCCAACGCATAGTGTTCCCTAGTGTATGTAGGTGTTTTCACTGTATTCTGAGTGTCTTTTAACATAGCACTGGCTCTAGGACTGGTTAGTCAGATTCAGTTACCACCAGTATCCGTCTGAAAAAGTTGAGGGTACAGGATGATTTTGCAACAAGGCTTCTTTCTGCTCTTCTGTTTGTTCTTTCTGCACGTTATCCTTCTTCCTGCACTTTTCTTCGTCTTTGAGGACTTCTGTTGCTTCTTTCTGCAGTTCTTTTTTTTCTTTCTGTGCGTTTTTTCTTCTTTCTTCACATGTCCTATATCTGTAGGCATAGTTAGAAATTAGCATTTAAAAAACCTTTGAAATTCACTGAAAAAACCATAGGTTTCAGGCACATTATAGTTAGAACTTAGCATTTAAAAACCTTAGAAATTCACTGAAAAAACCATAGGTTTCAAGGGCGTTATAGTTAGCTGGACTTTTCACTCGAACAAAACCATTGAAATTCCCCCGTTATAGTTAGTTCAGCTAACTATAACTCGCGCACCCGCAATGCACTGCTGATGATGTCACATATTACATCACTCATGACATGGTCAGTGACATCACTCATGACATCACTCATGACATCTCAAATGACATCACTGATGACATCATCCTTGTGAGAGAGTGGAAGACCTCCTCTCGCCCTAATATAACCTTTGATACACACATTCAAAAACAGAAACTAAAATTTTCAAAACAATGGACATACCAGTACCAGTTACAACAACCTATTCAGTAATTCTAAGATCCATATACACATCCACTCATTCACCAACAGTCCTATACAGTCACTCATACATGTACTCACTCATCATATGTACTCATACACCTATACATCCTGTTACACAATACCACTCATTCATAGAGTTACTCACACACATAGTCACTCATGCTAATAAAGAATCAAACATCCATTTACTTGCATATACAGTTATACGCACACCACCACACTTACTTCTACAGATACTTACACATACTTAGTCTTTTAAATAATCACTTATAGAAACACATACTTATTCACACAGGAACTCTTCCAATCTCTCACTCTCACATATACTCACTTACATACACCAATAGTCACATATACTAGTTTAAAACATATGTAGTTACTCATAAAGACACTATTGAGACAGTCATTCACTCACTAACACACCCATGCACACACTCATCCACCCATACATGCTGTCTTCAACACAAACAGTGAGTCACTCATTCATGCACCTATGCACTACGTATTACCGCCCACCGAACCATACAGACACTTAATCAGTCAGTTATACAATCAATTTTTCAAAAACAAATCATCCATTTAGACACTTATATACCCATTTATCCTTCCATCGACCTTGATATATACATATATAAAACATATTTAATTTTCAGAAAAACACACATTCACAGGATGATGTCATCAGTGATGTCATCAGTGATGTCATTTGAGATGTCATCAGTGATGTCACTGACCATGTCGTGAGTGATGTAATATGTGACGTCATCAGCAGTGCATTGCAGGCGCGCAAGTTATAATTAGCTGACCTAACTATAACGGGGGAATTTCAATGGTTTTGTACGAGTGAAAAGTCCAGCTAACGATAACGTCCTTGAAACCTATGGTTTTTTCAGTGAATTTCTAAGGTTTTTTAAATGCTAATTCCTAACTATAACGTGCCTGAAACCTAAGTTTTTTTCAGTGAATTATATATATATATATATATTATCTACTGGCGGTCACCAGTAGATAGTTATAGTTAGGACCGTGTTTCCATAGGAAATCCGCAACATTCTATTTGGAATAACTTTGGCGCCGGTTGACGAATCCTCGCGCAATTTTCAAAATAGGTGGGGCGCTCCGCTCCGCTCCTACTCTGAAAGTCTCGGGGGGATTCGTCAAGCGGGGGCTGAGAAAAAAGGGGGGTCCCAAAACACATTTTCCCCATGCAATTTTCCATAGGGACCTTTAGTCCAAGGTACAGCCCGAACGGCTGAACAGAATTACTTGAAATTTGGCAGAGAGGTAGTCCTCAGGTCAGGGAAGTGCCTTTTGCAGGTCTGGTGTCAATCTGTTCAATAGTTCCTGAGAAAATCAAAAGTAAAATCATATATATTTGTGGGCGGAGCCTAACCACACATCTCCTCCTGAGATCTGATTGGCTGTCAGCACTTCATCCAAGAAGTGGAAGTGTTGGCAGCCATCTTGGGACCAATATGCATGATAGCACCTCATTAAAAAGCATTGCAGTTAATAGAAGGTTTTAAGACTTTAGTTACATTATAAATCATTTGTTGATGGTACCATACTCATTTTAGGAATTGTGGTATGTTCTAAGGTGATTTCACCATGTGAAAAAGCCTTCTGCTGGGATATCATGATTGAGAGAAAACTATTTTCTCATGCTTTTCCCACAGAGGTTTGGAAGGTGATCTATAAGCTAAACTGAGAGCTTATTTTCTGTAAATTCACATTATCTTTCTCAGTCATGTGAGAATGAAGTCTGACATTCTCAGTAAAACATGTACATCCAACAAGGGCAGAGACTGTCAGTTGATTCCTTTGTGTTCTACTGCAGCTTCCCAGAGTGTTCCAAAGAACAACTAGAGCGCTAACAGTCCTACTTATGATAAACATATGGCACACCTGAAGCCATCTTGCTTGGATTAAAGTGGTAACTCTTAAAACATTTAATTTAAAAAGGAACAAAATGAGGGGGTTCATTTTTCCATAAAAAGTATGATTAGTGCTGCAGAAAGAAAAAATAGGGCACATTTTGAGTGACTTCTCAAATGCTCTTCTATTTCATCAAAAGATTCTGACATGCAGACTGAAACATGCACTTTCAATACCAGCAGCAGTTTTCCCTGGTGAGCAGTAGCTTTACTACAGTGATCTAATGAGCAAAAATAGTGCTAACATTCTGAATTTATGGCAAATGTGTGACACATCTGAATGCCTTCTTGATGGAATCAAAGTAAAAAACTGAAAGTATTTCCTACTGAGGAGACTGCAGTAAATGAGGAAATTAGGAAACTTCATAACAAATAAGTCTCCCAAGATGGCCACCAGAGACAAAAGAGCCCAAATGTAGCCCAAATATCACCCAGATGTAGCCCAAGTATAGCCCAATGACAGAATGTCCCAGAGTGTTCTTAAAAACAACTAGAGCGTTTACTGTCTTCATTATGACAAAAGTATGGCACACCTGAAGCCATCTTGCTTGGATTAAAGTGGTAACTCTTAAAACATTTAATTTAAAAAGGAACAAAATGAGGGGGTTCATTTTTCCATAAAAAGTATAATTAGTGCTGCAGAAAGAAAAATGAGGGCACATTTTGAGTGACTTCTCAAATGCTCTTCTATTTCATTAAAAAATTCTGACATGCAGACTGAAACATGCACTTTTAATACCAGGAGCAGACTTCCATGGTGAACAGTAGTTTTACTACAGTGATCTAATGAGCAACTAGAGTGCTAACATTCAAAATTTATGGCAAATGTGTGACATATCTGAATACCTTCATGATGGAATCAAAGTAAATAACTGAAAGCATTTCCTACTGAGGAGACTGCAGTACATGAGGAAATTAGGGAACTTCATAACAAATAAATCTCCCAAGATGGCCACCGGAGACAAAAGAGCCCAAATGTAGCCCAAAATCACCCAGATGTAGCCCAAATATAGCCCAATGACAGAAGTGTGCAAAACACTTATTATTTTGTGTTTTTGCAGTGTTATTTAGTGCAGACTTGTCAGGTATTGGAGTGCTTTACATGAGCATTGGTTACATCACACAAGAACAAATTCATTTTGGTTGTAGACATGGGGAGACTAAGTGATTTGACCAGAATCACAGAATGTCGAGCTGAAGCAGAAACTCCAACTTGGTTCCCCAGTTGCAAAGTCTGCAGTTCTGGAAGTAACATCACATCCTCTCCCCTAAGTGCAACATTTAATCAAGTGGTCAACTGGATACAAAAACATAAAGATAACAAATAATTTAAAAGCGCTTTGTCGCTATTTGAAAACTCAGAAAATATGTCCTTATTTTAGTCTTTTAGAGCACTAACCATAATTTTGATGCCAATAAGACGCTCTCATATATGTAATTTCTAAAGGAAATGCTCTAGATATTACAGTTTTGATTACATCAAGATGACGTCAGGCGTTCCACACTTTTGTAATAAATATAGAATGTTAGCAATCTAGTTGTTCATTAGGATACTGTTGAGAGGCAGAGGCCAGGATCACGGACTCTGAAAATTGAAGGCAGGTAGGAGGGTGCAAAGGCAACAATTTAACCACACTGAGCAGGCAGGAAGGGCCGTGGCAGCACAACAGACTATGGAGGGCAGTGGAAAGGGGGGCAGGGGCAACAAACCAACAATACAGGACTTGCAAGAGAGGCTGTGGCAATGTAATAGACCATTGTGGGCAGAAGGAAGAGGCAATGGTAGTACAACTGTGGTAAATAAAATTCCTTTACCGGGACTGAATTTGATACAGAAACATTATAAAATAGCTCAGTAAAATGAGAGGCAGAATCCGTGATATTAGAGTTTCGGAATGGGCTTTATTCCAGTGATCGATTATAATCGGTTGCTCCAAGTTCCATCACCACGGGGGTTCAGGAAGTGAAGTACATACTTTATTGACAAGAAGTAACTTTTATAGTATATACATTACAATGAAGCGAATGCAGTAGGCGTAACAATTGATAAGGAAAATGACGATTTGTCTGCGTAACCAGAAAATGGGTGTAATAAGGAGTAAAAAGGAACATAATTGGTTATGATGTCATATATAGGTGGATCTATAAGATAATACTTGGCCTAGATGCGCGCGCAGCAGCATGACGTGTAATTGACGTGTAACTAGGGGGTGAAGGGGACTTGACATTTAGCTCTACATGTGGAGACAAAAAGTCTGGGGGGTCAAGTCAACCTAATCCCAAATCATATCTAACATCCTATGTTTAAAGAACTATGTTATCCAAGAAAGAAGGACTCTCGGACAGAATCTATTCTATACTGACTGTGCGTGCGTGTACAAGCGTCTAAGTGTCTACACTGAAAGCGAGGGGGTAGGAATATTCCATGGTAACAGGGCTATGAATTACTTGCATGAGGACAGAGAAGTCGAGCCTTTGCTCGGTAGCTGGAAGAATGTTTACTTAAACTACTAGACAGGAATGCATCGGCTGAGGGGGAAGCAGATAATTCGAAGGTGAAATACAGTTCTTGGCAGAGAATAGGCTGATGTCAGGCTTCGTGAGCCGCGCAGAGAATGAGACAAAGTTCATGGTCACAGATGCAGGCTCAGACTGGAGCTTTCAGAGGCAGAAAGCAAGAAGAGTTTTGATGACAGAATCAGGGCCTACTTGCCTGGACTGTAAAATGGCATAAGTGAACCATATAAAGCCGGTGGCCTTTCATACTTAGGAATGGAATATCCGGCCTGTTCATGGCGGATCCGACAGAGGACATGTTGACGTTGGACGCACATGTATTTGCGTCTTCATAACTGGAACTGGAGGGAACATACATGTACTTGTGATATGCACATAGAACCGTTGGGGTCCAAGATAGGGGACATAACTGACCAGAAAAATCCATATTTCCACATTCCCTCCTTGTCCCCTACTTGCCCTTCAAGAGATATCAATCTTCATTAATCCATTGATCTGTTCATATAGCATCATTTGTTCTTCTTTCTTCTTCCGTGACGAATGAAATCTTGGTGGTGGAATACACGATGTGGCACACAGACCACAGATCGCTGGTCCACATTGTAGACATAGACAGCAACTGAATAGTAGGAGAAGGCCAATACCTAGGAAGGATAAAACTCTCCATCCCCAGGCTGATATCACATTCCAAAACCAACTGGACCAAGTCCAAGTGCCTGGGTTCTGGTGTATCTGGCTTACAATCTTATGAAGGCGAGTGATGGCTTTATATACAGATGGCGAATTTTCTGGTATGAATACGCAGCAGCTTGATCCGATGACCCTACAAGCTCCGCCCCTATCAGCCAGGATGACGTCAAGGACAAGACGATTTTGAAGCACAACAATCCGCATAGCAGACTGCTCTTCTGTTAAATTGCCTAGGGCGGAAATAGTCTCATTCACTACTGCTTCAAGGGTTCTAGTTAATCTACGTATCAGCTTACTATTAGTAACGGTACCTATGTAGGGAAAGATGCCTTTATTAAAATCTATATACTTGTCCCATGCTGTCTCAGTGTAATCGACAATGGGGAGATCTCTCCGCTCTCTGTTGTGTACTAAATGAATATTTCTGTAATAATCAGGAGGAGCTAGGAAAACAGGTGGCAAAAGGAATGCAATGTAGCAGGTACCATCCCAATCTAGAGGTAAACGCATATATGCAGTCTGACCACATACAAAGTAGGAATGGCGAGAAGCTCTAAATGAAGATTTGCCTTGATCACTGAATTCTACTATAGTAGTGCATTTACTATGGCCCATATGTATGGAACCAACCTTTCTTACACACAATTCACCCTTCGCTGGGAATACTGACATGGTGGGTAAGACTAGTTCAATTTCGGATACGACATTTAGAATCATGAGATTAGGTGTAAAATTACCTAATCCATATACTTCATTTTCTAGATCAGTTCCTGTTCTTTTGGGGCGACCCTCCTTGTCGCGGTAACAGACCTTGAGTAAAACTAGGTTCAGGTTTCCCCATACCCAATGATCTTGGTAAACTGCTGTGTCTGAGTCTATGGAATTGATTAAACTAAACCATGCTCCACAGGAGCCATTGTGTGTAAATGGGTGTGGAAAGAATGGCAGGACTCCTTCATAATTCTGATAGGGAGGGAGCCGACCACACACCCAACAATTAGTAGCATTACTAGTCTGATGGGAATGATGTAACATACTAATGAAAGTGTTATTGCGCAGCGCAAGTCTATAAGACAATTCATGTGGAGGTAAGTCACTAAAAGAATGTTCAGCAGCAACATTATAAACATGTCTAGAAATAGGGTAATATATGTGCAACAACATACTTGTAATAATTATTAAAAGACTTAATAAAAACAGAATTAATAATGTCACTATGCAGTGGCTACGCAGTGATTTACAATACGCCTGTCGTTTCAACATTTTCCGGGTATTTTCTCTACTCAGGTCCAAGGGATACATGTCAGAGACAATTCAACCGCTTCACCTTGGAGAGGACTTAAACAATCAAATTGCTCGACTTGTTGGGCCTAAGCTTTAGTTTGTAAAGTTCGGTTTCAGTCTTTTCAACCAAAGGAAGTTTTGAATCAGTCTGTGAGGGAGTGCAGGGCACAATGTCTATATCCGAGGATAGTCCATGAAATTTCTTGATATGACTTGAATGAATCCAGCCCTTGCGGCCCTCGATCTTCACGGCTGTCCTTGTGGTCAGCAGGACCAACTTGGGTGCTTTCCACCTGGGCTCCAGCTGAGTCTTTCGGTCGAAATTCCTCACAAAGACCAGGTCCCCCGGAACCACGTCATGGGGTTTCACCTCGGTGTTGTCGGGAAAGGCTGCAGCTACCTGTGAACGACAAGATTGTAGTGCAGACATCAAGGAAGCCAAGTAATCTGTCAGCATATTACAGTCAATATCAGTTATTTTGCGTGGTACGGGCGTCCCCCACATATTTGGTGGTCTACCGAAGATCACCTCATACGGGGATAGCCCTGTTCGAGAGTGTGCTACCATTCTCATGTAAAAGAGTGCAACTGGTAACGCTACTATCCAGTCGACACCTTTCTCTCTGCATATTTTGGACAATCTGATTTTCAGTATCTGGTTATGTCTTTCTACGAGACCTGCTGCCTCGGGGTGTCGGACACAGTGGAATTTCCACTGATAACCTAACAGAAGTGAAACGTGTTTCATTAATTCGGATGAGAACGGCTGGCCGTTATCTGAGTGAACAACACGTGGTAAACCGTATCGTGGGAAGAATTCTCGAACCAACTGTTTGACAGTAGTCGGGGCAGTGTAATCTGAAACCGGGTACGCCTCTGTCCAACGGGACAGAGCGCAGACAACTACGAGAACATATTTGAATCCTCGACATCGTTCCATCTGGATATAGTCCATCTGGAGTACTTCAAAAGGATTATTAGGAGGATGAAATCCACCCTGTTCTACGGGAACGCTTTTTCCTGGGTTAAACTGGCAACAGATCATACAGGTACGGACCTTTTGTTTGGCTGCTGCTCGTAAATATTTATTGAACCAAATGTGTTGAATGCTGTCTAGCATAGCTTTTTCTCCTAGATGTGCTGGACTATGTATAGTGTTAATTATAACTTGGACCATTGAATCAGGAAGGAACCATACAGACTTTTCCTTCATCATCCATCCTTGGTCCGTTTGAATCCCTCCTAATTCAGTCCATTTCTTTATTTCGTCTGGTGTAGTATGTGTCTGTATGTCAATTACGTCAAGAGTAGGATCTTTAACTGTCATACAATGTGTCGGTGTCGGGACTATTGTCTTTGTCATGTCGGGGGTTTGAGTTTGAGCCGTCTGTTTAGCTGTTCTGTCGGCTAGATCATTGCCTTGGGAAATGATATCAGTAACCTTTGTATGAGCCTTACATTTCATAATAGATATTGCAGTGGGTAGATGTATTGCATCTAATAAGGCATGAATGAGGGGTCCGTTCTGAATGTGGGCACCGTGGGAAGTTAAATAACCTCTCTCTCGCCACAGTACGCCGAAGTCGTGTACAACTCCGAATGCATAACGTGAATCAGTGTATATGTTGACTTTTTTATTCGTGGCTTGAATACAGGCTTGTGTCAGAGCGATGAGCTCTGCGGCTTGAGCTGACAAAGTATTTATACGATTAGTTTCAATGACTTCAGTATCTGTTGTGACTGCGTAAGCGGCCACTAATTCTCCTGCACTTGTTCTCATACATGAACCATCTACATACAACGTCAGGTCTGGATCGGACAATGGAACATCTGTCAGGTCTTGTCTGGGTTTTGTCGTTATAGTAATAACTTCAATACAGTCATGAGCTAGTGGGTCTGTTCTGGTTACTGGCAAAAGTGTGGCAGGATTCAATGTGTTACAGCGTCTGATTTCTATATGTGGCTGAAACAATGTAAGTTCGTACCCTGTAAGTCGCGCTATAGTCAAGTGTTGTGTTTGTGTTCTATTTACAAGAACCTCTACTGCGTGTGGTACTTGAACTGTCAATGGATGTCCTAACACTATGGCATCGCTTTGTCTGATTGCTAAAGCTGTCGCTGCCACTGATTTCAGGCATGCAGGCAAAGCCTGAGCTACGGGATCTAATGTACTAGAAAAATAAGCACATGGTTTGTGTGCTCCTACTTGATCCTGTGTGAGTACTGACAAGGCAGTACCTTCGCGTTCTGTAACAAAGAGTGTAAACTGTTTTCTGTAACATGGTGTTGCTAAAACAGGTGCTTGACATAAAGCTTTCTTTAGGCTTTCAAAAGCTTGTGTATGTTCTTGAGTCCAAGGGAGAACAGTCGGTGTGGCTGCCTCCTGTGTTGTCAACTGAATGAGTGGTTTTGCTAGAAATGCATACTGAGGGATCCACTGCCTACAATATGAAGTGAGGCCTATGAAAGCCCGCACCTCCTTTTGTGTCTTGGGTATTGGCATGTTAGCTATTAACTGAATGCGGTCGGGTGTAAGCTGCCTTCCCTCCTTGGACAGCGAGTGTCCAAGATAAACAACTCGCTGGACACAGAATTGCAGCTTAGAAGGGGACACCTTGTGCCCCTTTTCGGCTAGAAATTGTAAAACTGTCAGTGATGCTTTCTCACATTCAGGTTCGCTTCTCGCGGTGATCAGCAGATCATCGACGTATTGAAGCAGTGCAGTGTTAACTGGCATGTGGATACTGTCAAGTTCTCGTTTCAGTGCTTGGCTATAGATGCTGGGGCTTTCTGTAAATCCTTGAGGTGCGCGTGAGAATTTAAAGCTACGTCCATTTAAACTAAATCCGAACAAATATTGGCTTTCCGGATCTATTGGGACGCTGAAAAAGGCATTCTTGAGATCAATTACAGTAAAGAATGTTGCTTCGGAATCAATGGCTGTCAGTAATGACGAGATATCCGGGACCACAGGAAATTGTGGCACAATGCACTTGTTTAATTCGCGCAGATCAATAACCAATCGATATACTGGCGGGGCCTTTGGATCTGTTCGTTTAAGAATCGGAATTATCGGTGAATTACATACATTGGAGTCTGTTTCCACAACTACTCCTTGGGCAATGAGCTCGTCAATGATTTGTAGTAAAGCCACTACAGCATCTGGTGGTAACTTGTATTGTCGCATTCGTGGTAGCACCACTCCTGCCTTTAATGTGACTCGATATGGTGTAATATTCATGCAACCAACATCAGTAGGGCCTTGTGCCCATAGACGTGTAGGTAAAGTCTGCAGTCAGGGATCCATGTCTCTAGACACATAGTGACCTTTAAAATCACGTAAAAACAACCTTACACCTTCCGGAGAACAACATATTATGGCTCCTAGAGCTTTCAGGGTTTTAATTCCTAACAGATTTTCTGGACATGATTTAGTAAGCAATAAATCTGTAGTTCGGGTCAGAGGTCCTATCGTAAGTGGCAGTGGTTGTGACACTTCATTAACAATAGGTTTTCCTGAAAAACCAAGGGAAATATTCTGAGAGCCTGAGAGGGGTGCCCCTGGAACTTCACTACGTTTTATAGTTGTTCGACTTGCCCCTGTATCGAGTAAAAATTTCCTATCTTGGCCTAATAATTCACTATGTACATAAGGTCCTTCTTGATCTACAGGAATCTCGATAAGGGGTAAGTCAATTTCCCTCTCTAGGCTAGTTCATGCGTAACGCTGATACTCAGGATATTCATACTGTGCGGTCTGATACATTTGTCGTGTTGTTGTCTGTGTGGCAGCAGCAGGCAACGGTGGTGCAGCTGGCACAAACTGTATTGGCTGTTGTGCGGCTGGCATGGCCTGGGCATGCTGCATAGCTCCTTGTTCATTCTGATCTTGTCTGAGTGGCCGTGATCTTTCTTGTGTTTTACCTATGGCGATATTATGTTTTAAAACTGGACAATCGTGTACGTAATGACCTGGCTTTTTACAATAATTGCATGTCCCTTTTACAGGTCCTGCTGAATCGGAATGTGTCATACCCTTTTTATGTCCTTCCGCTGGAACTGTCTGGGAAACTAGCATTTTCATTTTCGTGTCTTTCATGCGTCTGTGTTCATGTTCTTGTTCCTCTCTAATTCTATTGTGATGGTACTGTAGCATTTGTAACATTTGTGATGGAGTGTTACCTTGCCAGGTACTCTCGAATTTTAATACTCTATTCTTTACTGGGGGCAGGGCATTTTCTACTAATTTTGTTACAAACAGATGCGGGTATGATTCGCTACTGGCTTTTATGCCACTATTTATACCAAAACATTTTTCAAATCGGGCATAGTAATCACTAGTGTCTTCATCTTGCTTCTGCTTACAGGCTGAAATCGTTCCCCAATCTTCCTTTTTCGTAGTTAATAAACGTGGCAGTACCTGTACTAGTAAACCTGGTAATGCTTTAGTTTTATCCCCAAGTCCTGCTCCTGCAGTTCGGGCTTTTTCTTCCGCTTCTAACACTGACCATTCTATCTTTTGGTCTCCTACCTCCCACTCCTTTTCCTTGAGTTTTTCATAAATGCCAGCAGGCATCAATACCTTTAATATTGTCATAATGTCGGGATAGGTATACTCTCCCATGAGTAACATGTCTTTAATTTCTCGGTGAAAACCCGCTGGATCTTTGTCATGACTGGGTACCACTTTCTTCATTTGTAACAATTCTATTTTTGATATGGGCGTATATACAAAGACGCGCTTAAACTCGTTGTCCTCGCCTTTTATTGGGTGCACTTCTCGTAACGGATTCTGTCTATCCATGTGATACGTGGTTCTTTCCTTGACGGGCACTGAGACCTGCTCTGAGCATACAAAAAGAATATACTGCTTTCTTGATTCTAGAATTTCTTTAATTAATTTAGTACCTGGACCTCTCCATTTATTCATAAGCAATTCAGTCAGTATGTCAGGTAAGGGACCAGGGTCCGAATGCTGACTCCGATATAGTATAATGAGTTGTTGAATCATATAAATCCCAGCTAACCTCTGTTCATCTGGGGTGAGATTCAAAAATGTGCGTACTACTGTATCATCACTATATTTTCCGGGACTGTCCACCCAATGGACAGCTGCCCTGGCTAAATCTTGTTCGTCCATAGAATCGAGAAAATGATAACCCCTTCGTTCTCGGAGTAGTTTGTCGGCGGTTTGGAACGAATGCTCGTTAGACCTTATATTAATTATAGGTATTTGAAAATTCCTGTTATTATCTGGACATATCGGATGTATTGAGTCAGTATGACATCTAGTCTGATTCCTATTACAAGATCTTCCTCTACCTACATAGGCTACGGTGTCCGACTGTCCTGCGGGCAGTCCTGACCCTTCTTCCTCGCTTTGTTCGAACTCGTCTGCCTCTAATCTCTCTTCGTGTAGGCGTTCTATTTCTTTACGGATCTTTCGGCACATGGCTATTATACAATTTTGCTTGTCATGTCTCCCTTCTGATATATTCTGACTCCATCTGGTAAGAATTTGCATTGCTTCCGGGTCTACCCCCGGTCGGTCTACATTTCTGATCACACAGTTTATGAGGAAACGTAACAGTTCCCCCTGTATCTCTACTTTCTGGTATTCCATAGCTCTGTTAATACATTCTGGATCTCGCCCTGTTTGGACAAAATGATATATTTCGTCTAGATGCGCAGTCATTCCTGGTAACTTCGCTAAATACACTGCGGCTCGTCTGATACGCAATGATGCCAGGATCATTTCGTCCTCTATACCGGGCACCGGGTCATATCTACAATCTACGAGAAGTTCTTTAAGTGCACGGGCACTTACGAATTTCGGTGTACGTGAATGCGCTGACTCTTGAAAAGTAAGTTTATTTATTCTAGGTGGCGTAGAAAAGATATTGGTAGCACCTCCCGTGGCCCCATCTGGGGCGTCGGGTGTGAAAGGATTCGTTGAACGTGACACAGCAACTATAGGTGTGGACACAGCTATAGAAGTAGCTGTAGGAACAGATACAGAAACAGATGTGCTTGCCGGAACTTGTGACTCGATTTGTTGCTGTAGGGATACGGGTGCTGGATCTTGGCGTAGGACCTCCCTGATATGCGGTCTATGGGGGGCGGGATTAGCATACTCGGGAGCTGCGTCATCTAAATATGAGGAAAGAAAAACATCTTCTGCGGTTCTAGGATGCCCCTTAGGATGTACCTTGATTGGGAATAATGGGGGTGGCAAGTCTTTCGGTATCTCTGGAGTAGCCTTAGGTAATCCTTCGGCCAGAAGGGGATACATACCATTCATAAGGGCATTTCTTTGTCTGTCTACTTGTTCTGATTTCACTCGGATACCGTCCTCAATTAATAGATTTTCTCGAACTTTGTTTGAACTCTCTTTACTCTTCTCTTCCTGTCTACGTGCTTTTTCTGTACGTCTATGAGATTCTTTACGCCATAACTCAACGGCGTCCTTCTGTGACTGTCTGACTTTCCTTTTCCATATTTCTTCCTCGACTTTCATGATGCACTCTGCATCCCAGGTCCCCGCTGCGGGCCACCTCTGACTTTCTGGTAATCTCTTGGTGTAGTCTACCCATAGATCAAGAAATAATATAGCGTCTAAGCCATGTTTGTGATACATGAAGTGCCCTGGAGTATCCCTAGGAGGAATAGGGACGGCTTCTTCGAGTACCCCTTTTCTAGTAGTGATCTGTCTTAATTTCGAAAAGAGCGGCATATTGACAACTGATCTGACACTTAATCTTGAACACACTTAATACGAAAGCACAATAATGAACAACCATTCATACCACAATATGCAGGACGTTTAACACATTAAACATTAAACATTAAACATTTTTTAACCTTTAAAATAAACAACAATGATGATCGTCTGCATAACTAATCACCAAGCATAATTCTTGACAATAACTAGATACTTCGGAATACTTGATATACTGCTAAACAGTACAGATACACTGCTAAAACAGTGCAGACCGGATTTGTGTACCCAAACCCGTCTTGACCGGCACAACCTATGTGCACGTCAGAAATGCCTCCCCAGTAATGGTACTCACCGGGTAGCTTCGGAAACGGAAGGCCTCGGTAACTTGAACTTGAACCGGACTGGACTCGACTCGACTCGTCGGACACTGGGCTTGACTTCGAACTGGTGGGTCTCTGTATACCTCGGATCTTGCTCTCTCAGCTAGGCTCTGGTCGGGATACTTCGCACTTCTCACCGCCTCGTCTGGGTGTTGATCGCAGTCTCAGTCGCCCCCGCTTGACCGGAGGGAGATACAGGAAATCCTGCTGGTACGCGTTATTGTCCGTCCAGCTGTGGCAGGAGACCGGGCCTGCAACTCACCGCCGGCGCGTGAGATGAGAAAGTGTCCCTGTTCGGGCGCCATCATGTGGTAAATAAAATTCCTTTACCGGGACTGAATTTGATACAGAAACATTATAAAATAGCTCAGTAAAATGAGAGGCAGAATCCGTGATATTAGAGTTTCGGAATGGGCTTTATTCCAGTGATCGATTATAACCGGTTGCTCCAAGTTCCATCACCACGGGGGTTCAGGAAGTGAAGTACATACTTTATTGACAAGAAGTAACTTTTATAGTACATACATTACAATGAAGCGAATGCAGTAGGCGTAACAATTGATAAGGAAAATGACGATTTGTCTGCGTAACCAGAAAATGGGTGTAATAAGGAGTAAAAAGGAACATAATTGGTTATGATGTCATATATAGGTGGATCTATAAGATAATACTTGGCCTAGATGCGCGCGCAGCAGCATGACGTGTAATTGACGTGTAACTAGGGGGTGAAGGGGACTTGACATTTAGCTCTACATGTGGAGACAAAAAGTCTGGGGGGTCAAGTCAACCTAATCCCAAATCATATCTAACATCCTATGTTTAAAGAACTATGTTATCCAAGAAAGAAGGACTCTCGGACAGAATCTATTCTATACTGACTGTGCGTGCGTGTACAAGCGTCTAAGTGTCTACACTGAAAGCGAGGGGGTAGGAATATTCCATGGTAACAGGGCTATGAATTACTTGCATGAGGACAGAGAAGTCGAGCCTTTGCTCGGTAGCTGGAAGAATGTTTACTTAAACTACTAGACAGGAATGCATCGGCTGAGGGGGAAGCAGATAATTCGAAGGTGAAATACAGTTCTTGGCAGAGAATAGGCTGATGTCAGGCTTCGTGAGCCGCGCAGAGAATGAGACAAAGTTCATGGTCACAGATGCAGGCTCAGACTGGAGCTTTCAGAGGCAGAAAGCAAGAAGAGTTTTGATGACAGAATCAGGGCCTACTTGCCTGGACTGTAAAATGGCATAAGTGAACCATATAAAGCCGGTGGCCTTTCATACTTAGGAATGGAATATCCGGCCTGTTCATGGCGGATCCGACAGAGGACATGTTGACGTTGGACGCACATGTATTTGCGTCTTCATAACTGGAACTGGAGGGAACATACATGTACTTGTGATATGCACATAGAACCGTTGGGGTCCAAGATAGGGGACATAACTGACCAGAAAAATCCATATTTCCACACAACCATACATGCCAACAGACCCGATTCAGCCAGGAAACGTCCAATGTTTTTAAGCTCAAATGGGCTTTATTTGATCTGTCTCCTGTCTACAATCTCCTCTTTTTCAATGTAACTCAAAGGGGAAAATCAATACCCCAGTTTTTTTTCAAAATCTCCCTCTTACCAAGTTCAAAATGTTCGCAAGTATGGTACATTGGATCATGGAAGGAAATGGGGTAGGGACATGGACTTGGATAACAGAGGACTGGAGGGACATGGAGAGGTGCACCAAACTGACCCTGCAGGGCAGGCATCAGGGTTTGCAGCAGCACAATACACCACACAGGGCATGCGGGACGGGAGTGCAGCACAACAATCCATAGAAAGCAAGAGGGAGGGGACAGGACCATGCACATGGACAACAGAGAACAGAGGGGCAAGAGGCAATGGTAGCTAGCTGATTATAATGAACAGACAGGAGAGAAAGCTGCAGCATAACAGACCATAAAGGGCAGGAGGGACGGATCAGGGGCATTACAATGGAACAGACAAGCCAGGAGGGAGGGAGTAGGGGTCTGCACATGTAAACAGAGGGCTGGGGGCAAGGGGGCAGGGCAGGAGCAGCAAGATAGCCATGGAGGTCAGGCAGGATGGGCACTAGAAGCAAGACACACCATGAAGAGCAACACTGAGACTGTGATGGCATACACACAGACCATGGAGGGAAGGTGGGAGGGGGTCAGGGGCAGCTAACTGACCACACAGGGAAGGTGGGAGGGGCCATGGCAGCACAGAAGACCATGCATGGCAAGTGGGAGGGTTAGTGGCAGCACAATGGCTGAAGTACTGGGTTTTTAGAGCCCAGCGGTGCAGGGGAACACACCCTAAGACTTCGGGTTCTTCCTGTTTCAGACCTACAGAAACACAGAGTCTTCTGAGTGAAGTCAAAGATCAGTTTATTGGCTGCAGACCAATTACAGGTATCCGAGAAGTACAACACAATGTATGTTCTCAGGAGACTGCTTAAACTTACAGAAACGGCCTTCTCCTTATATACAAAATATCATGCTTCAGGCACACATTCCTTGTTTTACGATATGGTCATTCATATGTATTCATTACAAACGAAAAGGCAGAGTCATGATGACCATCCCACATTCCAGTTCAGCCAGCCCAAAATTATTTACCCAGCGAGGCTCAGATCCCACATCAGATATCAACAGACCCCAATAAACACGGGCACCTCCTGTTTGTAAAACAAGCCATAAAGCAGGAAGAGTCAGGTGTGAAAGAGATTAGCCGGAGGCTTGTGTGGGATGAAAAGGCTTTATGGTGTGTCAAACCCTGATGCTAATCACAGGTGGCCGTAGGACGGGGAGCTCGTGGGACCGGACTGACCTGGGGCGGTGAAGCCAAGTCGCACAGGTCACAGAGAAGTCAAAGGAAGCGCATGTGTTCGTAAGGCCTGTACTCGTCCTTAATGTGTAGCCTATGTGAGGGCAACCATAAGATGGCCACCGCTCCAAGATGGAACCCATGAAGTCAATGTGTAATATCGTATACAAAGTGCATTTATCGATGAAACGTTATGCAAAGTACTTGTACATACCGCATTGGCCATTCGCGGTTCGCTAATACCGGAATAGACAGGGGTAGGGCCCTGCCTCCAACACGGTCCCAAATTTTAAAGTACCACAGACCCTCCTTTTGCACTTACATAGGCAATACCTATACTCATATCAATCCGAGTCCAGGTCTATATTCATGAAGTCATGGAGATGTTGCTGTAGCATCATCCTATTACTTAGCTCGTCCCTCGATACAGGTTTCCTTACACATAATGTAGCACAGAGGCCACATATCGCAGGAGCACACAGTATACACAGACAGAACAGGAAAAGAATGGCTAAGATCACTCCAATGACCATCAGAATCTTCCAACCCCAGGCAGATATCAGTTCCCAGAACCACCCCATCAGTGACCAATCTCCTTTATCCACGTGTATGGATTCAGATATTTTATGCAGTTTGGAGATGGCTTGATAAACTGTTGGAGCGTTATCTGGTATGAAAATGCAACAGCTAGATTGGATAACCTTACATACCCCACCGCGGTCTGCAAGTATGACGTCTAGAACCATACGGTTCTGCAAAGTCATGAGGCGATCCGCTTGGAGCTCAGCTGTCAAATTACCAAGGGCACCAGCCGTAACATTAACAGTGGATTCAACCACACGAGTCAGTTGTCTCAGGTTCCTACTATTGACCATAGGTCCCCAAAATGGCAGGAAACCCAGAAAGAAGTCTCCCGCTTCCTGACCGGCAGTATCCTCCTTACTAACCACGCCTCTCACAACTCTGGTCTTGTGATAATCAGAGGCAGCAGTAAATGTTGGCGGTAGCAAGTTTGCAATATAACATGTGCCCGAGAAATCAGGGGGCAACCATGTATATGCTCGGTCATTGCAGACAAAATATGTACCCTTGGCAGCCAAAAACGCAGGGGAAAACTGTGATGGAAAAGTGTACGTTTCAGTACAGTCACTTTTCTCCAGTTGAGCTCTTGGATTCTGACCATTACCTTGTAAAACAGAACCGACCTATGTGGGGTACGACCCAAATTGGAGATGAGATTTTTCGCTGCCTTTCACCCAGACTAATACTATACCCCGTCGCGTTCCACCCTACATAAGCTCGCAATTCATCCTTGGGAATAGATGAGTATGCGTCGATATCTCTGCTCATATCGGCAACTCCTTTCATTAAAGCTTTATTATTGGTGCTAGGTCTGATGGAACGCGGTTGTCGCGGGGAGTAGGCATCTAATGCAAAGAGAAACATGGTCTGGAATGCCCATGACGATCCATTATAGCTAAACGGCAGCACTAGATAAGGAATACCCTTGTTAATGGTGTGTGGCATTAAACCACACACCCAGCAATTGGTTGTATTCATGACTAGTTGGTTCTGGTGCAGGAGCTGAATAAATGAGTTGTTTACGAACTCAGACCGTCTAGCTTGTTCGTGTTCAGGCAGAGGGTGGAAGGAGTGCAAGGAGACAGTAGGAGGAGGTATAGGCTGTTCAGTGGGTGCAAATGGCACTTGAGAGGAGAAGAATACAAATCCTACAGTAAACACCATCATACTACATAGTATAAACAGACATAATAATACAAAACGTTTACTTTTCATTATTTTACATATTTTAGTCTTAAAGTTCATTTCCTCAGCGGGTCTCTCCATCTTGAAAAACTCCATCCTCTAATCGTGCTGCTCGCGGCGGGTGAGTATCTTCTGCTAAGGAGTACGCCTGTCAGTCCAGGGAACGCCCTAGACCAACCAGAACCGTTGACCTAACGTCTTCGGCCTGCACCCCAAAGTCTTGGCACCGCGACCCTATGGCTGAACCCGGATGGTGGTTCGAAAAACAAAAATCAAGAAAGTCCTTCAGATGGGAGAGCTATAATATCAAAAAATAGTAAGGGAAGGGAATTTTTATTTGTCCATAGGTCTTGGTCTCATGTTGTAGCGGTTTCTGCCAGGTACTGACTGGTCTTGAAACAAGAGTTCAGGCTCTGTGGTGTCTATTCGAGTTGACGGTGGCACAGCTTCTTGCAAAATATCGTCACTCGCTTGTTCTGAAGTTGTGCCTCTTACGCGTGCATCACTAAATGGTACAAAACGGGGTACAGTGTCTGTTTCAGAATCAGCGATACCCTCCTGGACCCACTGGTCATATGGTAGGGGCAAAGGGATCCGTTTGCAGTGGGCGCCGTGAATCCAATTCTTTTTCCCTTTTACTCGAACCGCTGATCTTGTCGATAGAAGTACGAGGTGAGGGCCAATCCAACGGGGCTCATCGTTGTTCTTTCGCTGAAAATCTTTCACGACAACCCACGTGCCAGGGTCGATATGGTGTCCTGGAGCTTCAGAGGCCTGGGGGAGTGTATCGTGCACCTGTTGGTGTAAAACACGCAATTTAGCCGTCAATTGGTACAGATAGTCAAGCAGTACTGGATGTTCGATTTCGCTGAATTTTGTCGGTCTTGGCACACCCCATACATTGGCCGGGTGGCCAAAAACCACTTCATATGGACTAAGTCCTACTCGTGAATGCACAGTCATTCTTGTGGATAGGAGTGCTAAAGGCAGAGCGTCAGGCCATTTAAGACCGGAGCTCGCCTGGATTTTGGCCAGCTTGAGCTTCAGAGTGCCATTGTAGCACTCTACTAATCCAGCTGATTGGGGGTGATTTGCAGCGTGGAATTTTTGCTTTATCCCTAACCCCTCACACACATTCTTCATCACTCGACCTACAAATTCACTCCCATTATCACTCCACACCATTCTTGGCATTCCAAACCTAGGAAAAAATTATTTCACAAGGGCTTTGGCTGTGGATAAAGCAGTGTTGTCTTTTAGGGGATATGCTTCTATCCATTTAGAAAAAGCGCAAACAACAACCAGTACATATTTCAAGTTGTTGCACCTTTCCATGTGGATAAAATCTAACTGCAAAACCTCAAATGGATATGATGGAGGCGCAAAATGACCAGCTGGAGTTGGGGTTCCCCTACCAGGGTTGTATTTCAAACATACCATACAATTCTTGACCACATTCTCTGCATACTTGGGAATTCCAACGTTCTGCCATACTGGAGCCAACAACTTACAGATTCCTTTCACACTGATATGTGCCATTCCATGTGCCATAGTAACCACTGGAAGCACATATGCATCAGGTAGCAACCATCGCCGGTGTTCTGACAAATCAACCCAACAACCATTCTCATCCAATTTACCCGTACTTTCTCTCCACTTGCTCAACTCTTTCTCTGTGGCTTCAGCTTGAAGGGACTTCACACTCTCTATCGTGTCTTCACACATTCCAACATCACCAACCCATCTTGCAGGGCCTGCAACATACATTTGAGTCTTCACATCTTTTGCTGTTTCTTTCGCGATTTCGTCAGCAAATGCATTACCACGACCAACATCATCAGTGACTTTCTTGTGCGCACTGCATTTCATAATCGCAACTCGTAACGGTAGGGTCAGTGACTCAAGGAGATCATTCACCAACTTGCCATTCTGAATTTTAGCTCCATGCGAAGTCAGGAACCCACGTTCTTTCCACAATCGCCTAAAACTATGAGCCACACCAAAGGCGTACTGGCTGTCAGTATATATGTTCACTTTCATTCCTTCAGACAATACGCATGCTCTTGTAAGGGCAATTAATTCTGCTGCTTGAGCCGAATTATGTGGCACACGTGCAGTTTCAACGATCGTGTGCAAAGTCGTGATAGCATATGCAGCAGTCATGTCACCATTCGGAAGCTTGAAGCACGAACCATCCACCCATAAGGTACTATCACACTCAGTCAGGGGAGTATCTTTAAGATCCACTCTCCCTTTTGTCTCTTCTTCTGTTCTGAACAGACAATCATGCTGCTCAATCTCATCTATGTCTGCTGGAATCGGCAATAATGTAGCTGGGTTCAACGTGTTGCATCTCTTTATGTGTATATGGTTTGCCAATAGTGTCAATTCATATCCTGACAATTGAGCACTAGTTAAGTGCTGTGTCTTGGTCCTGTTTAACAATGTGTCCACAGCATGTGGAACCATAACAATCAATGTGTTATCCATTACCAGTCCAGCAGACTGTCGAATAGACATAGCTGCTGCGGCTGTAGCTCTCAAACAACTTGGCAATGCCCTCGCTACCGGGTCCAAGGTTGACGAAAAATATGCGCATGGACGCGGTCTGTCGCCAAAAGGCTGTGTTAACACTGAGAATGCGCAACCATCTTTTTCGTGAACATACAGTGTAAAAGGCTTGCTGTAGTCAGGGGTACCCAACACAGGAGCTGAACATAATGCATTACGCAATTCCAAAAAACTTTTCTGACACTCTTCAGACCATGGGACAGGATTCGGTGTATTTTTACATGTTAATGCTAGCAAAGGTTTTGCCAGCAAAGAAACATTTGGTATCCAGTGCCTACAGTATGAAGTAATGCCCAAGAAAGCACGCACTTCTCTCTGTGTTCTTGGCACACTCAATTGTGCAATGGCTTGAATTCTTTCTGGGGTCAGTTTCCTTCCCTCCTTCGATAAGAGATGACCTAAGTAGGTCACTTCTTGTCGACAATATTGCAGTTTTGAGAGAGACACTTTGTGATGAAAGGCAGACAAATGACGCAACAATGACAATGTAGCTTCTTTGCAAATCTTTTCAGTATCCGCAGCGATTAGTAAATCGTCAACATACTGAATAAGGATAGCGCCACTAGGTAAAACAAGTGCATCAAGCTGCGTTTTTAAAGCTTGACTATATATAGATGGACTTTCACAGTAGCCCTGTGGAGCTCGTTTAAAGCGGAAGCTTCGACCTCCTAAACTGAAGCCAAAAATGTCCCTGCTCTCCTCTGCAATTGGGATGCTAAAGAAAGCATTCTTTAAATCGATTACTGAGAACCATGCAGCGGAGGCTGGGATCATAGTTACCAAGGCAGTTATATCAGGGACAACTGGAAACTGGCACAACAATCTTATTAACCTCTCTAAGATCAATCACAAATCTGTAAACAGGTGGCTGTGAAGGGTCCGTACGTTTTAAAACAGGTAAAACAGGACTATTGCAAACGTTGCCTCTTGTCTCTTCAATTACACCCTTTTTAATCAAATCGCTGACAATTGCTAACAACGCTTTCTGACCTTCATTGGAGATCTTGTACTGGGGAATGCGTGGCAATCTGACATTGGCTTTTAAAGTGACCACGTATGGCGGTATTTCCAAGAGACCCACATCATTGGGACCAGTAGCCCAAAGGACATCCGGAAGGGATGACAATTCAGGCGGCAATGCATTCTTTGACAAATATATTGGAGAAATCACTTCCTTACCCAATGTAAGTTGTACTCCTGAGGGAGAACAATATAGCGTCACATGCAATCTTTTTAACAAATCCAATCCTAGCAGATTTTCACCACAACCTGTCGTTAGGATGAGGGGTGCTTTTAACTCAAAAGGTCCAACAGAAAGTGGCATAGGACTAGAAATCGGGTTCCTAACTGGGGCGCCAGAAAAACCTACTGAAACATTCATTTCGCCAGACAAAGGCACGCCAGGGAGTTTTGAATGCATAATTGAACTCTTTGCAGCACCAGTGTCCAGCAGAAAGGGCTCTGTTACACCCGCTGTAGTCACCTTAACATACGGTCCACTCTGATCCACTGGCACTGAAACAACTCCCTCTCTCTGTCTATGGCTGTCCTAGTAATCATTACCTTCCATATTGTCGTCTTCTGTATAATAATCATTATTATAGTACTGAGCTGTATTACCAGTTGCATTGGCTTGCTGATCAAAGCTATTTATCGTATTTTGAGGCAGAAGAGGACGCGCGTTCTGGGGAACATTTCCATGCCCTCTACCTCTAGGAGCTTGCTGACCACCTCTACCTCTTGCGCCATACGCATTACTGGTACGCTGCATTAATTTAGGACAACTATACTTAAAATGACCTTCCTCTCTGCAATATGAACATTGATTGGGACCTATAGGAATACGTGGTTGATAATACCCATTCATTTGCTGGTTATTCTGAAACTGTTGGGGTTGCTGATAGATACCTTGGGTTTGCCTATAATTATTCTGTCCTCCACGTGTTGGATAAGCCTGCTGTAAAAGGACCTTCGTTTTCAATTCTTTTGTTTTCTTGTCTGTTCTATCCTTCTCGTCTTTATCTCTATGTTCGTAATACTGTGCAGTAGCCAGTATTTGCGCTGAAGAGGAAACAGCCCAAGAACTCTCTGAATCTTTTCATTTCTTACACAACTCGGGAAGTAGATTCTGCACAAATTTATTAACAAATAACCGTTGGCCACCTTCAGTACTCATGTCTTGACCACTGTGGTCGATAAACGTTTCTTCAAACCTTGTAAAGAAATCGGACACTGTTTCATCTTTCTTCTGCTTGCATGCAGATAGTTTATCCCAATTCACGCGCATCGCGGGCATTAAAGTTTTCATGTATGTAATAATTCTACCAGGGAGTTCTGCTACCAAAGGGTCAGGCTTGGCACCACCATCTTGTCTAGTGTCTGCAGCAATGATATTAGCCCATGTGCCCCCTAGTTCTGCAGCATGATCCGTATTACGAATGGATCCCCATAAAGGCTGTGGAACCACATTCCCGAACAACATATCTATGTCAGCTAGATTCATGACACACGAGTCTGCAGTTTGTGATAACTCCTTATAATATCCTGCAGGGTTTTTACGGGGGTCAGGCAATGTCTGTTTAAGTGCTAACACCTCAGAACGCTTCCATGGGACATGTACCCAAACACGCTGAAAATGAGCTGGAACAGCTGGATTAGCATTTGGATCAGCAGGTCTCCAAACTGGAGGAACCTCACGCATCGGATATTGGCGCGCTTTTACCTTTTTCCCCACAGGGAATTCCTGTTCGAACAATGATTGCTGACAATCGCCATTTCTGAAGGACAGTAAAGTCGCAACTGCTTTATCTACATCGGGACCCACAATTGTACCTGTTTCAAAATCAAATCGCACTCGACACAATTCCTGCGGGATTGTGTTTGAACCATGATCCTCCAATTCCTCACAGAGGAATTCACACATTTTGTCAAACACATACCTCTGTTTTGGGGCATCCCATTGGTGAAAAACGTTAACAACTGATTCCACCTCATAGAGTGAAGGGAAAACAATCCACCTACGCGCCATATGATCTAATACCTCTTTCTCTTCAGGATTAGGCAGCTGACTGCGCTCACTAGATGACCCAAAGAGAGGCGACATTAAACTAGTAACTACATTAGCTAGTTGTTGTCGTGCTGAAGGAGAAGTTGAGGCGAAAACGGGGGGAAAGACAGAGGGAAGAAAAGCGGATGCAGATACAGGTACCTGGGTAGTGTAAGGAAAAGCGCCAGGGGAGGCAACTGATGTACTAGGCAAAGTCACAGGAAGCGCGGGGGCAACAGGTAACAAAACTGGTGGCCCTTGAGAGGGCTGCACTGTAGGGATAGGAGCCAGCTGAGGAGGAGCTGGCGGCTGTGGGAAGGCTTGCGGCACATTAACTGGAGGCTGCACATTCACGAGCTGTGGAGGCGCTGTGGCATTTTGCGCATACGGGGGTGGCGAACTTAGCAAATGGGACATTAGGGAATCTTCTTCTTTCTCTTTTGTCTCATCTTGTACAAGGGGTGACAAAACTGGGTAACATTTATCGATCCCTAGGTTGCGCTGTCTATGTAACTGCTCATTCATTTGCTCCTCCTCATTATCTTTAAATTGCACAGCTGCTTGCATCATTGACATACCTTTTTCTCTCTTATTCCTTTTTGCTAGCTTAATTTCCTTCTGTTTGGCTTCCTTTCGCCATAGGCGGAAAGAATCAAACATCGCTTTCTTTTTAAACAATTTAACTTCCAAATTATCTAAGATATCTGTATCGAAACTACCATTTTGGGGCCATTTTAAAACACCGTCCTTTCTGGTGTATCGGATCCATACTTCACTATATGCAATGGGGCCCACGCCATGTTTTACATAAAGCTCATAAGTTGCAGTTCCAATTGGAGGAACCGGACATGAATCCTCTAATTGGGAATCCCTTCTACAACCCAAACAAAACAATCCGCCAAATACACTAGAACCAGGCATCTTCGCTCACTAGTCTAGTTTCAAACTTCAAAGGAGTATCGAATACGATAGTCACGTGAATACACGATTCCTCTGGCTTTGGCACTTGCAAGTTCCAAATCAAAGCGATCCCGAAGGATACCAAATTCCCGAAGGATACCAAACAAACTGGGAGACGCTCCACTTATACTTAACTGAATATCGATGATCGATGGCGTCACCAGAAGACTCTCTCGATTGTTTCGCTCTACCAAATCGTCAAGGGTCCAAAACAGGGCGATTAATCAGGGCAGCAGTCCTTCGTAGCCGTCGGGACGCGGAGAACCTCGCAGAAAAGACTTTCGGACCACGTCGACATGCAGGGGTCGATGAAGTGGCGGCCTTCCTCCGGAATTTCCACACGAAGCTCCTCACGAACCTCTGGCTTGGACCGGTACCGCTGAAATCGCCCAACGTTGGGCGCCAACTGAAGTACTGGGTTTTTAAAGCCCAGCGGTGCAGGGGAACACACCCTAAGACTTCGGGTTCTTCCTGTTTCAGACCTACAGAAACACAGAGTCTTCTGAGTGAAGTCAAAGATCAGTTTATTGGCTGCAGACCAATTACAGGTATCCGAGAAGTACAACACAATGTATGTTCTCAGGAGACTGCTTAAACTTACAGAAACAGGCCTTCTCCTTATATACAAAATATCATGCTTCAGGTACACATTCCTTGTTTTACGATATGGTCATTCATATGTATTCATTACAAACGAAAAGGCAGAGTCATGGTGACCATCCCACATTCCAGTTCAGCCAGCCCACAATTATTTACCCAGCGAGGCTCAGATCCCACATCAGATATCAACAGACCCCAATAAACACGGGCACCTCCTGTTTGTAAAACAAGCCATAAAGCAGGAAGAGTCAGGTGTGAAAGAGATTAGCCGGAGGCTTGTGTGGGATGAAAAGGCTTTATGGTGTGTCAAACCCTGATGCTAATCACAGGTGGCCGTAGGACGGGGAGCTCGTGGGACCGGACTGACCTGGGGCGGTGGAGCCAAGTCGCACAGGTCACAGAGAAGTCAAAGGAAGGCGCATGTGTTCGTAAGGCCTGTACTCGTCCTTAATGTGTAGCCTATGTGAGGGCAACAATAAGATGGCCACCGCTCCAAGATGGAACCCACGAAGTCAATGTGTAATATCGTATACACAGTGCATTTATCGATGAAACATTATGTAAAGTACTTGTACATACCGCATTGGCCATTCGCGGTTCGCTAATACCGGAATAGACAGGGGTAGGGCCCTGCCTCCTACGCGGTCCCAAATTTTAAAGAACCACATGGCTATGATGGGCAAGAAGGAGGGTGCAGGGGCATGCACAAAGGACGATGGAGTATAGAAGGGAGGGTCAGGACCTGTGCACAGACAAGAAAGTTCAGGGGAAGGGGCCTCACAACAGACCGCACGGGGCAGGCAGGAGGAGCAGTTGCAGCACAACCGAACAGGGAGGGCAGAAGGGTGTGGCAGTACAATGGACCATGTAGGACAGGAGGAAGAGGATAGGGGCATAGCATGTGGACAGGCAGGGTGGAGGTTGCAGGGACAGGTTACAGTCATCTGACAATGCTAGGCAGGTAGGAGGGGAGTGGCAGCTCAACAGAACACTCAGAGTAGATAGGAGTGGCAGGTCCATGGAACTTGGTGGGCAAAAAGGATGGAGCAGGGGCATGCACAAAGATATCGGAGGGCAGGGGGAAGGAGAATAGGGGCAGCAAGCTAAGCACAGAGTTTAAGCAGGAGGTCAATGATGGGGCATAGAATTGGGCAATGGAGGGCAGGAGGAGTGGACTGGTACATCATACTAAATTGAGGGCAGTGGCAGCACATCAGACCATGCATGGCAGGAGGGAGGAGGCTAGTCCATGGATTCACACAACAGAGGATAGGGAGGAGGGGGATGGGGCAGCAAGCTAACTGTTCAGAGAAGGCGGGTATTAGGAACTTTATTGTCTTTAAAACGTGTGTCTGTGCGAACTACTTAAAATATGAACAAGTATGCAGCATAATCTCACTTTTATTCAGGAAGAAGAGGACGTTTGTGACTGTGACTCCGGGCTCACTTGGCAGAAACATCCCCTGACCCTCCACCCCCTATCGCAAAATGTAATACCCGTGAAAAGGGTAGGTGAACACAGTATTATATAGAACATAGTCCTGAGAGCACGATTGAAAATGAAAACTAGATATAGTGTATGGTATAAACTATGCACCAAAAAGTGTGATATAAGATGAACCGGCGTGAAATATAATATGCAATACATTGTGCGCAATTACAGATTCATTGGAGAGCGTGAGATAGCACAGGCACTAGCGCGTGCTATGCGATATGCGCCTTGGAGTGTAATATGCACAGGGCAGTGTTGTGTAACCTAACTAGTCTCTAAAGTTGTAATATAAAATATGTGCTGGGGAGTGTAACGTTGCATATGCACTGTGACAAAGATATGGATCCCAGATTGTAATATGTATGGCATAGCACTGTGCATTATAACATAGGCATCGAGGAAGGCACGTTAGATGGGGCAATATAACCCGTGCAAAGACAAGTGTGGCATGACATATTCACGGGTGGTGTTACAGTGCACATGGGCTAGAGAGTGTCATAGCATATGCACTAGCTAGTGGAATACAACACAGAGGTGTGTGGCACTCAGCAGGCAATGGTGGGTGTAACACAGCATTGGGCTCTGTCAGGAGCGCGCTGTGACTCTCAAGTGATGTTCGTCCCCTTTCCAGAGAGTAAAATAAAAAGTATTACACATCCGGCAGTGGATGTGTGTTTTATTAACCGTGAGGGGGGTTTCTTGCATAGTTTTGGTCGAATTTTTGTCGTATCCCCTCTGAATGGCTTGGTGTGCATGTGTATTAAATGTGCCCGTCAATAGCTACCCATGTTTGTATAAATAAACGACAAGGGTGTCTACCGGGATTAGGCACGGTAGGGCATCAGACATGTCAGAGCTTCACTAGTGGTGTAAATACATTCCACATGGATTCATTGTATGCATAGTCGCCTTTTAATGAATATCACGCAAATCGTCATGGTGATAGGTACGTACGGTTTGTCCAGCATGTCCTAGGTGTGTCTATAAATATATATTTTTTTAAAATAATAAAAAACAGTGGCCGGCCCTGGGGATTGGGGTAAAAAAATAATAATTAGGAGACAGGCCCTGGGGGATGGGGTCATCAGGTCCAATAAATTAGAATAAGAAGGGGAACCACACAGCCCCCCTTCTTAAAAAATTAAAATAAATAAAAGACTGGCATCGTGCCGGAGGCCACGCCCCCTCCTTGCAGCACTCTGCAAACGCAAATTGTAAGTTGGGGAATTAATTCCTCTTCAATACTGAGGGTCCCTGAGGGCCAACTAGCCCAACAGGCATCTCCAGTATGCGCCAGGGAGCTGCGCTGCAGACAGGTGTTCTGAGACCAAGCCCCTTTTTACACCTCTCTGCAACGCAGCTCTGTGGCGCTTACTGGAGGTACCTAGTGGTCTAGTTTGACACTAGGGACCCTTAGGATTCAAGCGGACTTAATCTCTCAACTTAGAACAGCCACAGGGCGCGTTTACACAGTGGTGAAGGGAGGGGACGGGGCCTGAGGTGACGTGTGCAAACACACACTATGGCACGTTTTAAATTGGGGATATAATTTCCCTTCAATACTGAGGGCCCCTCGGGGCTAACTAGCCCACCAAGTGCTTCCAGTAAGCGCCACTGAGCTGCATTGCAGAGAGGTGGTCCAGGCCGTGCCACCTTTTACACCTCTCTGTAATGCAGCTCTGTGGCACTTACTGGAGGTACCTAGTGGGCTAGTTGGACCCTAGGGACCCTCAGGATTCAAATGAACTTAATCTCCCAACTAAAAACGGACACAGGGCGTGTTTACACAGTGGTGAAGGGAGGGGACGGGGCCTGAGTTAACGTGTGCAAAAACGCCCTGTGGCCTGTTTTAAGAGGTAGTTTTAATCCCCCTGCCCTATTATATACTAGGGGCTTACAGAGGAGGTCATGCTAATCACAGGGGGACCCCAACGCATAATGTTCCCTAGTGTATGTAGGTGTTTTCACTGTATTCTATGTGTCTTTTAACAGAGCACTGGCTCTAGGACTGGTTAGTCAGACTCAGTTACCACCAGTATCCGTCTGAAAAAGTTGAGGGTACAGGATGATTTTGCAACAAGGCTTCTTTCTGCTCTTCTTTTTGTTCTTTCTGCACGTTATCCTTCTTCCTGCACTTTTCTTCGTCTTTGAGGACTTCTGTTGCTTCTTTCTGCACTTCTTTTTTTTCTTTCTGTGCATTTTTTCTTCTTTCTTCACATGTCCTATCTCTGTCATCAGTGATGTCATTTGAGATGTCATCAGTGATGTCATGAGTGATGTCACTGACCATGTCATGAGTGATGTAATATGTGACGTCATCAGCAGTGCATTGCGGGCACGCGAGTTATAGTTAGCTGAACTAACTATAACGGGGGAATTTCAATGGTTTTGTACAAGTGAAAAGTCCAGCTAACTATAACACCCCTGAAACCTATGTTTTTTTCAGTGAATTTCTGAGGTTTTTTAAATGCTAATTCCTAACTATAACGTGCCTGAAACCTATGTTTTTTTCTGTGAATATATATATATAAGATTTGTTGGGAGGAGTTGAAGATAGGTGAATTGAAGACAGTGAGGGTTAGAGTCTTCGCAATGCATCTCAACACTAATTCACTTCAAAAGTCCCTTGTTTATGGCATCCTCAACAATGATGCAGAAAATCACAGTTTTGCAGCTTCTAGGAATCACCATTGCATGATGCATCCTCAATGCGGGACTCCCCAACACTCTGCAAACAGGATTTAAGGTACTCTTGTTTAGTGGGCCTAACTAGGTCCCTGTAGCTGGCTCATACTCCATCATGGTCAGCATGAACTTGTGAGTTTGTCCTGGTATAGTGAAACCAGGTATCTACAGTTGGTGCTTTTTGGCTCTATTTTCACCAAAATCTTTCAAATTCCATACCTCTGGTTCTACTGATTGGATGTTGTTGTTTTGGTCTTGTTTTATTTATTAACCCCTTCGCTGCTAGGCCTCCCACCCCACCCCCCCGTGCTAAGCCTTTTTTGGGTTATTTGGGGCAGTTTGCGCTTCGGCCCCTGTAACTTTTTGACCACGTAAGGTATCCACGCCAAACTTGCGTACTTTTCTTCCAACATCATGGGGATTCTAAAGGTACTAAGGGTTTGTAGATTACCCTGGAGGAGACCCAGAAATTAGCCAAAATACAGTTACATTTTAGTTTTTGGTGGAAAACTTGGAAAAAAGGGCTACAGTTGAAAGCGTCTGTTTTTTTCCCCCGCAAATGGTATCAACAAAGGGGTTGTGGTGCTGAAATCACCATGTTCCCAGCTTTCAGGGACAAGCAGACTTTTGTCAGAAAACCTATTTTTTTTACACAGTGTTGGCATTTTTTGGGGACATAGCCTATTTTTACTATTTTTTGCGCTTTCAACCTCCTTCCAGTTAATGGTAGAAATGGGTATGAAATCAATAATGGATCCTGGAAAGCTATACATTTTAGAAAAGTAGAAAAAATTCTGAATTCAGCAAGGGGTGATTTGTGTAGATCCTTCAAGGTTTGTTTATAGAAACTAACAGTTAAATATACGAAAAATTGAAAATTACTTGAAAAAAACAGCCATTTGTGTCAACGTTTTCACCTGTAACTTCTTCTAAGTATGACAGCTATTTGAATGCAATATACTGTTACATCCGCTGGACTTTTCTGGTTGTGGGGATATATAGGACTTGTAGGTTCACAAAGAACCCGATGAACCCAGAGCCAATAACTTAGCAGCATTTTGCAATGGTTTTTTATTCTGTACCGGGTATATAGCAATTATTCAGGGAAAATGTATACATGGAAAATTCGGTATGAAAGACACCTATGTATTTCTAAAATGGGAACAAAATATAGAGTTTAGAAACAGTAGATATTTGCAAATTTCCCAAATTGGGAGTACCTATACTAGCATGAGAATTATAGGTAATTTTTCAAAATGTCTTCTTTTTTCCACATTGTCTTTCATTTGGAAGGCAGAAATACATGGAAAGTCAATAGGTAATAACAGTTGCTCTACAATACTGTGTTACCCTAAGTCTCCTGATAGAAATGGTACCTCACTTGTGTGGGTAGGCCTAGTGCCCACAACAGGAAACAGCTCAAAATGCAACGTGGACACACCACATTTTTACAATGAAAATTGACACTTTATTTGCAAAGTGCCGAGCGGTGGTTTTTTAACCCTAGCTCTGCCGGGACCCTAGCAAACCTATACATTTTTTAAAACTATACAACCAGGGTAATCCGGGATGGGGTGACTTGACTGGCTCTCACCAGGTTCTGTTACCCAGAATCCCTTGCACACCTAAACAATTGTCAAAAAAATACATTTTCCTCACATTTCTGTGGTGGAAAGTTCTGGAATCTGCGTGGATCCACAAAATTCTACCCACCTCGCGTTCCCCAAAGTCTTCTGAGAAAAATGGTACCTCACTTGTGTGGGTAGACCTAGTGTCTGTGACAGTAAACGGCCCAAAACACAATGTGGACACACCACATTTTCACAATGAAAAATGACTCTTTTTATTGCAAAGTGCCTTGCTGTAGTTATTGCCCCCTTGCTCTGCCGTCACCTAGGGAAACCTTGCAAACCGATACATTTTTAAAACTATACACCCAGGGAAATCCAGGATGTTACCCGGAATCCCTTGCAAACCTAAACAATTGTCAAAAAAATAAATTTTCCCCACATTTCTTCGGTGGAAAGTTCTGAAATCTGCGTGTATACACACAATTTCACCCACCCCAAATTCCCCAAAGTCTTTTGAGAAAAATGGTACCTCACTTGTGTGGGTAGACCTAGTGCCCGCCACACGAAACGGCCCAAAACGCAACGTGGACATGCCACATTTTCACAGTGAAAGATGACCCTTTTTTTGCAAAGTGCCTAGCTGTAGTTTTTGAACCCTAGCTCTGCTGGCGCCTAGGCAAACCTAGCAACCCTATACATTTTTGAAAACTAGACACCCAGAGGAATCTAGGATGGGGTGACTTGACTGGCTGTCACCAGGTTATGTTATGCAGAATTCCTTGCAAACCTAAATAATCATCAAAAAAACACATTTTCCTCGCATTTCTGGGGGTGGAAAGTTGTGGAATCTGCGTGGATCCTCAAAATTCAACCCACCTCATGTTCCCTAAGTCTTCAAAAAAAAGTTGTACCACAGTTGTGTGGGTAGACCTAGTTCCCGCGACAGTAAACAGCCCAAAACGCAACGTGGACACACCACATTTTCACAGTGAAAAATTACACTTTTTTTGCAAATTTACTAGCTGTAGTTTTTGAACCCTATCCCTGCTGACACCTAGGGCAACCTAGCAAACCTTTACATTTTTTAAAACTAGACAACCAGGGTAATCCAGGATGGTTGACTTGACTCACCAGCTTCTGTTACCTAGAATCCCTTGCAAACCTAAAGAATTGTAAAACAAAACACATTTTCCTCACACGTTTGTGGTGGAAAGTTCTGGAATCTGCGTGAATCCACAAAATTCCACCAACCCCATGTTCCCCAAAGTGTTTCGAGAAAAATGGTACCTTACTTGCATGGGTGGGTCAAGTACCCGCGACAGGCAAGGGTGGGTTTGGTAGGTTTCCCTAGATGGCCGCCAAGCCCCGGGCCATAAACTCATAGGGCCTCTCTTGCAAAACCAGGTTGGTTTGTGATAGGTAATTTTGATGTCTCCTCAATATGTTTTGGGCCCTTCCCTGCCACGGGTACTTGGCCCACCCACACAAGTGAGGTACCATTTCAATTGGGATACTTGGAGAAATGCTGAGGGTAAGAAATGTGTTGTTTCTTTCTGCAGCGTGAAAACTTTGGCACCATATTGCAACGAAAATGTGACAGCCACATTTTGAGGTTTGCAGTACATTGTGAGTTAGATAACTTGTTGGGATCCACAAGAGAGACATCACCATGTACTCCCATGGGTGTTTAGTTTACAACAATATCTACAGTTGGTTTGTTTTTCTTAGATGAAATGTACACCCTGACAAACAAGCAAAGATTACTGCACAGCCATCTATTCCTCAAGCACACATACATACTGGTTGGATTTGGCACGAGGGCAAGTGATGGTTCAGCATATAAAATTTTATTAACAAGAGATTTCACAAAAATGGAATGCACTGTCAATAATTGAAAGGATAAAAAACGTAACCAGTGACACGCAACTTGTGAGCTGCAAAGCCACGTCAAGGCCCCATCCGCTTTACAGGCCATTCACACACCTTTTATACATGATACACAGAAAACCATTCACACCACCAGGCACAAAACTAACACATTACAACTTTCACAAAAAGGGACAAGGTACACCCTGCTTGAGGAAGATAGAAAAGACAAATATTTCTGCACAACCACCTATTTCTCAAGCACACATACATACCGGTTAGATTTGGCATGAGGGTGAGTGATGGTTCAATATATACAGTTGGATTAACCAGAAATTTCACAAACATGAAATGCACTGTTAATAATTGAAAGGATGAGAAGCTGAACCATTCGCTCACAGTTCGTGAGCTGTAAAGCCACGACAAGGCACCAACCTCTTTATAGGCCATTCATACACCTTTCATATCTATGCCACATACAAAACCATTCACACCGCCAGCCGCGGGCCCAGCATATTACAACACTCACACCAGCAGACAGCACCATTCAAGGGCCCATCACTTTCACACGCCCACATTCCTGACACAGTATCCTCACCAGCTCACGGATTGCGTGAAGTGGCGTTTAGCTAGCAATGTGTGTAGTGACCAGCAGCAAGTCACTACTCACACACTGCCAGCCAAGTGCCAGTCCACGCACACCACTAGAGAAACACTAGTCCACACACACCACCAGCCAAGCGCCAGTCCACGCACACCACCAGCCAAGCGCCAATCCACGCACACAGCCAGCCAAGCGCCAGTCCACTCACCGCCAGCCAAGCACCAGTCCATGCACACCACCAGCCAAGCTCCAGTCCATGCACCCCACCAGCCAAGCGCCAGTCCATGCACACTGCCAGCCAAGCGCCAATCCACGCACACCGCCAGCCAAGCACCAGTCCACGCACACCTCCAGCCAAGCGCAAATCCACGCACACTGCCAGGCAAGCGCCAATCCATACACACCACCAGGCAAGCGCCAGTCCACTCACCGCCAGCCAAGCGCCAGTCCATGCACACCACCAGCCAAGCGCCAACCCATGCACACAGTCATAAAACTTTTTTTTAACAAGAAAGAAACCAAAAACCTTTGCATCTAGACACAAAACTACAAAAACAACAGCAGTTACTATTGACAAACGCGAAAATGAGCAACTATATAAAACCATACAGACCAGACAGTACACTTTTAGACTCACGCTTGCTTCCAAACACTCTTTTGAGTGTGATACAATCTGAAACATGTGGGCACACACAGCCCAGGATTAGGAGGACAATCGGCACAGTGCATACGACTCTCCTTCTGCACACCTCTTCACAAGCAGACTCTACATCTCTTGCAGGGATTTTTTTGGGGGGCGTGGGAGAACTTAAATCAGGAACGTGGTGATCTTTCAATCTAGCCACATACTCCATCACTCCAACTCTAGGAGCACTTGCCTGTTCCACAACAACAAGGTTGCCATCACAGACTCCTGAAACTGAACAAATGTCATCTTTGACGCAGCAGAACACTCCTTGTACACAACAAAAGCATTGAAAGTTGCTAAATTGAAGAGATGGATGGCCAACTTCTTATACCAAATGTAAACCTTACGAACAGCAGCGTAAGGATCCAACCTCTGATCTACTCTATCGACACCACCCATGTGCTTGTTGTAGTCTACAATGCACACAGGTTTGCACACTTCAACAACCTGACCCCAAACAGTCACAGGTGAAGTACTCTCATCATGAATGGTAGTCAGCATGTACACATCCCTCCTGTCCACAAATTTCACAGCTAGCAGTTCCTCACTATGCAAGGCACTGCACTGTCCCCTCTGAAGCTTTTTGCAAATAAGCTCTTTTGGGTAACCTTTACGGTTAGAGCCGATTGTGCCACAAGCAAAAGTGTCCACTTTGAACAATTCCTCAAACAATTGCACAGCAGTGTAGAAGTTATCAAGCTACAAATGGTGGACTCTGTTAAACAGTACTCTATCAAGATCCCACACAATTTTCTCAGAAACTCCAATAGTGGACGGACAACAAGGGGGGTCAATAGAGGAATCCCTACCAGTGTACACCTGGAAATTATGGACATATCCTGTCCTATTCTCAGACAACATATACATCTTAATTCCATAACGTGCCCTCTTGCTAGGAATGTACTGCATAAAAACCAAATGGCCCTTGAACAGGACCAAAAACTCATCAACAGATATTTATTTGCCTGGAGTATAGATCTCTGAAAATTGATCTACAAAGTGATCAAGAACAGGCCGAATCTTAATAAGACGGTCACAGTCAGGTTTATCTCATGGCAACGCCAAAGCATTATCAACAAAATGCAGCAACCAAATCAAAAGTAAATAACGATCACGACACATAATTGCAGGAAATATGGCCGTTGCCATCAAGGGACTGGTAGACCAATATGAAGCCAGGGACGGCTTCCTTATCAAGCCCATCAAAGAAGTCAAACCCAAAAACTTCTTCATCTCATCCAGATTTGTGGGAGTCCACCGGGTAGCTCTATAGCGGGCCTAAGTCTGGCACTGTTCTCCCTCAAAAACTGTTCAGCCTACAAATTAGTCTGCTCAACAATCTCACCCAAAAATATATCGTCAGTGAACAACTGAAAAAATTGTATAGGCAGAAAAAAATCACAATCCACTCTACACCCTGCATCACCACTAAAGGCAGGCAACACCGGCAGCACCATATTTGGATCATCCCAGAGTCCAGCACTTCCAATGGGAAGCCTTAAAGCCCCAGGCTGCAATCCATATGCCACTTGCACCATCAGCACATCAGTGTCCTCCTCTAAAACAGGCACTTCATCCGCACTGAGAGTAGCTTCATCCGCACTGAGAGTAGCTTCATCATCCGACGATTCCATGTGGAGAGAAAACTCACTGCCTGCGTCTTCCCCTCCCTCCTCTCCCTCAGACGCACTGTCAGTCTCATAATCCTGCTCAGAGGAAGATTCAAGAAACATACCAACCACCTGCTGAGCAGTAATTCTACGGCTAGCCATAATGCTTACTAATAAAGGTAACTTGTCAAATAAGTCAACAACAACAAACCCTTTGTAAAAAAAGAAATAAACACAATGTAGCTTTATCACAATGACCTATATACTCCAACACTATACCACACACTTCCCAGAAGCAGCTAGACTCACCACCACCTACTCTGCACAGACACAGTAAGGACCAACAGTATCCCACTAAAAAAGGAAAAAAAAAGAAAATTACACATAAGACAACACAAAACACATCGCAAAGAATTTCATGCACAAAACACTAACTAAATATGCTGCTATTGTGACACCACTTACAAAAAATTCATTCATGCATGACATTAATAGTCAATTGGAGTAAACGCAACAAAAATGTTTTTCTTACCCAAAAAATGCAACTACGCAAAACTGCAGATCAACCACTGCCGAAACCGTAAACAAGAATCAAAAGCTTTGCACTAGAGTAAAAAGGAGAAAAAACACATTATAAACACATATGCAAATAATGCTCTAGTCCACACACTATCCACCAGCCAAGCAAAGGTGGTGGGGGGGGCCTAAAAGCATAAGGCCGATCTGCCCCCACAGGGAGCAGAAACAGCCAAAAAATTCACCCTATTAAAGGGGGAGCAACCCTTGCCAAGGAGTCACTCCACAACACCAACATTTAAAAAGCCCTGGTGTCTAGTGGCTTCTGCCCCCCTAGGGGACAGATGGGCCTGAAAACATATGGCAGAAACAACCACAATAAATACCCCATATAGGGAAGCGACCCTTGCCCAAGTGTCCGCTCCTAAACAACTCAAGCAATCCCTGGTGTCTAATGGCGTCTGCCCCCCTTGGGGGCAGATGGGCCTAGAATAGCAAGGCCTATGTGCCCCAACAGGGGCAGAAACAGCCAAAATAAATGATCCCCCAAGGGGAGCAACCCTTGCCCAAGGGGCCGCTCCCCAACAACACAAACAATCCCTGGTGTCTAATGGCTTTTGCCCCCCTTGGGGGCAGATGGGCCTAGAATAACAAGGCCGATCTGCCCCCATGGGGGGCAAAAACAGCCACAATAAATGATTCCCAAAGGGGAGTGGCCCTTGCCTAAGGGGCAGCTCCCCAAAAACATTTTTTTTTTTAAATAATAATCCTTGGTGGCCTAGTGGGCTCACAGCGACTTCTTTATCTATAAATAATAATTCGATCTGCCCCCCCCCATGGGGGGCAGACCACTACAAAACAAATTATCCCCCAAGGGGAGCGACCCTTGCCCAAGGGGCCGCTCCACGACACAAAGGCACATTTTAAATAAAACAAAAAGTCCCTGGTGGCCTAGTGGTCACATAATGCCTTTAAAAAATGTTTGTATGGATCTGCCACCCCCCAAGGGGGGCAGACCCATCCACAAAATTTGCTTCCCCAAGGGAATTGACCCTTGCCCAAGGGGCCGCTCCCCGACACAAGGGCACTTTTTAACTTAAAAAATGTAAATAAAATTCCCTAATGGCCTAGTAGTTACATAATGCCTTTTTTAAATTTTATTTTGATAGATCTGCCCCAAGGGGGGCAGACCCATCCACAAAATGTTTCCCCCAAGGGGAGCGACCCTTGCCCAAGGGGCCACTCCCCGACACAAAAGGCTCTTAAAAAAAAAAAAAAAAAAAGCCCCATGCGCGATCGTGCAGCAAGAGTGCTTGAAAAAGACATCGGAGCAAAGGAAAACACTTTCCTTTCCTCCGATGCTTTTTTAAATACCCCCCAACCCTCCCTGAGGACAATCTGACCTCTGCTCTGCCGAACGCTCAGGAAGCAAATGGCATTCATGTAATGATGTCAGCACATGAGGCGCGCTGACGTCATTAAATGATGTGATAAGGGGTGGGGGGAAAAGCAGAAGGGATTCCCTTTCGATTGCGGGTGGGGGCAGGTTTAGGGGCGGCCCACGGGGCGAGCGCCAATGTTTATCCCGTGGGTGGGTGCTAGGATGGCCGGGAGCCGTCCGACGCACACACCCACCGTGATGCCAGACAGCTCCCGGCCGTCCGACGCATCGAAAGGGTTAAAATGTAATCTGTTTTTCAAATTCAGTGTGGGATTCTTCTTGTGTTGTGTTTTTGTGTGTCATTACTGATTGAAGTGCTGCATAAATACTTTATACTTTGCCTCTAAGTTAAGCCTGACTGCTCTGTGCCAATCTACCAGAGGGTTTGCACAGGTTAATTTGGGGCTTGCTTGTGACTTCACCCTGACAAGAATTGTGGTTTCTGCTTGAGGAGGGTTTCACCCTCCCCAACCAGTAAGCCAATTTCTTATTGCAGTCATTATAGAAGAAGATGGATTGGAGGCCTAACTGATTACGCTATGAAGGAAAAACACAGTAAAGCACATTATAATGATTTTGTTTCAATTGCAATTGCTTCATACTAATAAAGTTATATGGATCTAATTGGAAAATAACTAATATTCATTCACAAATGTACTTCAAATATGAAATGTAAAATAACTGCTACCAAATAATCAGCAAAAATAAAATTAAAAACAAATACATAACTAAAACGAAAACAATAAAATCTGAGTGGCTCTGAAACCACACCTCTGTATTAAGGGCCTGATTATGATGGTGGAAGGCCCGCCACCGACAGCCTGTTGGTGGCGGACCCTCCGCCATCGCACTGTGGTTGTCTGCCCACCAGATTGCCATGGCGGATGGAAATGTGGCGGTCGGAAAGATCGACCGCCATGGTTCTGACATGCGGTCATTACCCGGCCGCCTGTCAGAGCATCCACATTACTGAGGATGGCGGCGGTGCCTGTCAGGCACCACCGGTAAATTAACATGTCCATCCCCGCCATCCTTTCTATGGTGGTTCAACCGCCATGAAAAAGGCTGGGGGGATGGACTTTGAGGGCCCGTTGCAACCCCCCCTTAAGCAGGGAAGCTCTCGTTGTGCACTTTGGGGCACCTCTGGTGCCCCATACATTTCCCAGCACCATGTGGCAGGCTCTGCGTGGTGTCTGCCACATAGTGCAGGGAAATGCACAACGGGCATTATTTTTCATTGCGGTGGGTGCCGCAGCCAGCAACACCAGGCGCAATGGAAAACATTTACAGTGCGGTCGCATTATAATTTGGCCTGTGGGACCCCAACACTATGTCAGGCGGTCCCCATCTCTGTTAGGGTGGTGGGAAAATCAGGCACTAAGTTCTCTTTTTTTGGTACATATCGCTTATCAACAGCCCTTTTTGATTCGTTTCATTTACACATTTGAATATACATTATTTTAGAATACACCATACTGTTCCTAATTTTTCAGATAGGGTAAAGAGACTAATTTTCATACTGCAGCCTCACATAAATATCCACTTAGAGTAGCAGAATACAAACAAGGGAAAGAAAGCAGGGTTATTCTCAAAGATATGTATATAAAACTCTGATAATTTAAGACGTTCAAATTCCAATATCTGACGGAGAGGAATATTTTCATATTTAAGGAAAAATTGCTCCAATGTCACGAGTGACATAAATTGTAGTTTTGCTAATAAAATTCAATGGAAGCCTTGCTTTAGAGGATTTTTTTGTGATAGTGAATTATACCCTCTGTACACTGCACAACCAATATTGGACCAACAGAGGATGGAGGTCTCTGCCTCTTTTATGTAACCCACCAACTGGTCTTTACTGCCACATTTTAAGAGTGCCATATGCACAGGAACAAGTACTTTTTGTGGTTGTATATATACTATGATTGTAATTGCATTGCTAAAGCACTTACTACCCCTGATACTAAAGCACCGGACAGCAAGTAGTGCACTACTTCGGGAACCCAAGGTTAGTGGTAATCTAGTAGTGACAAGTTTTACCATATTCTTCTATGATAGTCTTTGGGATATTCTGGTGCACCCTCAGATTTGCTCCCTATTTCTTTGTGATAGGGCAGATTAATAGAGTTTATTTGAGAATTATAAATGGGGTATGAGTAGTGTGTGCCAATACTTGGCAAGTGAGTAGGACCAATAAAGGGGGAGCCTTAGGATTAGGTTGGAGTGCAATGTAGATTGTAATATGAGTGGGTTATGGGGAATTTATGATGGTTCAGCTTTTTAAAGAAATTAATTGTTGTTGTAGTAATGTGTGCTCTAGGTTGCGCAGGGTGGTGTCAAAAGAAGGATGTGCTTTATTTACAAGCCTTCTGATTAGGCTGGAAAAAAGTCAGCTTTTAACTAATGTCCTGAGTGTCATATGGTTCTCTGGGCTCTAATCTTTGCTGGTATAGAGTTCCACAATTTGTCTGCCTGCACAGAGAATGTTTTGCCACCAATTATTTTTTTACTGTATCTGGAATTATAAGATACAATTCTAATCCAGAGTGAGGTTTCCTCTGTTGGAAGTGTTTGGTGATTTTTTTCCTGAGGAATTCCTTACCCTTACCATTTACTGCCTTGTGTGTGAGACATAGCAGCTTGAAGGAAAATCTTTGATAGCTACCTTACAGTTGTCTAATTTGGAATTGCTTAAGATGTCCACAATAGCAGTTAGCCCTTTTTTGAATTTTAGTGAAGCACACACTGATGAAGAAGGAGAAGAAAAAATAGAAAATTTGTTCGTGTGGGCTGTCTGAGGCCAGGGTAGAGATCCTCACATTAACATTTATGTACAAATTTAACAATTGTAAAAGGACCATCAGGGGCCGAAAGTGTCATTAAGCTAATACTAATGAGAACAAATAGTACATTTTGATGTTTCAATAGAAAGACTGCAGACTTCCCCCCATTTAGAAGACATCAGTGGTTTAATACCCAATGTATGCTTTTTAAGGAACCAGGAAAGTTATATAAACTTGTTCGAGGTCCTTTATGCTTCAGAGTAGCTGACTCTAAAACATTCATTTTATTGTTATTGTTATTTTTATTGTTATTATTATTATAATTATTATAATAATAATTATTCTTATTAATATAAAATATACATTATTTGTAGGCCTGTGCAGAGTTCTAAAATGACCAAATACCTCAGCCGCACTACAAGGAGTTCCACAAGCGGCAGAGTGCGTTATGTCTAGGGGTGGGCGGAATTTGCGCAATTGCGTTACGCAAATCTCCGCGAAACGGTAAAAAATCTCCGCGAACACGCAGAAATTCCGCGAACACGCGGAAAGCAGACTTTTGAGCAATTTCGTGTTCTCCGCGGAACGCAAAATTACGCAAATTCCGCGAGCGGAACGGAATTTACCGCCCAGGCCTAGTTATGTCATGCCATTCATGCAGATTTTTGGCACCGGATGCTTGTCCCCCGCTGTAATATCAGTGCGAACTGAACCACCTGCAGCCCAAGAGTGTGCTGCTTCTTTCTGCCAATCAAGTAGCTGTTCTACTTGAGCGGCAGCTTCCTCAACAGAAGGTTTCTCAACTTGAGCGGTAGCGACCATTTGCTATGGCCCACATTGAGAAATCTTGCCAGGAGGTGGTCTGGAGTAAGATTTTCCTCTCTTGTGCTCACCAACTTAATGGAAAAAACCACGGTCCATGGAGTTTTTCAGAACTCAGTGTGCTACGTGGAGTGCGAAAAACTATGCAAACCCTCCAAGCAGAGCGGGATTTTATGCCCAGGTCTGATTCTTTGTAGATTTTAAACATTTTACTATATTAACTGTTTATTAAGGCCCACATTATGACTGTAGCATTGAAGAATCAGAAGGCTGACCAAGGTGTAGATGTCAGCAAGCAGTGGAAAGATCCCATCCAACCATCTCCTGGCATTATCTTCCAGCTTTTCCTCACAACACATTCCATGTGACAGCCACAAGTTCTCTATGACACGCTAACATTACACCCAAGACAGCAGCTACCTACTTTCCTTAAGAACACAAAAACATATGTACAACTACAAGCCAGTGATTTGCTTGTAATATATTTTCCTTTAGTTAAAATAAATAAATGTAACTAACTGGTTAACACCAACTCACCAAAACATACATGGGTCAAAAAAAATTCACATTGGTCATAAATAATTCACATATTCTTTCATAAATTATATTAAACGTACATTTCTGTTAAGTATTACCCATTGAACAATACTATGTCACCAATTATATATATGGATAGATATTATTTCACATACTCCTTCAGATATTTTAGTAATTGTACTTTTCAGTTAGACCTCCTAATTATAGCATTCTTTCCACATTCTGATATTGGAACACTTCGAATAAATTTACGACATACAATAACCCTTCCAGCGTCTTCTTTCTTTCCTCTGTCACATTTAGCATTGCCAAAATCTAATCTCCCTTTATACATCACAACTCTATTGAGGTTCCGTACATGATGGTCCTGAGTTCTGATTGCATTATGAAACATGTTTATGACCTGAGTAAATTTTGAGAATCTCACACTGGCCCTCTTTCCGATAGGACCTTTAACCATAGCCCAGTTTCCCACAGATATTTTTCTCTTTTTTACTGCCATTCTTTTATCAAAATGTTCCTTTCCATTTTCAATCTTTTCTTCTACTCTCACCAATCTTCCCTACAACTGCCTTTTCTCAAGCCAAACTCATAATTGTTGACCCAAAAAGGCTCCATAAGAGAGTTAGGGCATCTTCCATTAAATAATTCAAATAGGATTTTACCTGTTGTGCTATGAGGTGTAAATCTGTAGAGTTTTATGCTCCTTTTCACTTCACCCCTCCGATTTAAAGAATTGGATTTAGCTAACACAATGGGCTCTTTAATACTCTCTTTAGCCTCTAAATCATTCCATTAGTCTTAGGATGATAGAGAGTGCAGTTTGTATGTTTAATCCCTCTTTTCTTCAAAAAAGTCCTCCAATTCCAAGTAAAGTTTCAAGAAACCCCTCTCTTCCCATTAGTTTCCTTAACATGTTTTCACATGCCTAGTCTTTATTCCTTCTGTAAAACAAATCTCTGGCCACTCGGCAAACATGTCAATCACCATGATAACAAATGTTTCTTGTCCATCGCCATGGATGTGACCCAAAATATTGAGTGCCATCTCCTTCCAGGGGCCTGTCGGTTGTTCTCTAATTAACCTGGGTTGTTCCCTCGGTTTCCTGGATTTCTCACTAAGGGCACATGGAAAAAAGGCCCGTACTACTCTCTCTGCCTGAAGATCCGCCCTAGGACGCCAGTATGAGCTTCATAGTCTCTCCTTTGTTTTAGACATTCCTTTGTGGCATTCATGTGCCATTGCTATCCACTCCTTTCTGAGTTTAGAAGGAGAAATGAATCTTGTCCCTCTAAACAATAGATCATTTTGTACAGACACACATTTCTCACAAACCAGAATGTTTTTTATCCATTAGAGACTATTTTCTTGTCACTCCGATCACACTATACAAACGTCATTACCAGAGTAAGTATTAAATCTGACTTCAACTCTTCATGCCACTTTTCCTCTAGAATCATCATATAATCCACAACACAAACATACTCAGCTTCTTCGCCATCAGGCTGATCATTACCATCTTCCTCAGTATTGTTTCTAGAAAACAATCTAGAAAGTGCGCTTGCAATTTTATTTTCCACAAGTGGTATATAATTGATTAAAAAATCATACTCCTGTAAAGCAATCACCCATTTAGTTATTCTACCAGAGACTGAGTCAATCCATTTTTTCTTGAATGTCTCACAAAAAGGTTTGTGGTAAGTTCTGATTTCAAAGGTTCCTTCCCGCAAAAACATCTTCAATTTTCTTATTGCCCAGAACAGCAAGGGCCTTTCATTCAATCACTGATTACCTAGTTACAGCACTTTTTAAACCATGTGAGATTAACATAATAATGTTGAGGGCATTTTGTCTATTTTGCTGCAAGACTGCTCCCGCCCTTTAAGGCTGACGGCTATTGCTATTATAAACTTTTTCTCAGTGTAAATTGTTTTTTTGCATTGGAGTCAGGTTGAGCTCCCTCTTTAAACAGCTGACACTCCCTCTCACAAGACACATCCCAAGCAAATTCAACACCTTTCTTCAATAAACGTCTCATGTAGACACATAGGGCCAGATGTATGACCTGTTTTTGCATGCGCAAACGGGCTTGTGAACCCGTTTGCGCATGCAAAAAGATCATGGGCCATGTACAAAGCCTATTTAGTGAGCCACAATTTATGTGCGACTCGCTAAATAGGTTTTGTGACTTGCTATTTGGAAGGGGCGTTCCCTTCCAAATAGCGTGTCTCAAAACCATGTACTAATGTTTTGCGACCGCAATTGCGGTCGCCAAACACTCGCAATTACCACCCATTTCAAGTAGGTGGTAATGAATTTGCATATAGGAAGGAGTCCCCAGGGGACCCCTTTCCCTTTGCAAATGCATGCGAAAATATTTTTTAAGGGCAGGCAGTGGTCCCAGGTCCTTTAAGGAAAATGAGCTGACATGGTGGTCTGCTAAGCCCATTAGGCCACCGTCCCTGGAAGGGCCTGTCATATCCAATGGGCTAGCAAATTGCGAGAGGCTCACTAATATTAATGAGCCTCGCAATTTGCAACCCCATTAGGAATCACAAATAGTGTTAAACACACTGTTGTACATTTTATTTTGCGCCTTGCAATTTGTGACTCGCAATTAGTCGCAAATTGAGAGGCGCAAAATAATATGGCCGTACAGATGGCCCTTAGGGCCTCATTATGATGGTGGAGGGACCGCCACCAACAGGCTTCCGATGGCAGTCTCTCCACCATCGTAATAGGGATTTCCGCCCGCCAGATTACAATTGCTTGTGGACATGTGGTGGTCAGAAAGACCGACTGCCACTGTCCCGACAGGTGATCTTCATCGGACCATCTGTCAGACCTCCCTGCAGTCTCTGGCTGGCGGCAGTGCCTGTCAGGCACCTCCGTAGGGAGTAAAATATCCCTTTCTGCCGGTCGTTCTGTGGCAGTCAACTCGCTGCAAAACGGCAGGCAGAAATGGATTTGGGGGCCCGTATCTGACCCCCAACCCTCTGGACCAGGGACATAGGCCCAGGAGGGCACCATATCCCTACACCATGTGGTAGGCACCGAATGGTGACTGTCACGTAGTGCAGAGATATGTGTCAGGTGTTTGTTTTGTACTACGGCAGGTGATGCAAAGCGTAGCACCCGCCGCCATACAAAACCTGGGCAATGTAACTGCCGAGGTTGCATCGTAATTTGCCCTGTGGACTGCCGCATCATAGGTGAGCAGTCCCAAATACGAAATGATGGCGGCCTCTATCCTAATCAGCCCCTAATTTATGCAAGATTCTGGACATACTTAATATAATATTCAGAGGAATTCCATTAACTTATCCCTTGAAGTGGGTGAGCTCATCCTCTGAATATTGCCAACCAACTCTGTTTTTGGTCCAACACCATCCCCAGTAATAGATTGGACCAAATAGTCTATGGAATTTGTACCAAATTGGACTTATCAAGTTTTATTGTAATATTACTCTCACTCAACCTCTTTAGAACTTCCCTGACATGGCAATTATGTTCTACAGTGTCCATGCAAACAACAGGATATCAGCTTGATAGACACTAACTCCATTTGAGCCCCATAAGACCTAAACCATTACTCACTGAAATACAGAGGCTGCGGACACTAGTCTGAAAGGCAACATCATATATTGCAAAGCTCCAAATGGTATAACAAAGGCAGTTTGACTCATGTCCTTAGATGCCTCCTCAAACTTCACCTGATGATAGGCTGACTTAAGGTCTATTGTACTAAAAATCCTGATGCCACCTAACAACATCAGCAATTCTGAATATTCGGGAGTAGATATTTGTCCGCCACAACGTTTTTATTGAGATGTATCAAATCTTCCCAAAAAATAGATTTTCGTGAGACTTTCTTGCTGCAACAACAGGTTCAAGCCATTCTGTCCATTCAACTTCCTCAATAATCCCATTAGCCCTTAATTTTTCAATCTCCACTTTCATCTCCTCACTAATGGCTATGGGGACATTACATTCCCTACAACACACCAGTTGTGCATTCAGAATCAAACTTATTTTAAGCTTATAACCCTGTAAACATCTTAAACCTTCTCTGAACATATCTGGGAAATCCTTCTTTATCTGCTCCAAAAATTCACCACTAGGTGGCACATCCACTTTTTTCGGTCAACCTCCATCGTAATGACCGCCATAGTGTCTATTGGACTAGACTTAACTTTGTCACCTATCTGCAATACAATTTGCCCACATTCAAAGTCTGTGTCGTCACTATCCTGTTCATTATCCACAGCTACTTCTCTCACCTTCTGTTTTGGTTTCTTCAGTTTACATTCAACTGCAAAATGCCCCCTTTTTATCTATCTTACAAGTAGCTTTGAGAGCAGGGCACTTTTTACCATTATCCATCTGATCACTTTGATCAAATCTGTAACATTTTGTTACTGACATTTCACTCTTATCATGTCTATAGTCATTCTTATACTTGTCCTTTTTGAACTTGTCTCTTACAGCATGCACACTTTGTTCCTTATCATTCTCTTTTCTAATTGCTTCAGCACATTGTATTGAATGCTCTATTTTCTTAGCCACCAAAAGGACTTCCTCAAGGTTTGGTTCATCTCTCAACCATAACTCTTTCTCAAAGTTGCAACCTAGCATAAACTGTTTATTTGGTTGCATTTCATAAGATCAATACTTATACCTCTGACAAAAACCCTTGTCCCTGTGATGGAATGAGTAAGCAAAGCAATCAACACTTTTTTCTGTTCTGTGATTTTTATAAGAAATTGCAATGTCAATATTTGAAACCCCTTTTCATTATGCAGAATATTAGATACTATAAAGATGCACTGACTTTTCTGCTTGCAGTAAACCCTAAATATGTGTGTTTTGGTGTTACCCTTTTTTATTTTACTTTAAGTAAATATATTTTGTTAGATTTTGTCCTGGGTTTATTATTGTATATGTTATGAGATGATATCTTAAAGGATGTTATTGCTCTATGAATCCTACTGCCAGTGCTTAATTTGTGCCGGTGCTTTCTGGTGCTTAGCACCGGCACCTAATTATCAGGGCCGGGTCTTTGCTACGGGACTTGGCACAGAGTGTTACTGTTTAACTTGTGTTCAACTACTTCTTGTCCACAGACTCCGTAGTACTATCTGCTGCCTGCTCGTCGACGTCGTTGGACCCGAGTTCTGAGTCATGAGTTAGTCTGTCTGACTTCTTCTCAGAGATCTCTTAGTTTTTTTTCTTTTGCATATTTATATAGCGCGAACTCGACCCGAAGGTATTGAAGCGCTTTACATGAGCACCGTATTTACATAACACATTCAGGCACGGGGAGATTAAGTGATTTGCCCAGTATCACAGGATGTGGACGCGACCTCGAGGCTCGAACCCTGGTTTCCTGCACCAAAGTCGGCAGTTTAAGCCGACGGACCAGATCCTCTCCTATGTTTGATGCAGTGGCACTGGCAGCCGTTATTTCAGTGTTTCCGGCCCAGTGGGCGGGACACTGAGTTGGGCTGATTTTGTTTCTCTGCAGGGGTTGGGGCTCTGCGTGGCAGCAGGCAGAGTGCGCAGAGTTCTTCAGATTGATGATTGGGCACGCATTCCCCCCATTGCCACGCCACAGCACGGCCGCATCCGACCACCGAGACTGTGACATCGTGGTTCAAACAACCGTTCACTGTCTTCAAATTTGAGAGCGACCCGGCAGACTTTGGCGTTGAGCCTTGAGTAGCAGCCAGTACTGGTAACAGCTGCACCAGGTGAGACAGGGCCTGGTAAGACCTAATCAATTAAGATAAAGCCGTGCAAGTGCGCAGCAGCCTAAGGCAGTGCATAGAGTCCCGAGTGAGTCACTCAGTCCCACGACCCACTCAATGTGTACTGTCTGGTCCCATCCCACTCACTCCCAGCTAAGTGTGTTGCGGGCGCACCTGGGAGCCTCAGCCTGGCCTGCCCTGGCTGATCAAAGAGGAGACAGATTCATGAATGAATCTCAAATCGGACTATTCTATATATGTTAATGGCGTGGCGGCCGTTAGTCCGGTGTTGCCTGCCCGGGCTCAGGCTGTATTTGGATCTACAAATCTGCGGGGGAATGGGGCCACTCTTAACTAAACTAGAATCCAGAGGAGGCTCGAATTGGTTGCAGATGCTTCTGGTAGCGCACCGCTTGCACTTTCTTGGTGCAGCTGGCGGCATTCTAGTACCTCAAGCCTTTGTTAATTTAAACCTCCAATCTGTCCTAGGCCCACAAGCTGCGGCTGCCCCAGTCATAAATTTGGCTCAGGGTAAGTGTTACTGGTTCACTTGATGCTCGGCATTTTCTTATTTTTTTTTCACCATGCATTGTTTTCCGGCTTTTCAAATAACGTTAATCATAAAGCATATTAAAGAATACTTTCGCGATTGTTGCAGGCTTGTCTCACTCTGTTTCGTCTGCCCTGACAAAGTAATTTTTTTTATTAGCACCAACATGTTTATCGTATATCATAAAGGGAGTGCTACCCTTTGCAAAGGTGACTCTGCAATCCAAGAACTTTTCATTTTGACGGGTACACGTACACCCAAACGTTTATTCAGGCACATACATTGTATGCTAACCTGACGTGATATTTATTCTTCCATGGGTCAGTGAAGTGAGAGCCAAAAATTGCACACCAGAAAAAAGAGGGGAGCACATAATCTGATATTCAAAATGGTGTAATTCCAGTGGCGATAATCTTCCGAAACTCAGGGGTCAAATCGATGGACATCAGAAGTCTTCACACAAGTGGGTGTGGCATACAACTTTCTAGAGGTGAGACAGGCTGAGTTGGTAAATCGAGTGAGAGAGAGAGGTGATGGATGATCTATTTTTGGAGACACTGATGTGGATAGATGTGATGATGGAGCTTTATCTTTCAGTCAGTTCTGAGGTTGGGAGGAATTACACATAGATTGATTACTTATGGACAAGCAATTGGTGTGGTTTGCTGTCCTACTCGTCCACTAAGCTCCTTTTCCATTACACTGTTATTAGGAAGGGCGATAGGTTGTTGATAATTGGAGGGACAGACCGGGGGGGGGGGGGGTTTATTGAGTCAACTGACGTAGGGCCTTGAAGGGCTTCGGGTTCATTCAACACATCCGGCCACTGGGAGGCAAAGTTCATTCCATCAGCTAGTATGCGCCGCCATCTCTAAGTTCGGCATCTTCCTCTGGCTTCTGTCTTGAACATTGTACCGTTAATGACTGCATTTCAGGAGGTCACTGGCACATCAAGGGTGTCATGGGTTAACAAAAGGCTAGCTTCAGTGGGGTCGGTTGGGCCTGTTACACTCCTTGGCCTATTTACTGCCACACCTGCTGCACTAATGATAATGGCACCCCAAGCCTCCCTCCTCCGGGCATTTAATTCCTTAAAACTCTTGGGCCCTGTACCCTCCCGGTCTTACAACTCTGGCCCACTTTGCATTCGTGTTTTTATGGGTGCCATGGACCCTAATGGAAACAAGCAAAATGGCTCCTGTATCCCCTCTTTGGTAGAAAAACAGCCACAAGTGGCGTGCATTGGTGCTATCACAACACTGGCGTCTGGCCCCTCTGACACTAACGTAGAACCAGGGACCATGGACTAGGGCTGTGCCTCTGAGCCTCTTGTACTTTGCCTGGTGCTTTTATGGGGCCGGACCCTTCCCACAAAGGAGCCAGAAAGCCCCTTTGCAGTTCAACTGCTTCTTTTACTTAGCACTGATTTTGTATTGAAAAATGGTAACGTGATTTCCTTTGTTCATTTAACGTTTGGATTGTTCTACATTGTTCTGATAGTATATCAACAATGATTTATACAGTTCAGAATCTTGTTTCTGTCTGTGGACCCTACTTCCGTGGTTCCGAAAGCTTGCTGTTAAGTGGCATTGGCGAAGAAAACTCGAGTGATACAGATAGAATGGATATTACAATAAAAACTATATACTCTCAGAATTGATGGGTTTGGATTTGACTGTGTATTGACCTTTTAACTTTGAAGCATCCAGCACACATTTCTTCCCTTAACTTTAGAGTCGAACCGATGTCTTCAAAATGCCAAGGCTTGGTTTCCAATACGTGCTCTGTCTGAACTCCAAGCTGATTTTTTTCAGCTTGATTGAGCTTTTAATTAACAAGCCACATGCATGCAAATGGGATTCAAAGTGCACTGATGCAATAATGTTTTCTGATCATAGCACTGTTATTTCTTTCATTTTTAAGTCACAGAGGAATTGATCAGATTTGTGATCATAGGACAAAATGGATGCAAACCTGCTTCTTTTGCGGTCGCGTGACTGCTGTGGCGTCTCCTCGGTTACCTCTCGGAATACTTTGCAGTTTTCTCTCCCAGTGCCGCCTCTTCCATCAAACCCAGTAGCACGGATCACGGCGCTCCTGATTTTGGCCATGTGTGTGGTGTTAGAGGGTATCCAGGCCCTTGGGCAGGTGTGCAGGTGTGAGGTCCTCGAGGTGCTTATGTGGAGAACTAGGTCTTCAGCTTCTTTCATTTTTAAGTCACAGAGGAATTGATCAGATTTGTGATCATAGGACAAAATGGATGCAAACCTGCTTCTCTTGCGGTCGCGTGACTGCTGTGGCGTCTCCTCGGTTACCTCTCGGAATACTTTGCAGTTTTCTCTCCCAGTGCCGCCTCTTCCATCAAACCCAGTAGCACGGATCACGGCGCTCCTGATTTTGGCCATGTGTGTGGTGTTAGAGGGTATCCAGGCCCTTGGGCAGGTGTGCAGGTGTGAGGTCCTCGAGGTGCTTATGTGGAGAACTAGGTCTTCAGCTTCTTGCGGACCTCAAGAAGTGAGGAGGTAGCTCTAATGTGTTTAGGCTTGTGGATGTGGCTGGAGCCAATAAAGGAAGTGGGTGGGGGCCACTGGAGGTTGTGGGCGGAGCTGAGGAAGTGGGTGTGGCCTCCTAAAAAAATGTGAGCACCTGCACTTCATATTTTACAAATTAAGCACTGCCTACTGCTTGAATTGTTTTATTATTGTATGTACCTTTAGGGCAGTTTCTGCCTGCCTTATTGAATTGAATTGAACTGATCAGGAATTCTTTCATCCACTAAAGCTGCAAATTTACAAGAGGAAGCCAGTTTCCTTAGATCAGTTACATAGGAATCCGCCGACTCCCCTTCTTTCTGAACCCTTCTTCCAAAATGATACCTCTCCAAGATGGTATTCACTTTTGGCAAGTGATGATTGTCCAGTTTTTATATATACATATATATCTCTTTTTAATCAAGTTCTTGTGAATGAGTATCTGAGATCCCTGGGAGATGATCAAATATTTTTTGCCCTTCCGTCCATAGATAATGAAGAAGAAGCGCAGTCTTTCTTTCTGCACTAAAACCTGTCCCACAAACCTTTGCATACCTTTTAAAACTTTTTTCCAGGTTTCCCATTTTAAAACAAGAACTGACTAAGCCAAGCAAGTAGACACTCTTGAATAGTGAGTGTATCACTTGTAAAGTGAGTGTGTCACTGTTGAAAATGAGAGATGAAGAAACCAAGCAAGTAGACACGCTTGTATAGTGAGTGTATTACTGTGGAAGGCGAAAGCCCACGGAAATGCACACTTTTCCCTCACACATACGTTGTGTGTAGTGAGCGTATCATTGTGGAAGGCACTTATTCCCTCAACTAATCTTGGGCGCACAACCCCGGCAAGCTGCACAGATACAGTGCATTGTAGTCTTCAGTCCTTCCAAGATAGTGGCGAACATGTGCAATGCTGCGTATTGTGTCTCTAGACTGAGCATTAAACACTGGATTTTTTTATAGATGGCGGCTTGCATACAGCTGTGTACCGCACTGTTACATGCCATGAACTGCTAAATACCACAATGATTTTCAGTGACATAATAATGGCAACAGAATGGAATGTCCATGCAACTTAAAGCCAAAAGTCTCCAACCGAAACCCTCAATGAAAAAAAAATGTACACCAATGTACCGTGAAAATGTGCAACTAGTGAGCGAATCAACAAATCGATATTTCGCATTATGTGCTTGCCTCTCTTAGTTCGCTGTAATTAACAATGCCATAAACAGCTCTCTCTTCCCCATGTTACACACAGAGCATAGCAACTCAAAAAAATATATAAGGATGGCAGCCAGGCAGTCATTAACAGCACACCCACTACAGCGCGTAGATGACTTTAATGATTTTTTTTTTTAAAGTCAACTTGGCCTCATCCGGGTGTACCAACAAGCTGGAACTCTCATGGGGTGATTGAGGCTTCTTACACAGTATGAATGTGTAGAGATCTTCCTTTCCCGTCGCCAGTGTAGCATCGAGGACTCACAAGGCACACCAAGGCACAGACAGCAAGTTATGTGCTTTATTAAAAAAAAGAAGATTCCATCCAACCGTCTCCTTGCATTACCTCCCAGCTTCTCCTCACACCTTCTTTGTGGCATTCACTCGTTCTCTATGATATGCTAACATTCCACCCATGACAGCTACCACAATGTAATATGTTATAGTAATATTCTCCTGTGCACTAGAATACAGAATACTTTCATTAATTTATCGTATTTGCCATCTGCACCACACACTGTAACCACTGCTAAAATCTGTATTTAGCATGACGTCATCATTTTGTATGCCACTGTGTAGACCAAGACAATCATTCTTATGAGGTTTGTGTATTACGTAGTATAGGTTGTGATTATTGAAAAGCAAATGTGTACTGGTAATTGTTTAGAAAGAAGTGGTTTTGGGAGCATCACAAGAAAAAAAACATTCATTCGACACATGTCCACAAGAGATAATAAAATATAGCAACTGCAAAATATTGCCAAAAATAAAGGCAGGTAAAGCAAACACAAAAGCAAACAATGCACAGAAATGTTTGACAGGCGAGAGAAAAAGAATGATTGATACACAAAAATGGAAAACAGTGAGCAAGAAATGAGTGTGGATTGAAAGCGAATTAGATAACATTCAATTCAATAGGTAAAACTATATTTGATTCGGTGCCATTTTAAGACTGCTATTCCTCAACGACGTCTATGGAGGTAATCAAATAGAAAATAAACACTTACTCATTAACATCTAATTCAAATCTTCATTTGGCACATCATCTAATCTCATTATAATCTACTCTTAAAATGTTTTACTGAGCGTAGCTATATATTGTACATACAAAGGTGCTAGTCCACTCTTTCCCGTAAATCCTTTTAACATGAACAACAATGCACTATGTAATTAAATTTTACAGTAGCCAGCAGTTCCCTCAAACAATGGAAGACAAACATAATCTCAGCCGATGTAGTAATCTCAAGATTTCATTAACTCTAGTCTGTTCCTTTAATCAGGCGCCGCATCTACAGTCCACGGTCAATGAATCAATCTTCTCAGTGTCCTTGATTTTTCGCTGAGTGACAGCTTACTGCTGCATCAAAACTGATATTTGCCCTTTTCCAAATGATTGAAAATGTGGTAAAAAAGGCAACAACCGAGATAAATCTCAAGTATAAATTGCTGTTAATGCTGAGAGGGATGGATTAGATGAGCATACCTTCTCTCCTAATATGTGCTGCTTCCTTACATAAACATGCTTTGTCAAAAACGACATCTTCTGTTACTCTGTTCACATAATCTCTCTATTTTGAAGTACAGTGTGGAAAGATAGAAACCAACGACGCTGTTTAAGTCCATACCCACACATAACTATTTATCATGCTTGTCTGGTTTACGTCGTTGGAAAGTCTCTTCTCAATATAGAATGATGAACGTCGAGCACACTAGACATACTTACCATCCTGACATAACTCGGTTTACTTCACAAAATGTTGCCAACTAACATGCTCTGCTGAAGATTAAAAAAAGTAGGCCTGGGTGGAGTTTCCGGAGCCATGCTTTGCAGAGTAGCCAAAGAATTGTGCGTTCTACACGGAGTTCTGTAATCGTGTGGAGTTTCCCGGCACGCCCGTTTGCATTGCATTTTCACCTCAAATGCAAACACAGAGTGCGTCCTCGCATTCTAAATCATGCACAAACGGAACCACACAGTTTGCATGGGCATGACCATCTTGTTTTCTCTGTCCTGTTCATGGTGCTGTGCCTTTTTTTTTAATCCCCTGTTAATCCTTTCAATCCTCTGCCTTCCTAATGAATCTATTCCTAATCTATATTTATTATATTAGTGCGTGTGTTTGTGTCTTTGTATTTTGCATTTGTTTATTTGTTCATGTGTGTTTCATGACTTTTTGAACTTTTATTTTCCTTTACTTCCTTTGTATTTACTTTAATTTCCTTCCTTCCTTCCTTCCTTCCTTCCTTCCTTCCTTCCTTCCTTCCTTCCTTCCTTCCTTCCTTCCTTCCTTCCTTCCTCCTTCCTTCCTTCCTTCCTTCCTTCTCCTGGGAAGTGGCTGCGCCATGTCCTTAATCAGCCACCTACAGTGTGGACGCCGGTAATGCCCATGTGTGCAGCCCTGGGCTATCTTCAGTAAGGTGAAGGTGGCAACACTGTTTTTTGTGCAATGCCACCTCCCCTCCATGCTGGCAGCAGGCGGCAGGCCTGGAAGTGGGTACCCCCTGCGGAATCATCGGTTGCGTTGGGGGAGGGTGAGCCAGTTTGTGTGGCGCACCAGCCAGGTTCGGGGGATCATCTAGCAACTGACGGACCGCTGGGAGGACATCCTTGACTGGGAGAAGGACCTGCCCGACCTGCTCGGTGTTGAAATTCTGAGGCTTGGTAAGTATTAATTATTTGTTGTGTTTGCGTTTTACAATGCTGACATTATTTTTTTCTAAATAGCATGCTGCTCGCATTCAGAGGTAAGTTATGTTTAGTTTGTTTTTGAATATTATTATTATACGATCCAGTTTCCTATTGGATAAAGGGATGGATTGGGGAAAGGATGGTTGAAAGAAAGGGTGGATACTGAATGGATAGATAATGGATAGGAAACGTTGGTGAAAGACTGGATTAGAGAAAGTAAAACTTAAATCATGGTGGTTATGGGTGACTATAGAAGAATTAAAGAATTGATGAATAATTGGATTGCTTGGATGAATGAGCAAGGGAGCTCTTCCGGAGATTGGCATACTACTCACCTACTTTGCTTACTTTATTTTGGATCACTTACATAATATCGACACTACTAATATCGAGCCAAAAAATTATCTACACACTAATATTGACCACAAAAATACAGGCAACCTATATTTATTTAATAAAATACACAAATATCAAAATAATAATATCGCCAGTAAAAACACTGATACAGTCTAATCTCGAAAACAGAAATATCATAAACAAAAATATCGCAATCATTAAATAAACATACAAAACAACAAAAATATTGAAATCAAAAATATAGACCACATAATTATCATAAACACACAAATATTTACACCTTAAATATAATAAAAATAACACAACACATAACATTAAAAGTATAAATAATAGCACAAACAAACACATTCTAATTAACTAACGATCATTTTAATTTTAAAATAAAACACCACTACACAATATTCAACATAAGTAAAATCATTGCACAAATAATTTTTACAAACAAAGGGGCCGATTACGATGGCGATCCGTCCGCCATCCTGAATGCAAAGACCCCCCACCATATTATGATGGCTGGGGGGGTCCGCGTCGGACGGAAAGACCGTCTGCCACTTTTCCGCCGGTCGACTCGTCGACCGGCGGTAAACAGGTTTAATATGGTGGCGGTGTCTGGAAGACACTGCCATCCATATTACGATGCAGGCTGTGATAAGACCTTTTCATGGCTGCATTGCCGCCATGGAAAGGCTGGCGGTTCCTGCTGTTGGGGGTCCATTGTGGGCCCCCAGTGTGTTAGGGGGGTGGGGGGTGCACTGCGTTTGCACGTACAATGTGGCAGGCACCGAGCGGTGCCTGTCACATTGTGCATGTAAAAGCACAAAATGTATTTTTTACATTGCGGTGCGTGCTGCTTGCAGCACCGCCCGCCGCAATGTAAAATATACAGGATGCGCCCGCCACACTGGCGGTCTCATCATAATTCGTATGGTGGGACTGCCGCAACTATGGCGGGCGGTCCCTTTTGCAGCTGCAATGGCGGGCGGACTTTGTCCACCTGCCATCGTAATCGGCCCCAAAGTATATAAAAAGAAATAAATATTTTATACATTTACTACATTATTACTTTACAAACTAAATACTAACATATTACTAAATCTACACATAATATAAAAGAATCATAATTCAACATTAGTTAGCGTTTGCCAAATAAGGAAACAACAGCCAAAACAATTTAAACCCATGCTCGAAAAAACAATGAAAAACAACTACAAACCAAATAAACCAATAAAAATGAAACTACAATTATACCAGCAAAGAGCAAAATCTGCCAGATTTCTTCTACAACATCACACTACCACATCCAAGACTTCTAATTCAAATTTACAAAGTATTTAAAATATGACACTTATTTGATAATGTAACAAAATAAAACTAAACTAATCTTAAACAAACTGAATTAATAACCTAATGTTATTATAAATTATATCTCCTCTACAGAACAGCCAAGAAACTTCTCCAAAGAAAGTAAGTATAAACTATGAAAATACCAATCCAATAACTAATACTCCCAACCCAAAAACCACACTAACTACCCACTCCCCGAAATACAAAAAATACTGTTGAACAAATTAATTAAAAATATATTTTTCTTCAACAGAACAAAATCAAGCACTGCATCCAAAGACCAACAGAAAACTTCACAAAATCCAACATTTTCTACAAAATCAAATATGTAAGTATACTTGAAATGTTTACTGTTTTTAATACAATAAAAACATGTATAATATATGTAACATTTTCTAAATACATTTCTCATCACAGTTCATATATCAAAATGACTGAAGGTGCAAAATTCATAACATCGCAAAAAGAGAAACCTTTACTATGCTATATGGGATATGTCTACACCCAACAGAAACAAACAGCCGACAAGAGTAAATGGAAATGCACCAAATCCTATTCCAATGTATTTTATGGGAGAGCAACAACAAGGGAAACTACTGTAATAAATGTCAAAGAGCATAACCACCCCCTAACATAGCAGAAATAGAAGTAAGAGATGTTTTAGAAACTCTTAAAGAGGCTAGTACTAGCTCTCAGAAACCCACAACAGCAATGCTAAAGAATATCCTACCCCGAGTTCCTGAACGTGTAACTGGACAATTACCCTCTATCTTAACTTTAAAATGATTAATTACTAGGACTAGGGAGCTAATACTGACACCTAAAACATTCAGTGAAGTTAAAATGCCACCTGAACTTAGTCTAGCTCATAACAAAGCAACATTTCTTCTTTAGGATAACAAATCTAATGAAAAAAGAATTTTAATATTTGCAACTTCCACAAACCTACAAAAATTTCAAACTTGTGAAACATGGATGATGGATGGTACATTTAAAATATGTCCCGAACCATTTTTCCAATTCAACGCAATCCATGGACAGTAACACAATAGCAACATCCCTTTCATTAATGCACTATTACCCAACAAACAAACAACTACCTATGTAGAACTGCTAATGAAAATAAAGCAAGAAACTAATAACTACTACCCGCAAAAAATGATCTCATACTTCGAACAGTCAATGATACAAGCCATCCTGAAAAATTACCCTCACACAGTAATACAAGGTTGCTTTTACCATTTTAATCAAAGCAAATGGAGAAACCTTCCAAAATCTACCCTTAGTGGAGAATATGCAACTAACAGCAACTTTGCATATGAAATAAAAAAAACTAATTGCACTAGCCTACGTCCCAATAGCAGAAGTTGCTGAACACTATAACTTATTAATTTGAAGCCCCTATTACCAATCCAAACAACACAAACTTAGGGGCCGATTACGATGTTGGTTGGAAACTCTTCTGACCGAGTCAGTATTGGAATAATTTCCGACTGAATCGAGTTCTGCGAGTCCGACTGACCAATTACAATGATACCGAACATCGTTCGGTTGGACTCACATTGACTTAAATGGGAGCCTGTGTTTCACACGAGAACACAGTCTCCCATTGAAAAAAGGGGTGGGTGGGGAAAATCGTGCACCCTGTGGCGGGCACCCCATGGTGCCTTCGACACTGTGCATGGGTTTTACAGGGGGACCCATAGGTACCCCAATGGGCCCCACTCGGAGGACCCGGGGTGAAGGGGGGCCTGCTACTGGCCCCCAAATTCAGATTTCGACCGCTGATCAGTGTCTGAATAACCGAGTCGGAAAGGCTGTCTGTATCTGACAGAACCCGCCACAATGCAAATAAGGCAATGTTTACATTTCTATGCACTATGTAGCAGGCACCATACGGCGCCTGCCCCATGGTGCATGGAAATGTAGGGGTGCACTATAGGCGCCACCCAACCTCTAAAAGAAAGTTCCCGGGCTAAAGGGGGGTCTGCTATGGCCCCCTAGGTCCCTTTCCGCCAACTTTTTGATGGCGGGTTAACTGCCATGAACAGGCGGGCAGAAAGGGCTATCAATATTCAGATGGCGGTGTCTGACAGGTACCGCCGCCATGCTGGGCAATGCGGCAGCTTTGACAGCAGGTCAGAAAATTACTGCCTCTCGGAACCATGGCGGTCGGTCTTTCCGACCGCCACGTTTCCGCCGGCCACAGCAATCTGGCTGGCGGAAAACCGCAGAACGATGGCGGAGGGCCCACCACCAACAGGCTGTCGGTGGCAGACCTTCCACCATCGTAATCAAGCCCTATATAATGTTTATGTTTCTTATACATGAAATAATATTATATGAACTATAATATTATTTAGTGTCAAAGATATGAAAAAGAAAACAAAAAGAAAATATAACACAAAAATGTAAAAAAAAATATATTGAATAATATTATGCACTATATATAATTATTTAATATATATTTTACAAATATGAAGAATCGGATAACTGTGCCAAATAAATATGAAATGAATATATATATATACAAAAACCCCAAATCCTTGTTTTTACATTTGAAAAAAAATATGTTTCCAAATTTTGGCATTATATAAAATAAAAAATAGTAAATAATTACTGTGTTAAAAATGTTATTTTTTATGTTAAAATATTTATAAAATATGTTACATCACAATTTTTTCAATAAAGATACATTTAAAAACTAAATGTATATGTTTTTAATTATTTACTTTCTATTTTAATGTTCATATGTTATAATTGCAGTAAAAATCATTTACTAAAATTCAAAACCTGCTTTAAAATATTATTTTAATAAACATTTATGATATACTATTACCACAGAAACCTACATAAAATCAGGGAAAGGGCTGGGCATTAAACATATACATTGTACTATTATTAATTCAAACCACATTAAGTCAGAGAAGGTGCTGGACACTAAACATATATAATTTACTACTCCCACTCCAAACTACATTAAGTCAGGGATGGTGCTGGACACTAAACACATAGAATTTACTATTCCCACTCCAAACTACATTAAGTCTAGGAAGGTGCTGTTCACTAAGAGCTCATTTACAATCTCGTCAGGAAAGCCCTCAGTACAACTCTGATCCAGAGGGCTTTCCTAGTGAATCCGCAGTGACTCCCATTAAACTCTATGGGAGCCTGTGTACCAACATGTACACAGGCTCCCATAGCAAAAAAGGGGTGGGCGGGGAAAAGCGTACACCCTGTGGTGGGCACCCCATGTTGCCCGCCACACTGTGCATGATTGAATTTGGGGGGCCCATGCACCCCTCCTTGTGACCGATTCGGAGGGATCCGGGTGAAGGGGGGCCTGCTACGACCCCCCCAAGTCCAATTCCGACAGGCATTTCATCTCTCTGACACCGAGTCGATGCAGCTGTCAGAATCGTGTATCATACTCGCTCGTTTGGAATCCAGCCCCATTGCGCGGCACGTCTCAGCTCCAAACGAGTTGGACAGACAGGATCTGGTTCGGAAATGATTTGTCAATGCGTACGAGATCTTTGCATCGTATGTGGTAGTTAGGAACAGGGGACGACTCAGTCTGAAACTTAGGCTTCGAATCGGATTTGCTCATTCTGGAACCCGTCTGGAGGCTTTACTAGCGAGATTGTAATTGGCCCTTAAACATATATAATTTACTATTCCCACTTCAAACTACATTATTTCAGGGAAGGCTCTTGAAAATAAGCACATATATTTTACTATTCCCACTCCAAACTACATGAACTCAGGGAAGGTGCTGGAAACTAAACATATATAATTTACTATTCCCACTCCAACCTACATTAATGTGCCGATTACGATCTTGTCCGGAAGGCCATCCTAGAGCCTTCTGGAGTCAGACCTTACGACCGACTTGTACTGGGATCCAGTTTTATCAAAAACTGTGCATTATGATGCCCAAAACCCTTTATTTTTTCAAACGACTCAGTTACCCCAAATCCGACTGGATTTTCCTAATGAGAAGCCTCCAAAAACGCAGAATTGAGTTTTTCGTAGGCACTTCCTTAGTCCAAATCCCACTGCCCAAGTATGATCCCTACTTCCCATGCGCTGAATCGGTCGGCCCAAACAACACATCAGAGTGGCCAGAAGGGAAGTATTTCAGCTCCGAATTGCACCACAATACGATTCCTGCGACCGGGACCATGCAGCTGTGCATCCCATTGTGCATGTCATCCCTCTACTGTACATCTACGATGAATACTACAACCTCACCCAACACAATCGTCGCAGACGGAAAGTTGGACACCTACCCCTACTCAATAACGCAACTACCCCATGACAGACAATATAAGAGAAAGCAGGGGCAAAACTACAAGTAAATGTAGGGAGGAAAGGACTACCAGCAATGTAGAGCCAATTTGGGGGCTAATACCCCCAGCAATGTTGAGCCAATTTGGGGGGTGGGGCAAATACTCCCAGCAACGTAGAGACAATTTGTGGCTTTGGGGGCAAATTCACCATGCAATGTAGTGCCAATTTGAGGGGTGGAGGGCTAATTCCCACAGCAATGTAGAGTCAATTTGGGAGGTGGGGGCAATTACCCCATGCAATGTAGAGCCAATTTGGGAGGTGGGGGCAAATACGCTCGGTAATGTAGAGCCAATTTGGGGGGTGGGAGACAATCCCCCCAGAAATTTACAGCCAATTTGGGGGTTGTGGGGCAAATTCCCCAATTAATGTAGAGCCAATTTGGGGGGCTAACACTCCAAGATATGAAGACCCAATGGGGGATTTGGGGGGCTAACAGTCCCAGCAATGTTGAGCCAATTGGGAGAGTTGGGGGCTAACACTCCCAGCAATGTCTTCTTGAACAATGTAACTGGTGCTCATGCAACGTGCCTCAATACCTACGGTTGGAGTACTAGCTTCAGAAAATTCCCAAAAAACAAAGCCAATGGTTACTTTGCAGGAAATGCGTTCACACACTGTGGCAGCAAAAGTAACTGGCAACTTTAATGAATAGGTAGAGGGGAGATGTTGGTGCTCTAGGGACTGTTGAAAAAACAAACTAAGCCTCATCATCTCAAAAATGGTCCCTTAAAAACCTGTGAAACACCTGGGTGCTGCTGGGCAAAGACAACAGACCAGCCACCCACAGCAGCCCCAGGACTGTATGTGTGTGTGAGGAAGCTGTCCCAGCCTGGGCTGACACACACGATGGATGGACTGAAGTCCATAAAGCCCTATGGGCGTTGAGTTCAATCAGAAAGTGTTCTGTATAGGCTTGGATTGGCAATTAAGCAAATTGCTCATTGGTCGATGGGTCGGTGCACCAGGGTCACCAGCAGGCCATGGTTTTGGGGCCTTAGAAAACCACACCTAGAGACTGACTCACATCCCCAGTCCCAAGCAGGCCACTACAAAATGGTACCAGTATGTTGTCTGCTCACCAGCTGTGCTGTAAATTGAGGCGGGTGGCCAGTCTTTGGATCATACTCATCTTGGCGCCCTGCCTCCCATGCCTTGCCAGAAGCAGTGTCATCTCCCCCACCTGCCCCATCACTTTCAGGTCATGGCAGGTTCAGGGATGTTGCATTGTATGTAGGGTCCTTTCAGGGAGGCAAGTCTCATTTGTCCAGTCTGACCTACACCCAAACCCCTTGATGAGCAGCGGTGATCTTTTTGAAACCTCCTTTGACAGGTAAAAGCACAGAGGCTACAATGAAAGAGATGATCACGTAATGTGTGCCGATTACTTTCAGAATGCCTAAGCATCATTGTGATCCCAATCCTACCATGGTTACATAGCATGTTCTGTATGTCCAATGAGGGAATGTCATCATCAGATATGTACAGTTAGCCTGCTAAATACTAGGAGAAAAACACATTTGATACTGGAACAGGAATGGCCATAACCACATATGTGAATGTATCACAAAGTGAGTGCATGAGTCCACCACAACACACAATGAAACGACATAGGGCAACAGAACTCCAATATACTCACAAAAGTATGACATTGTGATGCCTCTGTGTACGGTGAAGCCCAGAGGATATTGGCCCAGACAACACACAAGTCCACAGACCCAGCCACTCATTGCTTATTTCAGTGCCTCTCACTACAACAACCTAAAAGTGGTTGTGTCACAGTCATCATTGAAATATTTGTAGACGAAACCCATCTGGTTTTTTAAAGAAGCATGGGCCAACAAAAATGTAGGATACAGTCACCATGTGTTTTCTAGGGGCGCTGCACACAACATCCAATCTGTATGATGTGCACAGGGTCATCTTCGGAGAATGTCATTCACAGTAATTCAGCATCTAGCGCCTCAGGCTGTAGTGTGTGCCGCAAAAATATAATCACATTTTGAATGTGCAGATTGTGTCCTGCAGAGTAGTAGGAGTACGCATGAGTCTCAGGACATAGGATCCACCAACAGTGTTGGAGGGTCTAGTGCACAGCCTATTGCTTAAAATAAGCTGCCAGCACTAGTGATGATGCCAGGGGATGACTTAATCTGTGGCTCTCCAACGCAATTAACAGAGCCATCCTCAAGCCAGGGGATATGGGTACATCTTGTGAGGATGAGGGATATGTATAGAATGAAGTCTGCTTTGTCCACATTTGGCACTGAAACACTGTCTCAAAATCTATGAAGACGTCAAGGAGACCTTAAACGAAGACATATTGACCTCAGGCTCTAGGGCAGTGTTTAATGGGCAAAATGAGAGCCCTTATGGACACACACAAGGGCTACCCTTGCCAAACCAGATTTAAAAATATTGACAATGCAAACACTTATGGAACTGGGTGTACTGTTCCAGTGTCACATGTGTGTTTTCTTACAGTGCAATGTGTATTTTATCGGCACAAACAGAGATTGTGGGGCCGAGTCACAGAACTAGCTTAAGACAAACTCCTACACTTACTACTTTTGGTATTCACAGAAGGCATTTAGTATTAGTAAAGTTAGGATTTTGTCTTAAGTTTGACTTAAGACAAACTTAAGACAAACTTAAGACAGACTTAAGACAGACTTAAACAGACTTAAGACAGACTTAAGACAAACTTAAGGCAGACTTAAGACAGACTTAAGACAGACTTAAGACAAAATCCTAACTTAAGTCTACCAAATGTGGACAAAGCAGACTTCATTCTATACATCCTCATTCTCACAAGACAAAATCCTAACTTTACTACTACTAAATGCCTTCTGTGAATACCAAAAGTAGTAAGTTTAGTATTTTGTCTTAAGTTAGTTCTGTGAATCAGGCCCATCATCACAATGAGTCCATCTCCCTTTGTGCCCCCATACCTTGGACATTCAAAGTCACAATGCCATTAATACGCATGCGTGTGTAGTCTATCAGGAAGCATAGGGATGCGTTTCTGGAGTAGTCTGACACCAGGTGGCACAACAAAACACATCCTTGACTTTTCACTTAAAGGGGCTAAAGCCCTCTAAGCAATGGACTGCCACCCAAAGTTCCGGCATCATGACATTTCAATATAATCAATCACCACCTCCATCCCAGAGCAGTATCAAAGGGCAAAAATGACCAATCAGTGACAACTACCTACACAGGGTAACTTGCCACTTATGCCCACACACAACTCAGTCAAGGGAAGCCTAGGTGGAGGCAACTTGTCCTGTGATACCAATAGTGTACTCAAGGACAGGGGATTTTTAATGGGGTGTGTCATGAGGAATTGGACAAATGTTGTTTCCTCCCCCCCAGGCAACGCCTGCTCAAAGTGTAACCCCTTGTCTCAAACCACAGGCAGGACAGCAGGGACAGCCTTTTGATGAGATAGTGTCTGCCTACTGTATAATGTTAAATCTAGGACTGGTTGAATTAGTATATATGTGTATATATATTTTCATGTAACGGTTTTGTTGTTTGTTTTTTCACTAATTTGTCATGCTTTATGTCAATATGAGTTTTTATTATATTGCGTATAATGTGTTTTGTTTAACACTGTGGTGTTCAAATATGTGATTTCCCTCTCAAGACATGTACAAATAAGTCTACTTGTTTTGTGTATTTAAATAATATAAATTAAGCTCAATAAAGCTAGAGAACTTTAGAATTCTTGGTCTAAGGTTCATGTCAATTGCATATGGAATAGTTCTCCTGGACACTCCCTTCGTTTTTCAAGTATACAGTGGTCCAGTCTAGGTGGTTAAGGACCCAAGCCTCTCTTGCTTACACTTATAGTGTACTCAAAGCAGCCATTCAAAGAATCTGTCATGAACATTCATTGGTAGACAGCAAGCTGCATCAAACACATACTACATCTTCATATTTCCTCTGGCAATTGTTTTAGCGTACTTACACACACATAATCTACACATATGTACATTTCAACATTACCTTATGGCCTGCATGAACTCTACTTGTGCGAGTATCACCCCTCTCACATCAACCTCAAAGTACATGTTCAACTCTCAAAACTATCATATACACACTCGCACGTCATAAGCCCCCTCTGGTGCAGTTAGCCGGAAAAACATGTCTGTCCCTCCAGCTCCAGCCATGCACTCAAACTCTTCCAACCCAATTCTCACAATCTCACACTGGCACTGCCCTTTTTACATCCACACCTACATTCACAGGACCACTCTTCATCAGTATGTATGCAATACCTCCCACATACATGACATGTACACAATGTACTGTACTCATCACCTCCTCATCAGACGTCAAACGTAACTAGTCTAATACACCGCTCTCATGACCAGTTGCACCCACAGTAATGTCTTGGACTGCACTCATATCACAACGTGCAGCATCACAGCCCACTCTGACATGCACACTTAACACATCACCACATCTCTCCAAAAGACACTTACATCGCTCAATGAATATGTCCTCAGTCATTCGCGTGTCACCATACACCCACCCTACTCTGCTTATGTTCTACAGATTGTCATTTCTAAAACAAATGCATCCACAGGTTCAAACACAACAAACGTCAACTGGACAGCACTTCACATTTCATCATACAGCACCCTAAATTACACAACTGGAGTATACCCTTTACATACACTTATCCTCTTTGTTACAAATGACAAGTTTAACTTTGTCTCACTGTGGCCCTGTCACATCCACATATGAATTCCATGGTCCAAACCTCCATTTACTTATGCATATTAACAACTATCCTCCTCTTTGAAACTGCCTTGTTAAAGTCATCTCACTGTAGTGCCACAGACTACAGCTCTCATCTCCTGTCAGAATCCAACCTTGTCTAGCTGGTTATGCCCTTATTACATCTATCAATTTCTAGCACACCTTGCACAGGATTTAACCAGTCTTACAAGCTCGCACACTCTGATTCACACCCCTGCAATTAAAATCACTCACATTGGAGCAATGTTGATACTTCAGCTCTCCTACTACAAGCACTGCCTATGAACTTAACTCCTACCTTACACTATCTGACAATCTCTAAATTTGGCTTGCCCCCATTACGTATAAGTCTCTACTCAATTTCAAAATTGGAAACACTAGTCTTTCTCACATCCACCCATTTAAGCTAGCTTATCACATGCAGAATTAATCTTGTAAAACACATCTGCCTCACATTCCAAAATCCACCTCCTCCACTGTGTGGAAAGTAAGAGCATGGATGTGACACTGGCTCTTGTAGCATCTGCACAGAAGACTAGCCTACAACACTTCTGTGTACTCGCAGTCCACTTGACTTACCACATGTAGCACAGGGCAATCCAAAAGACAAAGCAGCACTCCTAGTTCAGCTCTTTGTGATCTGGAAGAGCATCAAGCATAGCTCAAAAGGACCCCATTGTCAGTCGTGCACAAATGACAACCTATAAACAAATCATATTCTCATCTACGACTGAAGCTTGGACAAATAAAACACACCATCCACATTATGTACCCAAACAAAAGCAGGATGGTATGACTGACTTATAAATTAGAACACACTAGACTATTAAGACTACAGACACCTTGCTGAACAGGAATGTCTGTAGAAAGTGGAGTCTTTGGAGGCAACAGGGTTGGAATACTGTGGGAATACTGCTCACCTTACACTCACAATGGGCACAGGCAATGTGCCAGATGAGTACACAGCCATAAAGGGAATTTGCATACAGTGGCATGCTACCTGAGGCAAGATTGTAATTGCCACTAGTCTATCAGATCTAAAGAAGACACAGCCATGGGTCCACCACTACCAAGTCACACAAAAGTATTGTACCATTACTTTGTGTACATGGGTGTGCCCAAAATGACTGCCATGTAGTCAAACTCCATATGTACCCAGGTGTATTGAGGAGACAGGTGTATTTCTGCACATCACAAACATATGCAGCATGCTTCTCCTAAACTGTTGTACTTTGCCACACTTGCACAATGTTGACATCTAAAACCATGATCCGTGTGCAATTGTGTTTCCTAACCAAAGCTCTGTGACTTCATGGCACACTCATAGACAAACCCAATATTAACATTGACATCTAGCCAAAGTAGGCACATAAATCTAGGATACATATTGACCAAGTGCTTGTACTCCATGAAACATATGCAATCCACCCCATACTGACACCATTGTCTACTTCCATCAAATATTACACATGAATGACAGTTAACCCGAAATCCATTTTGAGTACAAAAGAAATTTAAAAAAAAATGGAAATGCTTTATTCAGCATAAACTGTGATGAGAAATAGTCCAATGGCCAGTCTAATGACAGTCAATGGCTTTGAGGGCCACATATCTAATGGCCTTCACTGCTTGCCTGCACTTTGCCAGCAAAGGGACACCTTCCACAGGAGGGGCATCTAGGGGGCAGGCCCGGCACCAAGGGAACAAGTCGTCTAAGGGGGACTGTGTTGGGTTTTGGGAGGGATGGGATCAGGAGGGGTGTGTGGGTCCACTGCAGTGGTAGTGCCAGATTGAGGGGGGGGGGGGGTGGGCTCGCTGTAGTGGTTGGCCCAGATTGAGGGTGTGCTGCTGTAGTGGGAGGGCTAGATCGAGGGGGGATGGGCTGGGTTTGACCATTTTGGGGATGGTATAATTCTGTATGGTGTGGACAGGAATAGGGAGGGGCTCAGACCTTTTGGGGGGGTTGGTGCAGGAGGTACTGGGCTGGGGAAGTATGGGTTGGTGGAGGGGGTTTGTACTTGGGAGACCAGGTGGGTTTACTGGTGGGGTGTGATTTTGGGTTTTGTTTTTTGTTGGGGGCAGATGTCGATGGCAGGGTGTGGGTGGAGTGACTGGGCAGAGGGGGCACAGGAGAGGCGAGGGTAGGGGTTGTGGAGGCAGAGGGTTCTGAGGTCTGAGGAGTGTCTGTGGATGCATGTGTGCCGTCTGCTGGTATGTCCCTGGTGGTGAATGTGCTGGCTGTCGTTTGAGAGTGTGTGTGGGTTTGTCCGTGTGTCCGTGTGTTTGTGTGCTGCGTGTGGCTGTTGATGTGGCTGCATGCATATGTTTGTGTGTGCTAGGTCAGGAAGGGTAGTTTGGACTGTGGGTGGGTAAGAGGCAGGAGGGGGGTGTGGCAGCTGGAGTTGGGACACTGCTGCCATCAGAGTGGATTCCAGAGCCTGATTGGATCTCTGCAGGGCAGACATGTCAGAGTAAATGCCCTCCAGGAATGATACCATTTGTGTTAAAGGATTGGTCTGCACCTGGAGGACATTCAGCACTGCTGTCTGCGACCACGGAGATCTGCCTCAGGATGTCAATAGCCTCAGGGCTTCAGGGGATACCGGGGCAGGGGGTGAGGTGCCTGGCATGAAGGTGACACCTCCCCTTCCACAGGAGCAGCCATGGCACTGGGCCTGGGAGCAGCTGGGAGGGTGGAGATGGTAGTCGTGGTGGTAGACTCTGATGTAGAGGATTTAGTTCCTGGGTCATCCACCACCACAAGGGACTCATCACTGTAGTTAGCTTCAGATCCTGCAGATGTTACTTCTGACATGTCCTCAGTGGGGCTCCCCTAACCCTCCGTGCCCCTGAGTTCCTCCACCACAGACTCAGCACTTGACCCAGTCTGGAAAACTGCTCCTCCTTCGTCTGATGCACAGCCTTCTCCGCTGGCTGTCGCTGATGCTTTGAGTAGGGGTGGGCGGAATTTGCGGAATTAACCTTCGCAAATTATCGCGAGAATGTTTAAAATTATCGCAAACAAGCAGAAATATCGCGAAGATGCGGAAGTTTTTTTCCGGCATGTTCGCGAGATTTTCTGCATGGTTGCGGGTCGCCAACTTACCCATGTGGTTGCTTGCGGGCGCGGCCATCTTGTTTTGAGTTGTTCTCGCGGTGCATGATCGCGAGAAGAAAGACGTGATCGTGCGACGCATGACGTCACTGCGGGCGCGAACTGTCGCGAGACAGCGCAAATGGCTAAAAACAATACAACATCTCATGGAGAACGCGACCGGATCAAGAAAACTTGTCGGCGAACGCAGGGATTCAGGTAAGGCGATCGCGCGCGCGCGAGAATGTATCATTTTACAGCGCGAGCAAGAAACAAATTATCGCCAAGCTGCGGAAACCGGAATTTTTGACATTTTCGCGCTCTCCGCGGAACGCAAAAATGTCAAATTATCGCAATTTCCGCGAACGGAACGAAATTTTTGCCCAGGCCTAGCTTTGAGCAAGAAGGAAAAAGATTCACATAAGTCATCCGTGTGTACTTGACACATAGGTATCATCACAAATGTTAATAGCTCAAACAAATACATAATTTTGACTAGTGCTATTACCACTTGATACATTTACACACATGGCACTTGTTAGTCTGCCATTTAACCCTTCCTCTCTCACACATGATGTTATCTGCAACATTGGGTGTATCAACATTAAATGCCACAACCACAATGTCAACTACTTCACTATGTAGCAGGTGAGGTATCATCTTTTGCTCCTGACGGTCTCATACCTGTCTCCTCTCCTGCAAGGGATTTTAGAGCTCACAATGGAAATAGGATTCACACAATTGAATTGAGACATGGTATCCATTCTGTAATCCCTAGTCATCAAATTGTGAACCATTGGGTCTAATGTTACGGGAAAATTACTTACCTGGCAAACTTAAAGCTGGGGTTGTGTGAGTCATATCGCACTGATAACAGTGATTGTGCTCATTTGTCCTGTAACTTAAGTTCTCTACTGTCAGGTCACACATCTGACTCTTATTGGGGAGAAACCAAGGTAATAGGCATAGATAGGGTGAGAGGCACATGGCACACTGTATTTTGTCATCTATGCACAGTGCCATGAAGATTAATCAGAATGTTGTACACATTGAAAACAGCTTGTCATTCTCAGATGTGAACAATGGTCAACACACTTCCAAGTCCGATGACTGCATCTTCACAATGCTTCCGGTGGAACACCAGGCCACTGGCCCGTCTGGGTGCATTGTCTGCACAGACTATTAGTACTGAACCTCTATTCTTCATGACGCCAGTAAACACTATGTCCCAATCCTGTCTAAACCGCAGAAGTCCCCACTTGTATGGACCAAGTCTGAATGCCCCCCACTTCTTTTCGAAATATTGCACACGTTGTACAACTTACATTGCTATTGTTTTCCATCTCATTTTGTTAACTTACTCCAAATGATGCACATTTGACATCTCTCAATCTGACAGTGAAGCACAATACACATGGTTTACAAAGTATGAATAGTCAAGAGCATTTACACACATGGGAACCGTTGTGAATGTGTATCTAACATCACACCTTACAATTTCAGCCATGTTTCCACCAGTGACCACATTTGTTTGACAGTGAATGTTTTGTGTTGTCACTGTTACAGATTCAGACACATGGACTCACTCTTTTAAATGAAGTGAATGGAATCTTTCACACAATCATGTGAAAGGCCAGTGTGATAGATGACCAGAGTTAGCATACCTACAATTTTGGCCCATGGAATACATTTGTTTACACTGAGCACCACGGCTGCGACCTAACATTGGCACACTGACCAAGCAAAACTCACCAGGGCCTCAACATTGACGTCACCTGCTGCCGTGATGTATAGCATGAGCTTTACACACTTGAGTGCTCCGATAACAGCATACTTCACAGATTTGTTGAAACCACACTGAGAACAGGTCATACATTAGTCAATGTGCTGGCACATGTCGAGCAATTCCATTACTCCATGCACTTGTTGCTGTAATTTGTGCTGATCACATGAGCATGGCACTACTGTCACTACCCTGAACATAACTTCCTCACATGTCCCTGATGAAAGGGGCATAACAGGGCATCTAATAATCCTTGTGCATATTGAAGGAAGTGGCCCGATTATGGTGACCAAGGGTCAATAATGACCACCTCTCAGCCTTCCATACCAAAATAAAGAATCTGTCAGACATTAGAGAATGCAAACCAATAACTGTTTATTAGATTACACTCAGAGCGGAGCCTAATCTGCCCAGTCACTAGGAGTGCTGCAGAGGGACTGACATCGACAAGCATAAAGATACATTATGTACATTTCGTAACTGAGCTAAAGCACACCCATAGTGGAATTTTCCAGGCAGGTACAGCTTAGACAATAGAATACAAATAAAAACAGTCTCTGGGCTCATATCACATACAAGATTGCAAAGTCCAAGGCTATTCCAGTCGGGCACGTCTCCAGACAAGTCGGTGAGGACCTCTATCTAGTGAGAGAGGTATGCGAACAGTCTATGCATTAGTGAAGCAAAACCTAACATCGCAGAAACAAAACCTAACATAGGCCTTTTTCTCAGAAATAGCAAAGGATCAGTTTTGATGATGAAACAAAATGGCGTCAAAAAAGAAAATGGTGATGCGAATGCTAACTTACATAGGGCAATGCACACACGTGAACATTTCTATTCTAACGGACCCAACTTTTAGCATGAGCTAAAACATTTTCTAATGGCAACAGGGAACATATAAAACAGAGAGAAACTAGAAATCATGAACAATAATAACAATAAACCTTATGAACATTCCATATTTTTAGCATCGGGGAAAGAAACTGTGAGAAGGGAAGAAGTCTCAGAGATAACCTCATCGATCTGCATAAGGTAGTCAATTTCCTTCTGGACCATAATTGCAGCATTAGTATCGTGAATTGATATTTTCTGTTTAGGGGTAAGAACAGTGGTGCAATAGGAGCAACAGAAAGGGAGACACTGAACAAGAGCACAGCTACACACCAAGATCCCAATTAGGTAAATATATTTTTAAGAACCCAACCCCAACCATCAGAAAAAGACCAACTCCAATTATGCTTTCTATTCCCTTAACATTCTCGAGGATGTCTAAAATATGCTTGCTGATATTCTTTTCCATATTCTTGATCCCGAATACACATTGGTCTCCAGCTACTGCGCACACAGCACCACTCTTAGACAAGATAAAATCTACCGCATATCTAGTCTGTTCAGAATATATCCGCATACTTTCCATCTGAGTGGTGATGTTGCATAAAGCTGCCACAGTGGTATTGGATAAAATCTGCAACCTATTATAATATAATATGAAATATTCTCCAGCTTTTTCACCCTTGGTCATAGAAGCACCACCCAAAGTGAAAATGGAAGAAAGGATGTATCCAAAAGTGATACCATTACTGTAATATTGACTTCTATATCCGTCACACCCTCACAAAATTCTTTGGTCAGAGTCCGTTTAACCCAGCGGACATTAGTCTCAGTGTATTTACAAGGCACACCCAAAGGCAACACCATCCCAAGAGCCACATAGTCTGTACCATTATGGACGTTAGAATAGGTACCATTCAACAGGAAGTAGAACCCTGGATGTGCATAAATTGGCCCTTTATAATCTTCTGCAGCATATCTAGTGTTCATTCCGAAAGTACTTGGGTCTTTGTCATTCACTAACGGGATTGCATTTTTGTTCAACACTATTCTGGAACAATTGATATACAAAGATGTGTCTGTGCTATTCACAATAGGACAACAAGTGGGATAATAGCCGGCCTCTTGAGTGACTATCAGTTCCTTGTAATGCCAGCCCACCAGTGTGACATTCTGCTCTTCCATATAAAAGTTTTCGCAATATGTGTTATTATGACAACCTGGATAACCCATCCCCAGTGGCTTTCAGTAATATAAACAAGGACCTGGATAGCCAAAACCAAAAACATCCTTCACTTCATAAATAGCGGTGGACGAGTATAGGTATAGTTTACAAGTGACAATGGATATGCAGTCCATAAACTAGTGACAGAATCAGTGCGGTAGCAAGCTGTCCCTTCTCCAAAAAATCTCTTATGCCTATCTAGAAATATTTTACTCAGAGCTGTTCTTTTCTTTCTTGTTGGGGAAATAGTCTCGACTTTAGTACGTGAAGGCAAATCCTGATAATGTTCCAGGACCCATGACACCTGACATAATAATATTACCAACAACACCACAAGAATAACACATATTATTTTCCGTTTGTGGGTCCACACAATATTATGCCGGGCAAAAAGAGTCACTGGCTGTTCTTCATCAGCAACCAATCTACCAAAGGGATGCATGACGAATGATGAAATGGGGGCATATGAAAAGGTAATATACATGTTCCCAATGTCCATCAGAGTCTCACTGGTACTGGCTCCTATCGTTCATCAATACGTTGGCACTCTTGAGCACAGACGGTGGAGATTGCTCTGTCCTAAGCTTGTTTGATGTATTCCACGTCAATCAAGATGGTATACCTCCGTGGTATACTTCAATTTACCCTGTCTAAAGTTCAGGCAACTAAACTTGGACTGTGTACTGGGGTGAATGCATGACATTGTTCTGTATTCTGTCCATCAACTGTTGTTTTTGCATTTGTTACCCCGAGTGGGAAGGGTATGCCCAGACGTGGGTCCCGTGCTCTCCGTGTCACTGGAATCAAGCTATCCTGGCGGATGAGGGCTGAAACCCCGAAACCGGTCCTAGGATGCTTGTTTCCCGTCCAGGGAGGACCTGGCTTGGCAGTTCGGGCTGGACTGTTCCCATGAGGCACAGGGTCAAGGCTGATTTGCATATGGCTGGGTTCAAACTGGAACGGCATGGTGAGCAAAAAAACAATGGATTTAGGCCCAGATCTCTGTACTGGGGTGAATGTATGACATTGTTCTGCATTTTGTCCATGAACTGTTGTTTTTGATCTTGTGAATATAGAGCACAAACGGCTTGCAATAGTTAGGTGTACCAAGCACTGGAGCTGAACAAAGTGCAGTTTCATTTGCTCAAAAGACTGCTGGCATTTGGGCATCCAAGGCAAAGGCTCATGCACTTCTTTCGTTGTTAGTGCAAGAAAAGGCTTGATCAGTAAAGAATAGTTAGGTATCCACTGCCTGCAATAGGAAGTGATACCTATAAAAGTGCGCACATCTTTTTGAGTTTGTGGAATGGGCATTTTAACAATAGTACTAATATGCTCAGGGGTCAACCTCCTACCCTCCTTTGACAGTAGGTGACCTAAATAGGTGACCTCCTGTCGACAATACTGAAATTTAGAAAGAGAAACTTTATGTCCATGATGGGGCCAAATGCAACAACAATTTAACAGTACTATCTCTGCAACCCTGTTTCATATCAGAAGCTATAAGAAGATCGTCAACATAATGTACTAATACCTTACCTGGAGGAAGTGATAGTGAATCCAACTGACTTTTCAATGCCTGACTATAAATACTAGGACTCTCAGTATAGCCCTGAGGAGCGCGACCTAAGCTAAAGCTCCTACCAGCTTGTGTGAACCCAAACAAATATCTACTGTCAGGATCAATAGGAATACTAAAGAAAGCATTTTTCAAATCATTAACAGAAAATAATTTAGCGGTAGAAGAAATCATCATCAAAAGGGTAATAATATCAGGAACCACAGGAAACTGTGGGATTACTATTTTATTAACCTTGCGCAAATCAATCACAAAACAATAAACATCATCAGCGTACTCAGAAGAGCCTGAGGGTGCCCTTTTATGAATCAGAAGAATAGGACTATTACAAATATTGCCAGACGTTGCCTCAACTACTCCCTTTTGTATCAAATCCTAAATAATCTGAAGAAGGGCCCATTCTCCTGTCTGCGGTATCTTATACTGAGGAATGCCAAGCGAAAAAAATTCTCCTTAACTTATATAGAAACTGGTGGTATGTGCAACAGTCCTACATCCGTGTCACCTGCAGCCCATAGAGTAGGTGGGATATCAGCAAATTCAACTGGAAGAGGCGCATCCTGACACAAACACTATTTAGTATTCACATCCGGAGCCATAGTGATATAAACACCAGCAGGAGAGCAATGGATAGTAGCATGCAACTGCTTCAGAAAATCCAAATCCATCAGATTCTCATCCCAGTTTGATATCAACAAAAATTGAGACCCCACAGTGAAAAGACCAACAGTCAGTGCAAGGGGATGTGAAATGGGGCTTACAACCCGTACACCTGAAAAACCTACCGAAACATTATTGTGGACAGACAGGGCTGCCCCAGGGACCATATTTTGATAAACAGAACTCTTCGTTGCACCTGTGTCCACCAAAAATTCCTTAGACGAGCCTTGAAAATCCGCTCTGACGTAAGGACTACGCTAAACTACAGGTATCCGAACTGGTCCCACTGGGTGTCCCTGGCCTTCTTAGCTATAGGACATACCTGTCACCTCATCCATATTGTAGTCATCATGATAATACTGGCCATCATGAAGATCATCAAAGTAATTATTATCAGAGCAACTCTGTGAAATCGTAGCATTCTGAGCTCTGTAAGCCCCACGACCTCTCCCACCAGAACCTGGCCCCCTAGGAGTTGCAACTTTCTGTAAAAGCACCGGGCACTGGCTACGCGAATGACCTTCTTCCTTACAATACACACAGTGTTGTGGTCCTAAGGGTGTCGTCGAGGACTGTCTGCTAGTACGCAAAAGCTGTCTAAGAGGACCACCTCGGCCCCTACTATTCCCCCTAAACGTTTGCTGCATCAACACCTTTGTCTTCAAATCCTTATGCTTCTTATCTGTTCTATCCTTTTCTTCCTGATCTCGATGCTCATAATACTGGACCACGTTCAAAATAATAGAAGGGGAAGAGGTGGACCAAGTACTCTCAGACGAACGTAAACAAGTCTCTATTTCAGGAAGTAGATTAGAAAGAAATCTATCAACAAACAATTGAACTCCGCCCTCAATAGAAATATCCTGCCCACTATAGTCCAAAAAGTATCTTCAAACCGGGTAAAGAAATCAGACACACTTTCTTCTTTTTTCTGACGACAAGCCGTCAATTTGTCCCAACTTACCTTCTTAGGTGAAATAAGGAAATGCATATGTGTAATGATGCAGCCTGGCAACGCAAGTATCTCGGCTCGGGGTTTGTCACCTGGCTTCCGCTCCTGATCCCATTCCATCCCTTAATCACATCTCATGTACCACCCAACTCCACAACATGATCTTGAGTATGGACCTGTCTCCAAACATCAACCGAAACAAGGAGACCAAAAAACATTTCAACATCAGCAAGAGTCATTATAATAAGCTGTATGATTCTTCCTAGGATTAGGCAAATGGGCCTTGAGGGCTAAAACCTCACTCCTTTTCCACAGAGCATAAACCCATTGTTTCTGAAAACGAGCAGCCACGACCGGTCTAGTAACCATCACATGCTGATCTGTCAACTCAGGTATTTCAGGGGGATATCTAGGATGGACCTCCTGCATCGGAAACTGAGTTACCGGCATGGGGCTTCTCTCATGTAATCTACCCCTGTAAGCATATAAAGTTATGACATTCCCAAACACCTGGCCTGGCTCTAAGTCAGCCGCGTATACGGGATCCTTAATGTCAAATAAAATTTGAGGCGCTTCTGTCCCAATGTGTTTCTGCCAAAGACTAATCAACGTGGCAGACATGTGCTTAAGGGCCAGTTGCTGTATAAAGGGTTCAAAATCTCCCATACCTTCCTAAACATACTCCACACTATAAATCGCATTACGAGCCAACCGCGCAGCCTGGTCAGCTATTACTTGCTTTTCGTCATCCCCTACCCCAGATCGCACTAATGGGCTTATTCACTCCCTGAATTTCATCCAGTCTCTGTCCTTAAACCCTCGTACTGGTGTCTCAACATGCAAAGGTGTCGGTGGATGAAAAACCATAGTAGAAGAAACAGCAGAAGTGTTAGGGACAATCGTGGACGGTGTCTGAACCGGCGGAGAAGAAACAGAAGAGACAGAAGTCGAAACAGCAGATGTGCTGGGGGTCACAGTTGCCAAAGATGGTGAGGATAAAGAAGGAACAAAGGGTTGCGGTAGCCAAATCTGTCAAAATAACTGCCACAGATACAGGTACAGGCGAAGCAGACACCGCAGTCTGCTGTAACTGTAAGGAAACAGCAGGGTATATCCTCTGTGGGGCATAAGGAGACGGGGTCGAGTATCTAACAACTTTTCTACAAAAGTATCATCTTCCTCCATAGCTACATAAGACTTATCTAGGTGCAATTGGAATCTCCTATCTTCACATTCAATTCCAGACTCTTCTTTTTCTCTATCATATGCCACAGCTTTCTGTGTCAATGTTTGCATTTTCCCTTTCCGGTCGTCTCTTTCCATTTTTAACCGTCTCTGTCTAGCCTCCCTCTGCCAAGTTCTGTGGGAATCAAACATAGACTGTCTACTTGTTTTCTTGAATAACTGCTCCTGTAAAAACCCAATTATTTGCTCATCAAAAGTGCCCGTCAGCAGCCACTGCAACTCCGCATTGTCCCTCGTATATTTGTGCCATAATGTACTAAACATAATAAGGCCAGACCATGCTTCACATACATAACAAAATAAGGGCTGCCTTCAGGAGGCACTGGTTGAGCCTCTTTCAGAAAGTTAAAACTCATGAAGATCCATGCCCATAAATGTCAGAAACAGACAATGCCTAATCCTACTGCATCATTGCCAGCACATCAGACAGGATTACAAGTAATGGATATGATGTTATTAAAGGAACTAACAGCTCTACAAAACGAACATTTAGGGCTAAATGCTCTGATTGAAGAACAAGAATTAGCTGAAAGGGAACAACTAGAAATTTGGGGCGAAGTGACATCATCATTGAAGCCAACTTCCAAGTTCATACCTATCACTCCTCACAATACTATTGATGTATTCAGTGACATAATAATCAAAGACGTCAAAAGAATGGGCAAACAAGTGAAACAATCAATCCATAGTGGCATTAGTAGGAGATATTTTGCATTAGTCAACAAACTCAAGAAACAGAATGACGTGGTAATATCTAAATCAGATAAAGGTGGTAACATTATTTTTTGGACCATGACAGCATAAAAGGAAGAAGTCCAACGCCAACTGTGGGATAACACGAGCTTTATTAGGGCAACTAAGGAACAATGGTTTCAAGTAAAAGAAAATTGATGGAGTGGTGCAACAGTGGACTTCTGACACAGGAGGTGTACAGCTATCCATGCAACCACCACCTTATGATCCCGGTGCTGTCTCTAATCCCAAGGGTATGTCATCAAAAAAGAAGAAAGGATCACTTGTACCTGTTATCCAGGGTTTGGTGGTTTCTCAACTGTTCCTTAAAAAACCCTCATTCACGTTTTTTAGATGGTTCGTCTGGCGGTATATCTTGATTCTCCGCCTAAATAACGTGACAGCATCATCATTGGGTTTAGTATTATGCTTCCTCCACCCGGAGGGAACCACTGGATATTCGCAGTAGTGATCAGAGATACAAATATTGGAAAAAGTGCTTGTGTGCTGTGAAGGCAGTGTAGTTAAAAAGGATATTCCCTTATGCTACCTGGACTATCGTTTTTATTGTTGTCTGGTGCATGGGAAAAGAATAAAAAAGAGAGATTTGTGCAGAACGGACATTAAGTGTGTCCACTGTACAATCAGTCTAGGGGGTGGGTCGACATGTTTCAGCTCCTCGTTAGCCCCGTAGGGTCAAGTGAGCTTTCTTCAGGACCTAGGGTGTTCGTGTTTGAAGAAGAGTATTGTCCCCTATCTAAATGAGGAGTTCAGACGTTGATTCGCTGAGCTCCTAATAAAGGTTATTACCTGCGGTGGAGAAAGAGGGGGGGGGGGAGATCAATAACACAAAAAGCCTTATTCTGTGATTTTAAAAATAGAGTTACAAGACCCATGATGAATGAATTTAAAGCAACATGGCAATACTTTAAATACGGTAAAATGCAAGTGGTGTTCGAACACACAGCGACCCACACACAACAACAACAAAAAACAAAAAACAGCAAAAGCAAGTATAAATGGCAAATCTTACAATTATATCTGTATGCATATTGGTATTCTTATATGACTGGTTATGTTTTAAAACATCTTGGAGGTAATCTGAATTGTTCCCATATGGTATCACTATGAAGGATAGTTGGGAGTAAGTTACACTGAAGGAAGTCACCGATAATTACCAATTAAGGCAAAGAATAAGGCTGACCATGTTATTCGTACTTTTAAAAAGCTGTAGGATGGCAAGAGCTGGCATGCGTGTTATTTGATCTAATTGTAAGCGAGGTTAATACATTTGGTACAGGGGAATCGCTACACGAATGGTTAAGTTGCAAAAGTACAGGTGTATCGTTGTTATTACTCGTTTCTCAGACAGTCATCTCTATTTTTCAAATAATGTCAGGCATTTCAGGCAAAGCGAGATTCAAAGCGGTGTGCTTTACTGCCAGTGAGGAGTGCTGTTTAGATATATTTCTAATGGCTTGCAATTGTTAGTCACTACTAAATATCAAGAGGACAGAAACCATAGAAATCGTGGAGCAGCATAGTGCGTAATGTGTTAAGAGTACCTTTTAGCGCTCCGCTTTGGGGCTTCAGAGGAAAGATTCAGCGCAGTTGAGCTGGGTCCGGGGAATAGGGAAAAAGAGGGGGGGGGGAAAGGGAACGGAGAAAACATAGGAGATAGGGTTCAGACATTTAGGCAATCATTATCGAGATAACGTTACGTGTCTCCTTGTCGTGGCGTCTTCCTACCGAGATTCCGCTCTGCACGACTTGTGCTGACGCTGTCTTCCTGTTTTCCGAAGACAGCGTCGGTATCGGTAGTTTTTCAAGGGTGGCATAAAGAGTGAAGAGAGACTACTGGCTATATCAATGTTTAGTGAAGCTTCCATAATGGTTTTGGGTATTAAAAGCATTCCATCGCCTCGAGAATTGTATTCTCGATTTATGAAGGTTGCGCTGCGTGTTAATTATATTTTAGCGCTAAGAAAGGTATAAGTGCTACAAAATCTCATGCTTTGGTTGTCATTCGATATTTCGTTGTACAACTGGATTAAGTCCAGACTATAATTTCGAAAAAGTCCACAAGTACTCTATTAAGCCACCTGGATGCCAAATCATCTCAGCCATTGGAGGACTGTTTGAAAACATATCCGAGTACATTGATTATTTTTTGCAGCCATATGTCCAAAACCTACCAACATTTAATAAAGATACAGGAGATTTCCTCAAAGTCATATAAGATATTCCTTTGGAAGAGGATCTGATTCCTATATATTTGGATGTTTCATCGCTATACACCAGTATCTGGCACTGTGATGGTTTAAAAGCAGTTGAACATTACATGAGTAACAGAACGTTAGCAGTACACCATCATACTCGCATGCTGATCAATATGATTCAGGTATGTTTATATAAAAACTACTTCATATTCAATACTTGTATGTATCATCAAATATGGGGGTCCTTGATGGTAGCCTGTTTCTCCCCTACTTACGCATGTCTACACATGGGGTGGTGGCAGGAGCAGGTTCTCAATGTGGATTACTCCAAAGATTGAGAGGAAAATGTATTGGTCTGGTCACACTACATTGACAACATTTTCGTAATTTGGAGAGGGTCTCAAAAAGTGCTGAGGAGTTCCTAAAAAGCATCAACATTAACAATCTTAATTTGCACTTCACAGGGAAAGTCAGCAAAAGCATGATCCTTTTTCTAGACGTGGAGGTTTTTGTAGTTAATGAAAAACTAGAAACCTGGTTACACAGGAAAAGCACTGTGGGTAATTCTCTGTTACATGCATCTAGTAATCACCTTTGCCATCTAATAGCCAGCATTCCCTTTGGTGAATTGATGCATGCTAAGAGAAACTGCAGTTTACCACACCATATTATAGCCTGCCAGAAAGACATGACACAAAGATTAAAGCAGGGAGGATATGATACAAGTCTGATCACCACAGCAAATGGAAAAGATCAGCTGTATATCCAGGGAACAGATCCTCTTTAAACGAGATCGCAAACCCAAAACGGAAAATACAGTTAGAATGATAACAACCTACAGCAATCAACATAAACAACTAGCTAAGACAATCAGGAGAAATTGGCATTCTGTCATTCTGATACCATCATATGTAAAATAGATCCTACCAAACCTCGAATAACTTATAGGAGAGCCATATCCATGAAGGGGAATCTGATTAAATCAAGCTCTGAGACAAGGAGAACTAACGGCTGGCTAGTGGGAACAAATGGATTCCACAAATGTATTAGATCTAGAGCCTGCACAATAGGTGTCAACACAAAGGAATATTTGTCTCTTTTTTCCCATAGACCATGTCCACTGAGGGGCAGCTGCAACTGCAAAAGTGAGTTTGCAATATATGAGTTAACTTGTAGCTGCAACCTAAGATACATGAAAAGCACAGAGTTACAGGTACATAAATGCATACTGAAGCATAAGCAGGCTTTAAAATTAAGGATGTAAAATATCCTGTGGTCAGGCACTGTGTCTAGCTCCATCAAAGTGATATATTAAAGATGTCTTACTTTGTGATTGACACCGTACCCCAAAACAACGGAGGAGGTAACAGGGTAAATACACTAAGAAAGCTAGAGAGAAGGTACAACCTTAACCTAGACTCTTGGTTTCCTAATGGTCTGAATATGGAAGAGGACTCACACAATTTCTTATAAGAAATAATTGTAAGAACATTATGCAACACATTTTTACATTCATGGTCATCATTCCGACTGGCAAGGACTCTGATAGAACTACTAACAACACATCTGATATAATTTTCAACCCAGTTTTTTTATGTCATAGAAAGAACCGCTGAGTGGTAATTTAAACTTGTATAATTTTCAAATGAAGATCATTTTGTCCCCCACAGAAATGATTATTTTAGTGTGTAGCACAGACAGGATTTCATACACAATATATATTGTTTTTACCATTTTTCCACTGTTGAGCTATTGAAGCTATGAATTAGGCATTTTAAAGCAATACGCTAATAATTAGTTTTGGAATGTGCAGTGTCGAATTACTGTTACTTACAATACAAATCTGTGTATTTAGAACAAAATTGAGGTGTGTGAATTTACAATGAACCTATAAAATGTAAGTAGTATTTTATCTATGTTCATGTCCGTCCTAACTTGATGCTTTAAAAGCACCTTCAATGGCGCCGCCTTGTCAGTGTGAGCAAGGTTGCAACTGCGTCCAAAATGCATCACAGAGGTCATGCAAACCTCAGTTAAGAAGAACAAGCACAAATGGTGGTATGTGTTCAGTATGGCGTTGCAAATATGCCCAGATCAAATTGAATCGTAAGGATATATGTATCTATATTGGTTTCACATTTGGGTCATCATAGAGGTCCTGTAGGATTGTTAGTGTATTGAAATCACCTATATTGATGAGGGGGGTTTCATCTCTATCATTCCAATCAGTATTCATATATATTGACAGGTCTGGTGGTCTCACACCCGTATATATGTATATATACATGTGAGACCACCAGACCTGTCAATGAATATGAATACTGATTGGAATGATAGAGATGAAACACCCCTCATCAATATAGGTGATTTCAATACACTAACAGTCCTACAGGACCTCTATGATTTTTTTTTAAAAAATTATTTTTATTGCCATTTTCACATTTCATACATTGTACATCATTCATATTCTTCAAGTGGTCGTGTCCGATCATACATCCTGTAAGGATACTTAACAACTGTATTGATTGATGATTCGTCACCAGGAAGCATAAACAGTGCATACAGTTATCGTGACGTTCACATCCTACGATCTCTGGTTCCATATATGGCAAAGGAACTGGGGTTTAACATAGGTATAAACTAGGGAATGAATATGGAAGAATATATCTAATTACACTAGTGGGGGAATGCAGCGTCGTGATGGTGAGGCACCTCTGATACTCATGTTTGCCTATCCTAGTCGTTACGACCGAGAACCGTAATAGTGTGCCTGGAGCTAGGGTTTGTCAAGACCTCGCGCGACTGGGAGTCTACGGATTCAGGTGGGCAGAGCCTGTGACTGTGTACTCCGGATTAGTTGTGTAGATGCGTCATCTGGTGGGTCCGCCCCCGGGGAGAGCTGCCTAGACTGGTATAATAACATGGCCCATTCCATTGATATAGGGTGCTTGCGGGTCCCTTTCACCTCCTCCTCCCGTAATGTCTCCTCCTCCGCCGCCGCCCATTTGTACGTAGCTCCCACCCACGCCGCCACCGGAGGGCCGGTGGGGGAACGCCAATGAATGGCTATGCTGCGTTTGGCCAAGAGCACCGCTAAGGAGAGGAAGCGAGTCTGCACCTTGTGCTGCTTACTTACGCGAAAGATGCCTATGGCACTGGCCTCCCAAGTGTTCATGCAAGTTAGCCCAGTGAGGGTACTCAAAGCGGTGTGAATGTGGTGCCAGAAGATTTGAATGACGGAGCAGCTCCAAAACATATGCCGAAAGTCTGCATTTTGTTCGTGACATCTGGGGCATAGGAACTGAGTGTCAGGGTAGAATCGTTGGAGGCGTGCAGGTGTGAGATAGGCCCTGTGTAGGATGTAATTTTGGATGTTTTTAAAACGTGCTTTTCTGGAGACTTTCTTAGGGTATCTCAGAGCCTTCTCCCACTCCCCCTCATGGAGCACCCGCCCGAATTCCGCCTCCCAGGTGGCCCGGAGGGTCGCCAATGGTTTATTAGTCAATTCCCGTATGGCTTTGTAAAGCCATGTAGTTAGATGGCGTCCTGCTCCCATATGTAGGATCGTGTGTAGCACTGGGTGTGGGTGTGGTTCCCCGTTACTTAGGTCCTGATGCGGTCGGTAGCTATCTAGGAGTTGGCGGTGAAGCAGGAACTGCCCTGGGGGAAGCTCGTATTCCTCCACCAAACTAAGGAACGGTCTTAGTTGCCGGTCCTCGAAAAGGGACGCCGCCTCCGTTAAGCCACACCTCGTCCATGTGCGAAGCGCGCTATTCGTGTAGTAGTGTTCCCGGTTGGGCCATCCTACCAGAGTGAGTAAAGGGGAGTACAACGGGGTCCCCGGGGACATGCGGTGTATCCGCAGCATGCACTTACGTGCGACCAACACCTGTAAGGGGTACGTGGGCTTTGGGTGTGTGCCAGGGAGGAGCAAGCGACGGATCTCCGGAACCGATACCTGTCCTGCGATGGTATGAGTTTCCACAGTGTACCTGTCTGCTGTCCAATGAGACAGCCATTGCAGTTGTGCTGCTAAGAAGTAGGCTTCGAATGATGGGGCTCCCAAGCCACCCTGCGTGGTGGGCAGTTGTAGTTTTGTCAGGGCTATTCTGTGCCTGGTGGACCCCCAGATGAGCGCACTAAGAAGGGAGTCTAGGTCCCGGAAAAAGGTCCTGGGCGGGATTACGGGCAGGTTGGTAAAAAAATACAGCAATCTCGGAACCATGATCATTTTGGCCAACGCTACTCTCCCAATTGGAGCCAATGGGAGGCTCTTCCAAAATCCGATCGTAGCCCTAATGCTCGCCAGTGCCTTGCAATGGTTACCCTCGAACATATCTGTGGAGGAGTGGTAGAGACGAATACCAAGGTATCGGGGGGCCTCCGCGCTCCAAGGCACTCGCTGGGTTCCTATGTGAACCTCCTGCAGAGGTAGTCCCGGATGCAGCGGATAAATTGTGGATTTATCCCAATTCACTCGTAGTCCTGAGGCCGCAGTAAATTCCTGCAAAGTTTCCCAGAGGGGTGTCAGATCGTCCGCAATGTCCCGCACATAGATCAGCAGGTCATCCGCGTATAAGGAAACACTATGCACCGTGCCTGCTATCGGGATGCCCCAGCTCTCCCCTTCCCGCCGGAGTCGTATGGCTAGAGGCTCCACCGCCAGGGCAAAAAGCAGAGGGGACAGCGGGCAGCCCTGTCGCGTGCCCCTCTGAACCGCAAACTCCGTCGATATGTATCGGCCTAGGCGCACCCGCGAGGTCAGTCCGGTGTACAGTAAGCGTGTATAGGCTAGGAGGGTGGGCCCTATGCCTACTCGCTGCAGCACCGAGAACAGAAACTGCCATGTGAGGGAATCGAAGGCCTTCTCAAGATCTAAGATGAGACAGGCCGCTCGAGGGTATATCCCCTGTACCTGATCCTGAATGTGGAAGACTCGACGTATGTTCTGGGACGTACATCTGCCGGGTATAAATCCGCACTGATCCGGGTGAACCAGAGAGCGTATAATTTGGACATATCTATCCGCCAAGGTCTTCCCGAAGAGTTTGCAATCGGCTGACAATAGCGATATTGGACGGTAGGAGGCCATTCGCTGTGGGTCCCTATGTGGTTTCAGGAACGTCACGATTACGGATTCTCGCATGGATTTCGGCAGTTCTCCCTTCTTCAGCGCCGCCGCAAACACCTCCACTAACCGAGGGACTAGGTGCACTGAAAACGTTGTGTAATATTCTAGGGGGAACCCATCCAGCCCCGGAGCTTTATTTCGGGCCAGGGCACGCAGGGCCCGCGTCACATCCGCCGAAACTAGTATGGCATCTAGGGCCTCCTTCTCTGCCCTCGTGATTGTTGGGAGAGGTAAAGGATCGAGAAAGCGATCCACTACATCCTGCGGGGTAGAGGTGGGGTCGCTATACGTCTCGGCATAGTAGTCGCGGAACGCCCCCAGAATCTCCGCTTGGGAGTGCACTAACACCCCCCCAGGGTCCAGTATCTCGGTGATGGGCTTGACTTCCGTGTCTTGCCTGGCTAACCACGCCAGTAGAGTGCCCGTCTTGTCCCTCTCTCTATGCATCCGTGTAGCATATGATCGGAAGTTGCACCTTCGCAGATCCGCGGAGGCCATTTGATAGGCCGTTTTGGCTTCTGCTATACGCCGCGTCTCCTCTTCGGACGTAGCATCCCGTTTGGAGAGGGTCGCCAGGCGGTGTTCCGCGGTGGTGAGGGCCTGTTCCAATACGCGCTTAACACCCGTTATTTGCCTCAGGCACTCTCCCCGGGCCACCACCTTAAACGCATCCCATTCCACCAACCTAGATGACGCTGTCCCCGAATTGCGTGTGAAATAGTCTTGGATGCTACCCTCCTGATCGTGACGAAAGATCTGGTCTGATAGACAGTCCCGCGGCAAGCGCCACGTGGGGACCGGTGGGTGTGGGGGCCGCCAGTGTAACTGGAGAATGTGAGCATCATGATCGGATATGATCCTGCCCAGGTAGTCTGTGTGGGCGATCCTGGGTAGGATAGTCGCCGTACATAAGAAGCGGTCAAGTCGGACGCGCAAGTTGTGTGGGATGGAATGAAAGAAATACAAGCGGACCAGGGGGTGCCGCATCCGCCAGGCATCAGTTAGCGACCAGTGCGAAATCCAAGCCCGGAATCTAGTAGTTTGCTTATGCGCCGGGGAATGCAGTGGAGGCGGGTGCGATCGGTCAAGGTTCAGGTCAAGTGAGCAATTATAGTCTCCTCCCAGGACCCAGGGTATAGAAGCAAATGGGGCAAGGACCCCTGTGAGATGGTCCCAAAACTTGTCTTGGTCAACATTAGGGGCGTAAATGCTACCGAGAAGTACTACCTGTCCGTCTAGAAGACCCTCCAGTAGCGCATATCTACCTTCTTTGTCGACTACTCTCCGAAGCTCCCGGAAGGGAGTTCCCGGTCGCACCCAGACCAGCGCCCCGCGTGCATATGCAGAATAGGTTGTGGCACACAGGAGACCCCTCCATTTCAACTGCAGTTTCCCGACCTCCTTTGCAATGAGGTCCGTCTCTTGTAAAAAGACTATCGGGGTGTTGTGACGCTTTGCGTAGGAATACACCGCATATCGTTTGCGTGGAGTGTGAAGCCCCCTAACATTCAGGGTGAGGATGGTGACATCAGTGTGTGGCGTGTGATGCGTCATGGTCTGTGTCTGTTTGCCAAGCGCAGGGACTACGCCTATTGAGGTGTGCATAACCCGGTCGCTCCAGGTGGCTAAGGGTGTCTGTGTCCCCCGACGCCGCGTAAGCATAAGTGGGAGATGGCTGGATCTGTTTCATTCCATTTGGGGGGTGGGAAAAGTGTGCAACTGGGCTATACAACTGAACCAATGGGGTCGGGGAACATCCCCAATGCCTAGGACCCATCATCAAGGACGGTGCGTCCAAACCTGTTTACCCACTTAAGGGGGATACAACAATATATGAAGGGGGCGGCGGTGCATGCGTACTGGGCCAGAAACGAATCGGGCCATTAGTATGAAAAATGGACGTTGCACCTGCTATAGCAGGCTACGAGATTAGGGCCAAAGTTCAATAGGTGGGGAGGAAAGTACATTTGGCTCAATGGTAGGTACAAGAGTCCCCTCTTATTTCGCATGGGAGCCAGATTGTCCATCTAGAATGAGGTCCGCCGTCTGCGGAGTGACCATGGGGGGTGTCACGGAGTCCTCCCCCGTCCCTGTTCCATCACTGTCATTCTCCTCCTCCGAGGTAAAGATATGCGGTGGCCGATCAATGTCATCCGGTAGAGGAGATGCCTGCAGGTCGATCACCGCTTGCAAGGCCTCCCTCCGTTCTTTCACAATTTGCTCGAGGTCAGGAGAGTCCTGGGTGCGTGCACGAGCTCTGCCACTCACGCCCTCGCGTGGGCGCCGTTGCGACCGCCTTCCGGATCGTGGAGGCTTAGGATGCGGGTCTCTTGCGATCTCCGCCCTAGATTGTCGTGTGCAGTGCTGGTCTGCCCAATCTTGAGCTTCCGTGGCATTCGTGAAAAACACAGTAGAGTCGGCGTAGACCACCCTGAGACGGGCCGGGAAAAGCAAGGAGTAGTGGATATTGTTCTCGCGCAGACGTCTCTTTACATTCAGAAAGGAGGCACGTTGTTGTTGAACTGCTCGTGCATAGTCGGGGAACACCATAACACGCTGGTTGTCGACCCGCAGGGTGCCCGCCACTCGTGCCGCGCGTAGCACCGCATCTCTGTCGCGGAAGTGGAGGAATTTTGCTAGCAGCGGCCTCGGGGGCGCCCCTGGGGGCGGTCGGCGGGCCGGGACCCTGTGGGCTCGTTCCATAGAGAAGAATGCGGAGCGATCCTTACCCGGGGTGAAGGATTTCACCCAAGTCTCTAAGTATTGCAGGGGGTCTGTGCCTTCGATTCCTTCAGGTAGCCCTATTACGCGAATGTTGCAGCGTCGTGAGCGCCCTTCTAAATCGTCCGCCCGCTCTTCCATGATGGTTAGGCGATGCAGCACCTCCTGGAGAGTCTGCTGGTGTTTATCGAGCGTTGGCTGTATGTCTTCCATCTTCTTCTCTCCGTCCTTCACTCTATCCACCAGCTTCCGATGGTCATCACGGATAAGGCTGATGTCCGTCGCTAGTGTCCCGAGCCGCTCCTCCATGGAGACTCTGGAGTGCTCTATGGCGGCCAGAACCTGGTCCAACTTGACGGACACCGAGGAGTCAGGCAGCGGCTCCACCGCGCCCACCCACGTCCGGGCTCTGGGCATCTTCTCTGGGGCCGTCTCGGGAACCGCCGTCTGTTGGGTCCCCCGGGACTTCCCCATGGTTGCGGTCGGGGTACGTCTGCTGGGGGACACGGGCTCCCTCTCCTCCCGAGGAGGCAGGGGGGTCGTCTCGTCGCCGGTTTCGCTCTCACCAATGATTTGTGTCCCCACCGGGGCTCCTCGTACTCCGCCACCGGCCTCCTCAGCTCCGCGTGATCCTCCGCGCCCGTCCGCTGGGGGACGCGGGCTCCCTCTCTTCCCGAGGAGGCAGGGGGGGCGCGTCTCGTCTCCGATCTCGCTCTCACCAAGGATTAGTGCCCCCACCAGGGCTCTTCGTACTCCGCCACAGGCCTCCGTAGCTCCACGAGATCCTCCGCTATCCTGCCCCCGTCTGTGCGCTATGAGGAGGCCGCCGTCCGTCGATCTCGGGGACCGTTATTCAGAGCATGTGGGAGGTGTCATCTCGTCTCGTGTCTTCTCTCGAAGCGAGCCCCCGCAGGGCACTCCACCGCTCGGTACTCTTCAATAGATCCCTAGGATGGCCACTCCCATTGGTAATGTTCGAGTTCTGGGTGCCATCCGGGTTTATGCCGTCCCGCAGGGTGGGGTATCCCGGGTATGATCCGGGAGGAATGGAGGCCGCTCTCCCCCAATACCGGCGCCCCCCGCTCTCAGTTATGGGCTCCAGGCCTCAATGTGGTGATGTCCCGTCGGGCGCCATCTTAGGGTCAGGCGTCCCGATCCTGCCTCCAGACCCACCAGGGCTCCCCCCGTAGCTCCGTACTCACCGCGGATGTCGTAGCCTCCAGGCGCCCCCAGGGAAGGCGTCGGTTCTTGTCCGGTGTGCCTCGTCCTCTCAGCTGCGGGGCCGATTGCTGCGTGGGACGTGCTCTGCAGGTGTCATGGCCGCTCTCTCTCTTCGCGCCAGGGCAGGTAAGGGGACGCTCACGCTCACAACCTGTCTCCGGGGCTCCACCATCCCTCAGCGGCATGCAGGTACCGGTCTAGGCTCAGTGGGGGTCACAGGGTAGTTTTGCCGGCTGTACCCGCTGTCCAGTGGTCCTCCGGTCACTCGATCGCGGACCTCAGAGTCCGCTCGCCGCCATCTTGCGATCCCAGGTCCCGGCCCGGAGCTGTACTGCGCCGCCACTCCGCTTCTCCCCTTCAGCGTTTCACCTCCTCGGAGCAGCAGATGCCCGGGGCCCTCCGACGCCCAGGGGTGCGTTTCCCGGGGGGTGCAACATCTGGAATTGACCGCTTGTCCGGCCCGATCGCGGAGCCCTAGCAAGATGCAGCCGCCATGGTAGCCGGCTTGGCCACGCCCCCTACAGGACCTCTATGATGACCCAAATGTGAAACCAATATAGAAACATAGCAAATAATCACAGATCGACCAGCACAAACCGGATTCAAACCAAAATTGATTTTCTACCCAAATTTACCGCATAACAACATAGATGCCTTTCATGAGACAGTGATAAAAGATCTCATGAAAAATTATTAGGAGAAAAGCATCGAATACATCCGGGAACTTTTCCAAAAAACAATGGAAAACTGAAATCCTTAGCAGAAGAGGAAAATCTGGTAATCCGCCTGGCCGACAAAGGCGGAAATATCGTTCTGTGGGACCGCAATATGTATATAGAAGAAGCGCATAAACAACTAAGAGACCCTAAGTTCGATACAGAGGCTAACATGGAAGAATACAACAAAAGTATAATAAAAATATGGAATATGCTCAGTTCGTGGAAAGATCAAGGACTATTACAATATAGAATTCTGCTATCTAAAGAAAGACTTCCCGAAAGTTTTTATCTCCTGCCCAAGATCCATAAAAATGTGACTACACCACCGGGGGGACCTATTGTATCGTCAAAAGGATGTGTTTCTGAACATATATCAAAATATGTGGACCATTTCCTTCGAGAATATGTTTTGACTCTACCATCCTATAACAAGGATACTAAAGACTTCTTGAGTAAAATAAATGACGTGACATGGGAAGAAGACTTCCAGCTTGTAACTATGGATGTAAATTCCCTATATTCCATAATAGGCCACGAACTAGGCGTGCAATGCTGTCATCAGTTCCTAAAAAGAAGGAGAATATGTTACATGGAACATACAATGATGTTATAAGAAATGATAAAATTCTGTCTGTCTAATAATATTTTTATATTTAATGGAACCATGTTCAAGCAAGTCCTCGGTACTGCGATGAGGACTTGCCCTGCCAAGAGTTTTGCAAATCTCTTCCTCTGGGTGTTGGGGGAGGAAGTCCAGGAAAGTCTAGAGAATAAGGAAACAGAAGGAAAGATCATTAAATGGCTGAGATACATAGATGATCTCTTCATCATATGGAAAGGCAGTGAGGAAACAGTAAAAAAATTAATTGGTAGATTGAATGAGAACAACTACAACCTAAAACTGACATACACTATCAGTAAAGTAGCCATATAATTCCTGGATGTGGTAGTGGAGATAAGACAGAACAATATCTGCACCAAACTACACAGAAAAGACACGGCAGGGAACAGTCTCCTCCATGCCCTAAGCAGCCACCCGGAGACACTGAAATGGAGTAAACCATTTGATGAACTGCTTAGGACAAGGAGAAACTGCAGCAACCAAGAAGATTTCCAAGCAGAACAAGAAACCATGCTAAGCAGATTCAGAGAAAGAGGATATCCAAAGTGGGTGCTTGATAGAGCTAAAGACAAGGTTAGCAAAATCCCCAGAGAACAGACACTGCAAGAGAGAATTGAGGTAGGAGAAGAAAACCATCCCAGAGTCATTCTTACTCAATGCTGAATCAATCAAGATTTCCAAATTTTAAATCAAAATTGGAATATCTTGACATGCGAACCTACGATTGCCAATAACTTACCTAGACACCCACAAATAACATACAGGAAAGGAAAGAATCTTAAAGATATCCTCATGAAAGGAGATATAACCAGAAAACAAGTAAATACACATTTTAATCTCAAGGGATTCTTCCCCTGTGGGCATTGCAGGGCATGCTGCAACAGCCACATGCGGAAGAAATACCAAACACCTATATCTGAGAAAAGTATAGAACAGTTCCTGACATGCGGATCCAATTACGTCATCTATATTTTGGAGTGTCTGTTCAAACTACGGTATGTGGGCAGTGCCACTTTGGCAGCTAAAAAGAGAGTAACAGAACACATGAGGGTGATAAACAACAAAGACCCACATTACCCTCTAGCGAGACACTTCGCCAAGTATCATCTTTCAAATAGCTTGCTTCTGACATACTATGCAATTGAACAGATTGAAAACAACAGAAGGGGTGGCAATAGGGAGCTCCAACTTAGACAGCGGGAATCCTGGTATATCATCAACTTACAAACCAAATACCCTGGGGGCTATAACCAAGACAAAAAATTAAGTGTACATCTACACAAACACTAATTCCTGTTTTCCCTCCTTAGTGATTTAAGAATCTAGGTATTCTATGCCTTTGGACTCTTAGTTATAAATTATGGTTGCGCTTGTGTGTATCAAGGTACAACTGTGCTAGGAAAAATGTATGTGATATATGTGTGAAATTAGTTTTTTAATCATAACCATTGTACTAATCGATGGTTTCTCTTTTCTTTGTAATTTCTTTTAACCACAGAAGGAAAGGAAGGGGCCGAATCCAGAGAGGACTCGAGATTCTCCCCTAACCTTTTCTTCATTATCACGGATGTAAGAGATGAAGACTGCACTCACTACACAATACAGATAAGTGAACCCTTGTTCCTAACATTACATTTGTGTTCTTTTCTGTATATATGTATATGTAGAAGTGAATTGAGGGGAATAGGGAAGCACTTAATTGTAAATATTTCTGTTTTTGAGTTCACAACAATTTCAGTTTGGCTTTATAATTATGTGGGACATCTAATAACATGAGAATAACGGACATATATGGTCAGGTCAAGTAAATGGATGTAACCTTGAACATATTATAAGGCACTATCTGGCACATGCATCAAGCAAAATGCCCCTCGCAAAAATTGCAATTCGGTAAAATAGCCGGTAACCGACCGCAAAACAACACTTTCCAATGCATCAACCCCAATAGCAAAACACCCAGAAAATCGCAAAAAATGCCCCCGCAAAATAAGCGATTAGCAAAATTGCGATTATATAATAGCGAAAACTAAAACTGCTCCTGCTAATAGTGATTAGCTAATAATGAATCGCAAACCAATGCATCAAAGCTCACTAATAGCGATTTTCACCAAAGTTTTGCAAGAGCAAAATAAGGGGAATTTCAACCAGGAGGTAAAGTTGAGAAGAATTTTTTTTTTAAAACCTTTGCATCACAGGTGCAACCAATCTGAAACCCTTTCAAAATGCATCAGGAGACCCCGTAAGGCATTCACAATGGCAGCCCTCTATGTGCTTGCAAGGAGGATGAGGATAAATGCAGCAGCGTAGAGCAGGAGGAGGATACAGGAGAGGGTATTCCGAGGGCGCATAACGTTGCTGGGCCAAAATGAGGACAAAATATATGATAGTTATCGTCTGAATAGTGCAATGATAATGCGCCTCATAGCAGATTTGGAACCCCTACTGCAACATCAGACCCGTAGGACCAATGCCATTCCTTCCCACGTCCAGGTCCTATGAAGCCTGCACCTACTGGCGTCAGGCAGTTTCCAGGGGGTCGTAGCGGTAGCCAGAGGTGTATCCCAAAGCGCACTCTCACACTTCTTCCGGAAATTCCTTGACACCATGCTGACAATGATCCATACCCACATCACCTTCTCCACTACCCCACAGGAGTTGAATCAGACCAAACTGGAGCACTACCAGGTGGCTCAATTCCCACATGTCATTGGATGCATTGACTGCACGCATGTCCCCATCTGTCTCCCCTCAGCCAACGAGTACATCTTCCGAAACAGGAAGTCTTACCACTCCATCAATGTCCAGGTCGTGTGCAATACTAAGCATATTATAACGGACATCGTAGCACAATTTCCTGGAAGCACACATGATTCGTATATATTCTGCCACAGTGGCATCCACAGGCGTCTGCTCAGCGGTGAATTTGGAGAGGGACACCTACTTGGTACATACATATACCTATTTGTGACATCATTATACCAAAAGTGATTGCATTACTGTGGCTAACCCTTTGCTTCCCACCCTGTAGATGACAGCGCATATGTCTTTTGTTCGAGTACATCCTGACACCTTACCTCAACCCAGCAACACCACAGGAACAGCGCAACAACGCGACACACATTAGCAAGGAATGTGGTCGAAAGGACATTCGGAATACCAAAAAGTTGCTTCAGGATCCTTCATAAGACTGGTGGTGCTCTACAGTACAACCCCGAAACCTGCTGCAGGATTGTGGCAGTATGTGCCATGCTGCACAACATTGCCACAAGAAGAGGCATACCAATCGAGATGGACGAGAATGACAATGATGGGGACGACCAACCACACGCACAACACTGACAGGCAAATGTGGCAAACACAACCGAAGGTCAGAGGAGACGTGCACACATCACACAACATCATTTCTGACGTAGGTGAGAATGAGCCATCACAAGATATTGTGGATTGAGAATGTTTTATTTACATGAGCACAAAGATTAATGTTTTGAAAATTGTGACGGTGATTGCATAGGATGATTAAGTCAAAAAAAGGTATTCAACAGCACTGGAGGGCAATCACAATGTTGAAAGGGCCAATGGTTATGCCACCATGGCCAAATAGGTGGATATAGATTGCTAGCGCCTCTTGCCACGTACCCCCAGCCTCCTGTCGCATGACTCTGCAACATCAGCCTGATTGTGGAAATGTGGATTTTCCTGATCAGTTATGTCCCCTATCTTGGACCCCAACGGTTCTATATGCATGTTACAAGTACATGTATGTTCCCTCCAGTTCCAGTTTCTAAGACGCAAACATATGTGTGTCTACCGTCAACATGTTCTCTGTCAGATCCGCCATCAATGGGCTGGATATTCGATTCCTAAGTATAAAAGGCCACCGACTTTATATGGCTAAGTTACTTCATCTTTACAGTTCAGGCGAGTAGGCCCGATTCTGTCCTCAAAGCCTTTCCCTGCTCTCTGTCTCTGACAGCTTCAGCTTGAGCTCGCATCTGTATCCATGAACTTTGTCCTACTCCCTGTGCAGCTAACGGTGACTGCCTCGGCCAGTTTTCGCCTGTCTGCCAAGAAGTTGTATTTCACCTTCGAATTATCTATTTTGCTCTTCAGCCGATGCATTCCTGTCCAGTGATTTAGGTAAACATTTCCTTTAGCTCACAAGCAAAGGACTCAGCCTTTCCGTCCTCCTGCAAGTGATTCATAGCCCTGTTGCCATGGAAAGTTTTCTGCCCCTCGCATCTCATATAGACACTTAGACGCTTGTACACGCACACAGTCAGTATAGAATAGATTCTGTCCGAGAGTCTCTTCCTTGTGGATAACATAGTTCTTTAAACATAGGATGTTAGATATGATTTGGGATTAGGATGACTTGACCCCAGACTTCTCGTCTCCACATGTAGAGCTAAATGTCAAGTCCCCTTCACCCCCTAGTTGCACGTCAATTACACGTCATGCTGCCGCGCGCGCATCTATGCCAAGTATTATCTTATAGATCCACCTATGTCTGATAATTCTAACCAATCATGTTTCTTTTATTCCTTATTACGCCTAGTTTCGATTATGTCACTGTCACGTCATTTTTCTTATCAAATGTTACGCCTTCTACATTCGTTTCATTGTAATGTACTTATTATAAAAATACATGTCTGTTAATAAATTATTGTACTTCACTTCCTGAACCTTCGTGGTGACGGAACCTGAGGGCCGCGACTCGAGTCGGCCATTTTGAATGGAATAAAGCCCATTAGAAACCTCTTATACCACGGATTCTGCCTCTCGTTATTTTGAGCTATTTTACTTTAATTTAAGATTCCGCATGAAATTCAGTCCGGTAATATTTATTTTATTTACCACATAATGGCGCCCGAACAGGGACACTTTCTCATCTCACGCGCCGGCGGTGCGTTGCAGGCCCGGTCTCCTGCCACAGCTGGACGGACCATAAACGCGTACCAGCAGGATTTCCTGTAAGCTCCCTCCGGTCAAGCGGGGGCGACTGAGGCTGCGATCAACCCAGACGAGGCGGTGAGAAGTGCGAAGTATCCCGACCAGAGCCTAGCTGAGAGAGCAAGATCCGAGGTATACAGAGGCCCACCAGGTTTTCCGAAATTCCGACGTCCAGAGGGTCCGATGTCCGCAGTTATCGAGTCCTGTCCATTCTCTGAGGCCTTCCGTTTCAAGGAGCTACTCGGTGAGTACCATCGCCGGGGAGGCGTGTTGACGCGCACATAGGTTGTGCCGGTCAAGACGGATTTGGGTACACAAATCCGGTCTGCACTGTTTAGCAGTGTATATGTACTGTTTAGCAGTATATCAAGTATTCCGAAGTATTCAGTTATTGTCAAAAATTCAGCGTGGTGATTAGTTAGGCAGACTGTCATCATTGTCGATCATTGTTATAATGTTTAATGTTTAATGTTTAAAGTATTCAGAAAATGTCTTGCATATTGTGGTATGAATGACTGTTCATTGTTCACTGTTCATTATTGTGTTTCTCGTATTAAGCAAGTTCAAGAGTAAGTATCAGGTCAGTTGTCAATATGCCGCTCTTCTCGAAGTTAAGACAGATTACTACCAGAAAAGGGGTGCTTGAAGAAGCAGTTCCTATTCCTCCTAGAGACACTCCAGGACATTTCATGTACCATAAACATGGCTTAGATGCCATATTGTTTCTTGATCTATGGGCAGATTATACCAAAGGATTACCGGAAAGTCAAAGGTGGCCCATAGCGGGAACCTGGGATGCAGAGTGCATCATGAAAGTGGAGGAAGAGTTATGGAAAAGAAAGGTCAGACAGTCACAGAAAGACGCTGTTGAGTTATGGCGTAAAGAATCTCATAGACGAACAGAAAAAGCACGTAGACAAGAAGAGAGGAGTAAAGAAAGTTCAAATAAAGTTCAAGAAAATCTATTAATTGAGGAAGGTATCCGAGTGAAATCAGAACAAGTAAATAGACAAAGAAATGCTCTTATGAATGGTATGTATCCCCTTCTAGCCGAAGGACTACCTAAGGCTGTTACGGAGGTGCCAAAAGACTTGCCACCCCCATTATTTCCAATTAAGGTACATCCAAAGGGGCATCCCAGAACCGCAGAAGATGTTTTTCTTTCCTCATATCTAGACGATGCAGCCCCCGAGTATGCTAACGCCACACCACATAGAACGTCTGGCGGAGGGGTTCAACGTCAGGATCAGGTATCTGTCCCCGTGCAACAGCAAGTCCCGACGCAAGCTTCGGCAAGCACATCTGTTTCCGCATCTGTCTCCGCAGTCGACTCTACAGGGGTATCGACGCCCATAGTTGCTGTATCACGTTCGACGAACCCTTTCACACCCGACGCCCCAGATGGGGCCACGGGAGGTGCTAGCAGTATTTTTACACCACCTAGAATAAATAAACTTGTTTTTCAAGAGTCAGCACATTCACGTACACCTAAGTTCGTAAATGAACGTACGCTTAAGGAACTTCTTGTAAATTGTAGATATGACCCGGTGGTTGGTAAAGAGGACGAAATGGTCCTGGCATCATTACGTATCAGACGAGCCGCAGAGTATTTAGCAAGGTTACCAGGGATGGCTACGCATCTAGATAACATATATCATTTTGTTCAAACAGGACGAGATCCAGGATGTATTAACAGAGCTATGGAATTCCAGAAGGTAGAGATACAAGGGGAACTGTTACGTTTCCTCATAAACTGTGTGATCAGAAATCAAGATCGTCCGGGGGTAGACCGGAATGCAATGCTTATTCTTACAAGATGGAGTCAGAATATATCAGAAGGGAGACACGATAAGCAAAATTGTATAATAGCCATGTGCCGAAAAATACGTAAAGAAATAGAGCGTATTCATGAAGAGAGATTGGGAACAGACGAGTTTGAGCAAGATGAAGTGTCCGAATCAGGGGACTCTGCAAGACAGTCAGAGACCATAGCCTATGTAGGCAGAGGAAGATCTTGTGAAAATACTAGATGTTTTTCTGATCCAATACACTCTGTATGTCCAAATAATAGCAGAACGTATCCGACGCCTGTAATAAATCTGAAATCTCCTGAACATTCGTTTCAAGCCGCAGATAAAATACTACGAGAACGAAGGGGTTATCACCTCCTCGATTCCATGGATGAGCAAGAATTAGCCAGATCAGCCGTTCACTGGATTGTTAGTCCTGAAAAATACGGTGATGAGACCGTAGCACACACGTTTCTCAACCTCAGTACAGATGAACAACGTTTAGCTGGAATCTATATGATTCAGCAACTCCTCATATTATATAAGAGCCAACATGCTGACCCTGGTCCTTTACCTGATATATTAACGGAACTACTTACGTACAGATGGAGAGGTTCTAGTAACAAGCTAATTAAAGAGATATTAGTGACACGTAAGCAGTACGTCCTTTTTGTAAATCCAGATTCTCTCTCCCTGCCCCCCAGAGAAAGAGCACCGTACTACATGGATAGACAAAATCCTTTACGGGAAGTGCACCCAATAAAAGGCGAAGACAATGAGTTTCACCGTGTATTTGTTTACACACCCATATCAAAAATGGAATTATTAGAAATGAAGAAAGTAGTACCTAGTCATGACAAAGACCCAGCGGGTTTCCACCGAGAAATTAAAGACATGTTACTGATGGGAGAGTACACCTTTCCTGATATTATGACGATTTTAAAAGTGCTTTTGCCTGCTGGCATATATGAAAAACTGAAAGAAAAAGAGTGGGAAGTGGGAGACCAAAAGATAGACTGGACAGCATTAGCAGAGGAAGAAAGGGGCCGAGCCGCAGGTTCAGGGCTCGGAGATAAAGTTAAACTATTACCAGGTTTACTAGTACAGGTACTGCCACGTTTATTAACTACAAAAAAGGAAGATTGGGGTGCAATCACAGCCTGTAAACAAAAGCAAGATGAAGACACAAGCGATTATTATGCTCGATTTGAAAAATGTTTTGGTATAAATAGTGGTATAAAAGCAAGTAGTGACTCATATCCACATTTATTTGTGACAAAATTAGTGGAAAATGCATTGCCTCCAGTGAAGAATAGAATATTGAAATTCGAGAGTACCTGGCAAAGTAACACTCCGTCGCAAATGCTACAAATGTTACAGTATCATCACAATAGAATTAGGGATGAACAAGAACACGAGCATAGACGCATGAAGGATACAAAAATGAAAATGCTAGTTTCTCAGACAGTACCAGCAGATGGTCACAAAAAGGGTGTGACACATTCTGGTGATTCTGCAGTTCCTGTAAAAGGAACCTGCAATTACTGTAAACAACTAGGCCATTATGTACATGATTGTCAAGTCCTGAAACGAAATATAGCTATAGGTATTGCAAAAGAGAGACCACGATTAGTTAGACAAGATCAGAATGAAAAAGGAGCTATGCAGCATGGACAGTCCGTGCCAGTTCAGCAACAGTCTATGCCAGCCTCACAGCAACCCATACAGTTTGTGCCAGCTGCACCACCGTTGCCTGCTACTGCCACACAAACCACAACACAACAAATGTATCAGACTGCACAGTATGAATACCCTGAGTATCAGCGTTACACATGAACCAGCCTAGAGAGGGAAGTTGACTTACCGCTTATCGAGATTCCGGTAGATCAAGAAGGACCTTATGTACATAGTGAATTATTAGGTCAAGATAGAAAATTCTTACTCGATACAGGGGCAAGTCGAACAACCATAAAACGTAGTGAAGTTCCAGGGGCACCCCTCTCAGGCTCTCAAAATGTTTCCCTTGGTTTTTCAGGAAAACCTATTGTTAATGAAGTATCACAGCCTCTACCACTTACGATAGGACCTTTGACACGAATTACAGATTTATTGCTTACTAAATCATGCCCAGAAAATTTGTTAGGAATTAAAACTCTGAAAGCACTAGGAGCCATAATATGTTGTTCTCCGGAAGGAGTAAGGTTGTTTTTGCGTGATTTTAACCCCTTCCCTGCTCATGACGGAACCGTTCCGTCATGAGCCACGGTTGCCGTGTGCTCATGACGGAACGGTTCCGTCATGGCAATCCTGTCGGCGGCCGCTCCGCCTGCGCGGCGCTGTTTCCCCGCCTGTGCGGGGCGACAACGCAAATGGGCGGAGTCATGACGGAACCGTTCCGTCATGAGCACAGCTCAACTGTGGCTCATGACGGAGCGGCTCCGTCATGAGCACAGGCCCGCCGCGCTGCCCCCCCGCACCCCCCCGCGCCGCGGCGGAATTCCCGCCGCGGCGAAGGGGTTAAAGGTCACTATGTGTCTAGAGACATGGATCCCCGACTACAGATTTTACCAGCACATCTATGGGCACAAGGCCCTACGGATGTTGGCTGCATGAACATTACACCCTATCGAGTTACATTGAAAGCAGGAGTGGTACTACCACGAATGCGACAATACAAGTTACCGCATGATGCTGTAGTGGCTTTGTTGAAAATCATTGATGAACTAATTGCCCAGGGAGTAGTTGTAGAAACAGACTCCAATGTATGTAATTCACCGATAATTCCGATTCTTAAACGAACTGATCCTACTGCTCCGCCAGTATACCGATTGGTTATTGATTTGCGTGAACTAAACAAGTGTATTGTACCACAATTCCCTGTGGTCCCTGATATATCATCATTGTTGACAGCAATTGATTCCGAAGCAACATTCTTTACTGTAATTGATCTCAAGAATGCCTTTTTCAGCGTCCCAATAGATCCGGAAAGCCAATACTTGTTCGGATTCAGTTTAAATGGGCGCAGCTTTAAATTCTCACGCGCTCCCCAAGGATTTACAGAAAGCCCCAGCATCTACAGCCAAGCACTGAAACGAGAACTTGACAGTATACACATGCCAGTCAATACTGCACTGCTTCAATATGTCGATGATCTGCTGATCACCGCGAGAAGCGAGCCAGAATGTGAAAAAGCTTCTCTGACAGTTTTACTTTTCCTAGCCGACAAGGGGCACAAGGTGTCCCCTTCTAAGCTGCAATTCTGTGTTCAGCGAGTTATTTATCTTGGTCACTCGCTGTCCAAGGAGGGAAGGCAGCTTACACCAGATCGTATCCAGTTAATTGCTAACATGTCAATACCCCAGACACAGAAGGAGGTGCGGGCTTTCATAGGCCTCACTTCATATTGTAGGCAGTGGATCCCTCAGTACGCATTTCTAGCAAAACCACTCATTCAGTTAACCACACAGGAGGCAGCCACATCGACTGTTCTCCCTTGGACTCAGGAACATACACAAGCTTTTGAAAGCCTAAAGGAAGCTTTATGTCAAGCACCTGTTTTAGCAACACCATGTTATAGCAAACCTTTTACACTCTTTGTTACAGAACGCGAAGGTACTGCCTTGTCAGTACTCACTCAGGATCAAGCAGGATCACGCAAGCCATGTGCTTATTTTTCCAGTACATTAGATCCCGTAGCTCAGGCTTTGCCTGCATGCCTGAAATCAGTGGCAGCGACAGCTTTAGCAATCAGACAAAGCGATGCCATAGTATTAGGACACCCATTGACAGTTCAAGTACCACATGCAGTAGAGGTTCTTGTGAACCGAACACAAACGCAACACTTGACCATAGCAAGACTTACCGGTTATGAACTGACATTGTTTCAACCACACATAGAGATCCGACGGTGTAATACATTGAATCCTGCTACACTATTACCTGTAATTGGAACAGACCCACTAGCTCATGATTGTGTTGAAATCATTGAAATAAAGACGAAACCTAGACAAGACTTGACAGACGTTCCATTGTTAGATCCAGACCTGACGTTGTATGTAGACGGATCATGCATGAGAGCAAGTACAGGAGATTTAGTGGCCGCGTATGCAGTCACAACAGACACTGAAGTTATTGAGACACATTGTATAGATATTCTGTCAGCCCAAGCAGCAGAACTTATTGCTCTAACGCAAGCCTGTATTCAAGCCACAAATAAGAAAGTTAATGTATACACTGACTCACGTTATGCATTCGGAGTTGTACACGACTTCGGTGTGCTGTGGCGAGAGAGAGGTTATCTAACGTCCCATGGTGCCCACATTCAGCACGGACCCCTCATTCATGCCTTGTTAGACGCAATACATCTACCCACTGCTATATCGATTATGAAATGTAAAGCACACACGAAGGTTACTGATACCATTTCTCAAGGCAATGATTTAGCTGACAGAACAGCTAAACAGACTGCTCAGAATCGCACATTAGACATGACAAAGCCAATAGTTCAGACACCAACACAGTGTATGACAATTAAGGATCCCACACTTGACGTAATTGACATACAGACACATGCCACAGCAGAAGAAATAAAGAAATGGACTGAACTAGGAGGGATCCAGACAGATCAAGGATGGATGACGAAGGAGAAATCTGTATGGTTTCTCCCCGATTCCATGGTTCAAGCCATTATAGCTACAGTTCACAGTCCAGCACATTTAGGAGAGAAGGCTATGCTAGACAGCATTCAGCACATTTGGTTCAACAAACATTTACGAGCAGCAGCTAAACAAAAAGTTCGTACCTGTATGATATGTTGTCAGTTTAATCCAGGAAAGAGTGTTCCCGTAGAGCAGGGTGGATTTCAGCCTCCTGACCACCCTTTTGAAGTCCTCCAGATGGATTATATTCAGATGGAACGTTGTCGAGGATTCAAATATGTCCTCGTAGTTGTCTGCGCTCTCTCCCGTTGGACAGAGGCGTATCCCGTATCAGATTACACTGCCTCGACTACTGCCAAGCAGCTAGTTCGAGAATTCTTCCCACGGTACGGTTTACCACGTGTTGTATATTCAGATAACGGTCAGCCTTTTTCATCCGAATTAATGAAACATGTCTCACTCCTGTTGGGATATCAGTGGAAATTCCACTGTGTCCGACACCCCGAAGCAGCAGGTCTCGTAGAAAGACATAACCAGACACTGAAAATCAGACTGTCCAAAATATGTAGAGAGAAAGGTGTCGACTGGATAGTAGCATTACCAGTTGCACTCTTTTACATGAGAATGGTAGCACACTCTAGAACAGGGCTATCCCCGTATGAGGTGATCTTTGGTAGACCGCCGAATATGTGGGGGACGCCTATACCACGTAAAATAACTGATGTTGACTGTAATATGCTGACAGATTACCTGGCTTCCTTGATGTCTGCACTACAATCTTCTCGTTCACAGGTAGCTGCAGCCTTTCCCGACAACACTGAGGCGAAACCCCATGACGTTGTTCCGGGTAATCTTGTCTTTGTGAGAAATTTCGACAGGAAGAGTCAATTGGAGCCCCGGTGGAAAGCACCCAAGTTGGTCCTGTTGACCACAAGAACAGCCGTGAAGATCGAGGGACGAAAAGGGTGGATTCATTCCAGTCACGTAAAAAAATTTCATGGACTTCCTCCTGACACAGACAGTACTGCCCGTGTGTCTTTCCCCATAGACTCAAAGCTACCTTTGGCTGAGGCCAGTAGCACCGAACTCTATAAACAGAAACTCAGGTCCAGATCTAAACTGTCGGACGATTTGATTGTTTAAGTCCTCTCCAAGGTGAAGCGGTTGAATCTGTCCCGACATGTACCCCTTAGGTCTGAATCATGTAGAGTCCAGAATCATAATGAAACGACATGCTTATTGTAAATTACTGCGTAACCACTGTATTGTGACATTATTAATTTTGTTTTTATTGAGTTTTTTAATAGTTACTGCAAGTATATTGTTGCATATGTATTATCCTGTTTCTAAACGTGTTTTCAATATAACTGATGAACATTCTTTTAGTGACCTACCGCCACATGAATTATCCTATAGACTTGCGCTGCGCAATAACACATTCATTAGTATGTTACATCATTCCCATCAGACTAGTAATGCGACCAATTGTTGGGTGTGTGGCCGACTCCCTCCCTATCAGAATAACAAAGGAGTTCTGCCTTTCTTTCCACATCCGTTCACACACAATGGCTCCTGTGGAGCATGGTTTAGTTTATTAAATTCCATAGACCCAGACACAGCAGTTTATCAACAACATTGGATATGGGGAAATCTGAATCTAGTTTTATTCAAAGTCTGTCACCCTAATAAGGAGGGTCACCTCAGTAGAACAGGAACTGATCTAGAAAATGAAGTGTATAAATTAGGTAATTTTACACCTAATCTTATGATTTTGAATGTCAAATCCGAAGTTGAACTAATTCTGCCCACTATGTCAGTATTTCCAGTTAAGGGTGAATTATGTGTTAGAAAAGTTGGTTCCAAACACATGGGCCATAGCCAATGCGTTACTACAGTAGAATATAGTGATCAAGGTAAATCTTCATTTAGAGCTTCTCGCCATTCCTACTTCATATGTGGTCAGACTGCATATATGCGTCTGCCTCTAGATTGGGATGGTACCTGTTACATAGCATTCCTTTTGCCACCTGTTTTCCTAGCTCCCCCTGATTATTATCGAAATGTTCATTTAGTACACAATAGAGAGCAAAGAGATCTCCCAGTTGTCGATTATACTGAGACATCATGGGACAAGTATGTAGATTTCAATAAAGGTATCTTTCCCTATATAGGTACTATATCAAATAGTAAGCTGATACGCAGACTCACCAAGACTCTTGAAGCTGTAGTAAACGAGACTATAGCCGCCCTAGGCAATCTGACAGAGGAACAATCAGTGATGAGAATTGTTGTTCTCCAGAATCGTCTTGTCCTTGACGTCATCCTGGCCGATAGGGGCGGAGCTTGCAGGGTCATCGGATCCAACTGCTGCATATTCATACCAGAAAATTCGCCATCTGTATATAAAGCTATAACACGCCTTCATAAGATTGTAAGCCAGATACACGAGAATCCAGGCACTTGGACGTGGTCCGGGTGGTTTTGGAGTGTGATATCAGCCTGGGGATGGAGAGTTCTATCCTTCCTAGGTATTGGCCTTCTTATGCTCTTCAGTTGTTGTCTATGCCTGCAATGTGGACCAGCGATTTGTGGTCTGTGTGCCACATCGTGTATCCCACATCAAGGTTTTCGCTCGAGATCCCGGAAGAAGAAAGAAGAAGAAATGATGCTCCATGAGCAAATCAATGGAATGATGAAGATTGATGTCTCGTGAAGGGCAAGAAGGGGACAAGGAGGGAATGTGGAAATGTGGATTTTCCTGATCAGTTATGTCCCCTATCTTGGACCCCAACGGTTCTATATGCATGTTACAAGTACATGTATGTTCCCTCCAGTTCCAGTTTCTAAGACGCAAACATATGTGTGTCTACCGTCAACATGTTCTCTGTCAGATCCGCCATCAATGGGCTGGATATTCGATTCCTAAGTATAAAAGGCCACCGACTTTATATGGCTAAGTTACTTCATCTTTACAGTTCAGGCGAGTAGGCCCGATTCTGTCCTCAAAGCCTTTCCCTGCTCTCTGTCTCTGACAGCTTCAGCTTGAGCTCGCATCTGTATCCATGAACTTTGTCCTACTCCCTGTGCAGCTAACGGTGACTGCCTCGGCCAGTTTTCGCCTGTCTGCCAAGAAGTTGTATTTCACCTTCGAATTATCTATTTTGCTCTTCAGCCGATGCATTCCTGTCCAGTGATTTAGGTAAACATTTCCTTTAGCTCACAAGCAAAGGACTCAGCCTTTCCGTCCTCCTGCAAGTGATTCATAGCCCTGTTGCCATGGAAAGTTTTCTGCCCCTCGCATCTCATATAGACACTTAGACGCTTGTACACGCACACAGTCAGTATAGAATAGATTCTGTCCGAGAGTCTCTTCCTTGTGGATAACATAGTTCTTTAAACATAGGATGTTAGATATGATTTGGGATTAGGATGACTTGACCCCAGACTTCTCGTCTCCACATGTAGAGCTAAATGTCAAGTCCCCTTCACCCCCTAGTTGCACGTCAATTACACGTCATGCTGCCGCGCGCGCATCTATGCCAAGTATTATCTTATAGATCCACCTATGTCTGATAATTCTAACCAATCATGTTTCTTTTATTCCTTATTACGCCTAGTTTCGATTATGTCACTGTCACGTCATTTTTCTTATCAAATGTTACGCCTTCTACATTCGTTTCATTGTAATGTACTTATTATAAAAATACATGTCTGTTAATAAATTATTGTACTTCACTTCCTGAACCTTCGTGGTGACGGAACCTGAGGGCCGCGACTCGAGTCGGCCATTTTGAATGGAATAAAGCCCATTAGAAACCTCTTATACCACGGATTCTGCCTCTCGTTATTTTGAGCTATTTTACTTTAATTTAAGATTCCGCATGAAATTCAGTCCGGTAATATTTATTTTATTTACCACGCTTGTGGATGTTGAGCTGCGCGAACTGCGCCTCCTGTTAGTGGTCACTGGCACATACACACTACTCAGGCTCGATGCCTCCTCACTACCCTCCTCTGCTTCCAAGTTGCTGGCAATCACGGCAGTGGTCACTTGGGCTAAGGTCCTTGCAACGTCAACATAGAAATGGCCCAGATCAATCTGTAAAGACACGGAGCGCGGTGCCAATACTGCAGTGGTGTTGCCCAGCTTGGTTATGGCCCTCGTATTAGATGATGTACGTAGCAAACTCTGCCAATGCCACAGACGCCAAGAGTGTTGACCTGCAAGAATGGCACGGGTGAGCTCCTGTCGGTTTTCCCTCCCTAACAACTGCAGTGAGGTCACGCACACAGTCCGACATAGTGCTAATGTTTTTGGCCAGCTTGGAGATCTGCATGTTGATGGCGCCCATGTGTCTCCCCTGCAGGCACTGCACATGAAGCATCTGCGACTCAATGGTGCCATATACATTTAGAGCCAGTTCTACATCGGCTGCAATGCGGGTCGGAGCGGTGCTGCTGTTGGAGCTGGTGAAGGGGCACGTGGCTGGCTGGGGACTGTTGTGGGTGCTGGAGTCGGCTCTGATTCCATTTCTGGCAGTGAGGGTACATGTGCCCTGCGTTTTGGTGGTGGGGATGGTGTTCATTCAGGCTCCACAGGGTCTCTACATCCATCTCTGCAGGTGTCTCAGAGATGATGAGCCGATCACTGTCCTCGGAGTCCACCTGAGCTGCATCTGTGTGTGAAACAGTGCAGTGTTAGTATTGTTTGTTCCAATATATGTTTCTCACATGGCCTACTTCGTATATAATAAATCACTGATCTAAACTAACTGTCTGACGTGAAGTGTTGTTATGTTTAATTGAGCATTGATCACTATCCATGGCCACTTGGCTCAAATGACTACAACTCCCATGAATCTTCATGTGTATGAGGGAATATGTGGAATGGAGTTCTCCCTGCGCACTGTGATTTGTCTGGGGGTATGTGCATGGATGTACAGTACGCATAGTATTAGCGCTTGCATGTATCTTACCTTGTTGTGTACTCGCTGCACCGGAAGTGTCCAATTGGGTGACTCCCACGACTGCCTCGTGCTCGATCGTCCCCTCAACGAGGTCCTCCAGGGCTGTGTTGGCGGGTGCTTTCGATGGTCCCCCTCCTGTGCCAGCTGCTTCCTTCACCCTTTCAGCAATGCGCTCCTTGGCACGCTTCCTGAGGTCGTACCAACTCTTCTTCAGGTCTTCTATGTTGCGGTGGGTGACTCCAACAGCATTCACTCTGTCCTTGATGCGCAGCCATATTTTCACTTCTCCGCCTCTGGCACCTTCAGGGACAACTTGCCAAACAGTTTGTTGTGGCTGCTGCTCACCCCCTCTATCAGGTGTTCGAGTTCCCTGTCCGAGAACGTCATCTTTCTCTTCCTTTGTGTGGCACTGTTCCCTGCAGCATTTTTGTCCATCCTGGCTATGTGAACTGTGGCTGGATTGTGAAGGTGATATGTCTCTGCTCAGCTTCAGTGCTCTGCCTCCTCCTCTGAACTCCTCAGGGCACTGAATGAAGCATGGACTGAATGACTTCCTGGTTGTGATGTTATGTTATGTTATTTGCACTTATAGCGCGCGCGATTACCCTTGGGTGTCCTGGCGGCAAGTACTGGTTGCCTGGGAAGCTAAAAGAGTGCTACTGCAGGAAGAGCCACGTCTTCAAGCCCCTACGAAAAGACAGAAGATCCGGGGAAGTCTTAAGAGATAAGGGAAGCTCATTCCATGCTCGAGCGGCACAAAGAGTGAAACTCCTGCCTCCCAAATTAACTTTTTTTGCCTTGGGGACTTGCACTTGTTTAGCACTGGTAGAGCGTAGCATTCTACCAGGTACATACCAATGGAACTTTTGCTTAAGAGATTCAGGACCGAAGCCATTAATGGCCTTAAAAACAATACAGAGTGCCTTGAAGCGAACTCTTTGTTTTATCGGAAGCCAGTGTAATTTCTTAAGCTCTCCTTTCACAGAAGCAAATTTAGGTGTTCCGGACAGCAGTCTGGCTGCTGCGTTTTGGACTAATTGGAGCCTATACATGTGCTGTTTTTGTATGTTCAAATATAGGCTATTGCAATAGTCCAAAAGTTATGAGGGCCGTGACTACTGTCTTGAGATTGCTCTCGGTCAAAAAGGTCTTAATTTTCCTAATGATTCTAAGAATCATGAAACAAGCTGAGGTCACTAGGTTTACTTGATCACCCATGGTGAGTGTGTTATCAACTAACACCCCAAGGTTTTTGACCTTCCTAGTGGGTTCAGGGCAAGATCCTAGGTATTCCGGCCACCAGTCTGGTGTCCATACCAGAGGATTATTGCCAAACTTTAAGACCTTAGTCTTGTTGGAATTGAGCGTTAAGCAGTTGGAGGACATCCAACTAGATATAGCACTCATACATTCATAGAAACGGTCCCCAGTTTCTTTCTCACCTCCCTTAGTCAGTGACAACACTATTTGTGTGTCGTCAGCTTATGAGGTGAGCTGAAAGCCAAATGATCTGATGGCTCCTGCCAGTGGTGCCACATATATGTTAAAAAGAGTTGGGCAGAGAGAAGAGCCCTGTGGCACCCCACATGGGAGTGCAAATGGTCTGGAAGAATAGCCGTCCAGATCCACAGTTTGAGACCTGTCAGCTAGGAAAGATTGTAAAAGTTTCCAAGCTGGGCCTTAGACACCGATCTCAGACAGCCTGTCCATCAATAACTTATGATGGACCGTGTCGAAGGCCGCAGACAGGTCTAATAAAATTAATACTGCACTACCTCCTCCATCAATGGCCTCTCTGATTTCCTCAGTGGATTTCAACAGAGCCAACTCAGTACTATGATCTGCCCTGAACCCATATTGCGATGGGTCCAACAAATTATTGCAATGGAGAAATGCACTGAGTTGGATGTTCATCTCCTTTTCCAAAATTTTAGCAGGAAAGGGGAGCCGCAAGATTGGCCTGTAGTTATTGGGGTCCTTTGGATCCAGATTCTGCTTCTTCAAGAGTGGAAGAACAGAAGCTTGCTTCCAGATAGTAGGAAATATACCAGATGAAAAAGCACCATTTAACAGAGGAGTCAAGGCCATTCCGATTACTTCAGGCACTTGTTTAATGATCCACACAGGGCAGGGATCGCTGGGGGCTCCTGAACGAATCGAGGTCAGGACCTTGATTGTCTTTGATACCTCCAGTGGTGAAAATTGGTCAAATTCCAATAACGAACTACTACTGCCAGCTTTATTCATATTAGAGTTCAGCGGTGCCATTTTATTAGCTTCAGTGAAATAGGAGAATATAATTTCAACTTTATGTTTAAAAAAGTCGGCAATTTTATCGCATAATGATAAATTGCTATAGCTCCTAGGGGCAGTTGGAATAGACAGTTGTTTAATAATGCTAAAAAGTTCCTTTGAATTGGACTCAGCCAATGCTATCTGAATAGACAAAAACTTTCTTTTAGCTTCCAGTAGCAGTTGTTTGTAAATAGTGATGCAGTGTGTGTATTCTTTCTTATCTGCTTCACTGTAATTTTTTCGCCAAGCCCTTTCTAACAATTTGCAGTCTAGTTTTTTAACTCTAAGTTCTTCAGAACACCAAGGAACCGACGGTGTAGCTCGTTTAGGAATCCACTGTTTCCTAGGAGCTAATTGATTACAGGATGAGGCAAGCCATTGATTGTAGGCCACGGCAGCATTATCCACTCCCAAGGGAGGGGGTCGCATCGAGCTACTAAGGGAATTACTAAATGTAATTTTCCCCAGGCTCTGGTTACAATCTCCTGGGCTGGTTTAATATTAGCTAAATTACTTCTACAGCCATTCAGTTCAAACTGAATGCCACAGTGATCCGACCATGAAATGGGAAGGACTGAGGTAAAGACAAGATCGTGGTTGTTTGAGTAAATGCCGTTGGGAGTGTGCCCTTTTTCATACGTAGGGGCCTTCACCAATTGTTGGAGGCCACTGGCCCCCATAATTTGCTCCAACTGATTGGTATCAGTGTCCAAATAGTTTTCTAAATGAAAATTAAAATCAGCCATTACTGTGTAGGATTCTAAGCATAGTCCCTCTTCAAGCAAGGTGCCTACTGTCTCCAGAAATCCATTTTTAGGACCCGGTGGGCGAAACAATAGTAGGCCTTTAAAGGTTCTATAGTTTACCGAGTGAATGTTAAAAGCTAATACTTCACATGTTGTGTTGGAAATTGGGAGAAAGTTAGGCTTCGAGGTGTCGTGGTAGATGATGGCAAGCCCTCCCCCTTTTTTATGTAGCCTATCCAAAGTATGGAAATGAAACCCCGGAGGGGTTACCTTCACTAGGTCTGGTCCAGAGGCATTGTCTGTCCATGATTCCGTAATGAAGGCCAACTTTACCTTTAAATCCTCTAACAATAACGCACATTCCGTGCTGTGCTTAACTAGAGATCTAGCATTAAGTAAAATACATTTTAAGGCACCTCCACTGATTATGTCCATCTTATTGCCTATCACAGCACTAGGACCATGAGCTGGTAGGTTAAGAATGCAAGGTAGTTGTTGCTGGCATCTAAGGCAGGAGAAGCTCTCCATGCCTTTATCAATGTCAATTAGAGGATTAGAGGGACAACATGACCTGCCTTTGGCTGGGTGTAATCCATGTAGCTCCTCACTAGCAAACTTTAAAAGTTTTGGGGTGAGATGGCCAGGGAAGCTGGCCCTGAGCCCGGACGGCACGTGGACGGGCGCAGACGGCTTGCCTTTGGCACCCCTTTGGTGCGCCAGCGGCACACCCGCTGCGCGCGTCCGCTGCATGTCCGCGTCAGCCTGCAGGATAAATAGCCCCGCTTCTAAACACTAGACCGCTGACCTGCTTTGCCAGTAGTTAGACGGTTCGAGCCCACCCTCCTCTATCACACTTTTTAAAACGTGGTGCAGTAAATAAAATCTGAATATAACCAAGATAAAAACGAAAGAGCACAGTTAAAAGAAGCCTAAAATCTAGTAGAGGTCTCACCGGGCGAGCACTCAACACAGCTTCGCCAGGCGACCAGCGCTGCGCGTCCGCGTCAGCGAGCGGGCTAAATAGCCCCGCTTCTAAACACTAGACCGCTGACCTGCTTTGCCAGTAGTTAGACGGTTCGATCCCACCCTCCTCTATCACACTTTTAAAACGTGGTGCAGTAAATAAAACCTGAATATAACCAAGATAAAAATGAAAGAGCACAGTTAAAATAAGCCTAAAATCTAGAAGAGGTCTCACCTGGCGAGCACTCAACACAGCTTCCCCAGGGAACCAGCACTGCGCGTCCGCGTCAGCAAGCGGGCTAAATAGACCCGCTTCTAAACACTAGACCGCTGACCTGCTTTGCCAGTAGTTAGACGGTTCGAGCCCACCCTCCTCTATCACACTTTTAAAACGTGGTGCAGTAAATAAAATCTGAATATAACCAAGATAAAAACGAAAGAGCACAGTTAAAATAAGCCTAAAAGCTAGAAGAGGTCTCATGATGTCATCAGCCTGCTTCTAACGCGACCGGCTTTTTGCGAATTCGCAAATACCGAAATCGCAAAATGCGAACTCGCAAATACAGAAATCGCAAATTGCTAGTTTGTGGGTTAGCGACTCGCAATCTGTATTTTTTTAGTGATTTTTAAGGGATCGCTAAAATTTACCGATCTGGTACATGCATCTCATTTTGCGAATTTTTTATTGCGATTCCTTATTTTTCGCTAATAATGAATCGCTTTACCGATTTTTGATGCATGTGCACCAAAGTCGATATCATATGTATAAATATCAATATCAAGATGCACTGGATCTTTTTTATTGTCAACTGACAGTAACTGTGTATTACAATGGTCCCGTTTGTATTAACAATTAGATGGCACTATGTCGAGACTAATAATATGCCGGACTAGAATATTAAGGCACACAATTTGAAGCGATTTGGAAGTATTTACAGATCACTGCAAACAATGTATGAACGGAGTGCCACTCCAATATGGCCGCCTTGTAAACTATCATTGTAGGACTATCCAAATGAAGTCCGGTTTCTCTTTCATGTACTTTACATTATATATGCAAACCTGTCCCACACCTCAGTGTGTGAGCAAGCCTGCTGTGATAGGTGAAACGTGTTACTGAGAATTAAAGACCTGGTGGTGAAAATAACCTTGTTGTGATCATATGAATTGGAAAGTAAAAAAATTGTGAAGCTGGCGTGCTCCGCCGACAAACGCCGATCTGCCTGCCGTGGGTGGAGGGAGAAAGAAGGAGCAACTTGTTATTGGATATATATGTGTGTTTATATATATATGTATACATATATATGTATATATGTATATTTAAATGTGGATATATCTATATTTTTTGCATATATATGTATATAGATATCTGTGTGTATATATATATATATTTTTTTCTTCCATGGAGTCTCTGTGGAAGTTGGAGTTTTGCTCATATATATATATATATATATATCCAAAATCCACAAACGCTTCTTCCGGACAGCTGGCCCCCTCGGAAAGTGGCGTACACGCCGGCGAAGCAACCAGCAAAATTATCACCAAAGTTCCAAGATGGCGGACGCTGTCTTTCACACAGTCCTATTTTGACTCCACTGCCCTCAAAAGTTGTGTCCATTGTATATAGTTGCATAAAGTTATTCATTACACGGTTCCATGTGAGCAAGGCTGCGGACGCAGTCGAAACGCGTTATGGAATAAACCTGGTCACTATTATAACCTGGATGTGTCGTTTACTGACCTGAGAGCGCACGTATCTTTGAACTTTGGTGATATATATATATATATATATACACATACATATTAGAAACATAATATTGAACACATCAAATACATAAAATATCTTCTCATTTTTTATTATTTTTCCCTGTGGGCTGTCAGTGATATTTCCTGCCTCCAAAAATATAATCTGCCCTATCCTTAGGCTCTTTTACTTATGTGGTTTAGATCTGCAGGTGGTAGCTGTGGCACGGACCAGAAAGGTTTAACGTAGGACAATGTGTAAGGTATTTATACAGTACCAAAACAGTAAGAAAGTCAAAACATCAAACAATAAACATCTTAAATTGAATTAGAAATATAGAGTAAAATGCAATGAACAAAATGATACCCAAATAGTAGAAATCCTGCAAAGGATATGAATTCTTTTAATTACAAGTAAATGTATCACCAAAAGGTGCAAATCCCAAATGGTAGTCCATTGTTGAGATAGACCAAGACCTAGGTGCAATTTGAGGCCAAACACTACGTAGCTCGGGTCGGACAGTCCAACCAGGTTTGGCCAAAGCAAGGTTTTATCTTGGGGCTCAGCCTGTTTTTTCTGGCGCTCTAAATCCTTTAACGGAGCAAGGCAGCAGGGTGTATCCGATGAAGTGTTCATGAAGTCGAATGGGTGCTGCATGAGATACCTCTGATGCCATTGGTTTTGAAGGCAATAGCGCAACGAGAGAGAAAATAGAAGTTTGAGACCAGGAAAGTCTTCTTGCCAGTTGTATACTTTTGGCACCTTAACCTGGTCTAGATTATTATCTTCAGGCTTTGTCTCTTTTTTGGAACCCAAAATCCTTCAGTGGCTAAGAACTGCAGCTGTATCCGATGTTGGGTTCCACAAGGCCAGACATATTCTCAATGAGGTTCTGCTGAACTGCATTTGCTGGTGCAGAGAATCTCTGAGTAGGAGAAACCTTATTTCTGAATCCAGCAAGGTCCCACCTTGGTAGGATAGGCTATGGTGGTTTATTCCGGCCCTTAAGAGGCCTAGGTTTTCCAAGGCCTAGGTTTTCCACGGTGGAAGGAAAAATCCAGCCAGGGGTATCAGAACCTCAGGAACAGCACTCCAACAGACTCACTCTATCAGAGGCCACGAGCAGGCTCCAGCTCATGTTAGTTGGTAGTGGTGAGCTTGGAACTTCAGGAAAAGGAATATTGCAGTTTTTTGAAACAATGTAGCCACACAAGAGGCTAGCAAACTGACTCTTGGAGTCAACTTGTTTGTCCTGGGTACAAAGGGGAGCAGGTCCTCTCCTCCTTGTCCCTCTAAGGTCACAAACAGCAAGTCTAGTCCTCTACTGTTCTTCTTCGTATCTAGAAAGCGTTCTGAGAAGGGTCTCTGGGAATTCCACATGTATGCCTGGAACTAGCTAATATATGAGGGCCACTCCTGGTTTCTCCCTACCTAATGGGGTAAAATTTCCCATGGGTTACCAGAACAACTTTTGCAGTAGTTCCTATGTGCCCTTCTGCAAACAATCCCAGAGTGTCCGTTACTTGCAAAATCCAAAATGGAGAAACCCTACCCCAGGGTAGCATTTGGCAGCCCCTCTGTGGTCATTTCAAAGCAAAACAGTTCTGTGGGACTATTCCCTCCACTGGGTTTGGTGCCTGTCTGACTGAGAAGACAAAAGCTGGTGCTTATCCGGGTGTGACTAAACATTTGCTTGTGACAGAAAAGGGCTTTTGAAGTAAATTAAGTTCTTGGAGACAGCGCAACTGGTTTTCTGGTCACAGGAAAATAAAACACGTCCCCACACCTAAGCCATTCTTTCTGCTATGGGAGCTTTTTTCCTGCCTCATCAGGGCTAATAACTTCCTGGGCTAGTGCTAATGAGCTAATGCTAAGTTACTTTTCATTATTATTTCATAAAAATCTCACTTGGCCATTGACTTGTGCTTTAATAAAATATTAAAAATTGTGATTTAATCATATTTCTAGCTGGTCGCAAATAAGAAATGGCAGGATTGATATTTAATTCTTCTTCCCATTATTTCCTATTGGCCAGCCAGGGTGTCCTTTCAGTGAAAATAGCTTTGGGTGCTAGTCAGTGTAAGGACATGTTAACTTTTACATTTCTACATGTTCCTACTTTTAAATACCATATACTGTGCACTCTGGGCTTCAAGGCCTACATAGAGGTGACTCATTAATATTTGAAAGGAAGGCTTTCTCCTGTCAAAAATGGTTATTTTGAAAGGTTGGCTGCAGGTTTTATACTGCAGTAGTCTGACTACACAGTCATGTTTGCCCTGCCACTGTAGTGGATGGCGCAATAGATGTTGCAGTCCACAAGAGGCATTTGACTTACTGGTTCTAGATTACCTTTTTGCACCATATGCAATGGACTAGGCAAGTTAAATGTGCCAATTAAGAATACGCCAATTGAACCATGTTTAAATATGGAGCACCAGCATTTTACTACTGGTTAACAGAGGAAACAAAGCAGTTAAGCAGAAGTCTGGAAGGGCGTCATGCGAAAAGATGGTCATTTTTTTCACTATGAGTGAACTTCTCTGCACTCGTGGTGGAATCCTCCACACATAAGAGATATGAAAGGAGTAGTTGACAGTCTCCACTTGGATCTTATCTATACCATTTTTGAGTATCTACTATTAGAGCACTACTTTACATACTAAGAAAGATTTGGTGAATAGAACACAATGTGTCAGAATTCTAAGTTGAACACGGAAATTGATGACAGAAGAACAGGCTGTCTTTAAAATTTGCCCAGGGGGTTCATTTCCAGATGTTTTGTGTATCATATTGTCCTTGCTTTTTCAAGTGTTTAATTGCTAGTCTCGAGTTGCAGTCCCTGCTTCTTACTAAAAGGAGATCATTACTTACATCGATATCTTCAATGCCACCAGCTGAAGATTGACTTCAGCTGGTTACAGATCAATGCAAATGTTTCTTAATTGTGTTGCATAGGTAGATGTTTGAAATTGTCAAACTGAGTGGCCTTAAAATTATTGAGTTTCTGGGTTTAGTTTTATTAATAGTCATAAATCATACCCTTTCATAGAAGTTATTAGACTAAAACTTCATTTCAGCTGGCCTCAGCATTAGTACGCACCATATTTTTAAAATAATTATCAGGATGTCACTGAAAAATGCTTGAACCGCACAATTCACAAATAAAATCAGTCCATACGTTAGTGTGAAAAAAACAACCTTACTCTGCAAACTAGACGGATTACTATGTTAAATGAATACATTTGTTATTCCTGCAGGCAGAAATGTGGTGTCAGGGAAAAGTGGCGGGTGTGTTGGTAGGGGGAGTCGGCTGATGACAACAGCACACGAAAAGAAGGGAAGTGCCGGGATTGGCGTGCGTGCGTGCGTGCCGTGGATTTGTGCTCCCACAAGGACTGGGAGCCTGTGCCTACTGTCTCCAACCCGGCAATGCAACTCGGATTGGAGACATCTCAGTGCGCATGTCGGTATGGCCATACTAGGACGGTCGGCAAAACCTGCATGCACACTGAGAAGCAGTGCTCAACACTCCTCTGCCATCATCATGATGGCCTGCCCCCTAGAAAGAAAAATAAAATGATAATAAACTTGTGCTATTATCATTTTATTTTACAAGTTTGGCGTCTGTGCTGGCAGGGGGGCTATGCTCCTCTGCATTAACGGAGGAGCCGCAGCTGCCTGCCAATTTCTACATTAAGCACAAAATACTTTTTTGTCAGTAAAATAATATTAGAAATAAATAATATAGTACTATGTAAACTACTGTCATCCAGAATGGAATCAATTAGCAGCGCTGCTTCTTGCTTCGCCTTAACACTCACAGCATCAGCCGGCACCAGCCCTTCCTTCCCCTACTGCCCAAACCTGCCATTTTCCCATCCTTCCTGCTACATCAGATAACTGTGCACCATCCCACCCAAATTACTAGATAGTGGTAACAATAGAAGGAGGCAGGCTAGAGTGGAAGAAGCAGCGAACCCTGACACCTGTTAGAGCATTGGGTAACAGACTGCAGGGAGAAGTCAAGAGAAGCATAAAACAAATAGAAAGTGGGCAAAGACTCAGTTAAGACAAATAGAAAATTGGGAGTGGAAGCAGCCAGGGATCAAAGGGGCCAAAAGTAGTGCTCTAGCAGTTAGGATGTTTGGACCCTTTCCTCTCTATTTAAGAAAGTCATGCTGCGGACACACCCAACGGTCGCGCCGCTGCTGCGAAGAAGGTACACCAAAGACAAGTCCGTCTGCACCCATCCATGCCTGGTTCACTTCCAGCACCAACGGTGCTGCCCACCTTCACCTCCATCAGGTCAGTTCTTACTCTAGGGAATTTTCGTCACCCTCCGAAATCATACCTCCTTTCTTGTGAGGCTTCTATTAACTATTCCAGTGAGGTTTGTGGCTTAAGTCTAAGCACTAGTAGAACAGCAGAGAAAGGGCAAGCCACCAGCAGCAAGCTCTCTTTGCACAGCCTCTGAGCATAGATTCTGGGGAGTCGCTATCTCTAGTGGGTTTTAAAGCGTTTCTTATTAATTGCAGGTCTTTACCTAAACATATGTCTGAAATTGTCCTTCTTCTGTCTGACAACATTTGGGATTTTATATTTCGTATTTCTCAGTGAAACATGGCTGAAGGAGAGCTCCAAAGCTGACTACACCCTGACTTGATTTTGCCTATTCCTCCAGGGTATCGTATTATATTCATCAACTAGAGTAGGTACTGGTTGGGAGGTGGGGTTGCTATTATTGTCAGGGGTACTTTTGAAGCCTCTTTCTCACTCTTAGTGCACATTGAATATCTAGAAGGTTGTATCTCCTGGTATTAAAGAACCTAGACTGCTCCAGTTGTTGTTACCCCCAGTTGTTTGATAGTGTTAGAACTGGGGGTCTCTAGTTGGCAGAGGTAGGTACCTTTGACCAAATAGGGACCCTTGCTTCTAAGGCGGAGAAAGGGGATTACACTACTGGATAACCCCTGCTCACCCCCTTGGTAGCTTGGCACGAGCAGACAGGCTTATCTCAGAGGCAGTGTTAAGCATTTGTGAACACATACAGTAATACAGTGAAAACAATACAGATGGACACCACACAGGTTTTATAAAAATAAGTATTCTTTATATAGACTTAACACGAGACCTCAAATGACAAAAATCCACAATACTGTACTCAAAATTGACTTAAAGATGGTAGAATTAGCTTAGTTCAAGTTGCTGGTAAATGCGACACAGTTCTCACAAAAGTACCTGGATGCATAGCGCAAATTAAACAAAAGGCTTGCAGCATTGGAGATGCGTCGGTTCCTTGCTTCGGGGGAGACGATGCATCGCGCCTCAATGCTTGCGCAGAGTAGGGGATGCATCTTCATCCTTACCGGAGAGGAGGTGATGCATAGATTCTCGTGCTTCAGCCCAGTTGCGATGCGGCAAGATGGCGCCTTGATGCGATAATCCAGTGCGATTGATAAGATGGCCCCCTTGATGCGACGACGTTGGGACGATGCGGCACGCCCTGGCAGCCTTGCGGTGACTCTTTACTTTGGAGCAGCGACAGGCCCTGCGACACGCTTCTTAGGTAATGTGACGACGACCCTCACGGTTGCGACGCGCTTCTCCGGTGATGCGACAGCAGACAGCTGCGACGCAGGCACGCTTCTGGGAGATGTGATGACTACAGCTCCGGCAGCGACACGCTTCTTCTCGTTGCGTCGCACTTCCAGCTCCCAGCGACACGCAGGCTTCTGCAGATAGAATTCCCAGCAAGGAAATTCAGAGGGGAGCTGGTGGTGAATTCTGTTGTCCCTGAGACTTCAGTAGGAGGCAAGCACAAGTTCAAGCCCTTGGAGTAATATTCTGCAAGATGGTGAAAGTTCTGTAAAAGTTCCTTCTCCTCTCCTTGGCAATAAAGACACCACTACAAGCCAACCCAACAACATAGCACACTGGCAGGGGGCAGTCTAACTCCTACAGCTTCCTTTGGTTCTCCTCCTTGGCAGGGGTTTCTTGTTGTTGTTCCAGAAGTGATCTAAAGTCTCGTGGTTTGGGTCCCCATATTTATACTACTTTTCTCTTTGTTCTCTGAAGGCATAGAGGCCTTTGCCTAGTCCAAACCAGTTCTGGTCAGTCCTGGAGCACTTTGTTTACCTGACGCCTTCTTTCCTTTCAGAGTGCAGGGCAGAGACATCAGACACACCACAGGAGGTGGAGCCAGCATTGTGGAGGGAAGGCACAGCCCTATTCAGGTCCCAGGTGCAACTCCTCCCACCCATCTACATGCAGATCTTCCTATTCAGCTTTGTGCTGACTCACCCTCTCCCCTGGAATCCCCAGCCCCTGTCACTCACAGAACCAGATACACAATACACAACAGAGCAGAGGCAGGCTTGGACAGTTAAGCAAGAAAATACCTACCTTCTAAAAGTGGTATTTTCAAACACAGAATGTTAAAACCAACTTCACTAAAAGGTGTATTTTATCATTCTGAGTTCAGGCATACTAAATTCAAATTTCTACCATGTCCCCTGAGCCAATTAGGATTATAAAATGTAATAATCTAACTGCACATTCTGGCCTATGGGGAACAGGTAGCCTTGCAATAGTGAAAAATGAAAATGTTTGTAATTCACTATTAGGACATGCCACACACACCAGGGCATGTCCTACCTTATACTTACAATGCACCCTGCACTTGGGCCTACCATAGGGGTGTCTGATATGAAGATATGGGAAGGTTTAGAGACTGACAAGTGGGTGCACTTGGCCAGTCAGCATGGCAGTACCGGACTGCACATAAGCTCTGCAATGGCAGACCTGAGACACTTTACAAGCTGCTTTTGTGGGTGGCACAACCAGTGCTGCAAGCCCACCAGCAGCATTTGATTTACAAGCCCTGGGCAGACATGGTGCACTGTACTAGGGTCTGACAAGTAAATCAAATAACCCAATCATGGAGTCACTAATCAATACATCAATGTAACATAGGCAGCACTTGCACTGTGGCACTGAATAGCAGTGGCACAGTGCCCAAAGCATCTGAACCAGCAAAGCATATCAAAAGCAGAGGAAGCAATCAGAAAAAATGGAAGGGAGACTCACACCAATGGTACCAGGTCTAACATGTGTCCCCTCCAGCTGAAATGTGGGGAGAACTACTCTTCCCCTTGGGAGTTCTCATCACTAAGGCGGAAAAATCCAGACAGATCATCAGCATTGGCGTGTTCTGTACCAGGGCGGTGTTCCACCGTAAAGTCCATCCCCTGTAGGGAAATGGACCACCTCAGCAACTTTGGGTTCTCACCCCTCATCTGCATCAATCATCTGAGGGGCCTGTGGTCTGTCTGAACCCGGAAGTGAGTGGCAAACAGGTATGGTCTCAACTTCTTCAGCGCCAAGACCACAGCAAATGCCTCACGCTCAATTGCACTCCACCTCTGTTCCCGTGGAAGTAACCTCCTACTTATGAAGGCTACAGGTTGGTCGGGCCCTCTTCATTAATCTTTGATTGAACAGCCCCCACACCATGCTCTGAAGCATCTGTTTGAATAATGAATTCTTTTGAGAAGTCGGGTGCCTGAAGCACGGGTGCTGTGCACATGGCAGTCTTCAGGGCATCAAAAGCCTTCTGACAGGTGTCAGTCCAGTTCACTTTCTTGGGCTGCTTCCTGGAAGTCAGCTCAGTCAAGGGTGCAACAATGTTGCCATACCCCTTGACAAACCTCCTGTAGTACCCCGTGAGTCCTAAAAAGGCTCTCACCTGTGTCTGAGTCTTTGGGGGTTGGCAGGCAAGGATGGTATCAATCTTGGGTTGCAGGGGCGCCACCTGGCCGCTCCCTACCTGGTGCCCCAAGTTCACCACGGAACCCTACCCGATCTGGCACTTACTCGCCTTGATCGTGAGGCCTGCCTTGCGCAGTGTCATCAACACTTCCCAGAGGTGGCGCAGATGTTCTTCCCAACTGGCGCTGAACACTGCAATGTCATCCAGGTAGGCGGCACTGAAATCTTCCAGTCTAGCCAACATCTGGTTGACCAACCTCTGACAGGTTGCAGAGGCATTCTTCATCCCAAAGGGCATAACCCAGAATTGTTAGTGCCCATCTGGTGTGGAGAATGCTGACCTCTCCTTGGCCCCATCAGTCGAAGCAATCTGCCAGTACCCAGATGTTAAGTCAAACGTACTGAGGTACTTGGCAGCTCCCAACCGATCTATGAGCTCATCAGCTCTAGGGGGTGGGGTGCGCGTCAGTTCTGGTGACTGAATTGAGTCCTCGGTAGTCCACACAGAACCTGAGTTCAGGTGTGGCACCAGGCGAGGCAGCCTTTGGGACCAAGACCACTGGGCTGGCCCAAGGACTGTTGGAGGACTCAATCACCCCTAAGGCAAACATCTTGAAGACCTCCTCCTTGATGTAAGTCCTGATCTTGTCAGACACTCTGTAAGCCTTGTGCTTCACAGGAGGACTGTCCCCGGTGTCCACATCATGGACGCACCACTCAGTGACACCTGGAACCAAGGAAAACAAATCAGATAATTGTCCCAACAGTTGGAGACAATCTTGCTGCTGATCAGGGGTCAGTGTGGCAGAGAGGCTGATACCATCCACTGACCCATCTTGCTCTGTTGGAGACAGGAGGTCAGAAAGAGGCTCTGTCTCCTCCTCCATTCCATCATCCGTCGCTAGGAGCATGCCCACTTCGGACCTTTCTAAGTGGGGCTTCAGGCAGTTAACATGTAGGACCCGCAAAGGGTTCCTTGGAGACAGCAAGTTCACCGGTCCTGGAGCGCGCAAGGCTCTACAGGGGCCATGACCCAAACTTTCTGTCCAGGTTGAAGCTCAATCAGAGTGGCATTCTGATTGTACCACCGCTTCATCTCTTCCTGGCTGGCTTCCAGATTCGCCTGAGCAAGCTCTCTGAATCGCCGAGTCTGGTTCCTGAAGGCCAGCATGTAACTACCCTAGGGACTTTTGTGGCACCTCACGGTAAGCAAACAAAAGGCATGGCAAGAGGATGTCCCACTTACGCCTCATTGGTTCTTCAGGACCCATGATCATGCCTTTAAGGATCCGGTTGAATCTTTCAACTAGCCCATTACCTTGGGGGTGGTAAGGAGTGGTGAACTTGTAGGTAACACCACACTCCTTCCACAGAGACTTCATATAACTGGATATGAAATTGGTATCATGATCTACCACGACCTCTCTGGGTAACCCCTCACGGGAGAAAATCCTAATCAGTGCACGTCCCACCACGGGGGCCGTCACTGTTCTGAGCAGGATGGCTTCCGGGTACCGGGTAGCATGGTCTACCAAGACCAAGATAAACCTGTTGCCCATGGCTGTTTTGGGGTCCAGTGGCCCCACAATGTCAATGCCCACCCATTCAAAGGGGGTATTGACTACAGGTAAAGGTTGGAGAGGAGCCTTTTGCTTCCTTCCACTCTTCCCACTTGCCTAGAAAATTTGACAGGTCCTACAATGAGTATCTGAACTCTTCCGCATCTGGGGCCAATAAATGTGGGTGACAAGCCTTTCAAAGGTCTTGTCCTGCCCCAGATGTCCAGCTAAAGGTACATCATGAGCCAACCCCAGTAGGAAGGCTCTGAAGCGCTGGGGTACCACCAGCACACGGGCTGACCCAGGCTCAGCAACCTTAGGCTCTGTATACAGGAGGTCGTTCTCCCAGTAGATCCAATGTGATCCAGACTGATCACCTGCTGCCTGGTCTGTGACCTGTTGCCGTAAACCCACAAGAGAAGGGCAGTTCTTCTGTTCTGCACAAAATTCCTCCCAGGAGGGTCCTCCCTCTTGCTGCCAATGGGTCAGCTCAGACAGGCCCCCCAGTTCAGCAACTTGCTCCCCTGTAGGTTCCAGGGCATCCCCCTCAAGGTCTGCCTCCTCCTGGACCGTGGGAACAATGGGGGCTGGTTTCCCATGCCCCCTGCCTCCTCTCTTTAAGGCAGGTCCCTGGGCCATACTTTCAGGCTCCAGGACCTCTTCAACACCCTTACTGGCTGCCATAGACCGAGTGGTAACACACGCCCACTCAGGCAGACCCAACATCTCCAAATGAGCCTTCTTCTCCACCTTAGCCCAAGGGGAGCTCTCCAAATCATTGCCCAACAGACAATCCACAGGCATGGCTGGCCTCACAGCTACCTGAAGAGTACCAGAGACCCCACCCCACTCAAAGGGAACCTGAGCCACCTTACAGTGGCTCTCTGTGTTGTCAGCAGCAACAATGGGGTAAAAGGCATTGGGGACAACCTGCTCTTGAGACACCAGGTGACACTTGACAGCTGTCACACTGTCTCCTGTGTCTCTAAGAGCCTCCACTCTATGGCCATTGATGGTCACCCACTGCCTGTATTTCTTAGTGTTATCATCTGACGGGGGTGCACGGGGCGGCACATACTGACCCTTTAGGGGACACTGGGGATCATACCAACGGTGTCCCACTTGCTTACACTGAAAGCAGGTAACTGGCCCCCTTTGAACAGGTTTACCTGTTGGGGCTCTGACTTCTTCTCAGGGGAGGCTGGGAACCCTTCCCTTGGTTCCCTTGGGAATTACTTTGGGGCCCTTTCTGGAATTCTCTCTGTTTACCCTTGTCCCCCCCCACTCTTCTGCTGGAGACCCTGCCCACCTTTGGCAGAATCTCCCACATGACCCTTGTGGACCCTGGTACTGACCCAGCGGTCTGCCTCCTCAGCAAGCTTCCTAGGGTTAGTTAACTAGCTATCAATAATGTGCTGGCGTAGCTCTGGAAAACAGTTAGCAGACAAGTGCTCCCTTGCAAACAAATCATAGAGCGCTTCAAAAGTATCCACTTTGCTACCCTTCACCCAACCATCCATAGCTCTGCAAAAGAAAGACACATATTCTACCCAAGTGGATCCCTCCAGCTTGTTACAATTCCTGAATCTCTGTCTATAAAGTTCTGGGGTCAAACCATACCTTGTCATCAGGACTTCCTTCATGTGGGCATAAGACATCCTATTTTCACTGGGCAGGTCTAACAAAGTATCCCTCCCCTCACTCACAAAGCGGCCCCACAACCCAGCTCCCCAATCCTTCTCAGAGACCCGGTGGGCCAACATTGCTATCTCATAGGCTGCAAACCACTGCCCAATATCCTCATGCTTGTGGAAATCTTTGATGACATCCAATGAGGAAATATGAATTTTTATGATCAATTGTGTCCCCTATCTTAGACCCCAACGGCTCCATGTACATGCTACAAGTACATGTATGTTCCCTCCACTTCAAGCTATGAAGACGCAAATACAATTGTGTCCAACGTTAATATGTCCTCTTTCAGATCCGCCATGAATGGGTCAGATATTCCGTTCCTAAGTATGCCTTGCCACCGTCTTTATATGGTGTACTTTTCACGTTTTCCAGCTCTGGCAAGGTAGGCCCTGAATTCTGCCATCGAGCCTTTTTCTGCTTCTGCCTCTGAATGCTCCAGCCTGGACCTGTATCTGTATCCATGACCTTTGTCTTACTTCCTGCGCGGCTAACGATGCCTAGCCCGGCCTGTTGCCTGCCAAAAACTGTATTCAGCCTTCAAGTTATCTGCTCCGCTCCTCGAGAAATGCATTCCTGTCTAGTAGCTTAGGTAAACATCCTTCCAGCTACAGAGCAAAGGGCCCGGCCTTACTGTCTCCAAGCAAGTAATTCATGACTTTCGTTTCCATGGTAGGCCCATGCCCCCTCGCATCTCATGTAGACACTTAGACGCTTGTACACGCACTAGTAGTTAGTATAGGATAGCCTCTGCCTGAGAGACCTTTCCTTCCAGATAATATAGTTCCTTAAACACAAGATATTAGATACGATTTGGGATTAGGTTGTCCTGACATCTCAGACTTCTGTCTCCTCATGTAGGGCTAAATGTCAAGTCCCCTTCACCCTCTAGTTACACGTCAATCACACATCATGCGGCTGCGCGCGCATCTCTGCCATGTATTTCTGCTGACATTGCAGGATTCTCTTATGGATCCACCCACTTGTGTCATCATCATAATGACGTTTCTAGTACATGCCCTCATGCACGCCTATTGTAACGCCTTTTTCATTACGTATGTGTATCCTTATCTCTCTTCTCAGCTGTTACGCCTTCTGCATATGTCTTTACTGTAATGCATTTACTATAAATATGATAACCTGTCAATAATGTATTGCCGATCCCTTCCTGAACCTTCGTGGTGACGGAACCCGATTGCCTGGTTCGAACCATAATTCCTTTGTAAGGAATAAATTCCCTTTTATAACCTCAAATACCACGGATTCTGCCTCTTATTTTTACTGAGTTATTCTTATTGAATTTTACCGCATAAATTAAGTCTAGGTAATTTAAATTTACCACATAATTGGCGCCCGAACAGGGACACCTCTCACACCCCACGCGCCGGAGGTGCGTTGCAGACCCGGTCTCCTGCCACAGCCGGACGGACAACTACGCGTACCCGCAGGATTTCCTGTATCTCCCTCAGGCCAACGGGGGCGACTGAGGCTGCGATCAACACCCAGACGAGGCGGTGAGGAGTGCGGAGAATCCCGACCAGAGCCTAGCTGAGAGAGCAAGATCCGAGGTATACAGAGGCCCACCAGATTCCGAAGTTCCGAAGTATCTAAGTCACGAGTTGAGTCCAGTCCAGTTTGGTCTAGTCCAGTCCAGACTTCCGAGGTCTTCCGTTCCGTGCTTCCCGGTGAGTACCGTTGCTGGGGACGCATCTAGACGTGCACATTGGTTTGTGCCGGTCAAGACGGGTTTGGGTACACAGACCTGGTCTGCACTGTTTCAGCAGTGTATCTGTACTGTTTAGCAGTACATCCAGTATATCTAGTATTATGCAGTTGACTAGTTTTATTCTGATTATTATTGTTCGTTCTAAAATGTTTTGATATGTTTTAAATGTCGTGGTATGAGTGATTGTTCGATCTTCATTACTGTGTTTATTGTATTAATTGTGTTCAAGTCCAAGTGTTAAAAGTCCGAGTAAGAATCAAGTAGCAAAGTTCAAGATGCCGTTATTCTCAAAATTAAGACAGATAAAAACTAGAAAAGGAATACTCGAGGAAGCCGTTCCCATTCCACCTAGGGACACTCCAGGGTACTTTATGTACCATAAACATGGCCTAGATGCCGTATTATATCTTGATTTATGGGTGGACTACACCAAGGATTTAGCAGAGAGTCAGAGATGGCCCGCTGCTGGGACATGGGATGCAGATTGCATCATGAGAGTAGAAGAAGCATTATGGAAAAAGAAAGCCAGACAGTCACAGAAAGATGCCATTGAATTATGGCGTAAAGAATCGCATAGACGCGCAGAGAAAGCGCTCAGAAAAGAAGAGAAAAGTAGAGAGAATTCAGACAAAGCCCGAGAAAACCTATTAATTGACGAAGGAATCCGAGTAAAAACAGAACAAGTAGACAGACAACGAAACACTCTTATGAATGGTATGTATCCTCTTCTGGCCGAGGGTTTGCCTAAGGCCATCCAGGAGGTAACAAAAGATCTGCCACCTCCCTTACTCCCGATTAAAGTACATCCCAAGACCGCAAAGGACATTTTCCTTTCTTCCTATTTGGATGATGCTGCCCCCAAATATGCTAATGGTGCGCAGCCACACGCACCACCTGTTGACAACGCTCAACCCCAAGATCATCTGCCCCCACCTCCACAGCAACAAACTCCTCCTCACGTTCTAAACGTTCCACCTGTTCCTACAGTCCTTCCTGCATCTACACTCTCTACCCTACATTCAACAAATCCTTTTGGACTTGGCACCTCAGGAGGTGCGACAGGAGGTGCGACAGGAGGTTTTTCCACGCCACCGCCAGCAACTAGATTGACTTATAGGGATTTAGCACACCAACGGACACCCCAAAAAGCTAATGACAAAATATTTAATGAGCCTCTTACAGATTGTAGATATGATCCAGTGCCAGGTAAACACGACAGAATGTTGCTATCATCAGTACGTTTACGACGAGTTTCGACCTATCTAATGACGCTACCAGGAATGATTGGTCATCTAGACAAAATATATAACTTTATTCAAACAGGGCAAGGTCCTGAAAGTATTGGCGAGGCCATGGAATACCAGAAAGTGGACATGCAAAAACTATTGTTACGCTTCTTCATAAACTGCTTGATCAGAAACAGAGATAGGCCTGAGGTAGATCCGGAGGAAATGCAAGTACTTACCAGATGGGGTCAGAATATAGCAGACGGAAAACATGATAAACAGAAGAGTATAGAAGTTATGCACCGAAAGATCAGAAAAGAAGTAGAACGAATACATGAAAGAAGATTAGAGGCAGATAAAACTGAATCAGAGGGAGAGGAGGAGGAACAGTCAGAAATAAACACAGGACAATTAGAATTACCAGCTAGAGAAACGATAGCTTATGTAGGAAAAGGAAGATCTTTTAATAATGCAATGCGTCCGATACGTCCAGAATGTAACAGAATCTTTCAAGCAGCTATCCCAAATCCAAGGACCCCTGAACACTTATTCCAGGCTACTGATAAATTACTTCGAGAACGAAGGGGGTACCATGTGCTCGATTCTATGGATGAACAAGAATTAGCCAGGTCAGCAGTACAATGGGCTGACAGTTCTAAAAAATACAGTGATGATGCGCTAGCACACACGTTTCTGAATCTTACACCCGACGAACAGCGTTTAGCCAGTATATACATGATACAACATCTCCTTATATTATATAAAGGCCAACACTCCGATCCTGGTCCCCTACCTGATATACTGATAGAATTACTCACGAATAAATGGAGAGGTCTAGGTACCGATCTAATTAAAGTAATTCTAGAATACCGACACAGATATAGTGCCTTTTTGTGTCCAGAACATGATTCAGTTCCCTCCATGGAAAGAAAAACGTATTACATAGACAGACAGAATCCCTTACGCGAAGTACACCCAGTCAGGAATGATGATAATACTTTTAGGCGCGTGTTCGTGTACACGCCCATAACTAAAATTGAACTATTGGAAATGAAAAAATTAGTGCCCAGCCATGACAAAGATCCAGCAGGTTTTCACCGTGAACTAAAGGACATGTTACTCATGGGTGATTATACCTATCCTGACATTATGAAAATATTGAAAGTATTGATGCCTGCCGGTATTTACGAGAAACTCAAAGAAAAAGAGTGGGAGGTGGGAGAACAAAAGATTGATTGGACAGCATTAGAAAACGAAGAAAATGCCCGAACTGCAGGCGTAGGGCTTGGAGACAAAACTAAAGCATTACCAGGATTATTAGTACAAGTATTGCCACGTTTATTAACTACGAAAAAGGAAGACTGGGGAGCAATCTCAGCCTGTAAACAGAAACCTGATGAAGACACTAGTGATTTCTATTCCCGATTTGAAAAATGTTTTGGTATTAATAGCGGCCTGAAAGCAAGTAGCGAGTCATATCCACATCTTTTTGTAACAAAACTAGTCGAGAATTCCCTGCCCCAGGTTAAAAACAGAGTATTGAAAGTTGAGAGCACTTGGCAAGCTAACACTCCTTCACAAATGTTACAAATGTTACAGTATCACCAGTATAGAATTAGAGAAGAACAAGACCACGAACAAAGACGTATGAAAGACACGAAAATGAAAATGCTCGTCGCCCAGTCAGTTCCAGCTGACGGTCATAAAAAGGGTGCGACACAGTCCAGTAATTCAGCGGTTCCCGTTAAAGGGACATGCAACTATTGTAAACAGCCAGGTCATTATATAAACGATTGTGCAGTTCTGAAACATAATATCTCTACGGGTAAAACCAAGGATAGACCACGTCCGCCTAGACAGGATGGGGTGGTACGAGAAGGAGCATGCCTGGGCCCGATGTGCCTCCCCCTGGACCGAATACATTGTATTCTGGGGGAGGTACATAGACGATATCATCTGTCTCTGGTCCGGCTCTGTTGATGAATTGGAGCAATACCACACATATCTAAATGATAATGTGTTTAATGTAAAACTGACTATGTCATACCATAAAAGCAGTATAAACTTTCTTGATATCAACTTTTATGTTGAAAATAACATGATCCACAGTAAACTCTATAGAAAGGAGACTGCATGCAATTCAGTTCTACATGCCTCTAGTGCCCATGCAAGTTCAGTAATTAAGAACATCCCCTTTGGGGAATTTGTACGCATCAGAAGAAATTGCAGCGAGGAGAACAATTTTCTCTCAAATGTTAGTGAAACCAAAAAAAGATTTCAAACCAGAGGTTACAGTAATAAGATTCTTGACAATGCTGAAAGAAGAATTTTGTCCTCAACAAGGGATGCAACACTACTGGACACAAACAAAACTGGTAACAAATCCAACAATATGGCAAGATTTATTACCCAATATACTACACATAGTGATGGTATATTTAGAGCTCTAAGAAAGAATTGGCATCTTTTGACCTCCATTGATGGACTTAAAGATAGCATCTCTATAATGCCTAGTGTTACATACAAAAAAGGCGTTTCCTTGAGAAACGATTTGTGTCCCAGTTATATTACCTCCCCACAAACAAGTGGTACTTGGCTTCCGAACAAACCTAAAGGATTCTATGTTTGTGGCAGCTGTAACGTATGCCCCATGGGTAAAAATAAGATCAAAAGCTTCTCATACAATTGTGTACGAACGTTTTACATCAATGAATTTATCAACTGTAATACTACCCATGTTGTATATATCCTGGGATGTGATTGTGACATCATTTACGTAGGTAGTACCATCCGCCCCTTAAAAACACGTATACAAGAACATAGGAGAGCACTAATAAACAATGATACCAGATACCCCATCACTGAACATTACAGGATGAAACATACTGACTGTCCTTCCTCTTTTTGGTTCCATGGAATAGAACATATCCCTGGAGGCAAAAGAGGACAAAATAGAGAGTTGATACTGAGACAATGTGAATCTAAATGGATTTGTCGCTTACGAGCTGCCACCTTGGGACACAACTCTGACAGCGAGATGCATTATTTCTTATGATGGTTTAACTGAAATAATTTTTCTCATTTATGCTGAGCCTCTGTTCTATGTTCGTGATGACACACGCTCATAATTAATAGGTGTATTTAATCATTTGGATATGATCTGGGATCAGGTCATATCTGTCCGATGCATCACCTACATATACATATATTTTTTGTTCTATTTTTCCTTTCTCTTCTCATGTGTGTATGCCCATAGTGCTATTGTCTAGTTCTTCTACTCCAAATGTATACCTGGGATGTGGTATAAATAATAAATATTTTTCTCTCTATAAAGACATCTATTTCGAAAATATAGGTGGAGAAATATTAACTCCAATTAATTAAAATATATATAAACATTTCTTCTTCAGTCCAAAAAATATATTTCTCTTGTCTGACACGTAATTCTGTCACAAACAACATTGCCTGACTAATATATTAGTTAAATTCAGTAAAATCTGCTTGATTGTATATTATAGATGCTTGTATGTTTCAGACGTCCTGTTTTAACATTATTATTCCGGCAATATGATCTGAATTCACACTTGTGATTAAGTGTGATTACACCTCTCTAATATGGCGCTTTTCGGTCGATTTTACAAAATATATATATCTGTTGTTTCTGATACATGGATCACCAGTACTATCTGGACCACATGTTACGCTTCTGTAATTATGATGAAATGGGAGTATCTAATCTGGTCTGGCTATAACTTGGACGCGATATATTAATAACGCGTTTCTATTCACGTTGTACATTTTTGGTTTTATTTAACTTTTATAATCATTTCTTTTTTGTCTATATATTGGCGGACTGGCAATGCCTTGGTTATCATTTTGATAATGTTTGGTTATTGATTTCCATCGTTACATATTTATAGCCGTTTTACTTTTGGGTTCGCATCTGCTGATGCTTACTCTAGGCCACTCCAATATGGCGCCTCTATATACAGGCCCTCCAACTTATACCTTGGGAGGTGCCACCTCATTTCCGGCAATATATTCAAACAGTACTCCCGCGGCAACCTGCTAACTTACAGGTGTGCTGTTCTATCGCGTTACTCTTTTCGCTGCTTTTTGTATTAGGAAAAGGTAAGCTTGCCTCTTGTGTTTAGTATATGTTCTTTTGAATCCTGGTAACGGGTATTTTCGTTACAGTTACTTGTCATTCTATACTACGGTCAGATTTTTTATAGGGATCGATAAACAACAGGACCTTTTGTCTTTTGTTGGGGTCAGTGATACTTTGCCCTCCCTCGTTTTGACGATATATATGGTACATGCCTTATGACTTTTATGCTATGTTAATAAAATAGCATCACATATGTTGGACATATTTTAATCATTTCCTGATTCGCGACTGCCCTCTTTTGACCAAGCGTCCATAGGTGTTTTTTAAATATCTGTCAATATTAAGAAGAACTAACTATATTTTTGACTACTAGCACTGTGGTCATGTTTACTTTTCATACTTGTAGCTTTATTTCCAGTTTAATTGAGTATCGTTTTTCTGCTTTTTCACTCTGTGCTGTTGTTTATTCTTGTGTTTTTCCTTCATTTACCATTTTCCTTTCACTTGTTTTAGCGCGCTGATATGTTTATTTAACATTCAGACTCCTGCCACTTGGCGTCATGACTTAAAGGACATATTGGCATCCTTTATTATACCTCTCAAGTGAATTTCATATATTATTTAGGTGAGCCACTTTTTTGGATTATTCTTGAGTTGGACCTTAGATTGGTTTAATAAATTGTATATCTCATTTTTAAATACCCCTTAGCATGCTGTATATAAACTGAATCGCTGACAATATTTTATGGATCAAACATATAATAGTTGTTTGTTTTATTGTTTCTTGATAATCTTTCATTTCACGTACTTACGAGTCAAATTTATTGTTCGTTCTTATTCCTTACTTTTCGTGGTTTTTCTATTGAAGGATTTATATTTTTTTCTCTTTTCTTCTCGGTTACTGAACCTTTAGACCTTTGGAAAGACATTTATATGACTCAATGTTATACACATCCTTGAACTCCTTTCTGAATCTTATTTCAATACCGATCTATTGATCTTGTGGAAACAGATTGATATTTGCGAGAGTCCAACTTCGCTAAAGTAGAGGTGAGATCGCTTTAATTAGATATTCCTTCCCCCCTTTTTTAACTTTTCCGTTGGGGTTTTTCGGATAGGCTGCACACTAATTAAGTTTAAGTTGTTTATATATCATTTAAATATATGAATATATAAGTGTTCGAATTAGGTTGGGAACATTCATAATGAACTTTATTCTTTGAATCAATGGTTGCTATTGAATTTTATATTATTCATGATATTTGAATGTATTTGTATGTTTTTAAAGTACAAAGGTTTGATGTATTTTTGTATATATAAATATATGTATTGTATGAATATTTGTGTATATATTTATGTCGTTTTGTATGGTCCTATGTGCTTCCCTCTCTTTCTTTTTTTGTTTACAACACAGTGTATGATTTATATTTTTATATCAATGTAGTTATGTCTGTATATTTGTTTGTTACTTGTTTCAGCCCTGAAGAAGTTCTTGTCTTATAGAACGAAACGCGTTGGCTGATGTCTGTTTTTAAGAAAATATACAAGAATTAAAGAAACACAACAAGGATTTTCCATATTGTTTTGGACTTCTTACTGGTGCACCTTCCTTTTTCGTTAAAAAAGTCTTTATATCTGTAAATCAGTAAAGTCCTTCTGCGGCGGACTTTAGGAAGAATTGTGCACAGGACTCATATATTTTTGTATACAGTAAGACTGAGGTGCAGAACCGGTGGTCAGCCGTGGTGGTGCTTTGTAGTTAAGTATTTTCTATTTTGACCGTTCTTGCACTCGTCTAAATATATAATTTGTTTGTGACACCTTTTTGATACAAATGTCTAAATTTAATGATGGTCGTGAGGAGATGGCATACAATCTCTTTGGGACGAGTACCTCTAAGGAGACAGTGACTGAGGAAACGACACATAGGACCAGTCTTAAAACCCTGTTTATCAAATTAGAACGCCTTAAAAAAGCGGAATTAAGCAGGTGGTGGGATGGCGTAACCCTCCAACAATATATAGAGAATGGCAAGGTGCCAAGAGGGTTACGCATCCTGATCTTCCCAACATTTGAGGATCTTAGTGATGCTTTACTTCAAGAATGGGAAGGTAATTTGGAGGGAGCATCACAGATCATGATGAAAATTCTGGTGAAACATGCGAAGGAAAAGGGGGAAAGGTTACAGGAGGAGATTGCAGTGATTGAGAAGCAGATTAACGATATGGCTGAGAAAGATCTAGTCGAGAAAAATTATAACATCTTAAAACAGGTTATAGATAATCACCAAACATATCTTAGAGATAAAAAACTCAGAAAGATTAAGAGGGACGACCGAGACTACCGTGATGGTAGGATTTATACTTTTCACAAAAAGTTTGATAATGTTCAAGGGCTTGAGGACAAGAAAAGGAACAGAGATGACAAGGGAGAGAGTGATGATACTGGATCAACTAGCAACATATCCATCTCATCACAAGGGAGTGTTGCATCAACCTCTGTAGCGCAGGACATCCCTTTAGGGGAAGGGGCTTCGCCCTTTCAAAAAGAACTTGCGAAACTACGCATTTCCAACAGACTACAACAAAAACAGGAACAGTTAAGATCCGGCGTGGTGGGAGGAGGTCCAAAAGGAAACACCAAGGCTACAATAGGCAAGGGGGATACATCGACCAAGGCCAAAAAGTAAAACATGATTTAACATTTGTTGATATTGCTGCCAATGAAGATGAGCATATTTTGAAAATTGTCAATCTTTCCAATAAAATTCTTGATGACAATGAGATCCGTATCCTAAGCAAAGGTTTGAACTTTTGTCCTACTCAATGTGGTGATTTGGTCAACATACATGTGGATCTCTATAAATTTGTTCGAAATCTTAAACTGCGTGATTATTTTTCGAACAAACCCCATGAACAGGACACCAATGTAACAACTACTGAACCTAGTTCTCATACAATAGCGGACATTAAAAATATCCAATGTCTTTTGTCTATCTGTGATGATTGTCCAAGTGATATACCCTCTCTGTTGAATGAATTTAATGTCTGTCAAGATGTCCATAATGATAGTGGTTTACGTGCTAAATCCAAATTCGTACCTACATTTGGATACGACCCAAAAATTGATATCTTCTATAAAAAAATGACTGAAGAATTCTATGCCCTTGAAACACCAAATAAATTTAAACCACGTAAAATGCAGAACATTTCCCTTGAAGAAAGACAGGCCCTGCAGCGTCTAAAAAATGATAATACCATAGTGATCCGCGAGGCAGATAAAGGGGGAAATGTGGTCATTATGAATCGCACAGACTATCTCAATGAAATCAATAGACAACTAAGGGATAACACATGTTACAGGCAAGTTAAAAATAACCCAATACCTGCCCTTTCCACTATGATCAATTCCACACTGGTCGAGTGGAGGGATATCTCATTACTATCAGAGGATGAATACAGATTCTTAAAGGTTGATTGTCCTTCATTCCCTTGTATATATATTCTACCGAAAATACACAAGGGGGGACAATTCCCCCCAGGAAGACCTATCATTTCTGGAGTTGGTTCACCCACAGAAAAACTTTCACATTTTGTAGATCTCCAAATATGTAAATATGTACTGGACTTACCATCTTACGTAAAGGATAGTAAAGATATTCTGGTCAAACTTAAAGACTTTCAATGGTCTGAGGAATTACTTTTTGTAACATTTGATGTTGAAAGTCTTTACACGTGTATTCACCAAAAATTTGGGCTAATGGCATTACGCTCTTTTTTGGACCGAGAAGGTGCTGAGCGCTACGAACATAATGAGATGGTCATTAAGATGGTTAATATCATACTAATGAACAATTTTTTCTTACATGATAACCAGTGGTATCAGCAGATCAAGGGCGCGGCGATGGGTTCCAGGTTTGCTCCTTCGTATGCCTGCCTCTTCATGGGGTGGTACGAGAAGGAGCATGCCTGGGCCCGATGTGCCTCCCCCTGGACCGAATACATTGTATTCTGGGGGAGGTACATAGACGATATCATCTGTCTCTGGTCCGGCTCTGTTGATGAATTGGAGCAATACCACACATATCTAAATGATAATGTGTTTAATGTAAAACTGACTATGTCATACCATAAAAGCAGTATAAACTTTCTTGATATCAACTTTTATGTTGAAAATAACATGATCCACAGTAAACTCTATAGAAAGGAGACTGCATGCAATTCAGTTCTACATGCCTCTAGTGCCCATGCAAGTTCAGTAATTAAGAACATCCCCTTTGGGGAATTTGTACGCATCAGAAGAAATTGCAGCGAGGAGAACAATTTTCTCTCAAATGTTAGTGAAACCAAAAAAAGATTTCAAACCAGAGGTTACAGTAATAAGATTCTTGACAATGCTGAAAGAAGAATTTTGTCCTCAACAAGGGATGCAACACTACTGGACACAAACAAAACTGGTAACAAATCCAACAATATGGCAAGATTTATTACCCAATATACTACACATAGTGATGGTATATTTAGAGCTCTAAGAAAGAATTGGCATCTTTTGACCTCCATTGATGGACTTAAAGATAGCATCTCTATAATGCCTAGTGTTACATACAAAAAAGGCGTTTCCTTGAGAAACGATTTGTGTCCCAGTTATATTACCTCCCCACAAACAAGTGGTACTTGGCTTCCGAACAAACCTAAAGGATTCTATGTTTGTGGCAGCTGTAACGTATGCCCCATGGGTAAAAATAAGATCAAAAGCTTCTCATACAATTGTGTACGAACGTTTTACATCAATGAATTTATCAACTGTAATACTACCCATGTTGTATATATCCTGGGATGTGATTGTGACATCATTTACGTAGGTAGTACCATCCGCCCCTTAAAAACACGTATACAAGAACATAGGAGAGCACTAATAAACAATGATACCAGATACCCCATCACTGAACATTACAGGATGAAACATACTGACTGTCCTTCCTCTTTTTGGTTCCATGGAATAGAACATATCCCTGGAGGCAAAAGAGGACAAAATAGAGAGTTGATACTGAGACAATGTGAATCTAAATGGATTTGTCGCTTACGAGCTGCCACCTTGGGACACAACTCTGACAGCGAGATGCATTATTTCTTATGATGGTTTAACTGAAATAATTTTTCTCATTTATGCTGAGCCTCTGTTCTATGTTCGTGATGACACACGCTCATAATTAATAGGTGTATTTAATCATTTGGATATGATCTGGGATCAGGTCATATCTGTCCGATGCATCACCTACATATACATATATTTTTTGTTCTATTTTTCCTTTCTCTTCTCATGTGTGTATGCCCATAGTGCTATTGTCTAGTTCTTCTACTCCAAATGTATACCTGGGATGTGGTATAAATAATAAATATTTTTCTCTCTATAAAGACATCTATTTCGAAAATATAGGTGGAGAAATATTAACTCCAATTAATTAAAATATATATAAACATTTCTTCTTCAGTCCAAAAAATATATTTCTCTTGTCTGACACGTAATTCTGTCACAAACAACATTGCCTGACTAATATATTAGTTAAATTCAGTAAAATCTGCTTGATTGTATATTATAGATGCTTGTATGTTTCAGACGTCCTGTTTTAACATTATTATTCCGGCAATATGATCTGAATTCACACTTGTGATTAAGTGTGATTACACCTCTCTAATATGGCGCTTTTCGGTCGATTTTACAAAATATATATATCTGTTGTTTCTGATACATGGATCACCAGTACTATCTGGACCACATGTTACGCTTCTGTAATTATGATGAAATGGGAGTATCTAATCTGGTCTGGCTATAACTTGGACGCGATATATTAATAACGCGTTTCTATTCACGTTGTACATTTTTGGTTTTATTTAACTTTTATAATCATTTCTTTTTTGTCTATATATTGGCGGACTGGCAATGCCTTGGTTATCATTTTGATAATGTTTGGTTATTGATTTCCATCGTTACATATTTATAGCCGTTTTACTTTTGGGTTCGCATCTGCTGATGCTTACTCTAGGCCACTCCAATATGGCGCCTCTATATACAGGCCCTCCAACTTATACCTTGGGAGGTGCCACCTCATTTCCGGCAATATATTCAAACAGTACTCCCGCGGCAACCTGCTAACTTACAGGTGTGCTGTTCTATCGCGTTACTCTTTTCGCTGCTTTTTGTATTAGGAAAAGGTAAGCTTGCCTCTTGTGTTTAGTATATGTTCTTTTGAATCCTGGTAACGGGTATTTTCGTTACAGTTACTTGTCATTCTATACTACGGTCAGATTTTTTATAGGGATCGATAAACAACAGGACCTTTTGTCTTTTGTTGGGGTCAGTGATACTTTGCCCTCCCTCGTTTTGACGATATATATGGTACATGCCTTATGACTTTTATGCTATGTTAATAAAATAGCATCACATATGTTGGACATATTTTAATCATTTCCTGATTCGCGACTGCCCTCTTTTGACCAAGCGTCCATAGGTGTTTTTTAAATATCTGTCAATATTAAGAAGAACTAACTATATTTTTGACTACTAGCACTGTGGTCATGTTTACTTTTCATACTTGTAGCTTTATTTCCAGTTTAATTGAGTATCGTTTTTCTGCTTTTTCACTCTGTGCTGTTGTTTATTCTTGTGTTTTTCCTTCATTTACCATTTTCCTTTCACTTGTTTTAGCGCGCTGATATGTTTATTTAACATTCAGACTCCTGCCACTTGGCGTCATGACTTAAAGGACATATTGGCATCCTTTATTATACCTCTCAAGTGAATTTCATATATTATTTAGGTGAGCCACTTTTTTGGATTATTCTTGAGTTGGACCTTAGATTGGTTTAATAAATTGTATATCTCATTTTTAAATACCCCTTAGCATGCTGTATATAAACTGAATCGCTGACAATATTTTATGGATCAAACATATAATAGTTGTTTGTTTTATTGTTTCTTGATAATCTTTCATTTCACGTACTTACGAGTCAAATTTATTGTTCGTTCTTATTCCTTACTTTTCGTGGTTTTTCTATTGAAGGATTTATATTTTTTTCTCTTTTCTTCTCGGTTACTGAACCTTTAGACCTTTGGAAAGACATTTATATGACTCAATGTTATACACATCCTTGAACTCCTTTCTGAATCTTATTTCAATACCGATCTATTGATCTTGTGGAAACAGATTGATATTTGCGAGAGTCCAACTTCGCTAAAGTAGAGGTGAGATCGCTTTAATTAGATATTCCTTCCCCCCTTTTTTAACTTTTCCGTTGGGGTTTTTCGGATAGGCTGCACACTAATTAAGTTTAAGTTGTTTATATATCATTTAAATATATGAATATATAAGTGTTCGAATTAGGTTGGGAACATTCATAATGAACTTTATTCTTTGAATCAATGGTTGCTATTGAATTTTATATTATTCATGATATTTGAATGTATTTGTATGTTTTTAAAGTACAAAGGTTTGATGTATTTTTGTATATATAAATATATGTATTGTATGAATATTTGTGTATATATTTATGTCGTTTTGTATGGTCCTATGTGCTTCCCTCTCTTTCTTTTTTTGTTTACAACACAGTGTATGATTTATATTTTTATATCAATGTAGTTATGTCTGTATATTTGTTTGTTACTTGTTTCAGCCCTGAAGAAGTTCTTGTCTTATAGAACGAAACGCGTTGGCTGATGTCTGTTTTTAAGAAAATATACAAGAATTAAAGAAACACAACAAGGATTTTCCATATTGTTTTGGACTTCTTACTGGTGCACCTTCCTTTTTCGTTAAAATAGACAGGATCAGATCCAACAACAAGCACCTCAGAATGTACAGCCTATGCAAGCTGCACAACAGACCGTAGCGGTACCACAGTCACAGCCTATTGCCGCAACACAAAACACGACACAACAGATGTACCAGTATGCACAAAATGACTATCCAGATTATCAGCGATACACATGAAATAGCCTAGAGAGGGAAGTTGGCTTACCCCTTATTGAGGTTCCCGTAGATCAGGAGGGTCCTTATGTACAGAGTCAAGTATTAGGGAAAGACAGAAAGTTTTTGCTTGATACAGGGGCAAGCAGAACAACTATAAGTCACGACGAGGTTCCAGGGGCACCCCTCTCAGGCTCACAAAATATTTCCCTTGGTTTTTCAGGAAAGCCTACTATTAACGAAGTATCGCAACCGCTTCCACTTACAGTTGGTCCATTGACACGGACTACAGATCTATTGCTTACTAAATCATGTCCAGAAAACTTGTTAGGTATAAAAACATTGAAAGCTCTAGGAGCTATAATATGTTGTTCTCCGGACGGAGTACGACTATTTTTGCGTGACTTTAAAGGTCACTACATGTCAAGAGACATGGATCACCGGTTACAGAATCTACCTGCACATTTATGGGCACAAGGCCCCACTGATGTAGGTTGTATGCACATTACACCATATCGAGTCACACTCAAAGCAGGAGTGGTATTACCACGAATGCGACAATACAAGTTACCTCCAGATGCTGTAGTGGCTTTACTGCAAATCATTGACGAGCTCATTGCACAAGGAGTGGTTGTGGAAACCGACTCCAATGTATGTAATTCTCCGATCATTCCGATTCTTAAACGAACTGATCCAAAAGCACCCCCAGTATATCGATTAGTTATTGATCTGCGCGAATTGAATAAATGCATTGTACCACAATATCCCGTGGTCCCAGATATCTCTTCATTACTGACAGCTATTGATTCAGAAGCAACGTTCTTTACTGTAATTGACCTCAAGAACGCCTTCTTTAGCGTACCAATTGATCCGGAAAGCCAATATTTGTTCGGATTTAGTTTAAATGGACGAAGTTTTAAATTTGCACGCGCACCTCAAGGATTCACAGAAAGCCCTAGCATCTACAGCCAAGCACTGAAAAGACAACTTGACAGTATCCACATGCCTGTTAACACTGCACTGCTTCAGTATGTCGATGATCTGCTGATCACCGCCCGAAGCGAACCCGAATGTGAAAAAGCATCACTGACGGTTTTACATTTTCTGGCCGACAAGGGACACAAGGTGTCCCCTTCGAAGCTGCAATTCTGTGTCCAGCAAGTTGTGTACCTTGGGCACTTGCTGTCCAAGGGGGGGAGACAGCTCACACCTGACCGCATCCAGTTAATTGTAAACATGCCACCACCCAAGACACAAAAGGACGTACGGGCCTTCCTAGGCCTCACTTCGTACTGTAGGCAGTGGATCCCCCAATATGCATTTCTAGCAAAACCACTCATTCAGTTGACAACCCAGGAGGCAGCGACATCGACTGTCCTCCCTTGGACTCCAGAACATACACAAGCTTTTGAAGACTTAAAGAAAGCCTTATGTCAAGCACCTGTTTTAGCGACACCATGTTACAGTAAGCCTTTTACACTTTTTGTTACAGAACGTGAAGGTACTGCCTTGTCAGTACTCACTCAGCAACAAGCAGGATCACACAAGCCGTGTGCTTACTTTTCTAGCACGTTAGATCCCGTAGCTCAAGCTCTTCCTGCGTGCCTGAAATCAGTCGCAGCGACAGCTTTAGCGATCAGACAAAGCGATTCCATAGTATTAGGACATCAATTGACAGTACAAGTACCACACGCAGTAGAGGTTCTTTTGAACCGGACACAAACACAACACTTGACTATAGCACGACTGACGGGTTATGAACTAACATTGTTTCAGCCACACATAGAAATCAGACGTTGTAGTACATTAAATCCTGCCACACTTTTGCCATTAAGTGGAACAGACCCAATGGCACATGATTGTATTGAAGTCATTACTATTACGACGAAACCCAGACAAGACTTGACAGACATTCCATTATCAGATCCAGACCTGACACTTTATGTGGATGGTTCATGTATGAGAACAAGTACAGGAGAGTTAGTGGCCGCTTATGCAGTCACAACAGACACTGAAGTCATTGAAACGAATTGTATTAACACTTTGTCAGCTCAAGCAGCAGAGCTCATTGCTCTGACACAAGCCTGTATTCAAGCCAAAAATAAAAAAGTTAACATATATACAGATTCACGTTATGCATTCGGAGTTGTCCATGACTTCGGAGTCCTTTGGCAAGAGAGAGGTTATTTGACTTCTCACGGTGCCAACATTCAACACGGTCCCCTTATTCAAGCTCTGTTAGATGCAATACATCTGCCTACTTCGATATCTATCATGAAGTGCAAGGCCCATACAAAAGTCACCGATATCATTTCACAGGGTAACGACCTAGCAGACCGAACAGCTAAGCAAACAGCTCAGAATCGGAATCACGCAACGGACGTGACAAAGACAATAGTTCCGACACCGACACACTGCATGACAGTTAAGGATTCCGCCCTTGATGTAATTGACATACAGACACATGCTACACCAGAGGAAATAAAGAAATGGACTGAATTAGGAGGGATCCAAACAGATCAGGGATGGATGACGAAGGGAAAATCTATATGGTTTCTCCCCGACTCAATGGTTCAAGTTATCATTAACACAATACATAGTCCAGCACATCTAGGAGAAAAAGCTATGTTAGACAGTATTCAAAACATTTGGTTTAATAAACACTTACGAGCTGCAGCCAAACAGAAAGTCCGTACTTGTATGATTTGTTGTCAGTTCAATCCAGGTAAAGGTGTACCTGTAGAGCAGGGTGGATTTCAACCTCCCGATCACCCTTTTGAAGTCCTCCAGATGGATTATATCCAGATGGAACGTTGTCGAGGATTCAAATATGTCCTCGTAGTTGTATGTGCTCTTTCCCGTTGGACAGAGGCATATCCCGTCTCAGATTACACTGCCCCGACTACTGCCAACAGTTAGTTCGTGAATTCTTCCCACGGTATGGTTTGCCCCGTATCGTGTACTCAGATAACGGCCAGCCGTTCTCATCCGAGCTAATGAAGCACATTTCACTCTTGTTAGGCTATCAATGAAAATTCCACTATGTCCGGCATCCCGAGGCAGCAGGTCTCGTGGAACGTCATAATCAAACTCTGAAAATTCGACTTTCAAAAATCTGTAGAGAGAAAGGTGTCGACTGGATAGTAGCCTTACCAGTTGCACTATTTTACATGAGAATGGTAGCACATTCTCGCACAGGGCTATCCCCGTACGAGGTGGTCTTCGGTAGGCCACCAAATATGTGGGGGATGCCTATACCTCGAAAAATAACTGATGTTGATTGTAATATGCTGACAGATTACCTTGCTTCCTTGATGTCTGCACTACAATCTTGCCGTTCACAGGTAGCTGCAGCCTTTCCCGACAACACCGAGGTGAAGCCCCATGAAGTGGTTCCTGGAAACTTTGTTTTCATAAGAAATTTCGACAGGAGGAGCCCGCTGGAGCCTCGCTGGCAAACGCCAAAACTGGTACTTCTGACCACGAGGACAGCAGTGAAGGTCGAGGGTCGCAAGGGTTGGTTACACTCGAGCCATATCAAGAAATTTCATGGACTACCGTCTGATTTGAACTCTCAGCCCTGCCCCCTTCCACAGACTGATTTAAAACTCCCCCTGGTTGAAAAAACCGAATCACAAGAATACAAACTGAAACTAAGGTCTAATAAGTCAGACAATTCGATTGTTTAAGTCCTCTCCAAGGTGAATCGGTTGAATTAGTCTCTGACATGTATCCTCTAGACCGAATTAGAGAGAGAAATAGACAGAAACAGCTCAAGAAACGTGCATATTGTAAATCACTTCATAGTCACTGTATAGTGACATTGTTGATTATGTTTTTTCTAAGTCTTTTGATTATTGCTGCAAGTATACTGTTGCACATGTACTATCCTATTTTCAAGCGTGCTCATTCTGCTTACAATGATACTGCCGAACATTCTTTTAGCGAATTACCTTCACATGAGTTGCCCTATAGACTTGCGCTGCGCAACAACACATTCATTAGTATGTTACATCATTCCCATCAGACCAGCAATGCTACAAATTGTTGGATATGTGGCCGACTCCCTCCCTATCAGAAATACAAAGGAGTTCTGCCCCTCTTTCCGTACCCGTTCACACACAATGGTTCCTGTGGGGCATGGTTTAGTTTGATTAATTCTTTAGATTCAAACACTGTAGTTTATCAGAGCAACTGGGTATGGGGAAACCTGAACTTAGTTTTGCTTAAAGCCTGTTACCCTAACAAGGAGGGACTTCCTAAAAGGACAGGAACTGACCTAGAAAATGAAGTATATGGATTAGGTAATTTTACACTTAACCTCATGATTCTGAATGTTGAATCTGAAACTGCACTAGTCTTGCCTGCTATGTCCGTATTACCAGTCAAAGGTGAATTCTGTGTAAGAAAGAATGGTTCAGTACACCTGGGTCATAGTAAATGTACCACTGTGATCGAATTCAGTGATCAAGGCAAGTCTACATTTAGAGCCTCCCGTCATTCCTACTTCATTTGTGGTCATACCGCATATATCCGTTTACCTCTAGATTGGGATGGTACCTGTTACATTGCATTCCTTCTGCCACCTGTTTTCCTAGCCCCTCCTGATTATCATAGAAATACCCATCTAGTACACAATAGATCCCAGAGAGATATCCCGATTGTTGACTACACTGAAACAGCATGGGAACAATATACCGACTTCAATAAAGGTCTCTTTCCTTACATAGGTGTTGTCTCTAATAGTAAACTGATACGTAGATTAACCAGAACCCTTGAAGCAGTAGTGAATGAAACTACCTCTGCCCTAGGCAACTTAACAGAGGAGCAGTCTGTGATGCGGATTGTTGTTCTCCAAAATCGTCTTGTCCTTGACGTCATCCTAGCCGATAGGGGCGGAGCCTGTAGGGTCATCGGATCAAGTTGCTGTGTTTTCATTCCAGAAAACGCGCCATCCGTATATAAAGCCATAACTCGTCTTCACAAGATTGCAAGCCAGATACATCAGAATCCAGGCACCTGGACATGGTCCGGTTGGTTCTGGAGCGTGTTGTCAGCCTGGGGATGGAAAGTCCTATCCTTCCTAGGTATTGGCCTTCTCATAGTATTCAGTTGTTGCCTGTGTCTACAATGTGGACCAGCGATTTGCGGCCTGTGTGCCACATCATGTATTCCACGTTCAAGTTCTCATTCAAAATCCCGGAAGAAGAAAGAAGAGCAAATGATGTTACATGAACAGATTGAGGGATTCCTGAGGATCGATATTTCATGAAGGGTCCGTAGGGGACAAGGAGGGAATGAGGAAATATGAATTTTTATGATCAATTGTGTCCCCTATCTTAGACCCCAACGGCTCCATGTACATGCTACAAGTACATGTATGTTCCCTCCACTTCAAGCTATGAAGACGCAAATACAATTGTGTCCAACGTTAATATGTCCTCTTTCAGATCCGCCATGAATGGGTCAGATATTCCGTTCCTAAGTATGCCTTGCCACCGTCTTTATATGGTGTACTTTTCACGTTTTCCAGCTCTGGCAAGGTAGGCCCTGAATTCTGCCATCGAGCCTTTTTCTGCTTCTGCCTCTGAATGCTCCAGCCTGGACCTGTATCTGTATCCATGACCTTTGTCTTACTTCCTGCGCGGCTAACGATGCCTAGCCCGGCCTGTTGCCTGCCAAAAACTGTATTCAGCCTTCAAGTTATCTGCTCCGCTCCTCGAGAAATGCATTCCTGTCTAGTAGCTTAGGTAAACATCCTTCCAGCTACAGAGCAAAGGGCCCGGCCTTACTGTCTCCAAGCAAGTAGTTCATGACTTTCGTTTCCATGGTAGGCCCATGCCCCCTCGCATCTCATGTAGACACTTAGACGCTTGTACACGCACTAGTAGTTAGTATAGGATAGCCTCTGCCTGAGAGACCTTTCCTTCCAGATAATATAGTTCCTTAAACACAAGATATTAGATACGATTTGGGATTAGGTTGTCCTGACATCTCAGACTTCTGTCTCCTCATGTAGGGCTAAATGTCAAGTCCCCTTCACCCTCTAGTTACACGTCAATCACACGTAATGCGGCTGCGCGCGCATCTCTGCCATGTATTTCTGCTGACATTGCAGGATTCTCTTATGGATCCACCCACTTGTGTCATCATCATAATGACGTTTCTAGTACATGCCCTCATGCACGCCTATTGTAACGCCTTTTTCATTACGTATGTGTATCCTTATCTCTCTTCTCAGCTGTTACGCCTTCTGCATATGTCTTTACTGTAATGCATTTACTATAAATATGATAACCTGTCAATAATGTATTGCCGATCCCTTCCTGAACCTTCGTGGTGACGGAACCCGATTGCCTGGTTCGAACCATAATTCCTTTGTAAGGAATAAATTCCCTTTTATAACCTCAAATACCACGGATTCTGCCTCTTATTTTTACTGAGTTATTCTTATTGAATTTTACCGCATAAATTAAGTCTAGGTAATTTAAATTTACCACACCTTGGGAATATACACTCTGCTTTCTGTAGGCACAGATGGTGCGCTGCCACCAGAGGGATTGATCTCTAAGCCCTTTGCCTTGATCTCTAACTCCCACAACATCCTCTCATGCTCCATTCTCGTTCTCTCTCTCTCCAAGGAAAACTTGTTATTCTCCGTTTCCCTCTGACCCACCATCTTAAGCTTAGCCATCTCCAGCTTGTGTGCCCTATTTCTCTCCCTGTCTTCCAACTCTCTGGGGGACAGGTCTTTGGAACAGACACTACTGCCAGGTGGGGACGGCATCCCTCCCCTGGCTGGAAACACTGGCCTATCTAGTTGCCCATCTGCATCCCCAGCTGGCTCCACCACTGACTCAGGGGCATTTCTTGCTTCTACCCATGCCCTCAGCGCCTTTTGGTAGTCATCCTTTTTAGAAATGCTTGGTGTAGCAACTTTCAATTTCTTGAGAGATGCTTGAGCTGTTTCTAAGTGTAGGTTTCTAATCTATCTTCCTCAAAATCGAGATCCATAGATGCAACAGATGCTGGTCTACTCATGGCAGTAAGAATTGGCAGGTCTCAGGAAAAAATAATATTTCAAGGAAAGAAAATTCTATCAAAAAAGTATGTGGTCGCGTTTGGTCTGCACTCACTAGTAGTGTACACCAATCACTGTATATGAGTCACAAATGCAGGTCCAAATCCTCACCGCTGACCACCAATATTAGAACTGGGGGTCTCTAGTTGGCAGAGGTAGGTACCTTTGACCAAATAGGGACACTTGCTTCTAAGTCAGGGAAAGGAGATTACACTACTGAATAACCCCTGCTCACTCCCTTGGTAGCTTGGCATGAGCAGACAGACTTATCTCAGAGGCAGTGTGTTAAGCATTTGTGAACTCATACAGTAATACAGTGAAAACAGTTCTCACAAAAGTACCTGGATGCGTAACGCAAAATAAACAAAAGGCTTGCAGCGATGGAGATGCGTTGGTTCCTTGCTTTGGGGGAGACGATGCGTCACGCCTCAATGCTTGCGCAGAGTAGGGGATGCGTCTTGATCCTTACCGGAGAGGAGGTGATGCGTAGATTCTCGTGCTGCAGCCTGGTTGCGATGCGGCAAGATGGTGCCGCGATGCGACAATCCGGTGCGATGCGATAAGATGGCACCCTTGATACGACGACGTTGGGAAGATGCGGCACGCCCTGGCAGCCTTGCGGCGACTCTGTACTTTGGAGCCACGACAGGCCCTGCAACACACTTCTCCGACGATGCGACGGCAACACTCACGGTAGCGACGCGCTTCTCCGGTGATGCGACAGCACACAGCTGTGACGAAGGCACGCTTCTGGGGGATGCGGCAGCGGCACGCTTCTCCGGCGATGCGATGACTACAGCTGTGGCGGCGACACGCTTCTTCTCGTTAGATCGCGCTTCCAGCTCCCAGCGACACGCAGGCTTCTGTGGATAGAATTCCCAGCAAGGAAATTCAGAGGGGAGCTGGTGGTGAAGTCTGTTGTCCCTGAGACTACAGCAGGAGTCAAGCAAAAGTTCAAGCCCTTAGAGTAATATTCTGCAAGATGATAAAAAGTGTGAGAAGTTGGCCTGATATATGCTGTCCACTAGTTATAGTGGGCACCTTGTATCACTCCAAACAACCCCTTATTGGTTATAGGTTAAATACAACCTTTATTAAAAGCTACCCTAGTGGTAGCTATGGAGAGCAGCCTTCAGGCTAAGTCTTGAAGGAATGTAAAGCAGCTTGTTTTACCAGTCTATAATCTCTTGAGTCACTAAATGAAAGATATCCACACCAGGTATATATATAAAATATATGTATTTATTACTAAACACACCCTCCTAGTCTCTTTCTGAGACTAGAGGTCAAAACACATAAGTTTCACTTCAATAATCACAGTAAAATAGCACAAATACACGTCAGGCCCTAGGGGCGAGCCAAACCATATACTAAAATAGTCGTATAAGAACCACGACTTAACTAGACACAAGGCCTAGAGCCTGTAGAATCGCTGGGATCCCAAGAAACCACCCAAGGTAGTGACACAGGGGACCCACGGGGGCCGTGTGCAGTGTGTTAACACAGCCGCAAGCTCCCGTTAGCTTCTATGGGGAAAGTCGGGGTTAGATTTTTAAAGCTTAGGGACACTTAGAAATTAGTCAGGACCAAACCCTTTTGGACTTAGGAAGTTCTAGGGCTAAAACCCACGGGAGCACCGGAGTACTTGTGTTACCTCACCCAGGGAAGCCGGGTGCATAGGTGTCTTTTGGTGTTGGGTCGCGTCGTCGATTTCAATGGGAGCTGGCAAAGAAGTGCTGCTGCCGTGAAGATGCCAAGTGTCCGAAGAGATCCAAGCCTGGATCGAAGATGAGAAGAACCTGAAAACAGAAGGGACAGAGTCTGGGTCACTAGCCAGTGACCAGGAAGGTGATGGACAGATGCCCACCGATGTCCGGTGATTTCAGGTCAAAGAGGTGAAGCTTGACTCTTCAGCCACGAGGATCAGGAGGCGTCGAGGATGACCAAGAGCTGGATTCGAACTCTCCCACAAAGGATGTTGAGTGCTGCTGTGTTGGTGCCCGGACTGAACACAGCAAGTCTTGACAACAGAAACCCACGGAGAAACAAGAAAGATGCTTCGGTGCAGACCAGCAAGGTCTGTGGGACTAACCACTTGGTAATGAGTCAGGGCACGTCTGGAGCAACCAGAGAAGCCCAAGGAAATTCAAAGTTACCTCCTCAGGGACCCACCAGTCAACGGACCATGGATCGCAAAGGGACCTTGAGATGAAACATAAAATGGCGGCCCATGGGTCACTCGGAATGACCAGGCTGACAATCTTCAGTGGATTCAGTGCTCGATGTATAGGCTACAAGTCAGCCCAAGCACGGCTTCAAGAGGCGTCTAGAAGTCAATGCACTTGCAGAAATGCACGGTGACCAGAAGTTCTGGTTCCACCCTACTCACGAGGGTTGCGGGTTTCAGCTTTGCTGGAGATTAATGTTGGCCTCTGAGATGTCTGGAAATCCTCTTCCTGGGCTGCAAATACTTCGGAGTCTGGTGGGAGCTTCGGAAATGCAGACCGGCAAATTGTTTTGTTGGTGCCTGCCAAGCAGGGGAGTCATTCCTTGACCCCAAGGGAGATTTCTTCAGTCCTCTGGTCTTGAGTAGAGCATCAAAGGTCCAGGATTTGGCTTCAGAGTTTCATTCAGGGTAATCTAAAGTTCTGGTTACAGAGGTTCCTTACTTATAACTAAGGAAGGGGTTGGACTAGCTCTGGGGACCCACCTATGGGAGGGTTTGGAAAGAGGGGTGGCTACACCCATTTCCTTTGTCCAGTTTCGCGCCATAGCAGGGGCTGGAAGCCACTGAACCGGTCTGAGCTGGACTATGCACAGGGACACCAATGATGCCCCCAGTGCAGGACTTCAAAGCGCTCAGAGAGTGCTCCCACCCAGCCCCAATACACATAATCCTGTTACACCTCCCTGTGACTGGAAACCTATTGTCCGGGCCTCCCCTGCTGAAGTTTCAGTCAGCAGTAGGAAGCCAGACTTGTGTCTGTGGCTGCAGCATCCATTTTGCGATGCCAGGGCTCTATTAAGTTTCTACCGGGTATACCTGTGCTGTCATGTCTCTTCCTCTAGAAGGGTGGGATCAAATTCCCACACCAGTTACTGGTGTGGGGGTATGATTCCAAGGTTTTTGACACCAAACACAACATGTTTCCGTGCAGCCAGTCCAAAGTTAGCATTTACCGTTTGGTTATAATGCACTTAAGAGTATATGGTCAGGCTGCACTACTGACAACCCCGGAGAAGAGATTCCGAAGGCTGCAGAGGGGCTCAGCTCATGCCTGGGCACCCCCTCACATATAACCAAGCACCCTGCCTTCAGGACTGATAAGGCCTGCCATAGGGGTGACTGATAGGTTTGTATGTGCAGTATATGGTGAGATATAGTGAACCTATATCTCAGTAAGGGGTGCATGCACCACCTTACTCAGGCTGCAGTAGCAGACCTGTGGTGTCATTTTGGGTTGCTTTCCAGTGGTGGCATAATACATGCTTCAGCCCCTGGTAGGCCTCTGGGGTACCTATGCTCTGGGTACATAGTATACCATATACTAGGGACTTAAAAGGGCACCTCAGATCCAATCTGAACTGTACCTAAAGTACATGCAATCAATTTAGAGAGGAAGCAGCTAGATTGGGGCACTGAATAGCAGGTTCCCAGCCAGACTAAAGTCGAAAAACAGTGAAACGCCAGCAAAAAGTGGGAGTAAACAGGTGAAGCAGATCCTACTCTCCTACAAAAGTTCTGTAAAAGTACCTTCTCCTCTCCTTGGTAATGAAGACACCACTGCAGGCCAACCCAACAACACAGCACACTGGCAGGGGGCAGTCCAACTCCTACAGCTTCCTTTGGTTCTTCTCCTTGGCAGAGGTTGCTTCTTGTTGTTCCAGAAGTGATCTAAAGTCTTGGGGTTAGGGTCCCCATATTTAAACTACTTTTCTCTTTGTTCTCTGAAGGCAGAGAGGCCTTTGCCTAGTCCAAACCAGTCCTGGTCAGTCCTGGAGCACTTTGTTTACCGGACTCCTTCTTTCCTTTCAGAGTGCAGGGCAGAGACACCAGACACACCACAGGGGGTGGAGCCAGCATTGTGGAGGGAAGGCACAGCCCTATTCAGGTCCCAGGTGCAACTCCTCCCACCCATCTACATGCAGATCTTCCTATTCAGCCCTGTGCTGGCTCACCCTCTCCCCTGGAATCCCCAGCCCCTGTCACTCACAGAACCAGACACACAATACACAACCTAGCAGAGGCAGGCATGGACAGTTAAGCAAGAAAATACCTACTTTTTAAAAGTGGTATTTTCAAACACAGAATGTTAAAACCAACTTCACTAAAAGGTGTATTTTATAATTCTGAGTTCAGGCATACTAAATTCGAATTTCTACCATGTTCCCTGAGTCAGTTAGGATTGTAAAATGTAATAATCTAACTGCCCATTCTGCCCTAGGGGTAACAGGTAGCCTTGCAATTGTGAAAAATGAAAATGCCTGTAATTCACTATTAGGACATGCCACACACACCAGGGCATGTCCTACCTTATACTTACAATGCACCCTGCCCTTGGGACTACCATAGGGGTGTCTGATATGAAGATAAGGGAAGGTTTAGGGACTGGCAAGTGGGTGCACTTGGCCAGTCAGCAAGGCAGTACCAGACTGCACATAGGCTCTGCAATGGCAGACCTGAGACACACTTTACAAGCTGCTTCTGTGGGTGGCACAACCAGTGCTGCAAGCCCACCAGCAGCATTTGATTTACAAGCCCTGGGTCTGACCAGTAAATCAAATAACTCAATCATGGAGTCACTAATCAACACATCAATTTAACATAGGGAGCACTTGCACTGTGGCACTGAATAGCAGTGGCACAGTGCCCAAAGCATCTAAACCAGCAAAACATATCAAAAGCAGAGGAGGCAATCAGAAAAAATGGAAGGGAGACTCACGCCAATGGTATCAGGTCTAACAGATAGCATTGCTTTACTTTCCTCTAATCTCACCTTTTTGGGTGATTTCAATGTCCATGCAGATGACCCTAAGTGTATTCAGGCCTCCCAGCTTATTCATACTGTGGCTAGTTTAAATCTTACTGAACAGGTCCAGTCCCCTACACATAAGGGTGAACATATACTGGATATGATTATTTTTAAATATCGCCCGTTTGCAGGTTAGCTCCCCGAGCAGCTTCTATAATCTGATCATTTCTGTGTTCCTTACACCTTTTATGGAGCTTACCACCCGAATAGGATATCTGACCCAGCCGAGGATGAAAAGAAGGTGGCAGAACATCTCAGAAGAGTCTATTATGCATTCTTGTAGGTCCTTACTTCGTTCTCTCTCAGGGCCACTCTGGACATTAATCTGTTTAATCAATGGTTCACCAATTTCTTCGACCTTTTTGTACCTCTGAAAGTCTTTTTGGCAACAAGTTCCAAGTCTTCTACACCCTGGTTCTCTCCTGGCCTAAGAACAGACAAAAGTCTTTGCAAAAAATGTAACGACATTGGAGAAAATTTTATGATCCTTACGCTAAGCTCCTAAATAATGCAGCTCTCATTTGTTTTCAAAAAAGTATACAAAATACTGTAAGAGAGTGTTTTTCATTACACATTGAGGAGGCCTCTAAGTCTTCCAGGGAAGTAGCTAATATTTTGAAGTCTTTAATTTCCCAAGAGGCAGCTAATAGTGCCATTAATCCTTTTGCCAAACTCTATAACAAATTATCTGTCTTCTTTGATGAGAAAATTCAGAATATGTACTCCACCTTCTCAGCCGAATCCAATGAGGATACAATGCTCATTCGTCTTTCTCTGAGTTCTGCACTATTTCTGAACAGGATTCAGTAGGTGAGCTCATGAATTGTAAGTCGGGCTACCCGGAAGACCTGTGCCTTCTTCACATTTATAGGTTGATGACTCAGTATGTTAATCCTTGGATTAATAACATCTGAAACTCGTCTTTGAATTCTGGTGTATTCCCTTCTTCCTTAAAACAGGTGTTTCTTTTCCCTCTTCTTAATAAACCGAATGTGGACCCTTGTGTCAAAAGCAATTTTAGATCTATCTCACTTCTTCCTTTCCCTGCGAAAAGATTTGAAAACTGGTGAACCAGCAGTTATCAGCCTCCGTAGAAGCAAATGGCCTTCTACGTGACTGTCAATCTGGCTTTTTAGCAGGCTATAACATCAAAACAGCTCTTCTGGTGGTGGTTGTGTTTGTAAGGGAGAATCTTGATAAAAGCACACCTGTTATGGTTATAACACTAGACCTGTCTGCAGCATTCAACATGGTGTCCCATTCCATACTCTTCAACAAGCTAAGTCAACATGGTATTTGGGGCAAGATTCTTTCTTGGATTGAATCCTGTTTGGAAGGCAGATACCAAGGAGTGTATCTCCAACCTTTTTCTTTAGTATTCAAACCTTTGGTTGGTGGGGTACCTCAGGCATCGTCCCTGAGCCCTCTCTTGTTTAATCTATACCCATCCATCTGGCTGCCTTGATTTATTTTAAACCTGGGGTGTGAAGGAAGTCTCATATACAGATGACACCCAACTTCTACTCTCCTTCCAGAAATGCTCAGAGGTAGCTTTATCAAACTTCAAGGAGTGCCTCAAAGGAGTTGCTGCTTGGATGGAGTCATACAGTTTTAGATACAATTCTGACAAAACTGAAGTCCTTTTCTTCAGCCAAGGCAGGACCCCCTGTCGAACTTCTGGTGGCCTGAAGAATCACACTCCCCCCCAACACCTACCTCCTCTGCTAGTAATCTAGGCATTATGTTTAACTCTGCCCTCTCCTTTTTGGCTCATTAAGACAGATTTCATCAGTCTGCTTTCTGAAGCTGAAAACCTTAAGGAAGCTGTTCCATTTAGTCCCAGAAGAGACCTGTATAACTGTAGCAAATTCCATGGTAACTTCTCTATTGGACAATGCCAATACCCTCTATCTTGGTCTGCCTGCTTGCTTGAAACACAGACTTCAGATAATGCAGAATTCGGCTGCAGCACTGATTCAGCGAGTTACTCTCGGTTAGCATATCTCCCCCCATCTAAAGCAGCTGCATTGGCTACCTAAGGGAAAGGGAAAACATATTAAATTTAAACACCTTATGTTGGCATTTAAAGCACAGGCTGGATCAGGCCATAGCTATTTGAGGAACAGATTGACCCCCTGCACTCAAGAGATAGTGTTGAGGTCTAACAGCCTCCACTTGATGGGGATTCCTGCAGTCTCCAAGTGTTGTCACCGAGGGAGCTCCTTCATGGTACTTGCGGCCAAGCTCTGGGATGACCTGCTGCCGAAATTGCATAGGGAAAAGTCAACTGCTGTTTTTAAAAGAGTGCTACAAACCTGGCTGTTTGATGCATCCTAGCAGCCTAGCTGATGTGGTGTGGTTTCTGTGTTTGCTGCGAGCGCCGTGACGCTTGTGTTGAAGCAGCTGCATGCTTAACAAATGCGATTTGATCAGAAAGTAGATGGGGGCACTGATAAAAACTGTTGCTATGTTTTTGAGAAAAACCCTTTATAGGAGTGTATGATTATTGCAGACTTAGGAAATAATATACAAGACTATTTGTAATTCCTAAAGCCAGCAATTTCAGAATCTAGTATACAAAGAGTATTTCTCTGTCACCCTAGTGGATATTAGGGGTAGGGTTGGCATAAGGGTGGTGCAACTGGTGCTGCTGCACTGGGTGTTGACTTGAATGGGGGGATCTCGGGGAGGGGGGGGGGTGCTGTGTTTAGTAATAACTTACAATTTAAAAGCAACTGCTGCAGATTTCCTTGTGCGTCCAGCTTTCAGGCAGCAATAAAAAATGTAAAGATAACTCTTGTGATTAAAGTTCCTGCCAAAGAGAAAAAGATGGAGTTTTGGGCAGCGGCAGTTTTGACTCATCATAAAGTAGCACAGAGGGTTAATATGCCTGCTGTAAAGAACAGATCTGTATTTTATGTGGATACCTGAGTTGATCACTAAAGCCACCCTTTTACCAGCGCTTCAAAACAAATGAAATGTATGTGAGAGAGGGGCTATGGAGAGATGAGGGGCAATTTTGCTCGGTGGTAGTGAGGGAATCTGAGGAGGAGGTTATGGAGAGGGGTTCGCCAAAGAAGATTGTCGCACCCGGGCCCACCAGCGCTAAAGCTGGCACTGATTAAGAGTATAATTCCACTATTGCAGTATTAGATATATTATTTAGCTATTGCTTTGAGACAGTGTCATTGACGTCTGTGATCAGTCCAAAGGAGTACTTTTGTCTCACTGTTATGGGTTATTTCCTACACTGCTTCCTATTAAGTGTGTCCATTGGAGGTACATTATTTTAGGGGTGTGCGTAATTTGTGTGAAATGTTTTCAAGAATTTTGTGAAATCTTCTCTAAATTATGCAAAGCTACACATAATGCCACTGATGCTCACCATTTAGCATGTGCGCCATTTTCTTTTTGATTTCAAAGCTACTGGTTGGCTCTAAACCATGGACTTTGAACTTTTTATCTCCTACTCAAGTGCTGCAGGTCCTAAGTAGCACTGCTGAATCTGTGCTCCCTACTTCAGCACAGATTTGCTCAGCCTCTTCCTTGTCTCTACCATATTACCAGCCAGGCCACATACTAATCCCCGTCCTGCCCTAGCTCTGCCATAAATTACTATTGTTGGATTCCTGCCTCCATTTACTATGAACCATGTGGGACACTCGTATGCATCATTTTGAACATGCCAATATATTGTTTCTTCCTCCTTGCACGACTTAGGGAGAGTTTGGGGATAAACCACTGACCACAATGTGCTCTAGCCTCCCGTTTTGAAGTCTTGTTGCATCTAGTTTTTTTTAATTTGACACATCATTCCTGAAGGCCATTTGTTTCTTCCTTAAGGTTTAACTAAGTAGTCATGGGAGATTTATTAGGTTCAGGAGGCAGAGGAATTATTGTATCATGATTTTCTTATATTAAGGGCTCTGTGCAAAGATCGGTTTCTGTCTCCATTGAAATCATGCAAATTATAGTGAAATAATGAAACAATCATTGAGGGAGCCACAAGTCTTATAGATCTCTAATGTTGGGAGCTTCTCTGGATCCTCTAATTCAACTGATTCCCTAAAGGGCAAAGTACAACTCAAATGAATAAAAAAGAAGTGTATGTAAAAAAACATATTATTGTAAATGTGGCAGAAGGTGCAAGATCCTCTGCCTCTGGTCCTTTCAACATCACAGGTACCCTTATTGGTGTAAACACTTGCAAAATGATGCTCTCACCCAGCCAAACTCTAGATCCTGTGGCCCAGAAGCTGGCAAAATATCTGATAAAAGACAGATTGAAGAAACACAGATCCTAGACACTGATTCAGATTTATTCAGATTCTAATGACATTCACAAGTCTTCTGGAAATCCAACTAACCCTCATGATGAATCAGAACTTTGACAAGAAAACTTAATCTCTCAAACGAGTGAGGATATTTTAGGCACAGTAGGTGATCCACTGCTGCATCCTTCTCTTCTTCACCAACCCCTTTCCTCTGAATGGGCTCCCCTAGAGTGTGTTTCTGAATATGTACACAAACACATTAGATCTCCTCTGGATGGGCCTGTATATAAAAAGCTCAATGCTGAATGTCCAAGTCCCTCAATTTAAGATTCTGAACTTTCCATTCTATTCCTTTTAAAAATCCAAAACTTATCACATTGCTTTCTGAATATGAGAAAGCTACCACAAAGGAAAGAATTGTGCCTAGGCATCATGCCCTTGCAAATTACTTTATGCTGTTAATAAAAAAGTGGGTATGAAGTTATAAGGGCCAAACACCTAGTAATATCTGTTGTTTCATATGTAGCACAATACTACTAAAAGTATCAAAGAAGCCCAAAACAAAGACTAGACAGCATATGTAAAGTTTCAGAATTACTACATGGACAACTCAAAGACCCATTTATGGTCACATGATTATGTAAACCAATTAACAAAATGCATAACAAATACAATAGATAAAACGATAGAATTCACATTAACTCTGAGTGCCACTCTGCAGTTATAGTTAGTATTCTCACAGATTGGAATTCCTCGGATATTGGCTCCCTAATAACTTTCCACCCATTTGACAAATCACCACAAAACTTTTGGTCCTTGGAGCATATTCTACATTTTGAGATGATGTAAATGTTTGTGGTGAATCATTAAGGGTGTGCAAAGATAAAGGGGGGTCCCAAAAGTCACTTTTTTCCACCACTGCATTTTCCTTAGACAATTGCATTTGATGTATCGTGAAAATGGCTTAATGGATTTACATGACATTTGGCAGTATTATACGTTATGGTGCAGAGAAATTATGCTCTTTGGGTACCACTGTGAAGCAGGCTAAATATTGTTTCAGTTATAAATACATTTCCCTACCTATTACAACTTTAATAAAGTGTTAATAGGTAGGGACCTACTAATTACCTATATCTAAGGCCCTAACACTGAACACAGTCAAAGTGTAGGAAAAACAATATGCTGCCTTTTCATTCTCTAAAAACAGTCAGTTATCGCAAAATGCCAAGGCCCAAAATATACCTAAGGCCTAGCTGTTTTATTGGATACGGGTATCCTTGCATCACTTATGGTGTCACATGGGCAATGCAATACATAAGTCATATCCACAAAGGAACGCAAGGCCAGCATGCGTGGCCCGGCAATGATTGATACATTTGGAGAAAAGCAAGGCAGCACAATTTGCTTTTATGCGTTACTCTGTGCACCATAATCTATATTGCTGCTAAATTTCACATCCATCCATCTTCCATGTCACTCTAGGTAACCACTCCACGATACACTATTCCACTATACGCCCCACCACTCTCTGCTTTTAGACTCTACACCACTCCAGTCTACATCACTCCATTATACCCCACTCCACTGGATGCTACTAAACTATACACTATTCCACTCCAATCACTCTATGCCATTCTACTGTATGTCACTCAACTCTACCCTAATCCACTGTATGCACTCATCTCTACAATACTGCACTGTATACTATTCCACTGTATGCTACTCCACTGTACGTTACTCCACTCTACGGCATTCCAGTGTATGGCACTCTAGTCTATGCCACTTCAATCTACGCTATTCGATTGGACCCCACTCCAATGTGTGCGACTCCAGTGTATTTCATTACACTCTACTGTACACCACTCCACTATACGCTACTGCGCTATATACTCTTACACCCAATGGCACTCTACTGTCAACAATCCGCTGTATGCCACTCCACTCTACATTATTACACTGTATGCAATTTCACTCTACGCCTTTTAAGTCTATGTCACTCCCCTGTATGCCACTCCACTATACGCTACTCCAGTATACGATATTCCAATCTATGCCATTTTACTGTATGCCACTCCACTCTGCTATTCCACTGTAAGCCACTCCATTGTACACTACTCCACTCTATGCCACTCCAGTGTATGGCACTACACTCTACGCCACTTCAGTCTAGGCTATTTAATTCAACCCCATTCCAATGTACGTCAGCCCAGTGTATGCTATTACACTCTACCCCATGCCACTGTATGCCACATTAGACTACACCACTCCATTATAGGTTACTTCACTGTATGCTCCTCCACTATACACTATTACACTCTACGCCACTTCACTATACAACACTCTATGCCGGTCCACTCCACTCCACTCCACACTATTACACTGTACACAATTACACTCTACTCCAGTCCACTGTATGCTATTACACTGTATGCAACTCCACAGTATGCCTCTTCAGTGTGCGCCACTTCACTCTATGCCAATCTGCTATATGAAGCTCCAGTATATGCAATTCCACGTAACACCACTCCACTGTATGCTACTCCACTGAATGCCACTCCACTCCAGGGTTTTCAACTCCACTCTACCCCAATCTATTGTATGCTCAGGAGTGTAACACCCGCCCCCGCAGCCCCTGCGGTGCGGGTGGGCCCCCAAACACAGCACTCTGGCCGGAGAGCACCTGATTGAGCCCGGAGGGGGCCCCTCCATATACCTAGCAGGGAGACCCCCTCAAGCTTTGTTACACCAGTGTGTATGCCATTCCTTTGGATGCACTCTACCATACACCACTCCACTGTATGCTATTACACTCTACCCCATTCCAGTGTATGCCACTCCATTCTGCACCATTTCAGTGTACGATACTCCACTACACACTAATCCAGTCTACACCACTCTACTGCACACCACTCCACTCTATGCTATTCCACTATATGCATCTCCACTATATGCTACTCAACTCTATCCCACTTCAGTGTACACCACTCTACTCTAGTCTATGCCACACCATTCCACACTACTCCATTGTACGCCACTCCACTATATGCTATTTCACTCTACCCAACTCCACTGTACATTGTTCCAGTCTACACTACTCCACTGTATGACACTCCTCTCTACGCTGTTCTACTCTATGCTATTCCACTCAAGGCTATTCTCATCTACGCCACTCCACTCCACTGTACTCCACTTAATGCTAGTCCACTGTACGCCACTCCATTCTATGCTATTACACTGTCCGCAACTTCAATCTTTGCCTCTCCACTACATGGTATTCTACTCTACCCCACTCCACTGGACGCCACTCCACTATATGCTATCACACTCTACCCCATCCCACAATACACCACTCCAGTCTAAGCCACTTCACTGTATCCCACTCCACTGTATGCCACTATGCTATAAGCTATAACACTTTATGCCACTCCACTGTATGCTACTACACTATATGCTATTACACTCTACACCCCTGTACTATACACCACTTTAGCCTACGTACTCCACTCTGTGCTATTCCACTTTATGCCCCTCCACTCGCCATCACTCCACTGTACTCTCCTCCCCACTACATGCCTCTACTCTACAAATCTCTACTACACTCTATGCCACTCTACTAAACTCTACTACACTCTATCCCCGTACGATCCACTGTCCAAATTTGCATTTGACTCTATGCCTGTACGCTCCTTTGTGCAAAACTGTACTCCACTCTACAACAGTTTTCAACACTGTACGACACAACACTCTGCTTTACTGCATGAGACCCCGCTCCGAATTAATAACAGTTTCCTCGGCTCCACTCTACACTAGTCCACTCTATGCCACTCCTCTCTTCTACACTTACGTATTCTACTGTACACTATAAGACTGTATGCTACTCCATTTTACAGTAATCCACTCTATGCCACTACAGTGTAGGCCACTCCACTCTGCACTGCTCCATTGTATCACACTCTCCTCCACTCTATGTGATTCCACTATATAAAACTGCAAGGCACTCTACGACATTCTTCTCCACTATATCTCCCTACACTCCACTGACCCACTCTATGCTCCACTCTATGCCCATACACACCAATGTACAGCACTCTATTCCACTATACATCACTTTTCTATATGACACAGTATTCCACTCTACTGTACGTGACCCCACTCCAATTTATAACAGTTTACTACCTACACAACGCCAGTAAACTCAACACCATGCACCTCTACTCTATGACACACCAATACACTCTAGTGTACTTTACTCCGCACTATGTTACACTACTCGACTCAACTCTACTCCACTGTATGAGACTTTACCTCACTCTATACTACTTGTCAACAATCCACTCTATGCAGCTCCACTGTTTCACACCCTACTGTACTGTATGCAACTCCACTCTACAACACTCTACTACACTGTATGCCATTCACCAACAGTTTACTCCTGACTATACCCCTTTACTCCACTGTGCAACACTGTATTATACTGTATGCCACTGTACAACACTCTACTCCACTTTGCTCTACGATACACTAGTACACTATACAACACTGTACGCAACTCTTTTTCTGCCACTGCACCCCACTTTACTCCACTCTACTCGGACACAGTACTCCACTCTTCTCCATTACTCCAGTCTATGCCACTCAGTGCCACTGTACTATAAAACACTCTATGCCAATCCACTGTACCACTCTCTACATTACTGTACTGTACACCAAACCACTCTACAAAAATCAACTGGACTGTATGCCACTCTACTCCACTGTAGTCAACATCACTTTCCAATACTGTACAACACCCCACTACATTTGACTGTACAACATGATACTCCAGTTTATGACACTTTATTTGACTGTATGATATGCCACTCCACTCTAATGCTCTCCACGACCACTAAATCACGTACCTACCACTGCAAAACGTTACTGTACTATACTCTGCTCTACTCCACTGTATGCAAATAAACTCTACAACGCTGTACTACAGTCTATGCCACTCTTCCCCACTCTATGCCCATCCACTCTACGCCACTGTACTACACTAGATGACACTCGATAAAATGCCACTCAACTTCTCTCTATGATTCATCACCCCACTATATGACACAGCACTCCACTCTACAAAACCCTCCTCCACTGTACGCTGTGACACTCCACTTGACCATACACCATCCAAAGACACTCTAGGTACCCCTACTCCACTCTAAAACACTCAACTCCACCCAATGGCAGTCTATGACACCCTAATCTACTATTTGACACGCCTTTGCACTGTATAACTTGCTGCTCCAGTCTACGATACTTAACTCCACTATCTGAGACACCATGCCACTACACTATATACCACTTTACTACACTGTATGATACGCTACTACACTCTACTCTACTCCAAACAATTCCAAACTACAATACTCCAGTTTATGACACTACACTTTACAACACTTTCCTCCACTGTACTGCAGAACACTCCACATAACAACTCAGGACACTGGACTCTATGATTTGAAACACATTTTTCATTGAAATTGAATGAAAATAACTAAAGGTTATAGCCTTGTTATAGTTAGGAAAACGTATTTTCCCTATACAAACCAAGTATAGACTACACAAACTTTAAAAATTATAAAGTTATAGTTAGAACTTAAATTTACAATTAATACACTACCTTTAAATCTTACAAGTAGCGGACCTGTTACACACTCTTTTCAGCTTGCTAACCTTGCCTCTCTACCATGCACTGTGTTGTGACAAAGAATTTCAAGCTTTGACCTTTGGTTTTTTTCATTGAATATATATAAGTGAGTCCATCAGACAAAGGTATTGTCAGAAAGATTTGCCAGTTGCATGTCTTACATTGTGATAATATATATATAGTGTATATAGATAGATAGCTATTATATATATATATTTTTTTTCTTCTTAATATTGTTATTTATTTATTATAATTTTTTTTTACCCTGGCAAAATAATGCATAGCAATTTAATTTAAGCAGCAATTTATTACATTTTGCAGCAAGGCATTACATTCATGTACTCTTTTCCCCTGTTTATGCATGTGTGTGCTGATGAAATATGTTTAATTAAAAGAACATAAATATTAAAGTGCCTTCTTCTTTCGGAGTAGACACATTTCTAACTAGTTAGGAAATGGTCAAATATAAATTGTTCCTATGGCTTTGTAATTCACTATGATGAAAGACTTGTGAAATATTAATACTAAGTTATGTAGACATTTTGAGCTTGATTACGATGATGGCAGGATATATCCCGTTGTGGCATTTTTTGTTGTCATCCGACTGCCGCCTCCTCAGCGGTGCAAATGCCCTATTGCAATCTCTGCAGTGGGGATGCATTTAGCACTAAGAAATTGCGCTAACTGCAACAGAATATGAATAGCAATGAGAGCAGGCGCGTGTGCTTGCTAAATGTGCACTTGGGATAGAATTTTCCCCCAACTTATTACTACCAGCATATAACGCTAGCTTCTTAGCGCAAAATGCACCCTTGTATCCAAAATGGAACCAATGATGCATTTAGCAGTAAGAAAATAGTGCTAAATGCAACATGATATAAATAGAAGCACGAGCAGCTGTTCAAACGTGCTAAATGTGCTCTCCCAAGCGGGCGAAAATGCGTTATTATCGGTAGCTCTGCATCAAAGAGTAACGTGGAATTGCCAAAATAACTCTGCTTAGTCTGGTGTAGTTGAAATTTGGCCCAGGCCTACTTATTAACCGCCGAGATTCCCGTCCCATGTGCCATTGACAAATTGATGTATTAGTGTCACAAGGAAAGAAGCAATGGAGTCTAGGCTTGCAGTGCACCAATGCTCATACAGGGCATGACAGATTGTGTACATTATTTCATTTAATACAACTAATGGGTAAAACAACTACTTACCTATGTGGTACAAATCTAAGTGCTGAGAATTCCGTGGACAGTCCATTTAGGTTCATCTAGGGAAATGCACTCCATTAAATATATAGGAGGAGGTCGAGAGCACTGCCAGCATCAGCAGGTCATATTCCTCCTGCACGTGGCTACTGGTAGACAGTATCTAGAATAGGAAAAGTGAGTGGCATGACCACTTGTTCAATATTAAACCCCCAGAACCACACAGGTCCCAAGGTTAAAGCACGTCTTCATTATAGAATATAATAAATATAGGGCACCCTCACAGTTTTGTAATTAAGCTGCTCACCACACATGTTCATAAGGGTTTGGCAAATGTTACCAATAGTACATCTACAAATATGAATTATAATCAAGTTTCAGGAATTGCTTGTAGAGAACAGAAACATATACAAAACAAAGTAGAGAGTGAAGTTATCTTATTTGTGCTCAGTCGATGTAGCCAATTTCTTTTGATGAGCAGCCAACAGTGTTTTGCCCTCTACTGGCACAAAGGCCTGGAGCTTTTTCAAGGCTGTAAGAGGTGTATGGTAAAGTATACATTAATTAAGCTTTATAGTAACGTTATATTGAATTCGATTTTTAGTTCTTATGGTTCCTCATGAAAAAAATGAGAGCACACGATGTGAGACACACTCTGGGGTATATTCACAAGAACATGTGATAACTACCGCAAGAGTAGCTTAACACAACTCTCAAAATCGCAGCCCATCGCGGAAAAATAACCTTGTGTCAACGTGGAATTCACAGCAAGGCGGTAACATGCGATAGTCTGGCTAAACCACGGACAATGTCCGCAATGCAACCACCTCGATGGAGAAGGGAAGGGCAAGGACAAGAAGAAGAGGAAGATGACGCTCAGTCTGCGGGCGAACAACATCATAGTCACGGAGGTGATGGAACACCATCAACAACTGTTCGTCACCTCCAACATGTCATTGGGCACCAAAACTGGAATATGGCATGTTATCGTGGACAAGGTGAACGCCGTCGGAGAGCGCAAGAGGACGATTACATCAAGCGGAAGACCAAGGAGAAACTCGCAGCCAACCAGAAGGCAGCAATTCAGACTGGAGATGGGGGCCCAGCGCCACAGCTCGTTCTGGATGACATGGAGGAGCTGGTGTCGACAGTCATCAGTGTGGATACTGTGGTGTGCTCGACAGGACACAACACAACTGCAACAGGGTGAGTGACCACTAGGTACTGGGAGGACGGGTGGAAATGGTCACGATGGCACACATGCACAATCAAGTAGAGCACAGTGCACACCCACAATTACTCTGGGTCATCGCCCAGATCTATAGACTGTCACAATGTACAATGCCATGCTGTCTGAATGTCAACATGTACCATGCGGCTACATACATGTGGACAAATTGCAATACACCATCTCCCCATCACATTGCAGGGCCACGTCAACACCCCCCATAGAGCAGTCCCAGCCACTCTTCACTGATGACAAGGAGGACAACCCCAGCATCGACACACAAGTCCTCCTAGACATCATTGACATCATCCGCGACTCGCCTCCAGGATCAGGATTGACCAGCTGCATCGAAGAGACCCCACCCACCACCCAAACCACCCAGCAGGAGGCACCTACGGCCCCGGCAGTCTCCCAAGACACCCATGAACAACACATGGCCTTCCAACGACGTGTGCTGGAGGCCCAGAGGGAGACGGCTAAGCAGGTGAGGGTGGGGTTCGACCTCATGGCTACCAAACTAGACGCCATCCATGGGTGTCTAAGCCCACTCCATGGTCTTCAACGAGCCCTGACTGACATCACTGGAGTCCTGACGCAGAGAGAAGAACACCTGTCCGCTCAGAGGTGCACCAGCGATACCAGCTGTGAGCTGGCACACATGCGGAGGCTCATGTAGGACATGGTGCGGATGGAGGCGGAAAGGATGGCAGCCACCGCTGCACATCAGCGAACTGTAGCTGGGATCTACCATGTCCTGCAGATCATCATCATTGCAATGCTGCCACAAGGCGTGGCACACATGAATGCTGCTGCCCCCACACCATCCACATCTCTGCCCCCTGGTGTGCCATTGCCTCACAGTGCGGCAGACGTATCCACTCCGGCACCGGATGGGTCAGTGGCACACAGGGCTGCAGCCGGTACTGGAACACCCACAGGTGGGGCAGATCACACATCCAGGGATAAGGAGGTGGATGGGTTTGTGATCAGGAGGCACTAGCATTCATTTTCGCCACCTGGCCTGTTTCTGCTTGGTGCCGCACATGGCCTCATGACCTTCCACTGACCCCTGATACACTCCGATGCACTCACCTTGGACAGCGACATGGACTCCCATTTCCTGTTTGATGACCAATGACACGGCGACCAGACTGCGGACTGTACCCTTCCTCTTCCGCAGTACTTTTCATCCCCTGATGGACTCTGGCTGGCCCTCCACGGGCCCATATTGTGTAGTGTGCTCGGCATTGCCCAGTACCGCTACAGCTGCAGAACTGCACTGGATGTGCAATAAACATCCAGTGATGCACTGCTGTGTCATGTCTTTCATCATTCATATATGAATGTGTGGATGAATGTAGGGACAGTGATTTCCCTTGTGTCAATGATGCTCATCCTGTGGGATGCCAGTCAGAGGGTGCTACATTGCATATTGTGTACCGGGTCCCGTGACCAATACAACAGGGACACACGCATCAGTCACTTCCATGTCCGCACATGGACTGAACCACGCTCAGAGCCCACAAGTTATTGTTGCAAGCACTGCGCTGGTCCGGCATATGGCAGGCCAGACCACTCTGCTTACGCTCCGAGGGGGGACCCTCATTCCTACCCGTCGCAGGCATACTCGCTGGTGGTGTGCAGGTCACTGGTCTAGTTGACAGCATGTCACAGTCACTCCCTGAGGGCAGGCTTGCACGCGCACCACACCCATCCGGCACAGGCGTCACAGAACATGTGACTCCGCCAACATAAGGGGCCGACTACGTCACATTCCCCTCTGCCGGTGGTGACTGGATCACGGACGCTCCACGGTTCTCAATTAAGAAGGGCTTGAGTTGTTGCGCACAGGGTTAGTGGCACCCGGGGCCTTGCAGCCGTCACGGGCCTACCACCACGTGGCGCTGACTAGGGTTGCACAGGGTTAGTGGCACACGGAGTATTGCGGCAGGCACAGGCACCCCGCCATGGGACGATGACTTTGGTTGCACTGAGTTAGTGGCACCTTAAGCTGCTGAGCGGGTGTGCAGCCTGCAATGGTGCCCCACCCCGGCGGTCCGGAGAGATCAGGTTTTTTGTGCCCTGCTGGACCGCAGTGTAGGCCAGAGCCAGCAGGCAGCGCGGGCCTACCGCCACGTGGCGTCGCTTCCGGGATCCCAGAGTTAGTGGCACTCATTGGGCTGAGCTGGTGTGCAGCCTGCAATGATGCCGGGTGCACTGGTATGTCCTATGCCGTGGAGTAATCAAGACCCAGCAACAAACGTGAGACCTGGTGGCCTGAGGAGCGGGGCTGCATGGTGTGGAGGGTGCCATCTCCGCGGGCCCCGGGCTTATGGCTTGCAGCGGCACGTGGTGGGACCTCCTGTCTGCACGCAAGGTGGCGAAAGATGAGCAGTGAGGCCTGGGTGCGCATGGGCGGGCATGCTGCGATGGGTGGCAGGAGGGGCTGGGGTGCCTCTGCCTGGGCGGGCGGGCATTGTTGTCTTGTGTGTCTCAGATGTGTGACCTGGTGTACTGCTATGTTATGTTATGTTATGTTATAACTTTTTTGTATAGCGCACAGATGCCGCAGCAAAGTGGCGTCCTGGCGCTGAGGAGACGGCAAAACATAACAGAGAGAGAATGCTAATCAGAATAAGCTGAAGGAGCTAAGTCGTGGCAAACAGAAAAGTTTTCAGACATTTCCTGAAAGGAAGAAGACTGGTGATAGAACGAAGCGAGGGGGGGAGGGTGTTCCAAAGTGAGGCAGCCAACACCGAAAAAGAACGTCCACCCATTCTAGCTCTTTTGAAGCGGGGAACAATTGCCAGATTTGATCCTGCAGAGCGAAGCGCTCTGTTAGGGAGATAAGAGGATATAGTCTGGGCAAGGATAGGAGGAGTAGACAGCTTTAGGATTTTAAAAGTAATGCAAAGTGCCTTAAATTTGATCCTCTGTTCCACCGGGAGCCAGTGCAGATTTTGGATGGTTTGACGGGCGGAACAGAAGCGAGGCAGGCCGACCAGCATCCTGGCCGCCGCGTTTTGGATACGCTGAAGGCGGAGAAGATCAGCTTTGTTCAGTCCCAATAGAAGTGAACTAGCATAGTCCAATCTACTTAGAACCATAGCCTGAACTATGATTTGCCTGGTTGTGGGGTCAAAAAATTTAAAAATAGGTCTGAGACACTGTAAGGTGCCAAAGCAGATCCCGGCCAGTCTTTTGGTGTGGGGAATGTAGGACAACTTATTGTCGAACCACACCCCAAGATTCCTGACTTCCTCAGCGGGCGTCATACTGGCAAGTGGTTGGAGACACACCGGTGGCAGCAGATTAGCAGTGTGGCCTGGGTGCGCAGGGGTGGCACTCTCTCTCTCTCTCTCTCTCTCTCTCTCCCCCTCTCTTCTCCTCTCTCTCTTTCTCTCTCTCCCCCTCTCTTCTTCTCTCTCTCCCCTCTCTTCTTTTCTCTCTCTCTCCCCCTCTCTTCTCCTCTCTCTCTCTCTCCCCCTCTCTTCTTATCTCCCTCTCTCCCTCTCTTCCTCTCTCTCTCCTTCGCTTTCTCTCTGTCCTTTGATGTGCGCAGGACACACCTTCTCATCATGATTTTTGGCTTGCAGGCTGTGACCTACGGATTTTCCCGAGGGGAGCCGCCATGTGTCTTCATTTCATTTCAGTGTTCATTTTAATAAAGTTTCATTTGTTGCTTCGAAAGTGAATGTGTGATGCTCATTTTTGTGACGACACATGCATATCACCAGTTGTGATTGTGCGACATCAAGCGGATTTTTTTGTACATGTTTAGGTGTAGCTGATGTGGCATGTTTTTGGTCGGGGGGGTCATAAGGGTGGTGGTGGTGGGTGTTGTTGCCCTTTCGGCCCTACGGGCTGCATGTTTAGTTGCCCGGGTGCATCTGTTGTTCTTCTGGTGTGGCTGTGGGCTGTGCTCCCTTTTGTGGTGCAGGCTGTGGTCCGACTTTGCACCAGGTCAGAGAAGGTGTTATTTTCCTGCTGCTAACGCGCCTTTTCGCCTGTTTTGTGTTCTTATCGCCGATCTGGCTGGTCGTTGTGAATGTTGTGGAGTGGTGTTGTCGCTGCTTTTGGCACGGGAACGCCTCCTCTGCATCTCATTAGCGATAGTTCCGGGGGTCATATGTGGCGATGTTTTTTGTGGCTGCTATCGCGGGTAAACTGGTGCTGTGGGCTGTTAACACCAGCTTGTGATTGGGGCGATAAGTCTATCACAACTTTGGCTGTAATAAAGTGCAGTTAACTCGGCGATAGGTCCTTGTGAATATCCCCCTCAGTGTAGCACAGCTAGCCTACAAAAAACACAATTGAACATATTGAGAAGCAGAGTTTGTGGAAATGAAAGTCACATGAACGTGCTAGGTCTTAAAGCGTCTCAGTGGCGTCGACATTCTAAGTTCACTGCACGCCTGATGGTAATGTCAACACATAGGGGCATATTCTCAAGGAATCGCGGAGTTATCAGCACTTTATCGCAGCCAAAGTCATGATAAATTTACCACCCCATTCACAAGCCGATGCTAACAGCCCATAGCAACACTTTACCTACGATAGCAGCTGCAAAAAACTTCGTCAAAGATGACCCCGGTAACTATCGCTAATGAGATGCAGAGTAGGCGATCCCATTAAAAAAGCAGCGTCAACACCACACCGCAACATTCTCAACGACCAGCCAGATTGGCGATAAATCCACAAAACATGCGATATGGCGTGTTAGCAGTAGGAAATTAACACCTGCTCTGACCTGGTGCAAAGTCGGACGACAGCCTGCAACAGAAAAGGGAGCCCACTGTAATGCTGCAGTCATTACGAGTGAGTCATGTTCATCATTTTGTCAATGATACTGGCCCGCTACAGTCTCATAATATTGTTACTATCATAATGTTGTCTCTTGATTTCTCCACATCCCTAGGTATACTTGAACAATGGCAGCCCCTTCTTTAAAATGAACTAGGCCTCGCATATACAAGAGTTTCAGCTATTGGTATTGTAAATGACAATGCCTTTTATTTATGTGTTAATTATCAAAACAGATAAATAAAAGGCATTGTCATTTACAATACCAAAAGCTTAACCTCTCGCAAATGCGAGACCTATGGCATTGCAAATGCTTGTTGTGCATGTAACTTTGCTCTAGTACTGGTTATTGCAAGTGTTGTTCACCCGAGCTCTGTGCTTACTCCTTGTTTCCTAGACTTTTCCCTTTCATAATGCCTGGGTGGAATAGTAGAACAATTTGTCTGCTTTGGTAGATCCTCATGATGTAAACACTGGGTTGAGAAAGCGATGAGAAGGTAAAACGTCCATTACCTATCAGTAATCTCCATACTACAATTCTTGTTCCTCTTTCCAGTCCTTACAACCTTCCCTAATATGCGCCCCTGCTCCAGCGGTGTCTGTCGGACCATTGTGGAAGTCCATTCTCAGCAGTTCCGGCTCGAGGAGGCCCCCCTTCATAGGCACACCTAGACTGGGAAGACTTTAGACTTTTTCATAGACAGATAGGAGGTTACCTATCTCTGGAGTGTGAACTTACTCCATGATGTGAGGACTGCAACGAGGAAGAAAAATGGAGCAATGAGACTAGTAAGTAACTGAAGGATTCACGGTGACTAGGTTTCAGGCCTGTAAATGACCAAAGCAAGGTTTCTGTTATATTATTCAAGAGGAAAGTAACTGGTTTCACCACTTCCCCCAACCATAATATATATCATAACAGGGTAAATAAGTGCCACACAAACAACTTTTTATACCGAGCTAGAACACTAACCCTGCGCCCGTGGCCTGCACAATTCTTTCCACCTTTCGTGAGGAAAACCTGTCCTCGAAGCCTAGAAACACCAGCGTCCCCTCCTCCCGGCCGCAGTCACTACCGTAGCAAGAAACACCAGCGCCCCCTTCCTCCCGGCCGCAGTCACTACCGTAGCAAGAAACACCAACGCCCCCTTCCTCCCGGCCGCAGTCACTACCGTTACCGTAGCAAGAAACACCAGCGCCCCCTTCCTCCCGGCCGCAGTCACTACCGTAGCAAGAAACACCAGCGTCCCCTCCTCCCGGCCGCATTCACTACCGTAGCAAGAAACACCAGCGCCCCCTTCATCCCGGCCGCAGTCACTACCGTAGCAAGAAACACCAGCGCCCCCTTCCTCCCGGCCGCAGTCACTACCGTAGCAGGCGGCTGGTGACACGCGACCTCTTCAGCATTCTGCACTCTTGTTCCCAGTGCTGATTGTGTGATTACAACTCGTCATCCCTGTCGTGCAGCAAAAGCATGATGCATCCGGCAATAAGCACTATTCCCCCGTGGTGCAGACATCCACAAGCAATACACTCTCTAGAGCTAAGTGCACGCTGCACGCCTTGAGTTCATTATTATGAAATACCTCCAAACATAATTACCTCAAGAGTGATTAAAGTAATATTTCTCCATGACACTCACTTCTACTTTACAAGCAAAACATGAGACTTGCCGCGCTCTGCAATCGCCACTTTTTTAAAAATATGACATTTATTCGTTACCAATACGTGTCTTTATTAGATGTATCCAGCTAGAGAGAGATGTAACTATTTCTCAGAGCTCTCATAATGTCATAAAAGGAGAGGCCTTGTTGACACGTTATTCGTATTTTGTGAGGAATCTTGAAGTGTGAGGTGCTTCTAAGGCATCATTATCGTATACTGTGTTCATATTACGTAGGTATGTAATGTGAAATACCTCCATATTTTCACGTGGTCCTATTTCCAGGAACTTTTTGCAACTTGCTGGCTGTGCCTAATCACTGAAGTAAACAAAAAAGTGATGAATGGAATGCTTGAATTAATCTAAGCCATTGGTACTTACAGGAGGAGTCCATTGTTGATGGACTGGAAGCATCCCAAAGCCATTGCCATTGGCTGAGATTAATTCAAGCAATCTATCCGTCACCGTGTTGTTGTTGCAGTTGACGCCCTAAGTGCAACGAGTATGCCCAGACATGGGCCCTGTGCTCACTGTGCTACTGGATCCAAGTTATACCCGACTGATGAGCCCTAATCAGGGCAAAACTGTTCTTGGGTTGTTGGCCGCAGTTTGTGCTGGATTGTTCCCATCAGTTGAAGGTCAAGAATAATTAGCATATGGCTGGGTCCAAACTGAGGTGACATTGTGGGGTGAAAAATTCTGGACTGAGATGCTGCCCGAGTTGTAAGTGTGACGGGTATGCTTAGATGTGGGTCCTTCATTCACTCTACTACTGGAACCAGGCTATACCTTACTGATGACCCCATATCAGGGGATTGTTGCAAAACAATAGGGTATACCCAGTACGCAGCTGGACCTGGGCTAGTAATGGTACATAAAACAAGTGGTCCAACTGACCTGTGAATTTGAAAGAAAAACAACATAATTCAAGAAACCCTCACAACTGCTTGAATGGAACAAAAAACAGCAAAAACCTGGTTATCAAAAACGATTTATATTGTGAGTTAATCATATGTTTGCATTTTTCAAATGGTTGCTCCAAAGGTATAACGGTAAGAAAAGGGCTCGAGGTGGTGCGTGTGAAGGGATGGGGGGGTGGCAATAAAAAACATTCCTATATTTACAATGGTAATACCAACCTGTCTAACAATATGTCCAAAGACTAACCAAACAACCCAAGTAATGAGATGCCATTGATGCATGACGAGTTCTCTGTTTCTGGGCTGAAGGGATAAGTACAGGTCAAAATGTAAGCAAAGTCAATGTTTCGACCCCAAAGTCTAAAGGAAGGTAGTTCGTTCCTTGCAGTGGGGTCTTCATCAGGACCAATGGAGGAGCAACCTATGAGGTAGGTAAAATTCACATAGATAATGATACAGGGTGAAAAAGGGGGAGGGGGTTGTGTGACTAAAAGACAATGGCAAAGAGGCTCACCTCAGTAAGGCACTGCCCGGTCGACAGTAGAAAAATAGGAGGTGGGCTAGGTAGCTCCCAGCGCAAGAAAATGTGGGACATAGCAGGTACAGCATGGAACTGAAAAGAATAAAAAAGGGCGCATCAGTGCTCAATGGTTTATCAAGTAGCAAGGTTTAGATTGGATGAGATCAATACTCACTCGTTGAACAGTTAGTGAAGGAAGGCCTTGGAATTACTTAGGCCACAGGGTATAAATCAACACGAGTGTATATGCACTTCAGTACATCCCAATTCATGCAGAATGAATCAGCGTATTTCTAGAGACAAGGAGGGGGGAGTCGTTAGGCTACAAAGGACTAATGCATATGTGCGTAATAATGTCCAAGGTGAAGGTACCATTTGAGGTGCTGATGCGCATCAAAGGGACATAGAATTGGAGCTCAGAAAGAGGTAACGCCAGATATATTGAGGGTGAGGCCAGGTACTGATAATTGAAAAATACAGTGTTATAATTAACCAGCTGTGTTAATAATAGAGGGGATATAAATTAAGGATGTATGATGGTACAACGCGTACCATCACAACGCGGTATGTTACATCGCGGTTTTGACAACGCAAGTCGTTACATCAACTTGCGTTGGAGGGCGCTGGATTTAGGAATAGTGTGAATTACTATTCCAACTCCAGTCTACGTACAGTAGGGAAGGTGTTGGAATAGTAATTCACACTATTCCTTAGTCTAGAGCGCCCTCCAGTGCAAGTCGGTGTAACGACTTTCGTTGTAAAAACCGCGATGTAACCATCCCGCGTTGTAATGGTTGCGTGGTAAAGGATGTTTCCCATAAATTAACCCTGGGCAGGTATCGCCGCTCCGCCAGTAGAATCTGCAGAGATTAGCCTACTTCGTGCTCCGTGGCGAACGCGGAGGTAGGCAAAACTCCACCTCCGTTGCGGAGCGGAGTTAGCCACTCCCTCCCCCCTCCCAAAAGCTTTAAAATGATAAAAAGAAGGCACCTACATGTGTTTCTGCCACCTCCCCTGCGTGGCCGCTCTCCTTCCGCTCCTCTCACGTCCTTCTTCATTAAGAAAACCACTACTTTGTACGTCTTGCGCATGCGCACACGCCAGACATACGCCGTAGTGTTTTTTTCAATGAAGAAGGACGTGAAGCGGTGAGGAGCAGGAAGGAGAGCGTCCAGGCAGGGGAGGTGGCAGAAACACAGGTAAGTGCCTTCTTTTTCTCATTTTAGAGCATTTGGGAGGGGGGAGAGAGCAAGGAGGGAGTGGAGCGGAGCGATGCGTAGCTCCACAGAGTTTTTTTTCAAACTCCATGGAGCTACGCGTAGAGGCACAATGTCAGCTCTGCCCACATTTAATATAAATACATACTCCTGATGACAGACACATTGTCACATTTAACTGTAAGGAGGGGAAAAAAAACAAAGTTGTGCTCCTATGAAAGGGCATCAAGTGATGATGATCAATCAATAAGTTCACAGCGCGCTTTACCTTGTCAAAGTGAGTCAGTGAGCCTCAGTGACTCGCATCAGAATAAGCGCCTGGGAAGTAGAATTAATTATAACACCGATTTGACGTGAACGTTTAGTGGCTGGAAATGTTCTACTAGGGGAGCCCCTGAGACCCCACATCAGACCCTACTGCAATGTTGGAGGATCCAGCTCTTGACCACATGGGCACACAATCCCATAGATCCCATATCTGGGAGAAGCAGACCTTGGTTTGCTATGATCCCAGTTCAAGGAGGACCTGGCCTGGCAGTCGAGATTAAATCAGGTATTCCATCAATCATCTTGTTGGTGTTGTGGCTGTACAAATCACAGCAGTGCCAGCCTGAAAAACAGCCTCCACGAAAGAATGCTGTGATTGTAGCTGTCATTCAACAGATTATGTGAATTTCAAGTTCTCAGGGGATGAGAGTTTTTTGTAGGGCATGCAGAGTCACTAGATGGTTCTGTTGGATTTTACAGGGACATCTGACCATATTCACTTCTTGTTTCATATCAGATAAAACTTCCCATCGCCTCCAACTGAAGTAGACTGCAGTGATTTTGCTCTCACATACCTTCTCAGGTACTGCTGGGCGCCCCTCCAGAGAACAACTTTCAGTGAAATAGAAACTGCACAATGGAGGCAATTCAGAAACATGTTTATGAATATGAGAAAAGCCCTATAGGAGTACTGTTTTACATAAACGTAAATGCCTTTTTTAATTGGCCCCAAAATGTCAATTCGGTCATAGTAAAAGTACAAAGAATGCACAGTCCTTTGTATTTCTACTGTTAGACTTGGGGGTCTCTGGTTGGCGCAAGGTTGCCCTTGTGTCAAGCAGGAACCCTCTCCTCTACGTCAGGGCGCAGGATAACCCCTTGTGAATGACCCTTGCTCACCCTCTAGGTGCGTGGCGTGAGCAGCCAAGGCGATTCCTCAGGCGTTGTTGGTTAAGCACTTACAATCACACACACAGTAAATACATCAATCCCCCCAGAAACGGACACCAGCCTTGGATATGTAGAAAAATACGCTTCTTTATGTAAAAATAGGTATATATATCTCAGCAGACTTATCACAAGACCAATAACGTTTTCGCTATGCCACCAGGTTGTAAAGCAGGCAAATGTTCTTTGTTCGCAGCTTCAAATGGAGACTTTGTAGTCTCTTGCAAATGTTACTTGTGGTTCCAGTACTCACAGCGATCGGCTCCTGCGAACGGGGAAATAAGGCGTTGCGGGCCCCGAGCCCGATACTGGAACTTCTTTCGTGATGTGGAGAGTCGGCACAGGTCGGTGCGACTCTCAGCTTCAGAAGTGTTCTTGGGTCCTCAATCAGCAGGTGTGGGCAAGAAGGCAGGCGCGGCCAGCGACCCTTTAGCACGGCGGTGCAGGGGGGTCTCCACAGCGGGGGCGGCGCGGCCTGAGATGTCCGGGGATAGCGAAGCGGGGTCACAGGGCACGGTCAGTGCAGCTGGATGACCCGGCGTAGATCACAGTCGTCGGACGGTTTCCGGCGGGAGGGGTGATAGCGCGTTCAGCGCGCTCCAGTGGCAGGCGGTGACAGGGGTGCAGGCAGCCTAGCCCGAGGACAGAGAGCGGCTCCGGACGGAGCGGGGCTCTCACGGGGTTGCGGCAGGCGAGCTCCTGAGTGTCACGACCCTAGGAGGGGCGATGAGGGGCGCAGTCTCTTTCCAGCGGGATGCACACACGGCTCGAATCGGAGGACGAGCAAAAGCACAGAGAACCCACTGGTCCTGGGGTTCAGTTCAGGGGGCAAGCTCAGATCAAGCCCTTGGAGAATGTTTAAAGCACAAAGCAGCAAAGTCTTTTCAGTAGTCTCTTCCTCTCCTTTCTCAGCAAGGCAAGCAGCAGGCCAGCTCCTCCAGCGTCTCCTTCTCCTTCTAGTCGGGCAGAGGTTCTTTGTGGTAAAACAGGATTCTGATTTCTTAGGAGCCAGGCTCCTACTTTTATACCATGATTCTTTTGTTCTTTAGCGCCAGGGGGCCTAGGCCTGGCTCAGTCCAGTTCTGGAGCACTTTGTTATGGTGACTCTGCTCTTTCCTTTCAGCAGCAGGGCAGAGACATCAGCCGCCCCACAGGGGGCGGCGCCGGCTTTGTGGTGGCAGAGCACAGGTCTATTCAAGAGTCAAGGTGTACTCCTCCCACCCATCCTGGTGTCATCTCCCTACCCACCACCTGGCAGCCAACCTGTCTCTGGGGATTCCCCAACCCTGCTCCTTACTGTTACTAGGCAGAACACACACACACAGCAGAGGCGGACTGGAATGGTCAGGTCAGTAAATACTAACTTTCTAAAAGTAGTATTTACAAACCCAGGATATTAAAATAAACTTGACTACAAGAAGTATTTTATTATTCTGAGTTCAGGCATACTAAACTTGACACTCTACCATGCTCTCTGAGTCCACTGGGGTCACAGCGTTGGCGTGATCCCAGCAGCCCATTCTGGCCTATGGAGAGCAGGTAGCCTTCAATAGTGAAAAACGGAAAGGGCTGTAATTCACTACTAAGACATGCCACACACATCAGGGCATGTCCTACCTTATGCCTACAATGCACCCTGCCCTTGGGCCTACCCGAGGGGTGGCTAATATGTAGGTAAGGGAAGGTTTAGGGACTGGCAAGTGGGGGCACTTGCGCAGTCAGCGCGACGGTCCCAGACCGCGCACAGGGTCTGCGGTGGCAGACCCTAGACACATTTTACAAGGCCGCTTTCTGTGGGTGGCGCAACCAGCGCTGCAAGCCCACCAGCAGCATTGGCATTCACAAGCCCTGGCACCCCTGGTGCCCTTTACTGGGGACTGACAGTGAATCCAATAAACCAATCATGGACATCAATTACAGGTACACTTTACTTAGGGAGCACTTGCACTGCGGAACGGATTAGCCGTGGCGCAGTGCCCTGAGCGGACAACACCAGCAAAACAATCGAGGCACACCATCAAAAAGTGGAAGGGAAACTCACGCCAAGGTGCCAGGTCTAACACGTGTCCCCTCCAGCTGAAATGTGGGGAGAACTACCCTTGCCCAGGGGGTTCCTCGTCACTAAGGCGGAAATACCTGGACAGACCGTCAGCGTTGGCGTGATCTGTACCAGGACGGTGTTCCACCGTAAAGTCCATACCCTGTAGGGAGATGGACCACCTCAACAGCTTCGGGTTCTCACCCCTCATTTGCATCAACCATCTGAGGGGCCTGTGGTCCGTCTGAACCCGGAAGTGAGACCCAAACAAGTAGGGTCTTAGCTTCTTCAGCGCCCAGACCACAGCAAATGCTTCTCGCTCAATTGCACTCCACCTACTTTCCCGTGGAAGTAACCTCCTACTGATGAAGGCTACGGGTTGGTCCCAGCCCTCCTCAGTCATCTGTGAGAGAACAGCCCCTACACCATGCTCTGAAGCGTCTGTCTGTACTAGGAATTCCCTGGAGAAGTCAGGGGCCAAGAGCACGGGCGCCGTGCACATGGCGGTCTTCAGGGTGTCGAAAGCTTTCTGACAGGTGTCAGTCCAGATTACGTTCCTGGGCTGCTTCTTAGAAGTCAGCTCTGTCAAGGGGGCAACGATCGTTCCATAGCCCTTGACAAACCTCCTGTAGTACCCAGTGAGCCCCAGGAAGGCCCTCACTGCGGTCTGCGTCTTGGGGGGTTCCCAAGCCAGGATGGTCTCAATTTTGGGTTGCAAGGGTGCCACCTTGCCACTCCCCACTTGGTGTCCCAAGTACACCACGGAACCCTGCCCGATCTGGCACTTGCTTGCCTTGATCGTGAGGCCTGCTCGGCGCAGAGCCATCAACACTTCCCAGAGGTGGCGCAGGTGTTCGGGCCAGGTGGCGCTGAACACTGCGATGTCATCCAGGTAGGCGGCACTGAACGCATCCAGCCCAACCAGTACCTGGTTGACCAACCTCTGAAAGGTGGCAGGGGCATTCTTCATTCCAAATGGCATGACTCGGAACTGGAAGTGCCCATCTGGTGTAGAGAATGCTGACCTCTCTTTGGCCCCATCGGTCAAGGCGATCTGCCAGTACCCAGACGTTAAATCAAACGTGCTGAGGAACCGGGCAGCCCCCAGCCGATCAATGAGCTCATCAGCTCTGGGGATGGGGTGCGCGTCAGTCTTCGTTACTGAATTGAGTCCTCTGTAGTCCACACAGAACCGGAGTTCAGGTGTGGCTCACGGCGCAGCAGCTTTGGGGACCAAGACCACGGGGCTGGACCAAGGACTGCTGGAGGACTCAACCACCCCTAGCTCGAGCATCTTGGAGACCTCCTCCTTGATGCAAGTTCTGACCCTGTCAGTTACCCTGTAAGCCTTGTGCTTCACGGGTAAGCTGTCTCCTGTGTCCACATCATGGACGCACCAATCTGTGACACCAGGAACCAGGGAGAACCTATCGGAAAACTGCCCCAGCAAGTGGCGGCAATCTTCCTGTTGTTCGGGCGTCAGGGTGGGTGAGAGGTTAACTCCATCCACTGACCCATCTTTCTCAGAGGCTACTAAGAGGTCAGGAAGAGGCTCGGTCTCCTCTTCCATTCCATCATCAGTGGCCAGCAGCATGCCTACTTCGGTCCTCTCTAAGTGGGGCTTAAGGCGGTTAACATGTAGGACCCTCAAAGGGTTCCTGGGAGACTGCATGTCCACCAAGTAGGTGATAGGACTTTTGCGCTCCACAACCTCAAATGGACCTGTCCACTTATCCTGAAGTGCACAAGGCTCCACTGGGGCCAAGACCCACACCTTTTGTCCAGGTTGAAGCTCTACCAGAGAGGCATTCCGGTCGTACCACCGCTTCATCTCCTCCTGGCTGGCTTCCAGATTTGCCTCCGCAAGTTGCCTGAAACGCCGAGTCTGGTTTCGGAAGGCCAGCATGTAACTGTATACATTCTGGGGAGGTTTCCTGGGAGATTGCTCCCAGCCTTCCTTTACCAAACTCAGAGGTCCTCTTACCGGGTGACCATACAGAAGCTCAAAGGGGCTGAATCCGAGAGACTTCTGTGGCACCTCTCGGTAAGCGAAGAGCAGGCATGGCAAGAGGACGTCCCACTTACGCCTCATTGGACCGTCCAGGCCCATGATCATGCCTTTGAGGGTTCGGTTGAATCTCTCAACCAACCCATTTCCTTGGGGGTGGTAAGGAGTGGTGAACTTGTAAGTTACCCCACACTCCTTCCACAGGGATTTCATATATGTGGATATGAAATTGGTCCCCCTGTCGCTCACCACCTCTAGAGGGAATCCCACTCGGGAGAAAATTCCCATCAGTGCCCGTCCCACCACGGGGGCCGTCACTGTCCTCAGAGGGATGGCTTCAGGGTAAAGGGTGGCATGGTCCACCAAGACCAGGATGAACCTGTTGCCCAGGGCTGTCTTGGGGTCCAGAGGCCCCACAATATCAATACCCACTCGCTGGAATGGCGTACCGACCACAGGGAAAGGTTGCAGAGGAGCCTTGTGCTTCCCTCCGCTCTTACCACTTGCCTGGCAAGTCTGACAGGTTCTGCAGTAGGAATCTGAATTCTTGTGCATTTGGGGCCAGTAAAAGTGGGTGACAAGCCTGTCATAGGTCTTGTCCATCCCCAAATGTCCTGCTAACGGCACATCATGAGCCAGCCCCAGTAGGAAGGTTCTGAACCTCTGGGGTACTACCAGCACACGGGCTGACCCAGGTTCAGCAGCCTTAGGCTCGGAATACAGGAGGTCACTCTCCCAGTACACGTAGTGTGTTTTGGCCTGAACACCATTGGCCTGGTCTGCAGCCTGCTGCCGCATACCCACGAGAGAAGGGCATTCTTTCTGCTCCCTGCAGAATTCCTCCCTGGAGGGACCTCCTTCTTGCTGCCAATGGGTCAGCTCAGGCAGGTCTCCCAGTTCGGCAATCTGTTCCCCGGTAGGCTCCAGAGCATCCCCCTCAGGGTCTACTTCCTCCTGGGCCGTGGGAACTTCGGGGGCCGGTTTCCCGCGCCTCCTGCGCCTTCTCCCTAAGGCCGGTTCCTGGACCTCTCCCTCAGGCTCCAGGACCCTCTCAACACCCCTACTGGCTGCCATGGACCGGGTGGTCACGCACGCCCAGTCGGGTAGACCCACCATCCTCAGATGCGTGGTCTTCTCCACCTTTTCCCAAGGGGAGCTCTCCAGGTCGTTCCCTAGCAGACAGTCTACAGGCATGTCAGTTCTCACAGCGACTTGTAGAGTACCAGAGACCTCCCCCCACTCAAAGGGAACTTGAGCCATTGGACAACGACTCTCTATGTTGTCAGCATTGACAACCCTACAGTAGGCATTGGGTACAATCTGCTCTTGAGACACCAGGTGTTGCCTCACCGAGGTCACGCTGGCTCCTGTATCTCTAAGAGCCTCAACCTTCTTTCCATTGATGGTCACTACTTGCCCATATTTCTTAGTGTTAGAGGGCAAGTAGGTTTCAGGGACCATCTCACTGTCTCCTAGCGAGACTAGGGTCATCTGCCCGGGACCCCCACCCTCCTGGACTGCTACCTCCTCCCCAAAATTAATATTAGCTACTTGCCGGGGTGGAGCACCAGTGGGTGCGGTCTTACCAAACAGGCGACACTTAGGATCAGAGGCAATGTGACCCGGGTCACCACACCTGTAACAATTGAAGGGCCCCTTTGGAACAGGTCTACCTGTCGGGGCCCCGTTCTGCTGCGGGGGTGGGGGAGGCTGAGAACCCTTCTGCGGGTTCCCTTGGGAATTACTTTGGGGGCCTTTTTGGAACCCCTTCTGTTTACCCCTGTCCCCCCCACTCTTCTGCTGGGGACCCTGCCCACCTTTGGCGGAGTCTCCCACTTGACCCTTGTGGACCCTGGTGCTGAGCCAGCGGTCCGCCTCCTCAGCAAGCTTCCTCATGTTGGACAGCTTGCTATCAATCAGGTGCTGGCGTAGCTCAGGAAAACATTGACTGGACAAGTGCTCCCATGCAATTAAATCAAGCAGCCCTTGATAATCATTCACTTTGCTACCCTTCACCCAACCATCCAGTGCTCTGCAGAAAAAGGTTACATACTCCACATACGTACTCTCAGGGATCTTCTTAGTCTCCCTAAACCTCTGTCTATATAGCTCAGGAGTTAACCCATACCTGGTCATTAAAGCTTCCTTCATATGGGGGTATGAGGCTTGGAGATCTAAGGGTAAATCTAACAGTGTGTCACGCCCTTCAGCAAGGAACCTTCCCCACAACCCCACTCCCCAGTCTTTCTCAGGGACCCGGTGTGAAGACATGGCCACCTCGTAGGCTCTAAACCACTGCCCTATGTCATCCTTTCTAAAATACTCCTTTACTACATCTTTGGGGATGTACACCTTGGACTCTACCTGCACCGGTGGAGTGCTGCCACCAGAAGGAGCGGTGTCCAAACTTTTCGCCTTCAGCTCCAACTCCTTCAATCTTAAATCATGATCCATTTGGCGTTGTTGTGCCTCCAGGGCCAACTTCTGCTTTTCCATTTCCATTTGTCCTGCCAACTTTGCCATCTCCATTGCATGCGCCCTGTCTGCTGCCCTGTCTGCCAGCTCCTCTGGCGACCGGACTCTGCTGGGCTCCTCAAGGTTGTCGGGTGGAACGATGTCCCCCGCATTCCGTGGGTCTCGTGACTCCTTCCAGGCTCTCAACGCCTTGGCGTACTGGACCCTCCTCTTGAATCCAGCATGGGGAACTCGGAATTTTACACTGTAGCCTTTCAATTGCTCTATCGTGTAGCCTTCCAGTCTCTCCCAATCCACCTCTTCTATTCCAGAAATCACAGAGAGTGCTCTTCCAGCGGAGAGTGAGCCAGGCATGGTTGCAGTAATGGCAGATGTCTCAACAAAGTTCCAAAAATGAAAACCTGTGGCTGCGTTACTTGGTCTGCTCTCACTATCTGGTGATTAATAATTCACTGTATGTCAATTATAAATGCAAATCCGAAATCCCAACCGCTGCCACCAATGTTAGACTTGGGGGTCTCTGGTTGGCGCAAGGTTGCCCTTGTGTCAAGCAGGAACCCTCTCCTCTACGTCAGGGCGCAGGATAACCCCTTGTGAATGACCCTTGCTCACCCTCTAGGTGCGTGGCGTGAGCAGCCAAGGCGATTCCTCAGGCGTTGTTGGTTAAGCACTTACAATCACACACACAGTAAATACATCAATCCCCCCAGAAACGGACACCAGCCTTGGATATGTAGAAAAATACGCTTCTTTATGTAAAAATAGGTATATATATCTCAGCAGACTTATCACAAGACCAATAACGTTTTCGCTATGCCACCAGGTTGTAAAGCAGGCAAATGTTCTTTGTTCGCAGCTTCAAATGGAGACTTTGTAGTCTCTTGCAAATGTTACTTGTGGTTCCAGTACTCACAGCGATCGGCTCCTGCGAACGGGGAAATAAGGCGTTGCGGGCCCCGAGCCCGATACTGGAACTTCTTTCATGATGTGGAGAGTCGGCACAGGTCGGTGCGACTCTCAGCTTCGGAAGTGTTCTTGGGTCCTCAATCAGTAGGTGTGGGCAAGTAGGCAGGCGCGGCCAGCGACCCTTTAGCACGGCGGTGCAGGGGGGTCTCCACAGCGGGGGCGGCGCGGCCTGAGATGTCCGGGGATAGCGAAGCGGGGTCACAGGGCACGGTCAGTGCAGCTGGATGACCCGGCGTAGATCACAGTCGTCGGACGGTTTCCGGCGGGAGGGGTGATAGCGCGTTCAGCGCGCTCCAGTGGCAGGCGGTGACAGGGGTGCAGGCGGCCTAGCCCGGGGACAGAGAGCGGCTCCGGACGGAGCGGGGCTCTCACGGGGTTGCGGCAGGCGAGCTCCTGAGTGTCACGACCCTAGGAGGGGCGATGAGGGGCGCAGTCTCTTTCCAGCGGGATGCACACACGGCTCGAATCGGAGGACGAGCAAAAGCACAGAGAACCCACTGGTCCTGGGGTTCAGTTCAGGGGGCAAGCTCAGATCAAGCCCTTGGAGAATGTTTAAAGCACAAAGCAGCAAAGTCTTTTCAGTAGTCTCTTCCTCTCCTTTCTCAGCAAGGCAAGCAGCAGGCCAGCTCCTCCAGCGTCTCCTTCTCCTTCTAGTCGGGCAGAGGTTCTTTGTGGTAAAACAGGATTCTGATTTCTTAGGAGCCAGGCTCCTACTTTTATACCATGATTCTTTTGTTCTTTAGCGCCAGGGGGCCTAGGCCTGGCTCACTCCAGTTCTGGAGCACTTTGTTATGGTGACTCTGCTCTTTCCTTTCAGCAGCAGGGCAGAGACATCAGCCGCCCCACAGGGGGCGGCGCCGGCTTTGTGGTGGCAGAGCACAGGTCTATTCAAGAGTCAAGGTGTACTCCTCCCACCCATCCTGGTGTCATCTCCCTACCCACCACCTGGCAGCCAACCTGTCTCTGGGGATTCCCCAACCCTGCTCCTTACTGTTACTAGGCAGAACACACACACACAGCAGAGGCGGACTGGAATGGTCAGGTCAGTAAATACTAACTTTCTAAAAGTAGTATTTACAAACCCAAGATATTAAAATAAACTTGACTAGAAGAAGTATTTTATTATTCTGAGTTCAGGCATACTAAACTTGACACTCTACCATGCTCTCTGAGTCCACTGGGGTCACAGCGTTGGCGTGATCCTAGCAGCCCATTCTGGCCTATGGAGAGCAGGTAGCCTTCAATAGTGAAAAACGGAAAGGGCTGTAATTCACTACTAAGACATGCCACACACATCAGGGCATGTCCTACCTTATGCCTACAATGCACCCTGCCCTTGGGCCTACCAGAAGGGTGGCTAATATGTAGGTAAGGGAAGGTTTAGGGACTGGCAAGTGGGGGCACTTGCGCAGTCAGCGCGACGGTCCCAGATCGCGCACAGGGTCTGCGGTGGCAGACCCTAGACACATTTTACAAGGCCGCTTTCTGTGGGTGGCGCAACCAGCGCTGCAAGCCCACCGGCAGCATTGGCATTCACAAGCCCTGGCACCCCTGGTGCCCTTTACTGGGGACTGACAGTGAATCCAATAAACCAATCATGGACATCAATTACAGGTACACTTTACTTAGGGAGCACTTGCACTGCGGCACGGATTAGCCGTGGCGCAGTGCCCTGAGCGGACAACACCAGCAAAACAATCGAGGCACACCATCAAAAAGTGGAAGGGAAACTCACGCCAAGGTGCCAGGTCTAACATCTACCGATTGTGTATGAATATTTTCTGAATATCTATGAGTACTACTTTACATACTCCAAAATTCCACTGTGAATACGTCCCCAAGGGCATAAAGCTGTATGACTTAACACTACAGTGTGCATGGTCCGACTAAACTGCTTCAACTCTTCTTCTTTCACTGACTATTCCAGCACAGGCCACTGGTGCAAGGTTCCACTCCAGGAGTTAAATCATGCCCTTCCACTGCAGGTGGTTCCTCAGAAGGATCATCCTCAGGCCCATCCATCTCATCATCCTCTCCTGTAGCTTCAATCATGATGAGGTGTGCTTCTGCCCACGTCCTCAGTGCCTTTTGCAATTCCTACTTGCTGGAGGTGCTCTTAGCAGGAAGCTCCCTCTCATTGCTGAACTCCTTGAGCTGGGCCGCTGCATAGACATCCATGTTGGTCAGCTCAAACTCCATCCTTGCAGGTATAATTTCTGATCCAACAGAGAGAGACATGATTTTTGAGAATCAAAAATGCCAATAAGGGAGATTTTAAAATTTGCATTGTTCTTGGATGTGGAATAGTAGTGAACACCAAAGCACTGTATGGCACTGCACAATCACAAGTTCTACCCTCAACACTCATAATCAATGTTAGAAATTTCCCTAGTCAAGCAGTAAGCACAATCCTAGTGAGGTTAAGATGCAGGCGAACCCTAAATTAACCTGTGCTCACCATCTGGTAGCCTGGCACAGAGACAGTCAGGCTTAACTTAGAGGTAATGTGTAAAGAATCTGTGCAACACCTCAAATAGTATTACAGTGAAAACATCCCACAGAAAGATGCCATACCAGGTTATAAGAATAGAGGGCAATTTAATAAATAAAAAAGACCAAAATGACAAAAATCCAATAAGTAGAACCTGAGTTATTGAACATTTTAGGTAAAAAAGCTCTACTGGGGATATCTGGTTGTGCCAGACCAAGACAAAGTCAGAAGTTCAGGCCAACCACGATTGAGCATGGGCCGGCTACTGAACCAAAGTACCTTAATCCTGGTTGCGGTCGCAGAGTACTTACATGGGTCTGCGTCAAAAATGTGACGCGCAGGCAATGCATCGGTCCGAGGTGTGGCGAGGCTGACGTGCGAGATCCTGATGTGTTGATGATACTGTCAACGGGGCTCGTGATGTGAAGTCCAGTGTTAAAAATGCGGGGTACAGCAAGGGCGATGTGTTGGTTCTGGTGAGTGGTGAAGCTGCGATTTGAGATCCAGCATCGTCGTTGAGGCTGCCGTCGATGAGGCATGCAAGGCGCTTGCATCAGGTAAAGCATCTCACAGCAGCGCTTCCAAAGGCGATGGATTGGTCAAAGATACAGGAGGCAGTGGTGATGCGAGTTTTTGTGATGAAAGAGGGGTGATACGCTGGTTCTACTCAAAGATGCGTAGCTCAGACAAGGGGTTGCGTCAGTTCAGCTCGGAAATGCGTCGCTCAGCGAAGGATGCATCAGTTCCACTGGTGAGACATCTTAGGTCTACTTCCAGGGGTCCAGGACTGGGGTGGCACCCCTTGGCTGGGTAGACTCACAGCTGGCGGAGTCTAGGTGCAGAGGTAGGTTGATTGGAAGTCTTTTATGTCCCTGTGACTTCAGATCAGGTCAGCCAGCCCTTGGAATAACTTTGGGTTATGTGGAAAAGTGATGCAGGTTCTGTCCTTTTCACTCATGCAGGAAGGCAGAAGGCCAGCAGATCAGCACACCAAAGTAGGAGTCTAACAAAGCAGCAGCATTTCAGCAGAGTGACAGTCCTTCATCAGCACAGCAGCTCTGGCAGAGTATCCACAGGTGCAGAAGTGTACTAAAGTGGTGGCATCAGAGGTCCAGTACTGATACCCAGTTGTGTCTTTGAAGTGGGGGAGACTTACCTTTAAAGTGCATAGAGATCTCACCTTCCTGCCCCAGTTCCAGACTCTCTACTAGGGGGTATGCAGCCCTTTGTGTGTGGACAGGACACACCCTTTCAAGTGTAAGTGAGGCTGAGTCCAGTTCCTCCCACTCATCCTGCCAGGATGACCCATCAAGTCACACCTAAGTTCCCATTGTGTGTGGCTGTCTAGGGGGAATACAAAAATCACAAATGCTACCCACCCCAGGCATGTGATCAGACACAGGCAGCGGGCACCAAATGGATACATTAAGAAAATTCTAAGTTTCTAAAAGTGGCATTTTCAGATAAGCAATTTAAAATCCAACTTCACCATAAGTCTGAATTTGAAATTGTGATTCCAGAGACACCAAACATGGAAAGTCTATGTCTTTATAATGGGAATTACACTTGTAACAACATGTAAAAAGGTAATCCCATTTTTATCCTATAGGAGAGATGGGTGTTGCAGTAGTGAAAAACAAATCTTTCACTATCAGGACATGCAAAACATAAAAGTACATTGCCTGCCTTTTAAATACATTGCACCCTGCCCTCTAGGCTGCATAGGGCCAACCTTATGGGAGTCTTATATGTATAAAAAGGGAAGGTTTGAGCCTGGCAGAAGGTTTATTTCATGAAAAGATGATGACGGAAGAGGTTCAACAGTCCCAAGGTGCATATCCTGTAAAAGTGGGCCTGTGGGCCAAAATAATTCCAAGTACATTCATAGTAAAACATTTGTATCCATGTTATCCTTTTTAATCCATTTTAATCCACTATTGTCCATTTGAATCCGATTTAAACTAACGAGGCATTGATATTCAAATCTTCTCTGTTTATTAGCAGCATGGTAATTTCAAAATGTAAAATCCACAGTAGATAGTTCCTTTGCTTGTGATCATTTCAAATTTTATCCTATTAACTCAATGCATTTCGAGAAGACTCTCTTCTTCAGGGGTAACTACAATATGTAAGTATTTTGAAAATGTCCCATTAGAATTAACACCATGTAATGTATTACCCACCAGTAATCAACACACACATGTGTGTTTGCCATACACTTACCTACATAAGATTGCCTAAATGATAAGCCCAACAGTACTCATAAGCACCAATTTACCGAAAATAATACAAGACTGTTGGTCTTAGCCCTTTTGGCAGGTTCATCCCTAAACCTTTTGCCATTCTCCCTGCCTTATTTCTGACATGGTGTTGGTGGTTTTAGGCCTCTGGGCACTTTAGGACTGTGGTTCAGTGTAAAGTGCGTGCACTCTCTGCGTACAGTTGGTGAGGTTGGCCTGCCCTCCCATAGTAATGCATTGGGGGTTCCCTGATCAGTGTGTCAGTGGTAATTCCTGGAATGGGAGGAGCAACAGGGTCAAGTTTAGTATGTATGAAATTGTGAGAATAAATGCTGTGCAATGGTGTGCGCAGATTTATTATGACTGTGGGAGAAATGCCACTTTTAGAAGTTGGCATTTCTGTGCGCTATGTGTCTGACTGATGTGAATTGCATGTCTGGCTTGTGAGTTACAGGGGCTGAGAGGTGTGTGTAGCTCCAGGAGGGGCAGGGTGAGTCAGCACTAGGCTGAGTGGGACATCTGCATTGGGAGTAGTGGGAGGAGTAATCCTCTGACTCTGAAAAGGAGTGTGCCAAGCCTGGACAATGCTGGCTCCACCCCCTGTGGTGTGTCTGATCACCTAGCCCCCACCTGACAAAGGAGAAGAGCAGCTTGGAAAACAAAGTGCTACAATTCCCCCCTGAACCAGTTGCATCTGGTTCCCCCATGCCCTGTTCTGTAGACAAAGAGATTGTCGAATATAAATACAGGAGCTCTGACTCCATGTTTGGTGTGCTTGTGTGCTGTTCCCAAACCTGCTGGGGCGTGCTGCTGCTGGGGCCCAGGAGGAACCGCCATGAGGGCTTGCCTCCCTGGGCCCAGCCTTGCTCCTCTTGATCTTTCAGGACTTTTTGCTGCTGGAGTTGTGGCTCCTAAGCGCCTCGTGAGCGCTAAATTCTAATTTCCCAAACAGAAGAGGAGCGCGTAGGCTTTTTTAGCGCAGCATGAAGAGAGAGGGAATCCCCGATGTAGGGATTCCCCCGAATTGTGTAGTAGGGGGTGCCCACCCCGCTTTATGCACCGGTGACAGCCGGTGCCCACCCTGCAATTGAAGTCGTTGGCAAGTGCCCACCACGCTTATGTGCTTTGTTGGATGCAGGTGCCCACCCCGCATTGCCTTGCAGAGAGAAGAATTCACCGCTGCAGTGTGATCGGCCCAACCCGGAAGCCAGGCAGAGTCCGCCTGACTCCGGGCGGGCCCAAACCAGGAAGAGGCTGCTGAGGCCGCTAATGGCAGCGCGGCCGTGTGAAAGCCTGCGGGCCGGCGGGGCTCCCGTGAGCTGAGGGAAGCCCCGCCTGCAGGAAAGATGCTGGTGCCGGTCAGCGGGCTCTCCTAATGAAGAGAGAGCCCCGCGTATTGCAGGTGACCCCGTCCAGGGCCTCACAGGCACCGTCCAGGGCCTCTTACAGCTGCACCGCAACTGCGGGCAGCTGCATCAAGGGGGCACTTTTGTTTTCCCGAGCCCCAGAGGGGGCCCCCCGCATGCCAAGGCTTCTTTGCATACCCAGCTGCACCGCACCAGCGGGGGCAGCTGTAACTGGGCCATATTTGTTTGAAAGTCCTGGAGTGGGACTGAGAAGGGCACGGTGGTGCCCGGGCTCACTTTTGCAACAGCTGCACCGCGAGAGCGCTGGCAGCTGCACGTGGGGCGATTTAGAGTTTAGATCCCCAAGTGGGGGCTCACAGGGCACAGTGGTGCCGATCAGGGCACATTGTCGTTGCTCAATTGGCCACAGTTGTTCTAGGGAGTCCCAGTGGGGGCTCCAGAGGGCACAGTCAGTTTCAGTTTCTCATTTGATTTTCACAGCTGCACGTCAATTAGCGGCAGCTGCAACATTTAGGCCAACATTTCTGTGGGGGCATTGTGAATGAGATAGGAGTGAGATGCACTCCTCTGCCACAGCACAATTGCGCACTGGTGAATCCTGCTGCATTGGCAGCTGCCCTGACATTTTGGACATAGGGCATTGAGCCCTCTGAGAAGGCCAGTTGGCCAGGGGGGCGGTGTGAGGTTTGTAGGGCGCCAGGCCCTAATGTGATTTAGGTGGTGTTAGGAAATGTGATTTATACACCGTGGTTTATGCCCTAATGGGATTTATTTTTAGAGTATTATTCTCTAATATGAGGTTACTGCATAATGTGATTTATGTGAGGTTATTGTCTAATGCGTTTAGGCTTATGAGGTTATTGCATAATGTGTTTATGCTTGTGAGGTTATGGTCTAATGAACTTAGGCTTATGAGGTTGGCGCAGAATGTATTTCATGCCTAAGGTGATGCTGATTGCATAATATGATTTATGTTGCAGGATATGATGCTGAGTACAGTGTTTGGCCGGTAATTACTGGTTGTGTTCTACATTTGTTATTTGTGCTTCTGAAATATTGTCTAGTGCCAGTTGGCACAGTGTATATGGTGTGATTAGTATTCCAATGTGTTTATGATAATACAAAGGCTATTTTATGTATAACCTTGTGTAGAGTTTTTTTTGTGGTGTGCCTAGTGTGTTGCTGCTGTGAGTGTGTGTTGCGCAAATGCTTTACACATTGCCCCAGGGATAAGCCTGACTGCTCGTGCCAAGCAACCAAGGGGGTGAGCAGGGGTTAACATTGGCATGTAACTCCCTTGCCCTGACTAGAGTGGTGGTTTCTGCCTGGCTTTAGCGCAAACCTTAGCCAACCAGAAATCCAATTTCTAACACAGACCAAGTAAAAACACAGATTAATTATTACCTTGTGCCTCATAACTTCACCCTTGAGCTGTAAAACAAAAACTTTTACCTTTACTTATCCACACGCAAATAAACTGAAACCAAACGCTTGCTGAAAAACAAAATGCTGTATATCTTGAAAATTACAAACAACCATTTGAAAACATGCCCCATGGTGAAACATAGTGAAACACATAGTCCAAATGTAGTAAAGTAGTAAATGTCATGATATCAAACACCCAAATGCTATAAAGCATCGTATCTTGACCATGTACCAAATAGTATTTCCATGCAATGAGAAGGTTTATTTTGCCAGGTCAAATTGGCAGTTTAAACTGCACACATAGATTCTGCAAAGCAGGCATGAGCCATGATTCGAAGGCTACTGAAATGGGTGGCACAATAAGTGCTGCAGGCCCACTAGTAGCATTTAATTTACAGGTCCTGGGCACATGTAGTGCACTTTGCCTGGGACTTACAAGTAAATGAAATATGCCAATTGGGGATAAGCCAATATTACCATGTTTTAGGAAGAGAGTACATACACTTTTGCAATTAGCAGTGGTAAAGTGCTCGGAGTGCTACGGCTAGCAAAAATGAGGTCAGAAAAATTGGAGGAGGAAGGCAAAATGTTGGGGGGAAGACCACCCTTAAGCTGTCAGCCTAATACTCAACATGCCACATGAAATATTGGCCTTGCGTGTGGAACAAAGTCTTATCGGAAGCGGCTTGAAAAATTGTGGTGTTGGTTTTTAGGAATTGTCCATGATTTGATTGAACTGCATGAAGAGATCTATGACACAGCAATCTTACCTAGAGAATGGGGGAAGTAAATGATTAGCCAACAAAGTCAGGCCTCCATGACACAGAAGAATTTCAAAAGAATGTTAAAGCTTTAGATGCAGTACGCAAAATTTTAAAACAGATTTGTTTGAAATATGTGAAGTCCCCATATTTCAATAAAGTGGACCCTTTACCTTTCTCATTAAGTAGTCATTAAAAGTCTCAATATAACTTTGACCTTCCATGGGGGTCACTCAGTGCTTCCCCATGGCTCGCCAACATTATAAGAGGGAGAGCCAATCCTACTAACCAAAAGGATATATGCAGGTACTGAAATTTCTGCTTGTGCTTTTTGTTGCCCAGACATTAAGGGAGAGATAGCCAAACTGTTTTCCTCAAAATCATCTAGATTCTGAAGAGTCTTCCTCAATGAATACAACATCTTTGAAAGAATAATGATCTTAAAGCTTTTGTTGAGTCCTCTGGGAGACAGTTAAAGGTTATTTCACGTTTTCAAAACCTCCACACACTGGTTAAAAAATAGTTCATAATTGTGATTTACCTGATTACCAAGATTACCTGACCACCACTGATTGAACAAGTAAGTCATAAACAAATAATAAACATTCAAAATATCATTAAATAACAATGACACGGTTTTCTTGTGCTTGTGGAAAAACATAGCATGCATCACCTTGTCTACTTGTGATGCAGTTGTTTTCTGCTCACACTCTAGGATACCATTTACTGGTCATCATTCATATTCTTGCCCAGCACATTATGTCTTGTTTGCAGTGACCTCACGTTTGGCGGCTATCAGGAATAATAGCCACATTGTTTAAGTAAACATAAAAGATAACACACTTTATTCTTTGTTTTCTTGTTAGATCAAGTGAGGAGCAGCTGTACTCAAAGTTAAACAGAATTAGCCATTCCTAATTTGCACAACTACATGATGAATGCCAACAGCCTTCTCAGCTCTCTATCTCTAGTCAAGTGTGACAAAGTTCCTTCTAGTAGTCTGCATGCCACAGATGTATGCGTCTACGTGGTTGGAATTCACAAATGTATTTCCTCACAGACCAGTGGTTAGCTTGACTCATTGAGCCATTTTTCCACAGAACAACAGTCTCACAATGCTGAGTCTTTTATTGTTAAAACAGTGATGCAAATTTGAGCATTAGTCTCTGTAGCAATATCTCAAAATAACATCAGAAGCTCTCTTGACCTGCTCCAAACTAAGCAAGAAAGCTTTTATCTTTCAGTCCTCTTCATGCTAGATGCAGCTTCAGCTCTAGCGGTCAGAGTGCAAGGTGCCATAGCATTTTGGCATGGCTTTTCTTAGCCAGGCCGCACAAGATTTCGCTTGTGATGTGAAATTCTTGCGATACTCCTTCACCTCACAATATCCCTGTTGGAAAATGGCATTCTCGGAAGGGTCACTCCAAACCTTTTGCCTTCCTTTCTCTCTTTCTGACCTCGTTTTTGCTGGCTTAAGGACTCTTGGCACTTTAGCACTGCTAACCAATGCTAAAGTGCATGTGCTCTCTTCCTAAAACATGATAAAATTTGCTCATGCCGAATTAGCATGTTTAATTTACTTATAAGTCACTAGTAAAGTGCACTATATGTGCCCCGACCCTGTAAATTAGATCCTACTAGAGGGCCTGCAGCACTGCTTGTGCCACCCACATAAGCAGTCCTCTAACCATGCCGCAAGTCGCCATGGCAGGGCCGGTGTGTGCAGTTTACTGCCACTTCTACTTGGCATTTAAAAATACATGCCAAGCCTTAAACTCCTCTTTTATTACAAATAAGTCACCCCTAAAGATGGTCCTTGGCAACCCAGAGGACAAGGTGCTATTTAAGCAAAGGGAAGGACATGTGCTTGTATGCTTTACATATCCTGGTAGTGAAAAACAACATATTTTTCACTATGATGAGCTCTACTCCCCTCATTGACTAGCATAGGGAATTTCATTATGTGCTTCTAAATGGAAATTCCTGATCCCAAGGGACTAGCTTTATCATGTTTGGCATGGGTGAAATAGTAGAGATAAATGCACTGTGCTGGTAAGGTTGCATTTAACACTACTAGAGCAAAGATGCCACTTTCAGACGTTGGACATTTTTCTGCTCTTATCTTTGCTCTTTGTGACTGTCAGTCTGTCTCCAATACCCATCTGAATGAGGTAACTGATCCCTTTCATGCTTTCTTCCCCAACAGCCATAAACCAAGGAAGGCCAGTGGTGGAACAACCTTCTGCATAAATCTGCATTCCAATGACCAGCCTGGGCAGATTGGAGGAAAGGGGGCTCGCACCAAGACATCAAAGAGTAGTAAAATGACCTCACACAAATGGCTGGTAAGCCCCATAGATAACCTAGCAGACAGGACTGGCTTAAAAGGGGTGCTTGTGCACTTCAAAACGACTCTTTGAAGTTTCCCCCACATCAAAGGCACATTTATGCATAAGTACTGCGTCGCTGACTCTCCTAAATCAGACACTTCTGGACCTACACCTAATCTCTGTGTGAAGAACTGCGGTACTGCTCAAAGGACTCAACTGGACTTTTTTTCTGGAAGGACTACTTTCCTGCTTGTTGCCCTGCTGCCTGCTGCCTCTGCCTTCCCTCCAAAGTGATCTCCAAGGGCTTGTTAGCGTGCCTCCTATTTCTCAAGACTCAGAGACACAAAAGACTTCTTGCAGTTCTGCTGGTGCTGCTTGAGTCTGCATTCGGTGAGTCCTACCCTTGCCTGAGGTGTCCTCTCCAAGTTATTTGCCTCAGAAGTGGGTTCTGCAGCTGAGTTTCTGCCAAATCTGATGCGATGCAGGGCAAAGCCTCGCCCCACAGCTGACAGCTCTTGGAACCGACGCTGGACGACGAAAAGCCTCGCCGCACAGCCTATCATACACCTCACTGTGCAGATTGCTCCCCAGGATCCATGTACTGTGTTCAGTGGGCCGAAGTGTGCCCCTGTAGCTGGCCCATGCTCCATCGCTGTTGGCCTGAACTTTGGATTTGCGGTCCCTTGTGACCTGAAGTAGCCTTTTTAGCACTACCTATTGAATTTACTTCTTCAACTTTCAATATTCTAACTTTTACTCAATGGGCTTTGATCATTTTGGTCTTGGTTTACTCACAAACACATTCTCTATTTTAAAAAACTGTTGTGGAGTCTTTTTGTAGTGTATTTAATGTGTTGTTGTAGGAGTTATTGCACAAATAATTTACACATTGCCTTCTAGGTTAAGCCTGCCTGCTCTGTGCCAAGCTACCAGGGGGGTGAGCGCAGGATAATTTGAGATTGTGCTGTGACTTGCCCTGACTAAGATTGAGGTCCATACTTGGACAGGGTGCATGCCTCTGTCAACTAGGACTCCTTTTCTAATAATCTCCAACACTTCCAAAATGCCAGATGAGATCTTGTGACCTGCAGGATCACAAGAGTCTCATGATGCTCAGCCTCTCACAATACTATGTTTCGGCATACAATCATAGCTGTTTCTGGTGATTGACAACTGAGTAATAGGAACTGATATAACTTTAATTATATATGTGTCGGCCTGTGCCCCGTCCCTCTCTGGCCTCACCTGGTGACTCCCCTGATCCTTCCGCTCTCTCTCTCCATTCCAGCCCCCTGACGACCATGACTACCTTGGGAGGAACGAGGAAGTAGGTGAGGATTGGCACTTTTCTCCCGCCCCTTCCTTCAAGGGGGCGGAGTTTCACATCCCGGAGCCCAACAAGAAGAGCCCGCCCGATGACGAAAGCGGAACCAGGAAGAAGGAAGAAGAGGACGAGTTCCAGTTCGCGGGGACGCCGGGGATCGAGAGAAGAGCCGTTCCAGACGCTGAGACCGTGAGGAAGGAGCGGAGAGACCCCCAGGAGGACGCAGCGCCCAGCCACGGCCCCGGAGGGTCGTGGCTTGAACAGGTGCGTGCCCGAGTTCACGGGATTGGGAGTGGGGTGGGGGCACGGAAAACAACAGGCTTAGCAGGGACAGGCTTATGCGCCCTACCGGTAAAACCCGAGGGTTCCTACGAGCTAGTCTGGATCTGTCCCCCGCCTTTTTCTTTGGTGATGGGGATCTTCCTCCAAATCCCTCTAAAGCACTCACTAGCTGCCTATGTGAAATCCAATACAGGTGTTCCCCGCTTGCTCACCACTGTGGTACCACGAGCACTGACCAGTGCCTTTGTTGTGTTTTTCTTTTCTCGGTTTGCCTCAACACCTACGGAAAAAGAGGGAATCCGGCCCAACAGTGACAAGAGAAGGGAGAAGAATCCTTTCTTCGAGGGAGAACGGCGTCAGACTGACTTCCACACTGTTCCTTTTTGATTTCGCTTTGTGACCATCCTTAATAAAATACGGGGACCAAAAACCCTTTATAAAGAACTCTGTGGTCCGCCTATCTCTACATCCCTACAGTTGGCGAGCCAGGTAGAAGCCTCACTCCATTGCAGGACAGAATGGAGGCCTTTATCCAGCACTTGACCGAAGGGCAAAAGAAACTGGAGTGGGCTATGGAGAGACAAATGAACATTGCCCAAGCTGATCGGGACCTGTTTAAAGACCTGATCAAGGGACAAATGGATGCCCTTCTGCGTGTAGGGGAGGAGGCAGTGCAGGGAGGCGGAACCACAAGAGGGAGCAAGATCCACTCCTCCGCACCCATGGTCTCCCTTCAAAAGTACGTCCCTGGGGAAGACCCCGATGCCTTCCTTTTAAATTTTGAGCGGGCCGCTAGGGCCTCTGGTTGGCCTGTAGCAAAATGGCCCTTCTTTTTAGCCCCGTTGTTGTCTGGCGAGGCACAGGCAGCCTACCAGGTTGCCAACGCGGGAGGTGTCACTCCCTATGAAGAGGTGAAAGCCAATATTCTAGATCACCTCTTATGGACTCGGAAACTTATAGGATGAGGTTCCGGAAAGAGAGGGGGGCACCAGGAAATAACCCCAAAACTCTATATTTCAAACTCAAAATAGCGGCGGATAAGTGGTTGAAACCCACCAAACGCAGCAAAGAAGAAATCATGAGTTCCATTTACCTGGAACAGTTCATGGAAGCGTTACCCTATCCCACGCAGAGGTGGTTGAAGCAACATTCTAACCTGATGCCTGAACAAGCGGTGGATATGGCTGCCTCGTACTCCAGGGCCCAACGCCGAATACCCCATGTGGAAGCGGAAAAAACCTCCCGATCGCATTCCGTCCCTCGGATACCCCTGCGACCCAACCGGGATGTAGATAGAATACCGCAACCTTGAGGGGACGCCCCTCCCAACCGGGGACCGCAATGTTTTGACTGTGGGGGTTGGGGCCACATTGCCAGGACATGTCCCAAGAAACATACCGACGAACCCATGGATGTCAGCTGCATACCCTGCAGCCTCTTCTACATGGAAGAAGTAGGATCCTGTTTCTATGTGAGTATTAAGGTAAACGGGATTCCCATAGAAGCCCTTTTGGATACGGGTTGTAGACAATCCGTAATCCATGCCAGTCTGGTAAAAAAGGAACAATTCACTCTGGGGGGGAAAGGCACATATCCGGTGTGTTCACGGAGATGTAAAGGAATACCCTATAGCCACCGTACCCCTAACCTGTCACAAAACCTCTCCCACCAGTATCACAGTCGGGGTCTTAACCACCCTCCCCGAATAACTGATCCTAGGCACAGACAACCCGGGCTTCATGTCCCTTCTATAGGAGCAAACGGAGACAGTCCGTCCCATCCTAAGGAAAACAGGGGGTCAGAAGGCTTTGCTTACCCAGGAGCCCTGGCAGCAAGATAAAAATTTCTAGTGGGCCCAGACTAGTGATCCCTCACTCGCCACCGCTTGGCAACCAGCCCGAACCACAGCCGAGAACGCCTCACCCCTCTACCCCTTATTTAGGAAAACCAAGGGGTTGTTATATAGGATTGCTAAGGACGGCGAGACACCTCAACTACTTGTTCCCCAGGCCTTTAGAGAACAAGTCATGTTTTATGCCCATTCCCATTTGTTAGCAGGATATTTAGGTCCGGATAAGGTGACCCATAACCTCCTTCGGTATTTCTACTGGCCAGGCATATATGCCCACATAAAGAAATATTGTCAGGAGTGCCCCATATGTCAAACTAAGAACCCCTACCGTCCAAGGGCTGTTTCCCTACAGCCTCTACCAATTATAGGGAAACCTTTTGAACGTGTTGGCATGGACCTTGTAGGACCTAAGACCACAAAAGGATACCAATATGTTTTGGTGTTGGTGGATTATTGTACGCGTTTTCCGGAGGCCTTTCTGCTCCGAGCACCCACCACCACGGCTATCGCCGATCGACTCCTGGAGTATTTCTCCCATGTGGGCTTACCTCGTGAAATTTTAACAGACCAGGGAACCTCCTTTGTCTCCAGATTGATGAAACAAGTTTGTACCCTCTTGAAGATCAAGCAGATAAAAACCGCAGCCTATCACCCTCAAACTGACGGTTTAGTGGAATAGTACAACGGGACCCTGAAGTTAACCCTTAAAAATATGTTGGCCCTAGAAAGAAGGCAGTGGGATCACCTCCTACCGCTTGCCCTGTTTGTCATATGAGGACAGATCCAGACAAGTTTGGGCTGTTTGTCATTTGAACTGTTATACGGACGGCAACCCTGGACCTTATTAGAGATGACTAGGGAAGCATGGGAGGAGGACCCCAATGAGGCCATTGACCTACTGGAATATAGCTGACAGTTAAAGTCTCATCTGGCCAAATTGCGTGACCTAGTCCACGCCAATCTTGAGAAAAAACAAGAGAAACAGAGAACCCACTACGATCAGTGAAAGAAATGGCGTTCTCTTCAGGTGGGGGACTGGGCCCTGGTCTGTTTGCCAAACTCCTTGCCACCGTAAAGAATGAATGGAAGGGGCCATATAAAGTGATAACCGTCTTTGGAAAAACCACCTATAGATTAGCAATCGGGCCAAATCGCACCCAAACATATCACATCAATCTCCTGAAGAAATGGCTAGGACCCCTCCCTTCCACCCACGATAACCATCTTGTCCAGGTCCCTGGTTCCACTGAAAGCACCTTGGAACAACTAGTTGCAAACGAGCTCCTGAGCCCCTGTCAACAAACGTCCCTATTAAACAGGTTAATACCATTTGCTCACTTGTTCGCAAAATCAGCCCGGAAAAACCACCTTAGTCGAACACAACATACATACCATCCCGGGTAAAGTGGTTCGCCTGCGCCCCTATAGAATACCCGCTTATCGTAGAGCAGCCGTGACCCAAGAAATCCAGAGTATGTTACGCATGGGAGTTATTGAACCCCCCCCATAGCGACTGGTCGTCCCCCATTGCCCTTGTTCCTAAACCGGATGGCAGTATCCGATTTTGCATCGACTTTAGACGGGTGAACGCCATCTTCACTCTCGATGCCTATCCCCTGCCTAGAGTCGACGAACTCATAGAGCGGTTAGGTGATGCCCAATACATTACCACTTTGGATCTCACAAAAGGGTATTGGCAGGTGCCTTTGTGTAAAGCGGACCAGAAGAAAACAGCCTTCCTAACACCAGATGGCCTCTTTCACTTCACTGTCCTGCCCTTTGGATTACACGGTGCCCCGGCCTCCTCCCAACGGCTTATGAACCACATCCTGCAACCCCATCAGGGATACTCATCCGCCTATCTAGACGATATAGTCATTTACAGTACACATTGGGATCAACACCTAGAACACTTCCAGCTGATATTGGAGGCCTTAGGACAGGCAGGACTTCACATAAATGCAAAGAAATCAAAGGTCGGGTTCCACAAGGTCAAATACTTAGGGTATCTCCTAGGTGATGGTTGCATAGAACCACAAAAAGAAAAAGTGAGGGCCATTATGGACGCCCCCCTCCCCACCACAAAGAAGGGTGTACGAGCCTTTTTAGGTCTACTGGGCTACTATCGGCGCTTCATCCCCCATTACTCTACCCCCTCTGCTCCGCTTATGGACCTTCTAAAAAAGGAAGCTAAGACTTGCGATCTGTTATCTCCTTCCCCCGCTGTTCAACATGCCTTTTGCAATCTAAAAACCGCCATCATACAGGGTCCTGTGCTTCGTTCTTCTGACTTTTCCTGGCTTTTCATCCTACAGACTGACGCTTCAGAGGTAGGGATAGGAGCTGTTCTCTCCCAGGAAACGAAGGAAGGGGTGGAACGCCCGATCTTGTTTATTAGCCGCAAACTGTTCCCTAGAGAAACCTTCTATCCTACCCTCGAAAAGGAATGTCTGCCCATCAAGTGGGCGGTAGAAAAACTGCGATACTACCTGGATGGTGGCAGGTTCACCCTTTTTACGGATCACGCACCCCTGGTCTGGTTGGCTCGGATCAAGGGAAACAACCCTAGGGTGATGCGATGGTTCCTCTCCTTACAACCCTTTGCCTTTGACGTCCGGCACAGGAAAGGAGTCTTGAACGCTAACGCCGATTTTCTATCCCGCTTCCCTGTCCTCCCCGAACGGGACGACTCTGGGGGTGGGGTGTGTCGGACTGTGCCCCGTCCCTCTCTGGCCCCACATAGTGACTCCCCTGATCCTTCCGCTCTCTCTCCATTCCAGCCCCCTGACGGCCGCGACTACCTCGGGAGGAACGAGGAAGTAGGTGAGGATTGGCCCTTTTCTCCCGCCCCTTCCTTCAAGGGGGCGGAGTTTCACATCCCGGAGCCCAACAAGAAGAGCCCGCCCGATGACGAAAGCGGAACCAGGAAGAAGGAAGAAGAGGACGAGTTCCAGTACACGAGGAGATCGAGAGAAGAGCCGTTCCAGATGCTGAGACCGTGAGGAAGGAGCGGAGAGACCCCCAGGAGGACGCAGCGCCCAGCCACGGCCAAGAGGGTCTTGGCTTGAACAGGTGCGTGCCTGAGTTTGCGGGATTGGGAGTGGGGTGGGGGCACGGAAAACGACAGGCTAAGCAGGGACAGGCTCACGCGCCCTACCGGTAAAACCCGAGGGTTCCTACGAGCTAGTCTGGATCTGTCCCCCGCCTTTTTCTTTGGTGATGGTGATCTTCCTCCAAATCCCTCTAAAGCACTCACTAGCAGCCTATGTGAATCCAACACAGGTGTTCCCCGCTTGCTCACCTGCTGTGGTACCCCGAGCACTGACCAGTGCCTTTGTTGTGTTTTTCTTTTCTCGGTTTGCCTCAACATCTACGGAAAAAGAGGGAATCCGGCCCAACAGTGACAAGAGAAGGGAGAAGAATCCTTTCTTCGAGGGAGAACAGCGTCAGACTGACTTCCACATTTTCCCTTTTTGATTTCACTCTGTGACCATCCTTAAGAAAATACGGGGACCCAAAACCCTTTATAAAGAACTCTGTGGTCCGCCTATCTCTACATCCCTGCAATATGTTTCCAGACAGCTCCTTTTTCTACTTTTCTGCACACAACCCACAACTCATCACTAATTGCTGTTCCTGCCTTTACCTAAAACCTCATTTGGAACCCCAGAAAATCTCCATACATAGCTGCACGCCTGCCAGCATGCACACAAAACAAATTCCATTCTCTTCATGCACTATAAGGCAGCGCACAAATAGACCACCAGTTTACAGGCCATAAACTCTAACTACTAAACAACTCAAACAGTGAAGGCCACAAGGTAAACTTATAAGGCAAACAGAGTAATCTTGTGATGTTAATGGATCAAGACAAATGCATGTACATGTTCCCATAGCCTGACTTATCTGTAGCCAACATCAGAACATGTGGTGGGGGTAACCAGTTGCTTAGGCTTGGAAGGCACTAATAATGTATTTGCTTCAAGGAAAATACAGCAATTACCTGCTGAAGAATTCCTAATCTTGCCAGCCATTGAAAATGTACACCTGCCAAACAAGTCTTAAAAAAGTCAATACATTGCTGCATGTACCATTTCCTCTCCATGATGGGTTATGTAAAAGTATCTTCTTTTGGAACAGTACTCCCAACAGTTAACATTTAATTTTGGCATGCACTGTCAAAGATAAATTCTGTTAGTGAGATATTTAGGGCATTTTTCAAAAGAGGACAGAGAACAGACCCCCTTGGTTGACAGTACTTTGAATTAAGCTCTTTGAATTTCTTAATCCCATTCTGAGGGGTCAGGAAAAGCTAATTGCTGCTGACAGATCACACATTTCCTTAATCCCTTCCTTGCTACCAGTTAGAAATGGGGTCTCTGGTTGTCTCTGGTATGCATCTAATCCAGGCAGAACCCACCACTCTAGTCAGGGCAAGGGGGTTACACACTGAAGATAACCCCTGCTCACACCCTTGGTAGCTTGGCAGAGCAGTCAGGCTTATCCCAGAGGCAATGTGTAAAGCGTTTGCGCAACACACATACACAACAGTGGCACACTAGGCACACCAAAAAAGAAACCCCACACAAGGTTACATAAAAATATCCTTTGTATTATCCATAAAAACATATTAGAACACAATCACATATATTATAGTGCACTAGGCACTTGTCATGACTTCACAGGGATTACATAAATTGATAGGCCAATCGGGCCGCTTTCATAACCATTACAGTTTGGGCTCCCAGTAACTACTGTAAACACTTGTATCGGGCACAGATTAGGGTAATGCCCTTCAGGCAATGTAACACTACATGTATGTTCATATCAGGGCATAGCATGTATGAATGGCCAGCATCACATAAATCCTTGTGCCCCTATAACACAGCAAGCCGTAACTGTCTTTTTCCCCTCGTAGGCTCTCGGGCCACCTGCCCACTACATGGGGCGCAGCCGACAATATCACGGGAGGGTGGCGGCCACTACTTCAGGCCAACTGGGCAGGCCGTGCACCCTCCCTCCGTATACCTGTCCTCATGAGATTTCTCTCCAACAGGAGACCACAGAATCGTCCCAAAGTAGCCGCTTGCAACCCTGCGGTGCCGCTGCCTTCGAATGCAGGGAAGCGGAAATGGTGAGGTCACACCTGCTTTCTCCATCCAGGTACATCAAGTGGGGCAGGGTCACACATCCAGCAGCCTCAGGTGACACTGGCTCCCTCTACGTGGTGACATGGAGCGAAGTCTTTGTCGGCTTCGCTCTCCTCCATCTGTCAGGTTTCTCTCACTGGGGGGAGAGGCTGACTTCTCTTGCAGATTCCTCCAGGCTCCCTCATGGCGCTCCAGGCGCTGGGCTTCCTCTCCTGTCCCGCGGTGTGGTTTCAATGGCGATGTCGGGTATGTCGACAGGAGTGGGGGTAGGTCCAGCGCTATGACCAAACTTGCGGTGAGCCCCGTACAACGTGGGAGAAGCCCGCTGGGGATTCGCTCAGCTCAGGAGTCAACAACCAATCCGCTCACCACGTGGTGTTGTGAGCCAAGATAATGAGAGAAAGCAATACCACGCTCTACAAGTGCTTCCTGCAGGACAGTCCAAAAGTGCGGCAGCTGCAGGGACCAGGTGCAGCCACCAGCTGCCGGGCCTCCTGGGGCCTCCTGGGGGACACTGGCAGCACCAACCCCAGGGCATAGGCATGTCAGCACAAAGGCTTCTTTTAGCAGGAATTGCAGTCATTCTCCCAACCCAGCAGGCCAGTATTCCCAGCAATAAGGTCCAATGCTGGTTCCCTACTAGCACAGCAATCCTCTGGGGCAGCATATGGAATCAGCAGCATCTGGTTCCCAGTCCACACAGTGTCTTCTTCCAATTATGGGGTCACAGCCCCTGTACTGATAGTGCAATGTCTTTGTTGCGAGGGTGTGGGGGGTGGGTCACTTCAAACACTATTGAAGTGCACAACGCCCCCATTCATATTTTCAGCCCAGGCCCAGGGTGGGGGCGGAGCCAGCATTGTGGAAGGCAGGCACAGCCCTATTAAGGGGCAGGTACAACTCCTTCCACCACTCCAAATGCAGACCAGGCCTATTTAGGTGAAAGGGACAACTCCTCCCGTTACTCAGCCAAGGTCTATTCAGCCTAGCGCTGTGTCCCCCAGGCAGGACAGGACACACCTCAACACGCCCAAGGACTGGCTGGAGTGAATGCTTTCACCAATAAGCAGGTTTTATCACTACTATTCCAAACATACCAAACATGGTTGCACTACCACTCTTATGTCAGGAATTACCACTGAAGCACACATCAGGTAGTCCCCCATGCACCTATGAGAGTGCAGCCTCACAGCAGTGAGAAACCAAAAAGGCTGTCTGTCACTACCGAAACATGCTACACAGTTAAGGCACATATCTTACCTTTTACTTACACTGCACCTTGCCCATAGGGCTAGCTGGGGCCTACCTTAGGGGTGACTGATATTTAGTAAAAGAGAAGTTGCAGACACTGCATGCACTTTATACGCCACATCACGGCGGCAGTAAACTGTGCGCGCAGGCCCTGCAGTGGCAGAGGCCTGAGACAGTTTGAAACGCTACTTAGGTGGTTGGTGCAAGCAACGCTGCAAGCCCACCAGTAGCATTTAATTTACTGGCCATGGGTATATGGGATACCACTGAAAAAGGGACTAATAGGTAAAATAAATATGCCAAACAGGTGTAGACCAATCTTACCAAGTCTACAAGAGAGAGCATATGCACTTTAGCACTGATCAGCAGTGATAAAGTGCCAGAGTCATAAAACCACCAAAACAGGTCAGCAGATATACAGGTGGAACTATTTGTCCTCTATATTCTTCAGTTGGCATCAGCTACTTCTTACAGGGCTGTTTTTTGATTTTGTGAGGCAATTTCCCTCCACTTCTTCCATTATCGATCTATGCACATTTAACTGATTGAAAATTGTGATCAAATATGAAGACATTGATGGTGCTGATTCTTTTAGTTATATTGTACCAACAACCACTCCTAGAAAAGGGACAAATGTTTCTTCCCAATCGACTCCACCAAGGCCTTCGACACCCTAGAGTGGCCCTTCCTTTTTTATCTCCTCCCCTGCTTGGGCTTCAGCCCGGTCTTCATACGTAAAATATTACTTCTCTACACCCTTCCCACTGCCCGTCTTCAGATCAACGGTCAAATATCTGAGCCCATCTCCATCGGGCGTGGTACCCGGCAGGGTTGCCCGCTGTCACCCATGCTTTTCGCCATCACAATGGAACCCCTAGCGACTAGACTTCGACAGCATCATGCCCAGAGAGGCGTTGGTTTTGCAGCTCACGCCCTTTTAGTCTCCATGTATGTGGGCGATGTCACTCTTTATGTCCGCAATCCCCAGGAGAACCTCAGCCCTTTGGTTCGTGAGGTGATACAGTTTGAGAGCTACTCTGTAATCCAGGTGAACTGGAACAAGTGCGCGCTGTTCCCCCTCACGGATGCCACGCTCCCTTTCCCTCCGGACTACCCCTTCGTGTGGGCGATGGGCCCTACTAGGTACTTAGGTATCTGGCTGAGCAGGGATGTGGACAAACTCTGGAGAGATAACTTTGGCCGCGCTGTGGACCGGTTTGAGACCAAGATTCCCCTCTGGAGCCGGATGACTTTGTCTTTGGCCGGTCGAATAGCTATCGCCAAGATGGTTGTGCTCCTGAAGTTTTTATATTTGTTCATAAACATTCCCATCCCTCTCACTGCCCACTTTTTTCGCAAAGTCCGCTTTTTGCTCATTTCTTTGGTCTGGGCCGGTCGGCAGCCTAGAATCGCATATAACATTCTCACTCTTCCGATATCGCGCGGCGGACTTGGCGTCCCAGATTTGAAACTTTATGCCCTTAGATCCCAGGCCAGTTTTCTTCATTTTTGGCTCCATCCCACTGATTTCAGCCGCATGTCGTGGTGGAAGCCGACCTTGCTGCCCTGTGGCCGCTCACGACCTCCTTGTTCGCCCCAGTGAAACTCCCACGCACTGAGATTGATACGGTCGAGACCATGCGTTGGGCCTGGGAAGGGCTCCATAAATTTTCTGGCTCCCGTACACTTTCCGCGAATACAATGCCAATCGCTCATCATACGGTTTTTCCTCCTCTCCAGACTTCTGAGATGGTTAAACACGCTACTCGCTCGGGGCTGTCAACAGTGTCGGATCTCTAGCCTGGGGACACATTTTTCTCACTAGATGCCAACTCCGGCCCCATAGACACTCGACTTTACTATCAACTCAGGGCTGTCTGCAGGGAGCTTCACCCCTTGTTTCCCCAGCCCCCTCCCTCGATGTCCACTCCCGACTTCCTTTATTCGTCCGCCTCCCCTCGGAAACTAGTCACTAAAATATATGCCCTCACACTGGCAGCATCTTCCATTTCCACTGACCGGGCATGTGTAGCGTGGGGTGAGGACCTCGGTGTCGAAATCTCTCAAGCTGACTGGCTCTATTGTTGTAATCAGATAAAACGTCTGTCCACAAATTACCGTCTGCGCCTTATTCACTTTAAATATTTACATAGGCTATACCGGAATCCCGCCCATCTGCACAAGATGGGACTTATTCCCAATGATAGATGCCTGCGCTGCTCTGCTCCCGCGGCTGACTTTTCCCACCTCTCCTGGCTGCGCCCCCAGATCTCCGCTTACTGGCTTGAGGTCTGCACCACTATTTCTGAGATCACCTCGTCGCTGGTCCAGCCCGATCCTCCGCTTTGCCTCTCAGGCTTCGTTAAATATGCCTTCCACCGCTTGATTGCCATGCTACCTGTCCTTGCGCGGCGTAGGGTTTCCATGTGCTGGGGCCGCAAGCCTGCACCCAAGGTCACCCTTTGGCTTGAGGATGCATCGTGCTGCCAGACTCTCCTGTCTGAATTCTGGGACCTCATGCCAGCCAGATCCTGCCCACTTGACATATGGGGCCCACTTGTGTCTTACCTCCTAAGTCGCAACTCCCAGCGCCTGGCGACCTCTCCCGTGCTCCCCGCCGGCACTTCGCCCGTGGCCGCCGTCGGTGAAGGTCAATAAGTGGATTGCCTCCCGCTCTCACTCCCCTCAGCTCGATCAATCGCTCTTCCTCACTTAAGGTGCCTCTTTCCGTGGTTCACCCTACTGTCCTGGTGCTCCTACAATATATCTTCTTGGTATTGTGTTCAAGCGTTATGTGCTTGAGGTAACTTTCGCTAAAATATATTGTATACCTGTCATGATGCCTTGATACGGTGCAATCTTGTAATTTTGCTATGCAATTTTGTTCAAAAAAGGTTTTTGGAAAAAAAAAAAAAAGGACTAAGAGCTGAAATCAAGAAAACATGAATGGCTCTTCCAGGTGAGTTCAACTGATTCTGAGCAGAGGGTAACTGAGTCTATGATACTGGACCAGTTTGACCGCGACAATATATGTCTGCACTGAAGAAGCTGATGTGTCACATGCTTTCTTACTGGCTCTCTTTTGGCTGGAGACAAGGCTCTTGCCCAGAGATCAAGGCTCTTGCGTCGGAAGGGTTCAGAGTAAGCTTGCCACCCGAAGAAGAAGCTAAAATTGGGTGTGACTATAGTGGTTGATGAACTGGTAACTTGTGTTGTGAGGCAGAGAGGTTGTAATCCACACCTTAAGTTCAGGAGAACAAAACATGTTTTTCTCCTCCACTACTGGAAGAATCAAGAATCAACACTTACTACAATCCCTGTAATAAATTGGATAACTAGTTGAGGGGGGTGGAAGCCCAGTGCCTATTTTGTAATAAGAACAGTGCCTGTGTCCAAAGCTCTGCTCAAAAACCCGTGGTCTGTGTTTTTAAGTTTCAGCACACTCACTCAATACTATGGTTGCGTATTCTGGAATTGATCTCATGGCTCCTCCCCACTATCTGATGCTTCCTGCCCCTTTACCTCAATGCATGTTCCTGCTTTCTCCTTTTATGTGTTTTCCCTCATGTGCTTGTGGTAAAAGTATGATAAAATAAAATAAGTGATCTGGGTTCATGTAGTACCATATACTAGGGCTTACAAGTAAATTACATGTACCAATCAGGTATATGCTAATTTTACCATGTTTTCAAAGGATAGTAAAAGCACTTTACCAATGTTTAGTAAGCAAAAGGTGCACAGAGTCCTAAAAGCTAACAAAAATGTGTTCAACAAAGGAAGGTAAAAAAAGGTAAAAATCTGGGATGACCTTGCAGAGAGGGCCAGGTCCAACAGTCCCAATTATTTAATGCCTTTAATCTTTGGAAGACATTACCTGAAGAATTACCCTAAGACAGTGGGCCACCTTTGATGGCTAGTGCCACCCAACTGAACTTGGCTCCTGTGTAGTTGTCTGAATGTATGCCAGGACACTGCCACTGTCCTCTTAAAGATCTCATCATTTGCTTGGAACTCCATGGGGCATCTAATTATGGCCTTGCCTTCCTGAATAATTCTGGTATTTCCTCCTCATTGCGACAGAAGGTGTATCTTTGGCTATATGAGGCAAAAGGAGGTGGAAGCCAGAGAGTCACACACCCTCTTACTATCCAAGGGAGAATGCCATTTCTTGCTAGCAAGTTTACTTTAAGTACTTCAGGCAAGCGTAAAGGTAATTGGGGAAGCCTCCACCATTGCACCCAAGCTATGCCGAACAATCAACTGCGCCCTCTAGACCACCAACTTCCCCAATGACTGGAAACACACTGAGATCAACCTCCTTCTGAAGAAATCCCCTGTGGACCCGACGGACCTTAAGAACTTCAGGCTCATCTCCCTGCTTCCCTTCCCAGCCAAGGTCATCAAAAAAACAATCAATGCCCAGCTCCCCGACTTTATCAAAACCCACCATGTCCTCGACATCTCCCAATCCGGATTCTGAAGCAATCATAGCACCTAGACCACCCTCCACGCCACCACCGACAACATCCGCTCCCTCCTCAACCAGGGCGAAACAGCAGTTGTCGTCCAACTTGAGATCTTGGATGCCTTCAACACCGTCTCCCACTGCACCCTATCAACAAGACTCCACAAAGCTGGTATCCGAGACAAAGCCCTCAACAGGATCCGCTTGTTCCTCACCAGCAGAACACAATGGGTTAGACTCCGACCATACCTCTCGTAACTAACTGAGATCAGTTGTAGGGTACACAAGGGCTCCACCCTTAGCCCCACCCTTTTCAACATCTACATGGACCACCCTCCCAGCCATTGTCAGTAACCATGGGCTCAAAATCGTTTCCTATGTCGACGACACCCAGCAGATCCTCTTCCTACCCAAAGAAACCACTGTTGCCAGGTACAACTTCCACATAGGAATGAAAGCCATCACCGCCTGGATGAAGGTCAGCTGCCTGAAGCTCAACTCAGACAAGACAGAATTTCTCATCCTGGGAGCCTCCCCCTCTGCTTGGAATGACTCCTGGTGGCCCTCTGCTCTAGGAAGTCCCCTACCCCCACGAACCACGCATGAAACCTCAGCATCATACTGGACTCCTCGCTCACAATGGACCACCAGATAAACACCGTCTCCTCAGCCTGCTTCAACACACTTCGCCTGCTTCAAAAGACCTTCAGATGGATCCCCACTAAATCTAGGAAGACAGTCACCCATGCCCTCATCAGCAGCAGACTCGACTACGGCAACACACTCTACATCGGAGTCTCCCAGAAACTCCTTCGAAGACTCCAGAATGTCCAGAACGCCTCAGCAAGATTCATCCTCACCATCCCTCGAGGCAGCCACATCACTCAACACCTCCGCAACCTCCACTGGCTCCAAGTCGCAGAAGAATAACCTTCAAACTCTTCACCCAGGCATACAAGGCCCTTCACAACGCCGGACCTGTATACCTGAATCATTGACTCGTATTCCACATACCCAACAGACACCTCCTCTACGCCCAGCTTTCCCTGGCTACAGTCTTATGAATTCACAAGACCAGAACCGAAGGAATGTCCTTCTACTACCTCGCCTCCAGGACATGGAACACCCTGCCCATCCACCTTAGGAAATTACCCTCGCTGATGCAATTCAGGAAGGACCTCAAGACATGGCTCTTTGGATTAACTCAGCACTTAGTCTGATCTGCTGGCCCCCCCCCCATAGCACCTTGAGATCCTCACAGGTGAGTAGCCGTGCTCTACAAACCCTGATTGATTGGTTGTAGCTTGATTCTGTGCTATATCAAAGGAGGTTTCCCCCTTGTCAACTGCAGGTACTCATCTCTGATTCCCAGGGGGCTTGGTTTATGACTGCTAACGTGGAGCATGGAATGGACACAGTGAAGCAGTATGCCAGATTTGAAACCAGAGAGCTGCACTGCAGAAGCACAATTGTCTGGTTTGAGGGCTGACATGGATAGGGGAGTAAGCCTCACTAGTAATGCATTGTGGGACATTGAAAGGGCTGTACCAGTGTTCTGAGAACAGTCAGGAGTTCACATTAGCAACCTTCTCTACTGCCACGCCCCCTCAGCGGTTGATGGTTGTAATTCAAGGAAGCAGATCCGGTGGTAGTGAGACTGGTGTGGCAGAAAGAGCATGGTCAGATGGTCAGAGAGGGTCTTGGACAACGATGAACCTCGCATAACCAACTATTTCAGCAATGACAGTCGAGACCACAGAACCATTTGCTTACCTTGAAAAAGAAAATAGGAGGCATAAATTGTTGCAAAACGTATGGGGGCTTATTTACAAGCCCCTTGCGCCACCGGTACGTCACTTTTTCCCATTTTAAAAGTGACGCACCCGCAGCGCAAGGGGCTTGTTAATAGGCCCCATAATGTTCACCCAGCAGTGGCAAAGCGAGTCACTGTAAAGTTTTCTACATTGTTTCACGAAGTTTGTATTAAAAAAAACATTACACTTCATGCACTTCCATTTTTAATGCTTTTAAATGCAAAGTTTAGCCTAATTGTTTCCTTATTAGGGGAATCTCTTTTAATTTTCTATTGACAAAGGGGCTGCTTTCCCAGTGCTTACCTTTGAAAACCATGCAGCCACCTTCACATCCACCTGCAGACATGAAGCATCTGCTCTGCTTACTTATTCCTGTCTGGCAGGACAAGGCATTCGGTGTCAGTGGTTTGTTTACTCGTTCAACGTTGTCATTAATCATGCTTTCTCATCTTCCACCACTGCTGGGATTTGACAAGGAACTTCTCCTACCTTGAGAAACAGCTCATGCTGTAGAATCGCCCCTGCTCAATTTCCTTGAACATTATATATGTCCTACTTATTTCACACCCCGCTGAGCACAGACTTTTTTTTATCTTAGTACTTTTGCAAGGATTTTCCTTTGTGCTTGAAATATGGGATTGACGCTTCTCTTGGAACCAGAAGATCATACACAAATACTCAATTCTTATTATATTTCTGCTGCAAACTTTTATGATCAAATCCGAGAGATAGCCGAGCATTTTCGAAAAGAAATTGACCAGAAGACACTACACTGATGAATTGTCAATGTTTATGACTCTCATTTCGTCATACGCTTTTCCAGCCTAGAATACCACGCTTTACGATTGTCAATTTGGAATATTCATTATCCGAATCTCTGAAAACTTTGTAGCAGGTAAAATGCATATTGTGTCCATATTTCGTATTTTGAATGTGGGAGTTTGAGACCATCAAAACGTCCCAGTTATTTAATCATGAAGGGGCATATTATCAAGAACCGGCGTTAAAATTATCGCGATAATTTTAACGCCGTTCTTGATAATATGCCCTTGACTTGTTTCTGAAACGTGTTTTAGTAGTTATGGGGCATATTTACAAGGGCATCATCTCTGCTTTTTTGGCTTACAAAGCCAAAAAAGCGGCGATAAAACCAGCGCCCTATTTACAAGAGGGTGCTAACATGCATAATCGCATGTTAGCACCCTTTTTCCCAACGCCTCACTTTGCATCTCCAATGAGATACAAAGTGGGCATTACTGGGCGTACCCAAGATGGACTACCTTGCAAATATCGCTGATGTTTACATCGCGATATTTACAAGGCAGCCCACATGATTTTAGCACACATTAGATTTTGGCGACCTAATGTCTGCTAAAATCCTGACTTAGCCATCCCTAACATAGGGGGTGGATTATGCTGATACGACCCTGTGGAAAACCAGCGATGTTCCCTGCAAAAGGGCGATAACCTCGCTATCTCTGGAATTTTTATCGCCCTGGAGTAGCGCGTTGTTAATAACACGCTACCAGGGCGATGAATACCAGAGATAGCCTGCATTAATATAATTATTGCTAAGCACGGTCAGCGATAATTATCGCTGGCCATTGTTAATATGCCCCGAAATACTTTCTAAAAGCATCGTGATGGGATGCCGGTGGGCTGTGGTGTCCTGATTGTAGACAATACTCCTACCTAAACAATATGAACACGTGGGGGCATATGATCAAGGGCAATATCACTGCTTTAGCGGCACTTTTTGCTGCTAAAGCGGCGATATTTTGATCGCCCTATTAGCAAGCTGTCGCTAACAGTGTTAGCGACAGTTTAGGCAATAGCGTATGTTTTTTTGCCGCTTTACATGTCAGCAATATTTATCGCTAATGACATGCAAAGTAGGCGTTCCTCACTAAAACTAAATGGAAACAGTCGTAAACACAACTTCCCCCTATTATCAATGCTCGCGTTGCAATAAAAAAAAGTCACGCTAACCGCGATTATCACTGGTTCCTAACACCTGATTGAAACCTGACTTAGACATCTTTTCAATGGGAGGTGGATTGTCAGGCTGGGACCACCTTAGCTTATTACCAAGGATTTCACTATCGCAGGAATTTCATCACTGGATTTCCAGCGATGATCAGTCATTTCGCCGCTATCGCTGGTTTTTTCATCGCCTTGGAGATCGCCACGATAAAAACCAGCGATAGCCGGCGGTAAATAAATTTACGCTAAGCGCTCTTTGCGATATTTATCGCAAAGCGTTGCTAATATGCCCCACAGAACCAAAGCAGTGAAGGCCACACAGAGCCTCATTGAAAGTTTGTCTGAGATGTCGCCATACCCCTAGGGTGGTAACTACCCTTCGTCCACCGCCCATACTGGCCAAATTTAGATGAAGCGTTGAACTAGTAGGCACTTTTTTTCTGAAAGTGATCCTGCCAACATGGTAAGAGTACATTCCTCAAAAATGCAATAGTTGGAATATTTTGCTTTAAAAAAACAATTGTTAAAATAGAAATTTGTTTCTGAAAATGAAAAAAAGCAATGTTGCTGACAGGCAGGAAGATTTCTCTCAGCGTGGAGGTCATGGGGCCATATTATCAAGGAACGACGATAATGGGCTTGATAATATGCCCTTGTGAATTCCAATAGAAGCCCAGGTTCTGGTGAACATGGGCTTCTATGGGAATGCACAAGGGCATATTATCAAGCCCATTATCGCCGCTTTAGCGCCAGTTTCCTGCCGCTAAAGCAGCAATAATGTTATCGCCGTTCCTTGATAATATGGCCCATGGTTTTGTTTTCATGTTCGTGTCTGCCATGCTTTTCATGACAGTCATGAACAGTCGAAAACAGTGGCAGGCCTTGTAACGCTGGTAACTTTACTTCTAATAATTTTATTTTTGATAAAATAATGCATAATGGTGAGGCCAAGTGGGTTTATAGGATTGTTTGGTTGCAGTTTTTACTGCATAGATATGGGTTGACCACATTTGTTAGATAAATTAACACATTAGTTGCAAATCTGTCAAAAAAGTTTTTTTTGTTTTATACCACAGCATGTTGAGAAATTAAAGCACCCAAATATATAATTTACATCTATATCAATCTATATATATAAATATCTATATATTTGCACATATTTTAATAGATAGATAGATAGATAGATAGATAGATAGATAGATAGATAGATAGATAGATAGATAGATAGATAGATAGATAGATAGATAGATAGATAGATAGATAGATAGATAGATAGATAGATAGATAGATAGATAGATAGATAGATAGACAGGTAGATAGATAGACAGGTAGATAGATAGACAGGTAGATGGATAGAAAAGCAAGAGTGGCTGTCTAACTATGGTTACGTCTAAGTGTTTATAACTTTTAGACCTTTGCAACATTTCAAAGGTTTCACTAAATTAGACACTTGCTTGATTCTTCTGTCTATATTGTAGCCTATCAAGTTTCATGCATATCTGGGTGTAAAATTGATGAGAGGAAAGACAAAAAAGTATCGTTTTCCAATGAAGCTCCTTTAGATATTTTTGTTCATCAAACTGGATCATTTTTTTTTTTAAAGACAAAATGCCTTTTTATATGTATATATTTCTGACTGTACATTTATAAATGCTGCCAAAACACAGGACAAAAGGCTGGGAGTCAGACCCTGTGGTATCAGTCTGCTGCACATGGCCTACAGCCAGGCCCTGTACTCTTTGACAGAGGCACGTGGGAGCATGGACAAAGCCCTGTGAGCTGGCTTGGGTAGTGTGGAGGCTATCATAGGATCTGGCATATTCAACACTGGTTATTCCAAGTTGAAGACCTTGTGTTGAACGTACCTGAGGTTGACCACAGGCAAGACCCTACATCCAGCCCCACGTGCATACTTCATAATGCTGTGCACAGAAGAGAATGGGTTTCAAGCCCATTCAGCGGGACCCCACCACCAGATTGCAATGGGAAACCAAGTCCTTAATTGATGATGGGAGAGACACAGACTGGATCAGGAAAGGGGAAGCCGATTTTCTTAACCAGAAACATCCTAGAATACCGGCTTTTTACATCTTACCAAAGATCGACAAGGAACAGAGACCCCGACCGGGAAGACCTATTGTTTTAGGGATAGGTTCTCTCCTGGAACCTCTCTCTCAATTTGTTGACCCCTTTCTGCACCCCAAAGTGGCTGACAAGCCATCCTACCTACCGGACACCAAGCTTATACTATCACTCTGGGAAACAGTACCTTTTGAGCCACATACCAACCTGATGATAGCATATGATGTTGAGCATTGTACACAAATATTCCTCTAGGCAACACTTTGGACACCATATACCATCTCCTTGAACAATACCCTCGCGAGGACCAGACACCCAACTCCTTCATTATGCGTTGTGCAAGGCTGGCACTTAAAGAGAATTTCTTCAGTTTAAAGGTCAGCTATACTGGCAAACCACCGGAATTACCATGGGCTGCAAGTGTGCCCCCAGCATGGCTAATCTATACATGCATGGGTTTGAAACGAAGAACATCTACTCTGTCACAAACCCTTTTCAACAAAATCTGAAACTGTGGAGGCAGTATATAGATGACATCCTGGTCATCTGGGAAGGAGACCAGATGTCCCTGCATACATTCTCAAGTTGGTTGAATTCTCGTGCCCGCAATCTACGTTTTACAGGTGAATTGGGTTCTGCAGAAGTCTCCTTCTTGGGTCTCCGTCTCTATCCTAAAGATGGAAGAATCTACACTGAACTTTATCAAGAACCCATGGCACGCAACTCTCAATTGAACTATTTCAGCTTTCATCCTCGTGCACTGTTGAACAATCTCCTTATAGGTCAATTCTTGAGGTTAAGGAGAAACTGTACAGAGATACCAAATACATATATAAATGTAAGTAGTGAACTGCAGGCAAGACAATACCCTGACCGTCTTGTGCGTGGAGAGGCCAAGAGAGCGTGCAATAATAACAGGGAGGTGCTTCTTGAGACACACCACAGAGAAAAATCAAACAGAATGGTGTGTGTGACAACATTTAGCAACCTGAAGGACAATATCAAGAAAGCAATAAACAAGAATTGGCATATCTTGAACACAGGAGAACTATCCCTTGAGAAACCTTTATTTGCTCGAAAATGGAGCAACAATCTCAAGTACTTGTAGGTGCACACACAACCTAAATGCAGTCAGACACATGAGAGACAACAATCACTCTGGAGTGGAACACCTGTGATAGGACACTTTCCATGTGGTTCCTCTCCAGTGTGCTAATTTACACAACATACCAAACAACTAGACTTGGGTCTACAAACACCTTGGCAATTGAATAACCACACTATTTGCAATTCATGGGATGTGATTTATATGATCATATGTCCTTGTTCACTCAAGTACATTGGGATGAACACACAAAAGGTCAAACACAGAATTGTAGATCACCGATGAAAAAAATCAAGCACATGATTGACTAGACACTAGTTTGAAATGTCCCACACAGAGGACGATCTGCCTTGGGTGGTGATGACAAACCCAGATATGACACACAAATAGGTCCTTTAGAAAGAGTAATCTTCAGGAGAGTGCAGCGCTGGGTAGTCTGCGCTAGGAGTCAAATTATAGGACCAAATTATGACATTCCTTGGTGGTCACTGTAGTGAATGCACAAAGAAGGTCAGGTGGTCCTCTGAACCAAGTGTAGCCATAAAAACTACCCCACTCATATTATGAGTGGTGATGAGGAAGAGTACATTCGCAACATGTCCCTGAGATAATGTGTTTTCACTATCATTATCATGATATCTATACCTACATGGAGGTATGTCTCAAATAACATCTATAGATGCGGTTATAACCCAGTCTGTTATAATATTGTGGCTTCATATGGATACACATAGCAAACTGCATGTAGAATCTATCATGATTCCATAATCTATACCTGAGTAAATGCTGATATTCGAACACTCTTAGGAGTGAGTGTTTGAATATATAAACCTTCATGACCTGCGCACTCGCAGTAGTGATTATGTAAGGAGTACTCATTTACCAACAGAGGTTTTGTGAATACAATATTACAATGCACTTGGGGCAGAGGATAATAGTGGTTTTCCCTGCCTCCTGTAAACAAAGAACTATGTTTCCCAGAAGCCATGTGAACCGGAAATAGATCATGTCACTTCCGGTTCACCTTGTTATATGCAATAGGGATGGCAACCTGATCTCCCCCTTCAGCCTTTAGCACATGCGGCAGGAGACAGGATATCAAGGTAAGTCACCGTTTGGTGCGAGCCCTGCTATACATTTTAGGCAACAGCTCCACTTTGAACGTATCGCGTATAACTAAACGCTCAAGTATGTTGGATGCGTTTAAACAGTCCGACCGTGTAAGCACCAATACGAGCCTGATAGACGCGAGCAGTTTATCTGCCTACGGGAGTATAATATTACGGAGAGCAATGCCTCAAGACTTCGAAACATTGTCATATTGTTGGTTTCAGCTTGTGAAGATGAGTGCGTTCACACGGACACACAGCTATACTGCGTGACTCATATGAGTCATTACTAAGTTTAGGTTTTTTAGCCATGCCGCACATACTCACATGACAGTGATTTAACCCATAACACACCTAGGCTACCAATGAGTGTGATGATGGACAGATGTTGTTTTTCTCCCGCATTGAAAGGAGCTCTGCACTCCATTCTCTAATATAAAACTAATGCTATAAGGCGTTGCGATGTTCTGAGCGCTGTCCTCTGTGGTTGTGTTTATAACTATACTGAACAGCGTTTTGACATCCTGAACGCAGTCCCCTGTTGTCAAACACGCTAGTGCCCTCAGCATGTTGGGATGTTAGCAGCTTTATCGTGTAACACAGAGGGCACACTTGCTGTAGCCAGCCACTCGCGAGTTTTAGTCATAGCGCATTGAGTTGCACAGTTGCCCTCTTCTTTCACACAGATACTGGACTGACGTGGTGTTTGATAAAAGAGATAACTAGCTAACAACTACTAAATGGCTAACTAGGAAGCAAGGTATGGAGTTGTGTGGTGAAGTTCAGACACCCAGTTGGTATATCCTGGCATGCACTACCTCACACTGCCCTACATAAGTGTGCTCATATTAGTGGTGCTTGGAATAGGATGCACTATGTCCTATAGGTACAAGAAAAGTGTTTAATAAGGAGGAGATGGCTAGAATAATTTTGTTTTGTCTATGTGCTTCTGTACATTTTATACCTTTAGATTCCTGAGACCTGCTACTAAAGGACTTATGAAGGTGGATGTAGACTAATAGTCTCAAATTGGTGAGACTTCATGCAACTGCTTGTTTATATTTGTAACTATACACTTTTGCAGTGATGGTGAAAGACTGCTGGTTTACAAAGAATGGGACGGTTAAAATGCATACTGTATTTTGGTGTGTGTTCTTATATCCCTACAGAATGTGGACCTGACTACAAGCTGGTACCACTGATCAATGCCATACCAGTAGAAGTATGGTAACTTCTTTGTGAGAAGTTGGCCTGATGTATGCTGTCCACTAGTTATAGTGGGTACCCTGTATCAGTCCAAACAACCCCTTATTGGTTATAGGTTAAAGACAACCTTTATTGAAAGCTATCCTAGTGGTAGCTATGGAGAGCAGCCTTCAGATTAAGTCTTGAAGGAATGTAAAGCAGCTTGTTTTACCAGTCTATAATCTCTTGATTCACTAAATGAAAAATATACACACCAGGTATATATATAAAATATATGTATTTATTACTAAACACACCCTCCTAGTCTCTTTATGAGACTAGAGGTCAAAACACATAAGTTACACTTTAATAATCACAGTAAAATAGCACAAATAGACGTATACTAAAATAGTGGTATAAGAACCTCGACTTAACTAGACACAAGGCCTAGAGCCTGTAGAATCGCTGGGACCCCAAGGAACCACCCAAGGTAGTGACACAGGGGACCCACGGGGGCCGTGTGCAGTGTGTTAACACAGCCGTGAGCTCCCGTTTGCTTCTATGGGGAAAGTCGCGCTTAGATTTTTAAAGGTTAGGGACACTTAGAAATGAGTCAGGACCAAACCCTTTTGGACTCGGGAAGTTCTAGGGCTAACACCCACAGGAGCACTGGAGTACTCTTGTTACCTCACCCAGGGAAGCCGGGTGCATAGGTGTCGGGTCGCGCCGTCGATTTCAATGGGAGCTGGCGAAGAAGTGCTGCTGCCGTGAAGATGCGAAGTGTCCGAAGAGATCAAAGCCTTGATCGAAGATGAGAAGAACCTGAAAGCAGAGGGGACAGAGTCTGGGTCACTAGCCAGTGACCAGGAAGGTGATGAGCAGATGCCCACCGATGTCAGGTGATTTCAGGTGAAAGAGGTGAAGCTTGACTCTTCAGCCATGAAGACCAGGAGGCGTTGAGGATGACCAGGAGCTGAATTCGAGCTGTCCCACGAAGGATGTCGAGTGCAGCAGCGTCGGTGCCCGGATAGAACACAACAAGCCTCGGCAACAGCAATCCATGCAGAAACGAGAAAGATGTTTTGGTGTTGACCAGCAAGGTCTGGGGGACTCACCACTTGCTTGGGAGTCAGGGCACGTCTAGAGCAACCAGGGAAGCCCAAGGAAATACAAAGCTACCCCCTCAGGGGCCCACCAGTCAACGGACCAGGGATCGCGAAGGGACCTCAAGACGAAGCACAAAATGGCGGCCCATGGGTCACTCGGAATGTCCAGGTTCGAGGTAGGGGCTACAAGTCAGCGCAAGCACAACTTCAAGAAACGTCGAGAAGTCAATGCACTTGCAGAAATGCACGGTGACCAGGAGTTCTGGTTCTACGCTACTCACGAGGGCTACAGATCTCAGCTTCACTGGGGACTCGGGTCGGCCTCTGTGATGTCTGGAAATCCTCTTCCTGGGCTGCAAATACTTTGGAGTCCGGCGGGTGCTTCGATAATGCAGACCAGCAAATTGCTTCGTTGGTGCCTACCAAGCAGGGGAGTCACTCCTTGACCCCAAGGGAGATTTCTTCAGTCCTCTGGTCTTGAGCAGAGTGTCGAAGGTCCAGGATTTGGCTTCAGAGTTTCGTTCAGGGTAATCTAAATTCCTAAGGACTGGGGTCCCATACTTATACTAAGGTAGGGGGTTGGACATACTCTGGGGATCCACCTAGGGGAGGGTTTGGAAAGAGGGGTGGCTACACCCATTTCCTTTGTCCAGTTTCGCGCCACAGCAGGGGCTGGAAGCCCCTGAACCGGTTAGAGCTGGACTATACACAGGGACCCCAAATGTGCCCCCAGTGCAGGACTTCAAAGCACTCAGAGAGTGCTCCCACCCAGCCCCAATACACATAAGCCTGTCTGGGAGGTGGTTACACCTCCCTGTGACAATAAACCTATTGTCCAGGCCTCCCCTGCTGGAGTTTTGGTCAGCAGCAGGAGGCCAGACCCGTGTCTGTGGCTGCAGCATCCATTTTGTTATTCCAGGGCTCTATTAGGTTTCTATCGGGTATACCAGTGCTGTCATGTCTCTCCCTCTAGAAGGGTGGGATCATACTCCCACACCAGTTACTGGTGTGGGGGTATGATTCCGAAGTGTTTGACACCAAACACGAGTTAGCATTTACCGTTTGGTTATCATGCACTTAAGAGTATATGGTCAGGCTGCACTACTGACAACCCTGAAGAAGAGATCCTGAAGGCTACAGAGGGGCTCAGCTCATGCCTGGGCACCCCCTCACATATAACCAAGCACCCTGCCTTCAGGATTGATAAGGCCTGCCATAGGGGTGACTGATAGGTTTGTATGTGCAGTATATGGTGAGATACAGTGAACCTATATCTCACTAAGGGGTGCATGCACCACCTTACCCAGGCTGCAGTAGCAGACCTGTGGTGTCTTTTTGGGTGGCTTTCCAGGGGTGGCATAATACATGCTTCAGCCCCTGGTAGGCCTCTGGGGTACCTATGCCCTGGGTACATAGTATACCATATACTAGGGACTTGTAAGGTCACTTCAGATCCAATCTGAATTGTACCCATGGAATCATTTTAGAGAGGAAGGAGCTAGGCTGGGGCCCTGAATAGCAGGTTCCCAGCCAGACTAAAGTCGAAAAACAGTGAAACACCAGCAAAACGTGGGGGTAAACATGTGAAGCAGATTCTACTCTCCTACATTCTTTATTATTATTTATTATTTATTCACATTAATCGAGCAGAGTGACAAAGTGAATGGTCCTGAGGAATGACAAGAACTTTTTCGGTATATCAAGGCCGAAACATGTTGAGCAGATCCTAATAGAGAAGATCCATATCCCTGTTCTAACTTTTTTTTTTTTTTATTAAAGTTTTATGAAGTCATTATTAAAGTTGACACAACATAAACCAACAACCAACAACAAAAGCCAGCTTCATTACAGTTTCAGTACCTTGGTCATACTTGCTCATGAGGTCCCCCATACACATCCATCTCTCGTGGTATTTCTAACATCTTGGTCTACCAACAATGGAAAAAGACACCCACACAGAACAGAGCCAGGCCTGTCAGTGCATCCGCCCAGTAATATACAGTATCAGGCCCAAGCCTTCTTAACCTCAATGGGGCGGACATGGACAAAGGGACCAACCAAAGTCTCTCCCCTCCCATCCAGTCACTCCTCCCTCCTCCCTCCCCCGGGACACACGCCGGACCATCCACAGTCAGTCATCCCGTGAAATCTCCGTCGCACGCTGCTCCTGAGTCCATCGCACAAAGGGTTCCCAAATATCTCGAGGACGGGAGGCGGACGGCATCAAGTCCCAGAACACACTCAGCTGCTCATGACCATACGCCACATCCGACAGCCAACCCTTCACCGAAGGCACCCGACTCCTACCCCAGTGTATTGCCACCTGCCGTTTGGCAAACAAAAAAAGCATAGCGTGCAGTTTGCGCGTCGCCGGGGGCGTTGTTGGACAGGCCACACGAAGGGCTTGCTCCCTCCCCGCATGACAGGGCCTAAGCCCCGGCCCGCCAGGCGTGACCCACACGAATCACCCGCACTCCGTCTCCCGACGGAACTCCTGCCCCCGGACATCCATGTATCACGGGACCGAGCCACCACCGGCTCCCCCGGCCGGATCAAGCCGCCATCTTGGGCCCTGCGCCACGAGGCCGCGTGGCCTCCACCCGACCCTAACCCTGGGCCTGGCCGGCCCCGACATCCCGGCACCACCATCCACCCAGGAGGTGAGCGGACCACTTGGCAGGTCGATGGGAGAACGAAGCGTCAAGGGCTCTCCCCCGCCAGGTGCCGATCGCCTCCAGCTCCCCCAGGCGCTGGCTCCACCCCTTGCTGGGTGTCTGGACACCTTCATCCCGGACCCTCCGACCTCCAAGTGCGAGGGTCCGGACATCAAAGGGCGCCAGACCTATAACTAGGGCAGCTCCGGAGCAGGACGGCAGTTGTATCCTGGAGTCGAGAGACACCGAGAGAACTCAGCCTTGACGGACTACTGGCGCTGCCGTAGCCCTATCTTGTGAACTATCGTCCTGCCTGCTGGCGCTGCCGCGGCCTTCTGCAACATCCATCCTCGTCGGGACCTGCTGGCGCTGCCGCGGCCCGTTGTAACGACCATCCTCACCGGGACCTGCTGGCGCTGCCGCGGACCGCGCATCGACCATCTTCACCGGGACCTGCTGGCGCTGCCGCGGACCGTGTATCGACCATCTTCACCGGGACCGGCTGGCGCTGCCGCGGCCCGTCCCAGCTAGAACACCGAGCTCGAGGATTGTGAGCTATCCACCATACCACCTCAACTACCAAGACTGGTAACCAGACTGTCCCGTTACCCCCTTTCCCCATCTTGAGAGACTTGAATCGAGGGGACCCCTGAGTCCAGACCTCCTTGTACCTTCCATCGTACCGTAAGAAATTGCCTATAAAGAACGCTAAATCTTCTCCGTGTGTGGTGTCTGTCTGTGGGGGGGAAGTTATTTATCTGTACGATCGCTGGAGACGGCTCTCCCCGGAGACCTCTCCCCTTGTCCTCGGCCGACCCTCCCGGTCCGTCTAACAGGCGTGCTCTTGACATATCCCAGTATCCCCAGCTCCGGCGCGGGTGTATCAACGCGGTCCAGCATCTGGTTGGTGACCTCAAACACCCGGGACCAAAACTCCGTGAGCTTGGGGCATGACCACGCCATGTGTAAAAACGAGGCGGGTTCGCCCCCGCACCTCCAACAGCCGGCGCTCTCTCGCAATCCCATTTTGTGCAGTGCTAACGGAGTTCTGTAGAACCTATGCAGGTATTTGAAATGTATGAGCCGCAGCTTGTAGTTTGGGGAGAGCTCAGTCAGCTGCCCACAACAGAAGGCCCACTGCTCCTCCGACAGGGGAGAGTCGAGCTCCTCATTCCAGTGCTGAAGAGACTGAGGACGCACCACCGGCGCGTCAGTCTGCATGGATTTATATAGTCTAGTTACCAATCGCCGGGGAGAGGGGGAACCCACAATGCCCTCAAGCGCCCTGAACACCGGGGGGGGCGCCGGAAAATCTCCACTCAACGCACGACATGTCTCTCGTAGCTGGTGATAAAAAAATAATTCAGAAAAAGACACCGCCTTTCCCTCCGCCGCCACCGGCGGCTGCATGAAGACATCACCCGAAAAAAGATCCGCAAACGTATGCAAATGCATCCGCCGCATCAAATGGAGGCTAGCACCGTCAACGGCACAAGGCAACAGCGGGTTGCGCTCCAGGGCCAAGGACGGGGCATAAAGTAGAGGCATACCCGCCCTGCGCCCAAGTTCCGCCCATACCCAGCGCAGCATCTCCGCCGTGTCCACATCTCCCCGGGGGCGGCGCGCCCTCACACAGATGGCTACTCTGAGCGGGACCGGCGCAACAGTGTCCTGTTCTACAGCCACATGTGGCTGAAAGGGCGTCGGATGGACCCAAAAACGCAAATATTGGGCCTGGGCGCACAACGCATATAACCGCATATCAGGCGCCCCCAGCCCGCCTTGCGTGAGTGGCAGCGTCAGTATGTCCCAGGAAACGCGTGCCTGGCCCCCAGCCCACACCAACTCAATCAGGTGTGACCGCAGTGTGGCGAAAAATTGCGACGTCAGAGGGCTCGGAATGTTCGCAAATAGATATAAAAATTTGGGCAGAACCACCATCTTGACCAGGGCTATCCGTCCTGTCAGCGATAAGGGCAGCCTCCCCTATGTCTTTACCTTCTCCTCCAGCCACGCAACCGCCCTTCCAAAATTAAGAGTCCAAAGGTCTTGAGGCACACGGCTCACCCAGATGCCCAGATATTTGACCGCATCCATCTCCCACCGCAAGGGGTACTCCGACGGCCGCCTCGTGGTATTCTCCGTTAACGGGAAGACCACTGACTTGGACCAGTTTATCGCAATACCGGCCAACCCTTCAAAGCGGATAAATTCTTGCAGTACCACATCCAGGTTCTCCTCAGGCTTAGTAAGATAAAGCGTGACGTCGTCTGCATACAGTGATATCAACAGACTGCGCGCGCTAAGCCCGATGCCACGCGCCGTATGATGTTGCCTAACTCGTGCCGCTAGCGGCTCCATCGCAATGGCAAAAAGGAGCGGGGACAATAGGCAACCCTGGCGCGTACCCCGCGAGATCGGAAACGGGTTCGATGTCATACCATTCACCTTAACTCTGGCACAAGGCATCGTATACAATAGGCGGATTTTATTTATTAAGAGCTGGCTAAAGCCTATACGAGTCAGAATGGCAAATAAATATGGCCATTCCAGAGTATCGAAAGCTTTGGTGGCATCCAAGAATACCACCGCAGCGTGCTCATCCGGATGCAAGTAGTGCAGTATGGAAAAGATCGTTCGAAGGTTGTGGGACGTGGACCTCCCCGGGATAAATCCAGATTGGTCCGGTAAAGCTATCAAGGGCAGCATCGGTTGTATGCGATCGGCAAGGAGTTTGGCCAGTATTTTCGCATCTACATTTATTAAGGAGAGAGGTCTGTACGAGTCTAGGTCGTCTTGTGGTTTGTCCGGCTTTAACAGGGTGATAATGGATGCCTCACGCATCGTGCTGGGAAGCCTTCCCACCTGCAAGGCTTCCTCATACACCGCCAACAGCCGGGGAGCCAGTTCCTCCGCATAAGTCTTGTAAAAGGCTGTCGTCAGCCCATCAGGGCCAGGGGCCTTATCCAGGGGTAACCCTTTGATCACCTGAGCCACATCCTCAGCCGTTATCGGGAGATCCATATACTCCCTATGGCGATTATTGAACCAGACTAGAGCTATGGACTCTAGAAAGGTGTCCAACCCTTCCGGGCAGTCCCTCTGCGTGGCAGTGTACAAGTCAGAGTAGAAGTCCGAGAAGGCATTCAATATGTCCTCTCTTCCTCGTATCGTTTCTCCTGTTTTCGAGCGCAGCTCGTGAACAAACGTCGTCGACCTATGTGATGCATGTTCCCTCCCTCAACTCCCCATGTCTGGCCCTCCACACATCAACCAAGCCCTCCTCCTCCACAATCGCCCCCAGCGTGGCGCCCGCCGCAGGGTGAAGGCAGCGGGCGGCACCATGTCTGTCCAGTGTGTCATCAAGTACAGCATTAAAATCCCCTCCCCAGAGAACAGTGGTGCATCCCGCCCCCGCACCCTTGCCCAGACCTCCTGAAAAAAGCCCGGAGAGTCCACGTTCGGGCCGTAGACAGCTACAATCGTTACCCAAACGCCACATAAGAGTCCCCTGATTAAAACATATCGACCCTCCGGGTCACAGTGTGTCAAATCCTCCCGCCAGTCCAACCCTTTCTTAATTAAAACTGCCACCCCTCTAGCGTATGTGGAATAGGTAGCAGAATATATCGGGCCCCATCGGGCATGGCGCAGTCGGGGAGAGGAGGAGGACCCCAGATGGGTCTCCTGGAGGAGGCAGATGTCCACACCGTGTCGGACTAAGTAAGCATGCACTAGCCTGGCTTTCCTGCAATCATTCAGACCCCGCACGTTCCACGTTACACAGTTCAAGATATCAGGTGACCTAGGGGCCATAGTTGTGGTAAACCAATACACCCATAACATTCCGCATTTCTTGAGGCACAGTGGAAACCTCAGAGCAATGTACATGTAGGCTGGAACTAAGAACTAACCAAAAACAACCCACCGTCCACCCCCCTCCCACTCCAACCCCCCAATCAGGTTGTGTATCACCCACCCTAGAAGCAACCACCCGCAACATTGTTGGGAACCTTCCCATGGGGGCAAGACTAAGCCAGCGTCCTACCACGATTATACAGGGTGGCCAGAAAGTCTGCAGGCGGCCCGGCCCGCTCGAGATCCTGTAGGCTTAGAAAAGATAAAGGAATCTAACACACAGAAAGAATTAGGAGTGAGTGACAGCTCAGCAAGGGCCCACAGGGCCAAGAGTCGCGTGTCCTAAAGCAACGGCACCATTGTTAGCAATCTGCAGGGGCATGACAAAGATATCCCATCAATACGATACCCAATCAGTCATTGTCACTCAGGTGGACATCCTCCATCTCCACTCCTGCCTCCGGTCGCTTCTGCTTCCTCCCACCAACATGTTTGGCAAACTTCAATGCCGCCTTCGCCTCCGTGAAGAAGTGCGTGGTGCCGTCTAAGGAAACTTTTAGGTTCGCCGGGTATAACAGCGAATACGGGATCTGCGCCTGAAGGAGAAGTCTCTTGGCTGGCGCGAACTCCCTGCGCGCCGCCTGCACCGCTGGCGTAAAGTCCGGATAAAAGGACAGCACATTCCCCTGGTGCGTGATCTTACCCTTTTCTCTCGCCAATCTCAGGATAGTGTCTCTGTCCTGGTAGTTGAGCAGCTTAGCAATAATGGGCCTCGGGGGCGCCCCAACCGGCGGTCTCTGGCCCAGCGACCTATGTGCCCTCTCCACCACAAACACCGCGGACAGGTGCGGGTCAAAAAGTTCGTGCAGCATAGCGGTGACATATGTTTCCATTTTGGAGATGGCGGTCGTCTCCGGGAGCCCCGTGACGCGCAGGTTGCTTCGTCGCGAGCGAGCCTCCAAATCGTCATTCTTCGCCCTTATGACGCTCAGTAGCCTGTCCATGTGTAGGAGCTGCTCCTTCGTCTCCACCTGAAATTCATGGAATTCGTCAGCGCGGCCATCCAAAGAGTCCAGGCGCGTTTCGTGAGTGGTAACCTGCGCCTTTACTGACTCGAGCTGCGCGGTGAGTGTGTCGAGCTTGGTGTCGATGTTACGAAGGCTGGATCTCATTTCCAACATTAAGGTACGTAGATCCTCCCCTCGATCTTCCACTCCCGGCCCCAGCTTTCCGTCCGCCTGCACCTCCGTATCAGGGGTCACCTGCCGCGTCGGCCGTTTGCTGTCGAAGGTGATCTTCGACTGTTTAGCGTCGTGCTTTCCCATGGCAGCCGCTGTATAAGACACCAGACAGGGTACGGTCCACACAGAGAGTTATCTGGGCCTCACTTTCTCCACAGGCGCAACCTGGGGGGCGCTAGTCAGGGCCAGCGGTCACAGCAATGGAGACTAAGTGCCGGCCTCACCCCGGGTTCATATCAATAGCTCCACAAGCGTGCCGCTAGGCCGCAGGTCGCCAGCCTCTATTTGCTTCTGAGCGCCCCGCGTCACCTCCCGATGGGCACTCCGCAAGCTCAGCTGTCAGCAGGCACCTCTCTCGTTGCGCTCTAGCGAGCTCCCACGCCGCCCCCGTCGCACGGTACTCATTGCGGCCTGGGGTCGCAGCTCGCCTCCTCACCTCGCCATCCGTGCTTCAGGATGTGCTCACCGTCTGACAGTGGATGACCTCCTCCCCGCAGCACCTCTCCGGTCCGCCCGCGCCGTCCAGCAGGATGCGCTCCCTCCGGCTGGCTCTCCGCAGCTGTCGCTCTATCCCGCGGCGGCCCAATAGCTCGTAGGCCCCCTCACCGGCAAGCCTCCGTCCGCAGACTCCCTCCGGGGTTCCCCAGGGTCTCAGGGCAATCTCGCACCAGCCTTCTTCTACGCCGGGTTACCTCCCGCGTCAGGCCTGGCACCTCTATCTCCGCCGGGGAGGCTCACATCTCCCAGTGCCGATCCACTGCCGCAGACCCCTCCTCACAAGATCGCTCAGCCCGGTCCGGTATCCACGGCTTCAGCTGCCTCCCGGCCGCCGCCACAGCTATCGCCCAGAACTCCAGCGATCCACCACTTACAGGAGGCGGGCCTTCCGCCACGCGTGGCGCCCCGGCCTTGATTTTCGCGCCGCCGCCTCAGGGCACGGCCTCAGCAGACTCCTCACCGCCGCGGGCTGTGTGTTACTGCAACTCCGCCATCAAAGCCCCCCCGGCCTCCAGAGTTTCATCAACAGGTGTCGCGGCGATTGCACTTTTAGCGCCCCAGGTCTCGGCGGCCACAGCACGCCCGAAAGTGCAGGATCACGTTTAGGATTTTGGTCCGGCCGGCGGAGCGCGCTCAGAAAGCGGCCATTCCGCAGCTCGGCAAGCCACGCCCCCATCCCTGTTCTAACTTAGCTGATTTTAATCTATCCACTGGGGCCACTAATAAAAGATTGAATTTGTCAACCAGGAGATAGTTTTAACCCACATTTTGATTTTTGCAGTCTGCCCCTTACTCCATCCTACATTGGATGACATAAAACACATTATGCTCCTTTTCTGCAGGCAGTTGTAGCCCACACTGGGTACCTTGCGGTCCCAGTGTACAAGAAGGAACCCAATGATGAAGCATGTCACCTTAGGGTGAGTGAGGGTTCTCGTCTTATCACATGTGTGCGTCTGTCCCGCCACCCTCACTGAGAATACCTGGCATGGACATGGACATGGACGTCCATGGCATGCTGGAACTTTGTAAGAATACAGGCAGGGGGGCACATGTTGTGCTCGCCTGTATGTATCCACATGATGAGGGGCATGGGGGCCTTGTAGGGCCCCCTTTGTTCCTGCTCTGCCAGCCTTTTCATGGCAGGCTCTATCATTAAATGGCTGGCGGATCAGGAACTCAAAATATGCTGGGACTGCGCCAGTACCCCCTCAGCATATTGCTTTGTGGCACAGTTGCGCCACCACCAAGGAAGAACTGTTCCCTGACTCAGCCGGCGGTCCACCGCCCCTATGACTTAAACAGTCATAATATGGCAGACAGTGGACCGGCCCTGAGACTAATTAATCACAACAAAAAAGCTAAGCCTACATATTTCCAAAATAAACCTCAAAACCATCCAGATAAACATGAATAAAACAGTTAGCATTGCACAAAGTACTAAAAATATCCAAGGGGTTGAGGGCTTTGTGCTGTTATTTCTCGAGCAAACAAAGAACATGTCAGGACCTAGACTGGGCATGAATCACAACGCACGCCAAAACCAAGTTTTGGATTTTTCCTTAAACTGATGAGGTAAAAGGCGTTCCTTCAGGGATTATGTAAGGAACAATGCGAAATAAGACATACAAGTCAAGAATGAGTAAATAAAACGACAAAACAGCCATAACAGTCCATATATAGAATGAGTTCACTCATGAGCCAGCATTCAGTATGGCAACGTATACAGACACTTCATACACTGAAAAATACCCCTTACAAGCAGTGTCTGGTAAATTCCAGAGGTAGAGGGAGAAATGCGATTTTGCTGTGACAGGCCCATGATATGTAACACTGAATTACACATTTAAGGCTATAATTACTTCACCTTTACGTGTTCAAAAAGAATCTCATGAAATTCTGCAATTAAAGCAAGTGACTGGAATGCTAACTTCAAGAATGTAGTTGGAAGAAATACACATACTGAGTGTGAAAGAAAATAATACAATTTCCAACGAAATAACAAGTAATTTAATATTTATAAGACAAAACAAAAGTCACCTGTTTGAATTAGAAATCTAAATGCTAATTTGATATTTGCCTCTTACTGAGAAAGTTCGTTCAATGTGAGATAATTTTAAAATTGCATGACTCATTAAGGTGTTACTGTACCAGATAAGGCATATTCATCTGGAGCAAAATGGAGAAATTCATTTAAATAACGAGTGAGGTCAATCTCAAACACTTAGAGATGAGTAATAAAACACCGCTCCTGTTAGTCCTTAATTTGAATTAATTAGTGCTTTTAAAATTCAGGAAGAAGAGATAGATTAGCTTTGAATGAATGAGCTATTGTTCAATTATGCATACTATATTTCAGAACATTAAAAGAAAAGACACCAATTGCTAGCTCTCCCTATAATTTAGTTGCTGTGAGGAGTCAGCAGAGTTTAATGTGATAAAATACCAAACAAACACATCTAATCATCTTTTTTATGTGCAGGGCTGCATGTGAAACACAGTAAACGGCCTTTAATTACAGGACAGGAAGAAATGCTTCATCATGAATAACATTATTTGCATTATTCTAATAAATTGAAAAGCAATCCATGCTGACCGCGGTTGTTCGTTTTATCTTTGTTGCTTCCCAGAAAATTAACCGATAGTGTATGAATATATTTCGAAAACCGATTTTCAGTTTGAATCATTTAGCATTTAGGGGCGTTTTATCATGTTTAGTGAGCAGATTGTGTCATGGGAGTAAAATGTAAGATTCCAAACACGCATAAAAAATAGGTACCCTGGTGAAAGCTTAAGTTTAGCAGTGACCATGGTGCTCCTGCTTCTAGCTGTAGAGTATTGGTTGTGTCATATCGATTGTGAGCACTGGCCTAAAAAACATGATAAGTGAGACGAACCAATTACATTTCACTGGTCCAGTAGATATACAGAGAATAACTATTAGCCCCGTTATACAAGACCCAGCTCCAAGACGCACCTGGAATCAAGTAGATCTGTATCTATAGCAGTCCAGGATATGGGGAAAAAGATATGTAAGAGACACTTTCGGGGGCAAAAGTAATAGTTTTTCATGTAGTTCAAGGCAGCAACCAGAGTTTGTGAACTGTGTAAAAGGAAGAGAGCAGAACAGCATCATCACATCTCTAAAGGTAAGAAGCTGCTGCCCTCTTCCCAAACGCTGGTGCACTTTATGGCTGCTGAACACCACACACACACTTGCCACATTAATGCAAAGGTGTTTTCATGAGTCTAGCAGAGGTTTGGCACTGGAAGCTTACAATTCCATTATAAAACACTATGGGATAAACCTTGTAATAATTCATACATCTCAGAGCAACATCCAAAGCTGCTGTGCACCATTGAAGAGTTTACAAACTGGTGGCTGAGACACTAGCGAATGCCACTCTTATCACCTTTGTTACAACAGTACACATTAATTCTCAAATTAATCAATGGCGCACAAGTTAAACAGGGAGCAGGCACTACTGTCTGCTACATAGACACAACCAAATATGTCCGATAACTTTATTTCTAGAGAAGCTCCGCACTCAAAATGTGACAAACAAGTCCATTCAGAACCCTAAATAGATAGCACATGGAGCATATGTGCAGCCATCAGACTCTCAAAGTTAAACATATCGCATGAACGTGCACACTATATTTTGAATAAATCTCTTCAATAATCCATTTAACAAAATAAACAATTAAAACTAATTGCTTATGCTGGTTAGCTCATTTCATAATGGTACTCCATGTTACATTAAATGCAAGAACCATAGAATGGTCTCTTTTGTATATATTTCCCCTTCTTATTGTTTGTGGTTGGAGGGGATAGCATTTTTGAAACAGTATATCCCTAAATATCCAAGATGGCCCATACATATAACGTCACGAGTATAGTCCTATAAATATAAATGTACACTCTATATTCTAGACATTCGATAATCCATTTAATATTTCTATTTTGAAAATGTCACTTTGTTAAAAATAGTATGTGGGTGTCTTGAAAGAGATATTGAAACAGATGAATATCAGTAGGACGGATCTCGAAATCTACCACTAAAATGCTATACCTAGTTTTCATTGTTGGAAAGTACACTCTAAAATGGCGCTAATGCATGGTATTAGACAAGAGCGTTGAATAATTACATGATGTATATGATCTTGGCAGAACCAGAACATAATGCCTAAAGAGGACAATCCAAAATATTGTGTGTGTTACATATCGGAAATAGTTTTTGAAGGATTTTATTTGCATGATTAAGTATGTCACGGCTGTGACAAGGTGAGGGTGGGGGCTGATTAAATACAATGGAATTCATTAGGGAGTGAGATAATACATTGTAATTTGTTTTTAAGGACTAATATATAGATAATACATTTCTTCCAATGACTATGGAATGTTTCATAATGATTGATTATATATGAATTTTACAGTACATAGAAAGGTCGCTTTCTGAGTATGAAATATTTTTTTAAGTATTGGAGGATAACATATTAATCAAGGAATTGGATATAAAGGACTGCATACTTGAGGCTTTGTGTTGATGGATCAAATGAAAATATACTGAATATGAAGGGAAATTCTTGATCATTATCTCAAATTGATGGTTTATACATGGGGAAATGTACAAAAGAAATTTGACCTTTTTCATTATCATGTGTGTTAATGTTCATAGGAGGATATAACATTAACTGTGTAGGGTATGTCGATGTTATGTATAATTTGAATAAAAGTATGATCAATGTACTCGAGTTTTAAAATAAAATGCCACATCATGACTAGTTAGTATGTTATATTTATTTTTTTATTCCCAGCTTTGTATTAATATTGCAATGGTTTGATGTAGATAAGTCAATCGTTAATAATCCTGGAATACTGGTGCTTATAATGTAATTCTTTAGCTAAATGAGTCCTTCCTTCTTGTATCTTAGGCATAGGGTTACCTTTGTTGGATTTTACTCTGTTTTTTGTTTTAATTGCATTTTCGGTGAATAGGTACGGATAATTGGTTCTGTGTATGTAATTTTTGGCCCTGAAAAAGTTAAAAAGGTACAAACTATGTCCGCTGCAGTAAATAAAATGTTTATTCGGTTTGCAATTAATTGGTGGAGAAGGTGGATTATGAATAATATATTGATTTTATTTATGAAATGGAACTTCATGTGATATGTTGAACTTGGAGAGACTAATTTCAAATGCTTCATGTGCTATCTAACTAGATTTATGAATGGACATGCTTTTCACATTTTGAGTGCTGTGTTTCTCTCTAAATTAAGTAAAAGGAAGATATCAGGACAGCTGCATATCTGCTGGTGCACTTTCTGGCTGACTTGTGCTGTGCACATACCTTTGCACAATACTGCAAAGTGATGTGCCAAAGTCTAGCATAGGTTTTGTACTGGAATAGTACCCTCCCACTATAAAAAACACTATGCTGAGTCTAACTTTAAAACGTTTCCTACATTCAACGTGTGCTGTACAATGCTGAACATATGCAAATTGGAAAACATTTGCAGAAAATACAACTTTACCAAAACGATGCACCCATAACATGTAGACAAATTTTGGAGCCCTAATACCCATCTACAAATGTTAGTAGATAAGGCTTTCCATCAAATATCGTGTTTGGTAGCTTAGCAATGCCAATGCACCACCAATTAGGTGCTCCATCATGTAAAGTAGCACAAAATATTGAAAATTCTACTTTGAAATAGACAGATTATAAGCTCAAAAGAAGATTTGCACTGAAAATTAAAACCCTAATCACCACTGCATGGATTTGCATCACATTTGGTGACTTTGCATGGGGGCAAAGTTTTGATCAATCAAGCCTTTTGTCTTTTTCTCAAAAGGAGATCAGGAAGATAAACATCTCAAAAAAAGGTACAATTTTACTTTACTGTTTCCTAGGTGCAAAAGGATGAGTGCATGCTGAGATAGAGATGCTTAAAACATTGGAAAGCATTACTTCTACAAATTATAAAAAAGTTAATAAAGTTACATACAATGTCATGTAGCAGAAACCGCATTTTATTCATAGGGGTTCATTATAATCACAAATGTAGAGCGCACCTGCATGTAATTTTGTCGTATTACCATGAGATGTTAGGATTGTGAAATGTATTAACTTGAAATATGATGTGTTTAGGCCATTGAAAAGTAACATGGATTAATTAAGATAGAAAGTGAATGTAACTAGCAGAAAACATAAACATGAAGAATTTGTGTTGTGAAACTGACAATTATCCATGTGTTAAACGTGTTTATTAATCGTGTCATTTTAATGAAGGTAAATGCATCTAATTGAATGTGCCTTATTTTATTATGAAAATGTGTAAAGTTCATATGTTGGTTTCTTATGTTAGCTGAATTTTGTAGGCCTGAAATGCATTTTCCTGGAAACTCTTGCTTTAGAATTAATAACTATATTTCATGTGTGCTGTTGAATTTGTTCTTTCTCACATTTTGTGTTGCAGGTGAAAGAAGTGCTCTTGTTACCTAGAATAATGTCTTTGTTTTAAGAGTCAGGCCAGGAGAGAAGTTACATCGTAAACTAATATTGATAAAGGAAGGCTGTTGTGTTTCTCTCAGGAGAAGGCCTGGGAACTAAGGTCAACTTGTTGCAACCCGAGAACGCTGTTATCCCATGGAAAAATACCTTTTAGATCATACTCAGAGCAGATGGCGTGATCCGCAAAGACTCTAGGGAAGGATACCTGAAATATTGGGATGTTGAAAGTAGGGAAAGAGCCCACTTCTTTTCTGCCTTCGAAGAGAGAGCATCTTAGAGCAAGCTCTGTCTCTGTAGCTTTATGCTACTTGACCCATTAACTGTAGAGGGACTTCTTAGGAAGACTCCACATGCTGACACCTTTTTAACTTTCCTATCTGAAGATGCTTAAGTAGGGATGTCACTTAGTGTTAGAGCAGGGATAGATGAATTCTTTTTATTCATCAACCCTTGATGCAGGGGAATTTGGACTCATGCTTTCTGATCCTCTGTATCTTGTTTCTTGAGCTAGTTGTCTTGTCTATGTTACATCCCCTCAATTGGATACACCAATTTGGCCTTATGCTGATTCCGATGTATTTCAACACTCTCGTCTTGAGGTGTCTCTATGTCCAGTTGTTTTAGGCATTGTAATAAATTAACTAACCTTACTGAGTTGTCTGTGGTCATTTGGTGTCCAAAGGGTTTCTCGATGACTTGATTGACAATAATAATAATTTTCTCCATTCTATGCTTTCATGCTGCTCATAAGAACATCGGATTGTGACACTAGAATAGGCCCAGCACCGTATAGGCCCGGCCCTTTCAAATGTGAGGACGAACAGTGGGAAAACTGCAAAGAGAGCTAGGAGGGGATGAGTCATGGAGGTAGGCCTGGGTGGTGAACTTCGCTCCGTTCGTGGAGTTTGCGGAGTTTTTTGCACTCCGCACTCCACGGAGCTCGCAGAGTGCAGAAAACTCTGCTTTGTGATGTGCAGTGGAGTTTATTCCCCGCTCACGATCACAAATGGTAAGTTTGCAATCGCGAACGGTTAGTTCGTGAGCGCGAACTGCCACTCGGGTAGAATTTCTACCCGAGTGGCAGGAATACCAGCACAAACTGCAATACGCACTGCAGCCCGCCACTCGCGGAACTTCGCTGAGTTTTTTTGTAACCTCGCGGAGTTCCGCATAGCAAAACTCTGTGAATTACGCCCAGGCCTGCATAGAAGAGGACATACTCAACATCATTGATGGAGGGGGCTACCTCTGCCTGAACAAAATTAGAAGTTGCAGTTATTGTAGTGCATAAAGATGAGCAGCACACAGCAAAGTGAGTTACCCAGCTTCCTTATCAATCATTGCATGCAGGAAGGTCATGCACATGCACTGCCGCCACTCAGTTAATGGCACAGTATAATGATATCCAAAGAACTCGGTCAGCTGCAATCTCAATGGACAGCTAATGAAAGTCTGTAACCTATTAAATTGGATACAGATAAGATTGAGCCCCAAAATCAGCAAGATGGTTTAGGGAAAATTGAATGTGCAGTCTGGGCAGTTATTGCTCATTAGAGGAGTATTTATGATGACCCGTCATGCTTATCAGTTTCACAAGGAAGTGAGGAAGTCTGAAAAACACCTCCTATCGGCAGATAAGCAATCACATTGAAGATCTAGTAGTTGAGTCTCTGTATAAGTTGCACTTGACACAATAACAGACTTCTGGAGATGCTTTGCACCACGACAGTCCTGTGAAAATGTCTCTGTTAAAAACACATTTAATCATTGGCTCCAAGTAGTAAATCTGCTGATGCAGAGTTAAACCCCTCTGTTATGAAATGTAAGACCATGAAACCACAGAACTATGTGCCCCAGATTTTCAGTAAAAAGAGCAGTAGGAGAGAAAAGCAAAATGGAGCCTGTCCATACAATAGGGATTTGATTAGTAGACATGCAATATAGAAACATAGAAGAAGAAGACATAGGATGAATGTTGGTGTGAGTATGTATAGCCACTGTTTAGAGAGAATGTGAATGGGCTGTAGCTCAGAATTGGGGCCCCTGAAGTTATGAGGCTGGTCTATAGAACAGTAAGAATGCATGAAAACAGAGAAGCTGAGTGACCTCTTCACAGACTTCACTATGGTGCACCGCAAGAAGATAAAAGTACTGTTGTCAGTTGTTCAGTAGTTCATTAACATTACATTTAGCATGCTGGGGCCCATTGCAAGTAGACTGAGCTGCTGATGAAAACACTGTGCAGTGGATGGGCTGGAAAGTGTTAACTGTGACTATGGCTGTCTAAATATAAGTGTGAGAAAAGAGTGTGTAGCTCTTTCCGGGGTCAAAAAATAGATGTGCAATCAGAGGAGAAGCACTAAAGTATACAAAAAAATGATGAATGGAATGCTTAAACTAATCTCAGCCACTGTTAATCACTCGGGCCACATTCCAATCCATCTTTATTTTGCACACCATGCCACCTCAGTTTGGACTCAGCTATATGTAAATCAGTCTTGACCCTACTCCAATGGGAACAGTCCAGCCACAACTGCCAGACCAAGTTCCCTCTAAACTGGAAGGCAAGCAAACCGGGCCTGGTTTCCAGTTGGTTTCCAATATGTTAATTTATCACAGCCTCATATCAAGAGTTGAATTTACTCTAGATAAGTGCATCTGTGCATTTATAATACTGGGCATATTTCACTAAGACACCTGTTAGAAATGGGGGTCTCTAGTTGGCAGAGGTAGGTACATTTGACCAAGTAGGGACCCTTCTTCCTAATCAGGGTGAGGGGGATACACTTCTAAAGTAACCCCTGCTCACCCCATTGATAGCTTGGCAGGAGCAGATATGCTTATCTCAGAGGCAGTGTAAAGCATTTGTGCATGCATACAGTTACACTGAAAACACTACAAATGGACACAACACCAGTTTAGAAAAAATAAGCAAAACTTTATCTAAACCAACAAGACCAGAAATGACAAAAATCCAACATGCAATACTTGAAAACATAGTTATTGTTCAAAATAACCTTTAAATTGCAGAAATAATGTGAAAACACAGTTCCCCCGACTCGGTAGCTCCTTTGGGGGTTACTGTGATACAGAAGAGTCTAACAATTCCATCCAACCGCGTCGGTACAGGTTAGCTAAAGCGTCAACGGACTTACAGACAGTACCTTTCTTGTTGCTACCGACACAATGGTATGAGCCAGTCAGGGACAACCGTCGCGGTTGTGATGTGAGATGGAAGCGTTGCAGCATGCAGTGCCCTCACGGCTCTGTGCAGGCAGCGGCACGTTGGCGGAATCGGTGAGACCAAGGCTTGCGTTGCAAGGTGAGGCGGTGATCGATGCGGTGCTGGCAGGTCATGGTGTGGCGATGGAGCTGGTTGATGGTTGAGCCTGGCAGCGTTGGAGTTGGTGACATGTGTGCAGTGTGTAGCAAATTGGTGCAGAGTGTGGTGCCCACAGGAAGCGGTGCAAGCAGCAGCACGTTGACGGAGTCGGTGACACCAGGGCTGCATTGCAAAGCGAGGCGGTGCTCTCTGCGGTGCCTTCAGGACACAGAATCCTGAAACAGACTTGGTGACAGAGTCAGTTGCCCTTTTCTCCTGTGGTGACTGGAACCAGCGGAACCAGAGAGAGTGTCCAGAAGGATGGTGAGGACTTTGCTGTTCCTGAGACCTCTTGAACAGGGGACCAGCTCCACTTCAAACCCTTGGAGATACTCTCTCAAGATGGATACACACACAGTTCCTCTCCTTGGCAGAAACAGCCCTTAGAGGCCAACCCCAGACAGCACACAGCGTAGGGACAGTATTCCTCCTCCAGTTTCTCCAGCTCTTCTCCTTGGCAGAGGTTCCTCTTGAAGTCCAAAAGCGATCTAAAGTTTTGGGGCCTGTGCCCCAATATTTATACAGCAAATAATTTGTTCTCTGGTAGTTGAGAAGCCGTGTGGTCAGTCAAAACCAGTTCTGTCCTCTCTGCTGCAGCTTCCTGGCAGGAGGTGGAGACAGCATTGTGGAAGGCAGACCAGGCCCATTCAGGTGAAAGGAAATCCTCTGCCCCTACTCTAAATGCAGCCCAAGTCTATTCAGCCCAGCCGTGACTCATCCAGACTATCTGGAGCCACTGCACACCCCCAGCCCCTGTCACTCCAAAGCCAGACAGTCAATACACATCCTGGCAGAGGCACACCGGATGGCTAAGCAAGAAAATACCTACTTTCTAAAAGTGGTATTTTCAAACACAGAATGTAAAAATCACCCACACTAAAAGATGCATTTTAACATTCTGAGTTCAGGCATACTAAACGGCATCTCCCTACCTTGTTCCCAGGGGTAGTTATGTTTATAAGATGTTATAAGCAAACTCCCTATTCTATCCTATGGGAACAGGTAGCCTTGCAATAGTGAAAAACAAAATTGGCAGTATTTCACTATCAGGACATCTCACACACACCAGGGCATGTCCTTCCTACCATTTTATATACACTGCACCCTGCCCACTGGGGCACCTTGGGCCTACCTTAGGGGTGACTAACATGTAAGAAAATCAGAAGGTTAGGGCCTGGCAAGTGGGTGCACTTGTCAGGTCGACATGGCAGTACCAGACTGCACACAGGTTCTGCAATGGCAGGGCTGAGTTACATTTACAGGCTGCTTATGTGGGTGGCACAATGAGTACTGCAGCCCACTAGCAGCATTTGATTTACAGGCCCTTTGCGCACACAGTGCACTGTACTAGGGACTGACTAGTAAATCAACTATGCCAACCATGGAATCACCAATCCATACCAATAATTTACAAAGGGAGCACTTGCACTTTGGCACTGAACAGCAGTGGCAAAGTGCCCACAGCATCTAGACCAGCAAAACGAAGTCCAACACACAGCAAAAATACGGGAGGCTAAGGCAAAATTACAGGGATAACCCATGCCAATGATGCCAGGTCGAACACATGTCCCCTCCAGCTGAAATGTGGGGAGAACTGCCCACTCTCTTGAGAGTTCACTTGCCTAGAGGTGGAAAAATCTGGACAGACCATCAGCATTAGCTTGTTCTGTACCACGGCGGTGTTCCACCGTGAAGTCCATCTCCTGTAGGGGAATGGACCATCTCAAAAACTTTGTGTTCTCACCCCTCTACAGTATCAACCATCTGAGGGGCCTGTGGTCAGTCTAAACCCAGAAGTGAGTCCGAAACAAGTAGGGCTTCAGCTTCTGCAGCACCCAGACCACAGCAAAAGCATCATGCTCAATCGCACTCCACCTCTGTTCCCGTGGAATAAACCTCCTACTAATGAAAGCTATGGGTTGGTCTAGGCCCTCCTCATTTAGCTGTGAGAGCACAGCCCTCACATGTCTTGAAGCATATGTCTGCACCACAAGTACCTGTGAGAAGTTGGATGCCCTGAGCACGGGCGCAGTGCACATGGCAGTTTTTAGGGCATCAAAAGCTTTTTGGCAGGAGTCAGTCCAGTTCACCCTCCTGGGCTGCTTCCTGTGAGTCAGCTCTGTCACGGGGCAATAACAGAGCCATAACCCTTGATGAATCTTCTGTAATACCCAGTGAGTCCTAATGAGGATCTCACCTCTGTCTGGGTCTTGAGGGGTCCCAAGCCAGGATGGTATCAATCTTGGGATATAGGGGTGCCACCTGGCCGCTCCCTACCTGGTGTCCCAAGTACACCACTGAACCCTGCCCGATCTGGCACCTGCTTGCTTTGATCGTGAGGCCTGCCCTCTGCAGAGCCTTCAACACTTCCAGAGGTGGTGCAGATGTTCCTCCTAAGTAGCACTGAACACTACAATGTCATCCAGGTAGAAGGCACTGAAATCCTCCAGTCCAGCCAACAAATGGATGACCAACCTCTGAATAGTGGCAAGGGCATTCTTCAACCCAAATGGCATCACCCGGAATTGGTAGTGGCCCTCTGGGGTTTCAAATGTTGACCTCTCCTGGCCCCATCAGTCAAGGCAATCTTCCAGTACCCAGATGTTAAGTCAAACGTACTGAGGTACTTGGCAGCTCCCACCCAATCTATGAGCTCATCAGCTCTGGGGATGGGGTTGCATTAGTTCTGGTGACTGAATTGTGCCCTCGGTAGTACACACAGAACTGGAGTTTTGGCGTGGCACCGGGTGCGGCATCCTTTAGGACTGTTTGAGGGCTCAATCACCCCTAGCTCTAACATCTTGGAGACCTCCATCTTGATGCAAGCCGTGACCTGATCCTCTGTATCTTGTTTCTTACGCTAGTTGTCTTCTCTATGTTACATCGCCTCAATTGGATACACCGATTTGGCTTTATGCTGATTCCGATGTATTTCTACACTCTCATCTTGAGGTGTCTCCATGTCCAGTTGTTTTGGGCATTGTAATAATTTGACTAACCTTATAGAGTTGTCTCTGGTCATTAGGTGTCCTAAGGGTTTCTCGATGACTTAATTGACAATAAGAATAATTTTCTACATTCTACTCTTTCATGCTGCTCATAGGAACATAGGATTGTGACTCTAGAATAGGCCCAGAACCTTATAGGCCCAGCCCTTTCAAAGGTGAGGATGATCAGTGGGAAAACAGCATTGAGAGCTAGGAGGGTAAGAGGCACAGAAGAGGACATACTCAACATATGTCAACAGTGATGGAGGGGCTACCTCTGCCTGAACAATATTAGAAGTTGCAGTTATTGTGGTGCATAAAGATGAGCAGCACACAGCGAAGTGAGTTACCCAGCTCCTTATTAAACATTGCATGCAGGAAGGACATGCACACACACTGCCGCCACTCAGTTAATGGGTACAGTACAATGATATCCAAAGCTCTTGGTCACCTGTAATCTCAATGGTCAGCTAATGAAAATCTGCAACATATTAAACTGGATAAATATAAGATTGAGCTCCAAAAGCAGCAAGATGGTTTAGGGAAAATTGAAGGTGCAGTCTGGGCAGTTATTGCTCATTGCAGGAGTATTTAGAATGACCCGTTATGCTTATCAATTTCACAAGGAAGTGGGGAAGTCTGAAAAACACCTCCTATTGGCAGATAACCAATCAAATTGAAAATCTAGTTGTTGAGTCACAGTATAAGTTGCACTTGACACAATAGCAGGCTTCAGGATATGCTTTGCACCACAACAGTCCTGTGAAAATGTCTCTGATAAAAACACATGCAATCATTGGCTCCAAGTAGTAAATCTTGCTGATGCAGAGTTAAACTCCTCTCTTATGAAATGTAAGACCATGGAACCACAGAACAATGTGCCCCTGATATTCAGTGAGAAGAGCAGTAGGAGAGAAAAGCAAAATGGAGCCTGTCCATACAATCAGGATTTGATCAGTATGCTTGCAATATAGAAAACTAGAAGATATAGCATGAATATTGGTGTATGTAAAGCCACTGTTTAGAGAGTATGTGAATGGGCTGTAGCTCAGAATTGGAACCCCTGAAGTTATGAGAATGGCCTAAAGAACAGTAAGAATTCATGAAAACACAGAAGCTGAGTGACCTCTTCACAGACTTCACTATGGTGCACCACAAGAAGATAAAAGTACTGTTGTCGTTTGTTCAGTAGTTCATTACAATTACATTTAGCATGCTGGGGTCCATTGCACGCTCTCAGAGCAGACTGAGCTGCTGATGAAAACACAGTGCAGTGGATGGGCTGGAAAGTGTTAACTGTGACTATAGCTGTCTAATTATAAGTGTGAGAAAAGAGTGTGTCGCTCCCTCCAAGATCAAAAAATAAATGTGTCATCAGAGGACAAGCACTAATGTATACAAAAAAATGATGAATGGAATGCATAAACTAATCTCAGCCACTGGTTATCACTCGGGCCACATTCTAATCCATCTTTATTTTGCACACCATGCCACCTCAGTTTAGACTCAGCTATATGTAAATCAGTCTTGGCCCTACTCCAATGGGAACAGTCCAGCCAGAACTTCCAAGCCAAGTTCTCCCTAAACTGGAAGGCAAGCAACCCAAGCCTAGTTTCCATCTGGTTTCCTATATGTTAATCCGTCACAACCTCATATCCAGAGTTGAATTTACTTTAGATAAGTCCATCTGTGCATTTATAATACTGGGCATATTTCACTAAGACACCTGTTAGAAATGTGGTTCTCTAGTTGGCAGAGGTAGGTACCTTTGAAAAAGTAGAGACCCTTCTTCCTAATCAGGGTGAGGGGGATACACTTCTAAAGTAACCCCTGCTCAGCTCCTTGATATCAGCTTGGAACGAGCAGACATGCTTATCTTAGAGACAGTGTGAAGCATTTGTGTATGCATACGGTAACACAGTGAAAACACTACAAATGGACACCATGCCAGTTTAGAAAAAATAAGCAAAACTTTATATAAACCAACAAGACCAGAAATCACAAAAATCCAACATACAATACTTGACAACATATTTACTGTACAAAATAACCTTTCAATTGCAGGAATAATGTGAAAACACAGTTCCCCCGACTCGGTAGCTCCTTTGGGGGCTACCGCTATACTGAACACAACAGAGTCTAACAATTCCAGCCAACTGCATCGGTACGGGTTAGCTAAAGCGTCGACAGACTCGGCGACATTACCTTTCTTGTTGTTGCTGACACAATGGTATGAGCCAGTCAGGGGCAACTGTCGGAGTTGCAATATGAGATGGAAGCGTTGCAGCGTGCGGTGTCCCCACGGCTCGGTGCAGGCAGCGGCTCATTGACGGAGTCGGTGAGACGAAGGCTTCTGTCGCTGGGTGAGGCGGTGCTCGAAGCGGTGCTGGCAGGTCACAGTGCTGCGACGGAACCAGTTGATGGTTGAGCCAGGCCTCCACAGAGTAGGTAATGTCTGTGCAGCGTGTAGCGAAGCGGTGCAGAGTGTGGGTCCCACAGGACGTGGTGCAAGCAGCGGCACGTTGATGGAGTCGGAGAGACCAGGGCTGCGTTATTGATGCGGGGCGGTGCTCTCTGCGGTGCCTTCAGGACACAGAATCCTACGACAGACTCGGTGACATAGTCGGTTGCCCTTATCTACTGTGGCGACTGGAACCAGCGGAAACAGAGACGGTGCCCAGAAGTATGGTGAGGTCTTTGCTGTTCCTGAGACCTCTTGAAAAGGGCGCAAGCTCCACTTCAAGCCCTTGGAGATACTTTCTCAAGCAGGATGCACACACAGTTCCTCTCCTTGGCAGAAACAGCACCTGCAGGCCAACCCCAGACAGCACACCTCAAAGGGGCAGTACTCCTCTTCCAGTTTCTCCGGGTCTTCTCCTTGGCAGACGTTCCTCTTGAAGTCCAAAAGTGATCTAAAGTTTCGGGGCCTGGGCCCCAATATTTATACAGCAAATTCCTTCGTTCTCTGGTGGCAGAGAAGCCCTGTGCTCAGTCAAAAAACAGTTCTGTCCTCTCTGGTGCAGCTTCCTGGCAGGAGGTGGAGACAGCATTGTAGAAGGCAGACCAGGCCCATTCCGGTAAAAGGAAATCTCCTGCCCCTACTCTAAATGCAGCCCAGATCTATTCAGCCCAGCCCGACTCATCCAGTCTCTATGGAGCCACTGCACATTCCCAGCCCCTGTCACTCCAAAGCCAGCCAGTCAATACACATCCTGGCAGAGGCACACTGGATGGCTAAGCAACAAAACACCTACTTTCTAAAAGTGGTATGTTCAAACACAGAATATAAAAATCACCCTCACTAAAAGATGCATTTTAATATTCTGAGTTCAGGAATAATAAACTTTATTTCCCTACCTTGTTCCCAGGGGTAGTTATGTTCATAAGATGTTCTAAGCAAACACCCCATTCTATCCTATGGGAACAGTTAGCCTTGCAATAGTGAAAATGAAATTGGCAGTATTTCACTCTCAGGACACCCCACACACACAAGGGCATGTCCTACCTTTCATATACACTGCACCCTGCCCACAGGGGTACCTTGGGCCTACCTTAGGGGTGACTAAAATTTAAGAAAAGGGAAGGCTTTTATTTTTTTTAATTTTTTTTATTTTGTTTATTTCGTCTGATCAACAGTACAGGTTATACATACCATGCTGCTGTTTGTTACGAGGTACACATCAGGAAAAATTTAAACTTTCAATGTACGGCGACAGTGCACTTTCAGGTCATGCAATCTAGGCTGACAACAGATTGCTCATCTCCGCGTAGTGAGGCATTAATACACTCGACGTCTTAAGTCTACATCACATCATTTGTCAATAAAAATTACATTATTTTACACATGGAATTTAAACAGAAAACCTAACATCTACTCTTGAATGGCAGAAAGGAGTAAAGGTTATAACAGAGCATCTCTTATGTTTGTACATTGCCATCGATTTACATTCATTAATTATTCTCCTGTGTTGTCAAAAGGTATCGTTTCAGCGGTTCCCAGAAATCTCGGGGTCTCGACGAGAGTGGTAATTCCTCCGCATACGTCTCCATGGTTTCCCTGCAATATGACATGTCCGTAAGCCAGTCCTTGAATCTAGGCAGTCGTTTACTGCCCCATCTAATGGCTACCCGTTGTATCGCTAGAAGTAGCGCTACCGCTAAGAACTTTCGCCTTCTCATCGGTGTCAATTTATATATCCCCAATAAACATACAAGTGGCGTGTTCGGCACTTGCTCAGCTAGCATTGCGGTTATCGCCCCCACAATCTCCTGCCAGTAATCGTGTATTTTGGGGCATGCCCACGCCAAATGTAGAAAGTCAGCATTCATGGCGTTGCACCTTTGGCATCTGTCATGTGGTCTTAGGCCATATCTGTGGAGCTGGGTCGGTGTGTAATAAAATTGATAAAGAAATTTAAAGTGTATTATCCGTAGATTACAGTTCGATGTCAATAATTGTAATTGTGTACAGCTATATTCCCAGTCCCGCTCCTCTATCTTTTCTTTTAACAGCGTGTCCCATTTAGCTAGAGATCTAGTGTTCGCCTCGCTTTGTTCTGATTGTGACGTATTGTATAGGCGAGTGACTAACGTCTGCCGATTTGGCTCTACAAGTAGGGCCTGTAATGCTTTTAGCGTTGGTGGCTCTTCCGGGAAAGTATTATAGAGCTCTTTAGCCGCTGCTTGCAGCCGCATATGTATAAATACCTTCATTGGTGTGTTGTGCGTGCTTAGTGACGGGTCATTTGTTTGTGTAAATCTACCGTTAGGGAAAACGTCCTTCATAGTGCAGATTTTCATTTCTTCTAGCAGTAGCAACATCTTCTTCTCTTGTGTTACTGATAATTTTGGATGGTTGGCAATCGGGAGCGCCGGTGCATAGACAGGCAGCTCGTTTGCCCTATGTGCCAGTGCGTGCCATGCGTTTGAGGTGCAGTGCACAGACTGGATCATGTCCCTATGTGTGTAAGGCCTCGGGTCTGATATGAAAGTCATCAATGGAGTGGGTTGTATACTGTCTGTCTCCACTGCCAAGTGTGCGATGTATCCATGCTGTTTGGTCCAGTAGTGGGCGTGTTGTGCTTGTGCGCAGTAGAAATACAGCTGCAGGTCTGGTGCCTCAAACCCACCCGTATGGTATGGCTTTGTCAGTATAGTCCAGCTGACCCTAGCTTGTTTACCCGCCCACGTCAGCTTCTGCATTGCGGACCGCAATTTTTCAAAGAAGGCCTGTGTCAGCCAGGTAGGGTTGTTAATGAATAGGTATAAAAACCTGGGCAATATTATCATCTTCTGCAGTGCAATCCTATCTGCTAGTGATAGAGGCAACTGTGTCCATCTGGCTATTTGTTCATCCAGTTTGATCATTGCCCTACCATAGTTTTCCCTTATGACGAGATCTGGGTCCCTATGAATCCATATCCCCAGATATTTCACTGGGTCTGTTTGCCATTTCAAGGGGTAATCTAACACTGGTTGAGTCGTTGCTGGTGTTAGTGGTATAACCACCGATTTGTCCCAATTCATTTGTAACCCTGCATACCGTTCAAAATGGATGTACTCTCTAATTAGATTGTTTAAATGTATAGTAGGGTGTTGTGTAAATAGTACCATGTCGTCAGCGTACAATGATATGCTGAGGGGTCGTAGACTAAACTGCAAAGCGGCCTCCCGATGACATTGACGAATCCTACTGGCAAGGGGCTCCAGAATCAAGGTGAATAGAATCGGTGACAGCGGGCAGCCCTGTCTCGTCCCCCTTTTTACCTCTATAGGGTTAGATATTTGTCCATTAAGCCTAATTCTAGCTGTTGGGGCATGGTATAACACCTCAATCCATTTAAAAAAAAAGTTCCGGAAACCCCATTCTACGCAGCACTGCAAACATGAACGGCCACTCCACTGAATCAAAAGCTTTCGCAGTGTCTAGCAAGGCCGCTGCTGCTGGCAATTCTGGATCCAGATGGTGGTATAGAGCAAAAATGGTTCGTATGTGTTGTGTAGTGGATCTTGTGGAAACAAAGCCTGCCTGAACGGGTAATACCAGCTTCTCCTGCAGTAGCTGTATCCTAGTGGCAATGACTTTCGCCAGAATCTATATTTCTCAATGACAGGGGGCGATACGAGTCACATTGTGATAAGTCTTTATCTGGTTTAGGGTGCGTCACTAGGAGAGCTTCTCTCAGTGAGGCAGGGAGATTACCTTCTTCATATGCTTCCTCATACATTTCGGCTAAGTGAGGTATCAACAGATCCTTGTATGTTTTGTAGAACTCCCCAGGTAGTCCGTCCAACCCAGGAGCCTTGTTGTTTGGTAGGGAGTTTATTGTGTCCTGGAGAGTAGGGTCTGCACTTATGTTGCCCCCACTTTCTTTCTGATGTTAACACTGGTTTCTGGCTATAGTCTGGCTGGGACACTGCTAATCAGGGCCCCAGCCTCTCTGTTCTCTCAAAACAACTTGGAATGCATATTAGATGCACTAGTGATTGGATACTGTAGTACCTTATGAGCTCCTGGTATATGGTACCTTAGCTACCAAGGGCATAGGTACTTCACAGGCCTACCAGGGGCTGAAGCATGTATTATGCCACCCCTGGGAAGCAGACTAAATCTGACACCACAGGCCTGCTACTGCAGCCTGGGTGAGGTAGTGTTAGCACTCCTCACAGAGATATCGGTTCCCTATATCTCACCATACACACACATATATATCAGTCACCCCTAAGGCAGGCCCTATCAATACGGAGAGCAGGGTGCTTGGTTTCCATGTGAGGGGGTGCCTCTGCCTGAGCAGGGCCCCTCTGCAGCTCTCAGAGTTTTTTTTCTGTAGCTGTTTGTGGATGCGGTTAAACCATATACTCTTAAGTGCATTATAACCTCGCGGTAAATGCTAACTCTGGGATGGCTGCATCAAAGCATGTCGTGTTTGGTGTCAAATGCCTTGGAATCATACCCCCACACCAGTAACTGGTGTGGGAGTATGATCCCACCCTTCTAGAGGGATAGACACGTACCTACTGTGGAAACACACTGGAGAATCCTGAAAGAGCCCTGGCATCACAAAATGGATGCCACCAGCACAGACACTGGGCTGCCCTCCTGCTGCTGCCCAAAACTCACAGTGGAGGAGGCCCAACAATAGGCATCCTGTCACAGGGAGGTGTCACCACCTTCCAGACAGGATTTATTGTATTGGGGCTGGGTGGGTGCACTCCTAGAGTGCTTTGAAGTCCTGCACTGGGGGAGCAGTAGGCTCCTCTGTGCATATGCCAGCTCAAACCGGTTCAGGGGCTGCCTGCTCCTTCTCTGGCACAAAACTGGACAAAAGAAAGTGGGTGTAACCACCCACTCCCCTGAACCCTCCCATAGGAGTGGTCATAGAGCTAGTCCCTCCCTTCCTTTTAGTATAAGTTAGGGAACCCTTGCCATTGCAAACTAGATATCCCTGGATGATGCTCTGAAGAAGAATCCTGGACCTGCAACGTTCCACTACCTCTGGAAGACTGAAGAATCTCCCTTGCAGTCAAGGAGTGACTAGCCTGCTTGGCAGGCACCAAAACTTTGAACCAACGGTCGCAAACTTTCCCGCTCCCGCCAGAGTCCGAAGTCCCTGCAGCCCTGGAAGTAGATTTCCTGACTTCTCGACGACCATCGTGAGTCCCCAGCAGAGCTGAGGCGAGTGGACCCCACGAGTGACGAGGAACAGCAATACCCGTGTACCGTGCACTATTTTCGAGTGCAATCCCTTCACGATGTTCTACAAACTTGTGTATTGGACCACGTGTGGTCCAAGCCTCCAGCAGGATTTCCACCAAAGATCAGAGGCCTACCTCATCCTGAGTGACCGTGGGCTCCTGTGAAGTAAATTCTCCTGAGGTGTCTTTGCGATCCCTTGCCGGTTGGCTTGTGGGTCCTCTGAAGACTTTTCTATCAAATCAAAGGGCTCCCCTGGTTGCCTAATGCCCGCCCTGACTTACCCTTGCTCGGTGAGTCCCTCAGACCTTGCTGGTCTTCACCGCTGACTTTCTTTACTTTCAGCAAGACTTGATGTTGCCAAGGCTTGTTGGCTCCAATCCGGTTGCTGACACCTCAGTAAGCTGCAGACTTTATGGGACACTCCAAATCCGGCTCCTGGTTATCATCGACACCTCCTGGATCTCGTGGCTGAAGAGTCAAGACACCCATGATCACCTGAAATCACCCAACGACTGTGGACATCCATCTTCCTGGGCCTGGGTCACTGGCAAGTGACTTTGAACACTGTCTCCTCTGCTTTCAGGTCTTCTTTCTTCTGAATCCACCCTTGGATTCCACCGGACACTTCTCCTGTCTTCACAAGCAGCAAGTCTTCTTTGGCTCCCATTGAAAACGACGCCGCGACCCGACACCAAAAGACACCTATGCACCCGGCTTCCCTGGGTGAGGTAACTCGTGCACTCCAGTGCTCCTGTGTGTGTTGGCTCTAGAACTACTTACCCTGTAAGTGACTTACTTGTAGACTCTCCCGAAGTATCCTAAAACTTTAAAATTCCAACCGCGACTTGCTCCATTGACGTCTATTGGGATCCGCGGCTGTGTTCTCACAATGCATGTGTCTCCCGTGGGTTCTTTACTTACTTGCCTTGGGTGGATTAGTGAGGCCCCAGCACTTCTGAAGACCTTAGGCCTTCTCCCTTCTCAAATCGTTCTTCTTATACCTCTTTTTTAGTATATGGTCTGGTACACCCCTAGGGCCCCAGCCATATAAGTGCTTAATTTGTTGTGAAACATTGATTTGTGCATATGTTCCTGACTTCTAATCTCATAAAGAGATTAGTAGAGTGTGTCTAGAAATAAATACATATATATTTTATATATATACCTGTGTGGTGTCTTTTCATTTGGTAATTCAAGAGATTATAAGGTAAAGCAAGCTGCTTTACATTCCTCAGAGACTTAGCCTGAAGGCTGCTCTCCACTGCTACCACTAGGATAGCTTTATTTTAAAGGTTGTCTTAAACCTATCTACCATAAGAGTCGAATTGGACTGGTGCAAGGTGGCCACTTTAACTAGTGACCAGCATATGCCAGGCCAACTTCTCACGCTTCCGTATGTTCGTCCTTGGTAATGTGGTGACTTAAAAATTTACGGTGATAATCTGAGAGCCATGCTAAAGCTACGTCTTGGAGGTAGAGGTTTATGTCCTCTGCCGTGGTGGTGGTTTGTGTGTCATAAAGCTGTGTGTAATATTTCTGGAAACAGTTAGATATGGACTTAGTGTCATATAGCATTTGATCCTCTTCATCCCGTATCTGCATTATGTATGAAGTCGTGTATGCGGGTTTGATCTTACTCGACAGGGCGCGTCCCGGCCTACCACCCTCCCCGTAGTTTCGTGCTGTGTACCGTTTTGATTTGTATTTGACCTCAGCTGCAGCGTATTTCTGGTAATCGTCCATCTTTTCCCTTATTCTCGCCAGTATGGTTGGATTTTGTGTCCGTGTATGTTCCGCCTCAAGTGTACTGATGTCCCTTTCTATTTTAGTCAGTTGCTGTTGGATATCCTTCAGTATCCCAGCATGTTTAGTAATAACGTGTCCCCGTACCGTTACCTTGAATGCTTCCCACAATGTCCCTGCACTCGCTACAGATCCTGTATTCAATTCAAAGTAGTTTGTGATTGCTCGTCGAAGCTCACTATTGAATACTTGGTCTAACAGGGCACTACCCCGCAGTCTCCACGAGAAATACCTGGGTATAAGGATGGGTATGTCCAATATGAGGCTAACCGGGGAATGATCTGACAGTGTCTTGGATAGATGTTTGACCGTCCGCGTCCATGTGCATACCTCCGCCGTAAGCAGCCAGTAGTCTATCCTGGACCATGTGTTATGTGTCGTAGATGTGCATGTCCCTTCCCTCCAGCCCGCGTGCCTCATCCTCCATATGTCGGTCATTCCCCATGTTGCCATACCGTCTCTAAGGGCTTTAGCTGCTCATCTGCCATACCGCTCAATACCCGTGGACCTATCTAGTGCCGGATCCAGACAGGTGTTAAAATCTCCACCCCATATTATTGGAGCACTGGGGAGTTCCCTCAGTTTGGCCCAAATTTCCAAATAAAAGCCAGGATCATCAGTATTTGGGCCATATGATGAGATTATTGTTAACACAGAGCCTCCAAAATTACCCTGCACCATAACATAGCGGCCTTGATCATCTCCCAATGCATGGAGTAGCTGAAATGGAATGTTCTGTCTTATCAGTAGTATAACCCCTCTAGCATACGTGGAGTATGATGATGCTATGCGGTAGGAGGCCCATCTGGTGCCCACCCGTGTTTCTGTAGCAGAGGTTAAGTGTGTTTCTTGTATATATGCCACATCAATACCGTGTCTATCAAAATATGCAAGTACTTTACGTATTTTTTGTGGATTTTGAAATCCGCGAACATTCCATGTCGTTAACGTCAGTGTCCTAGTGTTCATTCTGATGTCAGCCATGTCCATGTGGCATAGCCTGGTATTGTCTAGTTCCTCGCATGGTGTATATGTGAAGTGGCAGTTGCATTAATAGCTTCTTTCTGTCGACCAGACCTATTTTACTACCCCCCTACCCCCACCCACTCCGCCCTAGCCCCAGAAGCGGAGACATTCCCAACTCGATTAATCATGAAAAAAACAACAACAAAAAAAGAAAAAAAAACCTTACAATTAACTTGTGTGGTGTACACTTGAGGGCAAGAGCTGCCAACCTGTTTCCTGTGGGAGCCCCCACATGGGCAAACGCCCTGCAAAACGTATACATCAAAAACCAAACATAACATGTCGTGTTAATATAGGTGCATTTGGCAAGTCCGTAATAAGTCTGCAACGTTTCCAAGGTTGTGCATATTTCAAACATAGTCAAACACAGTACGCAATACTTCATTACTCAAAGTGATTCGAAGTGTGGAGATGTTCAACTTATCTGTGTTGATCACTGGGCCCTCTGATCTTCGCCTAGTTACCTACCACTTGTTAACTCTGCATTCCATCGGGCTACCAGAGTTGTCTGCAGCTATTCCACTGTTCATGGCCAATGTCTCATAGTCCATCAGCAACCTGGCTATAATATTTTCATCCGCTTCCTGAGGCTGTATTCATTATGCAACCTTGCCTTGTCTCCTAGGCCATTTCAGATCGGTCACGCATGCAGTGGTGTTCTCTAATCCCTGCTATGTCTCGTCATTCGACATCCGATGTTGTATGCTGGTCTTCTTGGTCCCCCTGCGGGGATCTACGTCTCGGTTTTGGATGTTCTCTCTGTTGTATAAATTTGAGCACTTCTTTTGGTTCGTTGTAGATTTTCACTTTCCCGTCATCCGTGACCCGGAGCTGTGCTGGATATAGCATTGTGTATGGAATATTCAGGTCTCTCAGTTTTTGTTTCGCCTGGCTGAACTTCTTTCTGGCTTCCTGTACTGACACCGTAAAGTCGGGGTAAATTGAGATATCCATGCCCACGTGTGTCAGTTTCCCCAACTCTCTTGCCTTTCGGAGCGCAGCATCTCGGTCTCTCTAGTTCAGTATCCGCGCTATGATCGGCCTTGGTGATGAGCCGGTCGGCGGTTTTGGCGCCAGGGATCTGTGCGCACGCTCAACGATGAATATCTCAGAGAATGTGTCCCGGCTCAGCATTGCAATTAGCAATTGCTCCACATATCTCTCCATTGGGCCTGTGTTTGTTGTCTCTGCTATGCCCGTCAGGCGAATGTTATTTCTGCGGTACCTCGCTTCCAAATCTTCTGCCTATGCCGAGATAGCTGCCAACTGCTTGTCCATCCTTGTCTGTTTCGTATCCATCTGTATCTGAGCATCCTCGGCGTCCGATATTTGCCGCTCGGCCATGTCTAGACATTCCGTATGCTTCTCCAGGCGCTCAGACATCCTATTGACGTGCTATGTGAGAACATCAATTTTCCCATCTATATTGGTAAGAGCAGCCTGTTTAGTAGTGAACATGGCTTGCACTTCGACATTTGTTACTCCACTAGTGGCCCCCGCTTTCTCCTGTTGCTGTGATGGTTCTTCCATCCCCCGATCCATTTGTTTTTTGGTCTGTTTGAATGTTAGCTTCAGGTCCTCTCCGTCTTGCCCATATTCCCGGCTTCTTGCCTGGCCCTATGCCCGCGTTCTCGTGGATTTGAGATGTCAGGGGTGGGGATTACCGCCGGCGCCGATATGGTGGTGCTGTGACTGTTCTTGCCTGTTTTGCGAGGGTTGTGTGGCGTTGTAGCAGTAGTGCAGGTCATGTCGATATTCAGCAGGCAGTGATATCTGTCTTGTGGGACAGCTGAGTTCGCAACTAGCCTGCAGGTAGGTCAATCAAGCGCGTCTTTCCCACCAACCTCTGCTATTACAGCTTTCATCCAGAGGCCTGGCCAATCAAGAGCGTCCAGGCAATCAAATATAATTCAGCGCCTGTCAATGCTGTGCGTAGTGTCTTGAAAAGCCTAACTCCCAACCACAAGCGTTTTGATGCCAGATTTGGGATATGATGTCTCCTCCCCGGGGTGTGCTCAGTTCTGTATGCTGTTTGGGAACCAGGCCCCAAGCCCCTCAGTTGAATGTATTTGGTAGACGTCCCTCAGTGGTATTGATTAATGGCAGTGTTGAACTTCAATGTTCTGATCCCTATTTAGCCCCAGGGACAACTTTTTGTATGTGAGGCCTGAGATCTCGATCCAGTTCAGGCAGGTGGCAATTCTATGCTCAGATCCCACCGTCACGCAGTTTGTGAGGCTTAAATGTGGGAAGCCCGGTGGTCTTGCGTGTGAGCGCTGTCTCCCCCAGGGTGCAGCACTCACCTACCATTCTTGCCGGAATGATCACCGCTGATCAGCGCTTCGGGCTGTTGCCCCTCGCAATGTTGGTCTATGTAGCGCAGTTCCCCCGCCGGCTCACACTCTCAGATGCCCGCGGTTGCTGGCGGTCGCGTTTCTCAACCCGCTACGATATACAGGCGGGTTACAGTTTTCTCCGTAGTAGGGACGTGTGGTTGCTGATTCTATCACTCCCCCATCACCGGGCTCACCTCCTCTCCGCCTCAGCTGCCATCTGGAGGCATCCGCTGTGTGTTCCGGCACCGCCGGATCCAGCCAGTAAACAAGGCCGCCGTGCGTGCTCTACGTTCTTGCTCCTCTCGCTACTCCAGGTCGCCGCCTTGGTTTTGGTTTCACCCAGCAAGGCCCCGAAATCTGGGCTCACGCTTTTACCAGCCAAGGTGCTCAGAGTAGCTGGTTTCTGGCTCCGGAAGGCACCAGTCTACTTGCCACGTCCAGGCGCACCTAATTTAAAGCAATTAGGTTTTGATGTGCAGGATTATGATAGGATTAGTCCGGGCCTCAGCAAGGAGCTCACCTAGAACGCGGCCATCTCGCTGTGCGGCAAGCTCGGCCCCCAAGAAAAGGGAAGGTTAGAGCCTGGCAAGTGGGTACACTTGCCATGTCGACATGACAGTACCAGACTACAGACAGGCTCTGTAATGGCAGGGCTGAGTTAAATTTAGAGGCTGCTTATGTGGGTGGCACAATCAGTGCTGCAGCCCACTAGCAACATTTGATTTACAGGCGTTGTGCACACACAGTGCACTGAACTAGGGACTGACTAGTAAATCAAATATGCCAATCATGGAATCACCAATCCATAACAATGATTTACAAAGGGAGCACTTGCACTTTGACACTGAACAACAGTGGCAAAGAGCCCAAAGCATCTAGACCAGCGAAACAAAGTCGAACACACAGAAAAAAACAGGAGGCTAAGGCAAAAAAACAGGAAAACCCATGCCAATGATGCCAGGTCTAACACGTGTTTCCTCCAGCTGAAATGTGGGGAGAACTACCCACCCTCTTGGGTGTTCTCTTCACTAAGGCGGAAAAATCTGGACAGACGATCAGCATTGGCGTGTTCTGTACCAGAGCGGTGTTCCACCGTGAAGTCCATCCCCTGTAGGGAAATGGCCCATTTCAACAACTTTGTGTTCTCACCCCTCTAGAGCATCAACCATCTGAAGGGCCTGTGGTCAGTCTGAACCCAGAAGTGAGTCCCAAACAAGTAGGGCCTCAGCTTCTTCAGCACCCAGACCACAGCAAAGGCCACACGCTCAATAGAACTCCACCTCTGTTCCCATGGAAGTAACCTCTACTAATGAAATCTACGGGTTGGTCTAGGCCCTCCTCATTCAGCTGTGAGAGCACAGCTCCCACACCATGCCTTTAAACATCTGTCTACAGCACCACAAATTCATTTGAGAAGTTGGGTACCCTGAGCACCGGTGCTGTGCACATGACAGTTTTCAGGACATCGAAAGCTTTTTGGCAGACGTCAGTCCAGTTTACCCTCCTGGGCTAATTCCTGGAAGTCAGCTCTGTCACGGGGGCAACAATGGAGCCATAACCCTTGTCGAATCTCCTGTAATGCCCAGAGTCCTAATAAGGCTCTCACCTCTGTCTGGGTCTTGAGGGGTTCCCAAGCCAGGATGGAATCAATCTTGGGCTATAGGGGTGCCACTTGCCCGCTCCCTACCTGGTGTCCCAAGTACACCACAATTGATTGTGAGGCCTGCCCTCTGCAGAGCCTTCAACACTTCCAGAGGTGGTGCAGATGTTCCTCCCAAGTGGCACTGAACACTGCAATGTCATCCAGGTAGGCAAACTGAAATCCTCCAGTCCAGCCAACACCTGGTTGACCAACCTCTCAATGGTGGCAAGGGCATTCTTCAACCCAAAGGGCATCACACGGAATTGGTAGTGCCCCTATGGGGTTGAAAATGCTGACCTCTTATTGGCCCCATCAGTCAATGCAATCTGTCAGTACCCAGATGTTAAGTCAAACGTACTGAGGTACTTGGCAGCTCCCAAGTGATCTATACTCTGGGTATGGGGTGTGCATCAGTCCTGGTGATGGAATTGAGCCCTCGGTAGTCCACACAGAACCGGAGTTTTGGCGTGGCACCTGGTGCGGCAGCCTTTGGGACCAAGACCACTGGGCTGGCCCAAGGACTGTTTGAGGGCTCAATCACCCTTAGCTCTAACATCTTGGAGACCTCCACCTTGATGCAAGCCTTGACCCTGTCAGTCACTCTGTAAATGGTGTGCTTCACAGGAGGACAGTCCCCAGTGTCAGCATAATGGACACACCACTGAGCGACACCAGGGGTCAGAGAGTGCAGAGCAGCAAACTGTCACAACAGTTTGCTGCAGTCACTCTGCTGTGCAGGAGTCAGTGCGAAGGAGAGGGTTACACAGTCCACTGACCCATCATGTTCCTTGGCAGGCAAGAGGGCAGGAAGAGGCTCAGTCGCCTCTTCTATTCCAGCATCTGTCGCCAGGAGCATGCCCACTTCGGACCTCTCCAAGTGGGGCTTAAGGATGTTCAAATGCAGGACCCACAAGGTTTCCTGTGAGACTGCAAGTCCACCAGATAGGTGACTTCACTCTTGCGCTCCACCACCACAAATGGCCCAGTCCACTTATACTGGAGTGCACAATGCTCCACTGGGGGCATGATTCACACTTTCTGAAACACGATCAGAGTGGCATTCTGATCATACCACTGTTTCATCTCTTCCTGGCTGGCTTCCAGATCTGCCTGACGAGTTGCCTGAAGTGCTTAGTCTGGTTTATGAAGGCCAGCATGTGGCTATTGACATCCTGGGGAGGTTTACTGGGAGTTTTTTCCCAGCCTTCTTTGACCAGATTCAGGGGTCCTCTTACAGGATGCCCATACAGGAGTTCAAAGAGAGTGAACCCTAAGGACTTCTGCTGTACCTCTCTGAAGCAAACAAAAGGCATGGCAAGAGGACATCCCACTTATGCCTTTCGGGTTCACCAAGACCCATAATCATGCTATTCAGGGTCCGGTTGAATCTCTCAATCAGCCCATTACCTTGGGGGTGGTAATGAGTGGTGAACTTGTAGGTAACACCGTACTCCTGCCACAGGGACTTCATATACTTGGATATGAAGTTGGTATCCCGATCGGACACCACCTCTCTGTGGAACACCAATCAAGAGAATATCCCCATCAACACATGGCCCACCATGAGGGCCGTCACACTGCGGAGAGGTATGGCTTCCTGGTACTGGGTGGGATGGTCCACCTAGACTGGGATGAACCTGTTGCCCATGACTGTCTTGGGATCCAGAGGCCCCACAATGTCAATACCCACCCTCTCAAAGGGGGTGTTGGCTACAGGGAAAGGTTGGAGAGGAGCCTTACACTTCCTCCCACTCTTGCCATTTGCCTGGCAAGTCTGGCAAGATCTACAATGCCTGTCATTGTGCTTGCGCATTTGGGGCCAGTAAATGTGGGTGACAATCCTTTCAAAGGTCTTGTCTTGCCCCAAATGCCATGCCAACGGCACATCATGAAATGCTTGGGTACAACCAGCACAGGTGCTGACAAAGGCTCAGCAGCCTTAGGCTCACTATTCAGGAGATCCTTTTCCCAGTAAATCCAATGTGATCCAGACTGATCACCTGCTGCCTGGTTGGCAGCCTGCTGCCGCAAACCAACAAGAGAAAGGCATTTCTGCTGCTCCTGGCAGAATTCCTCCCTGGAGGGGCCCTCTTCCTGCTGCCAATGGGTCAGCTCAGGCAGGTCCCCCAGTTTGAACACTTGCTCCCCTGTAGGCTCCAGGACATCCCCCTTAAAGTTGGCCTCCTCCTGGACCATAGGAGCTTCGGGGGGCGGTTTCCCACACCGCCTGCCTCTTCCCTTTCTGGCAGGCACCTGGGCCACTGTTTCGGGCTCCCGGTCCTCTTGATTGCCTTTACCGGCTGCCATAGACCGAGTGGTCACACACGCCCACTCAGGCAGACCCAACATCTCCAAATGAGACTTACGCTCCACCTTTTCCCAAGGAGAGCTCTCCAAATCCTTGGCTAGCAGACAGTCAACAGGCATGGCTGGCCTCACAGCCAGTTCTACCTGTTCTACTTTGCAGAGGCACTCTGAGTTGTCAGCTGCAACTACTGGGTAGAAGGTGTTGGGGACCAGCTGCTCCTCAGACACCAGCAGACAACTGACAGCTATCACACTGGCTCCAGTGTCTCTCAGAGCTTCCACACTATGACCATTGATGGTCACCCACTGCCTGTATTTTTCTGTGTTGTCAGGCAGATGAGCTCTTGGGACCATCTCACTGTCTCCCATGGAGACCAGGGTCATCTCTGCGGACCCCCACCCCTCCTGGGAACCCGACTCCTCCCCCAAGGCTACACTAGCCAACTCACGGAGCAGAGCACCTTTGGGTGCAGTAGTGGCTTTCTTGGGTTACTTAGGATCCCCAATGAAGTGGCCCACCTGACCACAAGCAAAACAGGCCCTTGGACCCTTCTGGGCAGGCTTACCTCCCGGGACCCATGGTTTCTTCTCACTGAGAAGCTGGGAACCTTTCCCTTGGTTCCCTCTGGAATTACTTTAGGGCCCTTTTTGGAACTCCTTATGTTTACCCTTGTCCCCCCCACTCTTCTGCTGGGGACCCTGCCCACCATTGGCAGAGTCTCCCACATGACCTTTGTGGACCCTGGTACTGGCCCAGCGGTCCGCCTCCACAGCAAACTTCCTGGGATCAGTCAGCTTACTGTCAATCAAATGTTGGCATAGCTCTGGAAAACAACTACCAGACAAGTGCTACCTTGCAGCCAAACATAGAGACCCTGCAAATCATTCACCTGGCTGCCCTTCACCCAACCATTCAGTGCTCTGCAAAAATAGTACACATACTCCACCCAAGTGCTTGACTCCAGCTTCTTACAGTTTCTAAACTTCTGTCTGTACAGCTCTGGGGTCAACCCATACCTCCTGATCAAGGCTTCCTTCAAGTGGGTATAAGACATTTGCTCCTCACTTGGTAAGGCTAACAACGGTTCCCTCCTCTCTGTCACGAAGTGGCTCCACAACCTCACTCTCCAGTCTCTCAGAGATTCTATGGGACCTCATTGCTACCTCATATGCCTTAAACCACTGATCAATGTTCTCACTCTTTACAAAATCCTTAATCACTTCCTTGGGAATGTATACCTTCCCTTCTCCAGGCACTGATGGTGTACAGCCGCCATGGGGATTGGATTATATACTCTTTGCTTTCAGATCCCTCTCCCTCAAACATCTCTTGTGCTCTAAAAGCATCTTCTTTTCCTCCATGGCTAATCTCTGCTTTTCTAACTCCAATTTCTTACTCTCCATGTCACTCTCCTTCCCCAGCCTGAGCTTAACAAGCTCCCTGTCATGCACCCTATTTATTTCTCTGACCTTCAACTCCCATGGAGACAGACCTCCTGAAGAAAGACTGCTGCCATCCCTGGAAGGTACCCTCCCCCTGGCAGATTCAACAGCCCCTCCTGCTGCCCATCCACATTCTCTGCCTCCACCAGAGGCTCCTCATCCTGCTCACTGGCATTTCTGGATTCCAACCAGGTCCTCAGCGCCATTTGGTATTCATCCTTTCTGGTGAGGCCTTTCACAGAGATTTTAAATTTCTTGCAGATGGCTTTAAGCTGCGACACAGTGTAGGTTTCCACCCTATCTTCTTCAAATTCATATCAATAGATGCAATGGATGCCGGCTTGGTCACAATTAAAAAAATCGGCAGTACTTCAGTTGCAGGAAATCCAAAAGGAAAAGCTCAGCAATAGTATGTGGTTGCGTAAGGGTCTGCACTATGCTAGTGTTGTACACCAATCAATCTATGTAAGGCACAAATGCAAGTCCAGACCCTCACCACTGACCACCAATGTTAGAAATGGGGGTCTCTAGTTAGGAGAGGTAGGTACCTTTGACCAAGCAGGGACCCTTCTTCCAAGTCAGGGTAAGGGAGATACACTTCTAAAATAGCCCCTTCTCACCCCTCTGATAGCTTGGCACAAGCAGACAGGCTTATCTCAGAGGCATAGTGTAAAGCATTTGTGCATACATACAGTAACATAGTGAAAACACTACAAATGGACACCACACCAGTTTAGAAAAAATAAGCAAAACTTTATCTAAACCAACAATACTAGAAACAACAAAAATCCAACATACAATACTTGAAAAATTGTTACTGTGCAAAATAACCTTTAAATTGCAGGAATAATGTGAAAACGCAGTTCCTCTGACTCAGTAGCTCATTTGGGGGCTGTGGCGATACTGAACACAACAGAGTCTAACAGTTCCAGCCAACATCGTCGGTACGGGTTAGCTAAAGCGTCTACAGACTCAGAGACATTACCTTTCCTGTTGTAAGGGAGAGAACTGCACAGAGGCAACAGAGGCAACAGAGCAAGGACGGGATGTTGGTGTACTCCTGATGTTTGTGCTGACAAGCTAGGAAAATATGGTAGTCAGTGCCTATCTCTGAAAACAAAGCAATTTGGGGAGGGTGATTAAAAGGAGAAGGATGAATATCAGGGACAGCAAGCCTTAGAATGGAGGGCCATTAGAAAGAAGAGGATGCAGAGAATGATTGAAAGAGACATCTTGGGTTATACATAAATACAATTACTGAATGCCCACAAAGCGCAGTGTCATACCTGGAACAGAGAGGAAACCTATTAGGACACATACTGGTTGAAAACCCCTGCACCCATTGCACACTTGAGGCCATATGTAGGTAGCCTAACATTTACCACTTCATAAATACCGAATTTTACCGATTCGGTATTTATGAAGTGGTAAATGCTATGTAGGTAATACATCGGTAATATTTACCGATTCGGAATGGGTCGGTAATTTAGAATCGGTATTAACCGATTCGGTAATGGTAACTGGCTTCCCATTGATTCCTATGGGCCAGGAGGCCCATAGGAATCAATGGGAAGCCAGTTACCATTACCGAATCGGTAAATACCGATTCGGTAATGGGGGGAGCACAATCAAGGGTGGCAGGGTGTCACAGTGACACCCTGTTGCACGCCTGATTCCTGCATGTGTGCACATGTGGCACACATACATGCCCTAAGGGCATGTATGTCTGCCACATTGCACACTTCAAAGTGCAAAGAAATGCTTTTTTACAGCTATTCGTCATTTACCACCAACTTTTAGTTGGTGGTAAATAACGAATCCCCACAACAACCACACACTCCCCCTACATATCATTTCAGGATTCGGTATTTACCGAATCGGTAAAATTACCGATTCGGTAATTTTACCGATTTGGTAAATTACCGAATCCTGAAATGTGCCCCCTACATACCAAAAGCCTGAATACCGGTCGGTAACGGGATATTTACCGAAAATCGGCCGTTACCGACCGGTATTGGGCTTCCTACATATGGCCCTTGGTGCGCTCATCCTCCTGGCCTGCTTTTCTTGCTCTCCTACTGACCTCTTGTTCTCCTTTAACTTCATTTGCCATGCTGTCAATGTTAATTAACCAATTTCTTACTTTTTGCACTGCCCTTTTGTTTATGGGTTTAATTTTTCTTTCTCCTTTGCCTGTAGAATACTTGTACGTGTGTTGCTAGTTCAGTGTGTTCTGCTTATTTTTGCTATTTCCTCCTCCCCATTCCTTTCAATCTTCCCTATATTCTTGTCTTGTTTTACTGTCTTCTTTACACTATTCTAAACAACTATTTGTTCTCTTTCTTTTTTTTCCAATGTCACTTTATTGCTTTTTCATTTAAAGAACATGAAAGTACAGCAAATGGTAGTTTTACTGCAGGTTAGATCTTAAGGCTACTTGGGTTACAATGCATAGAGGATCTATCTCCTACAACAGTCAGCTTAAGACATTTGAATTTCAGTATAAACAACGTTCCATGATAAAAAACAAATGAGTAACTGCTCCACATGGGTGGAGGAAGCATAGCGGGTGTCCCTTGTAGGAGAACAGGCATGAAGAGGCCCAATAGGCTTGTGTATTCTGAGGGGGGGTCTAAGAAAGGGAGGGAGGGCATAAGCACCAGGGCATCAGGATCCCTGTGGTGTATTCAATGTGCTCTATTTGTGTTCTGGGAGGTCATCATTGTTAACCAGTGATTTATGTTTGTACACTAGGTTATCCCAAAGGTCAGCTATTGGGCCTCATCTCAGTCCACACTATTCTTCACATCTTAAGGCAGTACTTTCTACCTGGGCTCAGTGGTGGAAATCAGCATGCCATGTCGCTATTGGGGGGGGGTCTGAGATTTCCAACAATGGGTATTAGCTCTGTGCTTAAGCAGCAGAACAAGATCCAAGAATCGGGTTCTGAGTTTGGCCATTTTAGGCTGTTGAATAACTCCCAAGAAGTACTACTTGAGGCAAGTATTCAAGTGGCTTATCTGTGAGCTTGTAAGTACCGTGAGGACTGACGCCCAGAAGGAGTTGAGCTGTGTACAGCATCACAGCATGGTAGTAAAGTAATGTTTATTGTTAGTTAGTTAAAACCATAACAATTTAAAACAGGTAGCAAAAGCACAAAATTACAGTAAGCAGTTAAAAACAGAAATTTAATTATAAAATCATTTTGTTTCTTAAAAGTTCAATGCAGAAAATTAAACCTCATTTGCCCAGCTTCAGACCCTTTTAGCAATGCTTTTTAAAGGCTTTAAGAAATTTGATTAGTCTGCTATGCAGTGAGGGGTCTGAGGGGCTTAGGCACGCCATTATTGCGGCTCTGCAGGATCTAATACCTCTTTCGTTGAAACTTGTCTTTAGAAAGATTACTCGTTCGATCCGCAGTTTTTTACATGTGCAAATTATATGAATAAAGTCTTCTTTATGATGGTTGCACAGCCGGCACGTTTTAGGGCCTGTATGCTGCCAAGCCGGCTGGTCAGCCAGGGATGGTAATGATCCAAAACGCAGTGCCATAAGTTGTTTTTTTATATTAATCGAGTAAGTTTCACATAGATAAGCCGCTGGAACGAGGGACTTATAGTGGTTTATCACCATCCAGGCTTGCGACCTTGATCTTAGAATATTTTTGTCCAGTAGCAGAGAGTGAGTTTTTGACGCTTTATTTACAACTTGTTTAAACGTTTGGTACGGCAAGTTTTTATTCCATATTTCTGTCGTGCATGTAGCCGAAAGGGATTTACAAAGGTATTGATTAAACGGAGAGGATTTGTCTTGATTTAGTTCAGACCAGATGGCCTCGTTAATTTTTGAGGTAGCAGCATTTAGCTTAAAGCGGTACCAGTTTTTCACCGTCGCATACATTCTGCCAACTTCTTCATTTGTAAGGCCAAATTCCAGCCGAACCTGGGCTGGGGAAGCTGACCTTGGAATCTGGAATACTTTTTTGTATATGGAAGCTATTAGTTGGTTTAGGAGCTCTCCATCCTCGCCGTGGAAGGCCGCACTGGCATATGTTAGAGTCACAGCATGGGTATCAGATGTGCTGGGGCCGACTGCCATCTGGGACAATTTGGGCAGGACCCTGAAAATATAGGCTGCAGCCTGTGTGGGGTGAAGTAGGTTCTATGGAGTATAAATGTCTGAATGAAACAAAAGCATACATTATGCAGGATTAGGGATAGGTATTGTAGGACCGCTTGTCAGTCTTTATCATTAAATACTAGGTTCAATTTATCCTCCCAGATGTGTCAAAGAGCCTTTAGAGACACCTTGGCATGGGCCCGGATGCCTCTATATAGCCAGGCAACCAGGTATCTCCTGTGGTCGATAGTATATAGTGTCTGTAGTGCATTATGTGTTAGGAGTTTGCTTTGAAGGTTTTGCCACAACTGGAACATCGTCATGAGGATTGTGCCATAAGTGAGAGATTCCTTAGCACGGAGTTCATTCCACTCACGCAATGGCCGTAAAATCTAAGTAAAGGCCATACTTGTATCATTCCTCTACATCGGTCAGCCCAGCTTCCTCCCAGTTGAGGAGGTCATGCATAGAAAGCACTGAGGGTCACACCGGGAATCCCAGAAAGGTTATTGCTGTGTCATAAGCAATTGTTCCCTTCGTGTACTGTAACAACTTAGGGAGGCAAATGCTCGATATCTCCAGCAATGGACTCACGGGCCGCACCCGGGTGCCTTGGGGGAACATCAAAGTGTGCAATACAACCCCTTTGACTTGGTACACCCTAAGGCCTGTCTCGGTCAAGTGATGTCCAGCCAGCCAATACGCAGCCCACTGTAGCTGGGCTTTGTAATAATAGGCCCTGAAATTAGATGCTCTAAGGCCTTCGGATTCGGAAGGAAGGAGAAGTGTGGTTAGTGCTACACGGCACTGACCCATGTTCCAAATAACTTCAAGTAAGTTAATGTTTAAATGCTAAATATTTTTGCTGGAATTAATACTAGTACATTAGTAAAGATGTATAATAAACGTGGTAGGACTACCATTTTGGAAAGGGCTAGGTGCCTCTTCACTGTGAGGGGTAAGGTGTTCCAGAATGTCTTGGGATCTGGGAGTATGCATTGGATATGGAATAGGTTAATCCCCAGGTATCTGAAGGAGTGTGGGATCTGGTGCAGTCTGTCAGTGCCAAACAAAAGGTCACGGGAAGGACTGTCAAGCATCAGCTGGAAAATAAATGTTTTGTTGGGGCTAGTGCATAGGCTGGGAAGGGCATAAATGTTATTCAATGTTGTTGTTAAAGGTTTAAGGTCCAGACAGTAGTCCCCCAAGAACAGCAGCATATCACATGCTTATAAGGATATGATGTGTGTATCACCCCCTAGGGTACTCCACCACCCCCACCGCTAGCCTGGTAGAAGCTGGAACAAGGTCACCGACGAACAGCTCACCACCACCCCCAGCAAAATCCCTCCACCGACATCCACAGACACCAACACCGCAGCACGCAATCTCCACCGATGGATCTCCAACTGTGCCGACACTTTAGCTCCCCTTAAGTAAGCCCAAAACAAGCGACAGTCCAAGAAAGCCAGCTGGGTCTTTCCCACCCTTCATGAGTCCAGGCTTGAGGAGAGATGGCAAAGCAGAAAGACCCCGGAAGCCTTCAAGACCACTGTCACCACACACCATCACCTCATCAGAACGACAAAGAAAGCAGCCCTACAAGAAAGGACCAACGCCAACACACTCAACAACAAGAACATTTTACCGTGGTTAAAGAATTTGCCAGACCCAGCACAGAGACAGCAGACATCCTCCCCTCCCAAGACCTCTGCAACAACCTCAGGACCTACTTCCACCACAAGATCAAGGAGATGAACAACAGCCTAGATACCCAAGACCCTCCCACCCTACCCACGACCACCACACCCTATGACACCAGATCCCAACAGGCCCTACTCAGCTGGACCCACCTCACTGCAGACAACACCCTAAAGAGCATGAAGAACATCTACTCCAAAGCACCCTTGGACATTTGCCGGCATCACATCTTCAACAGAGCAGGCACCACCATCACCCCAGAACTCTGCCACACCATCAACTGCTCCATCAACTCCGCCACCTTCCCAGAAGACTGGAAACATGGAAAGATCAACTCCTTGCTGAAGAAACCCTCCGTCGACCTGACGGATCTCATGAACTTCAGACCCATCTCTCTCCTCCCCTTTCCAACCAAGTTCATCGAGAAGGCCATCAATGCCCCACTTTCTGAGTTCATCGAAGCGAACCACATCCTGGACCTCTTCCAATCCAGCTTCCGAAGCAACCACTGCACTGAGATCACCCTCCTCACTGCCACAGACAACATCCATGCCCTACTCGACTGAGGTGAAACTGCAGCCCTCATCCTCCTGTACCTCTCGGCTGCCTTCGATACACGCGTACGATATGCACAATATTCCACGACGCCGGCATCCGCGACAAAGCCCTGGAATTGATCTGCTCCTTCCTCACCGGCCAAACACAGAGAGCCAGAGGACCTCTGCTCCTCTTGCAACCCACAGAGATCAGCTGTGGAGTACCTCAAGGCTCCTAACTGAGCCTCACGCTTTTCAACATCTACATGACCCCGCTGGCAGCCATTGTCAGAAACCACAGACTAAACATTGTCTCCTACCCCGACAACACCCAGCTGATACTCTCCCTCACCAATGAACCCACAGCTTCCAAGAACAACTTTCGTGGCAGGATAAAGACTGTCGCTGCCTGGATGAAGAACAGCGGCCTCAAGTTCAACTCAGAAAAGACAGAAGTCCTCATCATGGGCTCCACCCAACCTGCCTGGGATGACTCCTGGTGGCCAGCAGCACTTGGAACCTCCCCTTCACCCACAGACCACACGCGGAACCTCAGCATCATCCTGGACTCCTTGCTCACCATGAACCGTCAGGTCAATGCTGTCTCATCATCCAGCTTCCACATACTACACCTGCTCTGAAAGGTCTTCAAATGGATCACCAATGAGTCCAGAAAGACCGTCACCCATGCACTTGTCAGCCGCAGAATCGACAATGGCAATGCACTCTATGCTAGCATCACCCAATAACTCCTCAAGAGACTGCAGAACATCCAGAACGCCTCAGTCAGGCTCATCCTCAACAACCCCTGCTGCAGCATCATCACCAGCCACCTCATAGATCTCAACTGACTCCCAGTCAACAAAAGAATTATCTTCAAGCTCCTCACATATGCCTACAAAGCGCTACACAATGCGGGACCTCCGTACCTCAACCATCGCCTCGAATTTCACATATCCACCAAGACCTCCGCTCTACCGAAATGGCCCTAGCTACTGTCCCACGTATCCGCAAGACCGCTGCCAGAAAAAGATCCTTCTCCTAGCTCGCAGCGAAGACCTGGAACACCCTATCTCTTCACCTCAGGCAATAGCCGTCACTGCCTCAATTCAGGAAGGACATCAACAACTGGCTCTTTGACTGAAGCATAGCACCTTCAACGGACCAGGAGCCCTCCCCCAGTGCCTTGAGACCCTTATGGGTGAGTAGTTGTGCATTACAAGCCATGGATTGATCAGCCTATAGGGATATGATGTGTGTATCACCCCCTAGTTGTATTCCAAAATCTTTTCCAAGCACACAGAACTTAATAGCCAGGGGTCCGATGACCAACATGAATAGCAGGGGAGAAAGGTTGCACTGCTGCCAGGCACCACAGGCAATATCATACACCTAAGAAATATGGCTGCCAGTTTTGACTCTTGCGTGGGGTAAGTGTATAAGAGTATAATATTTGTATCCACCCTATCAACTTCAAACCAAGATTTAGCACTTCAAAACTACAATCATGTTGTGAGAAAATGGGTTATTGGTTTACTCGGGTGTGAGCTCTGGGCCAGCAGTAACCACAATCCTTATCAGGGTAAGGTACAGGCAAGCCCACAATTAGCCTGTGCTCTACCCCCTGGTAGCTTGGCACAGAGCAGTCAGGTTTAACTTAGAGGCAATGTGTAAAGTATTTGTGCAACACTTCAAACAGTAATAAAGTGAAAACCCCACACAAAAAGGATCCCACACCAGGTTAAGGAAATAGGATTTAATTTAATAAATAAGACAAGGCAAAAATGACAAAAATCAATCAGTAAAACCGGAGGCAGTCAATTTGAAAGATTTAAGTGAAAATAGCACCAAAAAGCACAAAGTGCCAACTGTGGATATCTGGTCGCGCTGGACTCAGGGCCGTTTCTAGGTGTTTTGCCGCCCTAGGCAAGAATTGAAAAATGCCGCCCCCCACCCTTACTACCATCACTCTCTCCCCCCTCTCATCCAGGCTAACTGTCCTCTGCAGGTTCTCACTCTCTATACACTTTCATTCTTTCTCTTCCAACATCTCTCTGAAATGGCCCATAAGCACGCCGTGTCGGTGCGTTCTTAAAATCTACAGAAACATCACAGTCTTCAGGAATGCAATCTAGAGTAACACGTGGGAAATGTAAACAGGCGCTGCGTCGGTCTCATTGTCTAGTAGAGGTCACATACGCCTCACATTAGCAGTTCGCTGCGACGTCTTGCACACTAATACGGGTACACATCATATGACTAAAGTGTACTGTCTGCAGCATCCGTGTAGCTCTATCACGCGAATTGGAAACTAATGGGACCTTTGGAATGTGGTCGGGCACACTGCGAGACTGGAGGAATGTGGGTGTGCACGCACTGCAGACACCAGGATTTGTGTTAGCTACGAGTCAAAAGCTGCAACATCAGTGAGGGGCACCAGAGGACACGTGAAGGGAAGTACCGTCTGGTAGGAGGGCGGGGGGCGCAGGGGTGTTCCACGAGACAAACTACACTGCATGATGTATCTGCATAGCCTGCGCTGGACCCACAATTCCACCCACTCGCAGCCCAAACCGGGTGCGACTACATAGTGCAAGAGGTGGGGCCTCTGATGAGACAATGTACTCACTCTTTTCAGGTCTCTGAAGCCTCAAGCACCAGGGAGTTGTACTCATATACCCAATCAATTGTTACTTTGGGCCGCTCTATCTGTACAACCTCCAGCCTTCCGCCAGGGCTCATCTCTTGTTGTCGCTGAGAACCTGCGCCATTAATTTGTTAATTTAACGAGCATTTGCTCTGTTCAAATGGCCCGGGGAGTCCCACGAGACCCGTGTCTTGGTTTCATTTTGTCTGCAGCACCTGTGCCTAGGAAATGCAAAAGAAGGGCTTCCCCCATCCCCTCAAGACCGCCCCCATCCCCTCAAAGCCCACGGGATGTGCCGGCTCGAGCAGGTTACATAAAGCAATGCCCACGTCAAGGGCAAATTGCGAAGAATTGTATTTTGGCATAAACCCTCAGAGATTGAGGAAGAGAGCAGCGGATTAGAAGACAGTGAGGTAGGGACACAATGTGAACGAACCAGACAGCACAGTGCTTAATTTCTAAACATTTAAAATCCAGGACCCCTCGACAGGAGCCCACTGCAACTTGCACCACCCATTGCCCCTGCAAGCACTCCAAATGGTAGTACCAACACAACCACTAAGTAATACTATAAGTGTGACAATCCGGGCTATTCCAGGCCCCCAAAGCTATAAGAATAGCACGGGCGAAAGAGATCAGTCTTTTGTAATGTATATTTAATTAGTAAACAACTGTTGTTGTGCTTATCGCTAAAGCACACTACCAGTGCCACTATATGATTGCCTGCAATAAATGCCGGTGTTGACAATTAAATGTCAGTGCCCGCACCGGAAACCACCGGTTCATATTAAGCACTGAAACTGGGACAGAATAAAAACTTGGAGTCGGTCGGGCTCAGGAGCCCTTGTGTCGTATATAGATCACAAATTAGAATTTGGACAGGACAGTCCATCACTTCTCTTATTAGCGTACCCGAAAGGGAGCGCGATTGGCTTGATAACAGGAACACACCGGTTATTGAAGCGCCGAGAAGCAAATCATTTTCTTGACCGCACTGCGTAAATGCCCAGGTTGATAAATACTGATGGCAGGGTTTAATATCATTTAAAAACAAATAGCAAACAGGTGCGTCAATTATATTCAGTTATCCATTTCCATCTGTATACATTTTACAGTTAGTTGCACGAGGTGTTCAGACAGCGCCTGAAAGCAGAAAGTCAGTGCTTCATAAATCACCTAAATAAAGCGCTTACTGCCCAGCTCAGCTTAGCCAAAAATAATACAGGAACATTAAGCAATTAGCAATGCCTCAAATTCAGGAATTGAAGCCTTTTATGGAATACCCATGGAGCTGCAAGGCTGGCACTACCACCCAGAAGCAGCCGCGTCGTCCCATCACTCTTCACCGGGCGATGTCCGCCGGCTCTGCAGTGCTGCTATTCCCGAAATGCCCGTCTACCAATAGTGACGCCAAAGTTGGCACTTGGGACATTGCTATATGGGCTACAGCCGCAGCCAGCACTACCAACCCCTCTGTAGCGCCTGGAGTGAAACAAGAAGGAAAACAAGTGAGCCGTGCCAGCATGTCGGTGGTATTCTACCAAACCTCCCAACTGTAGCCTCTGTTCACCTGTGAGTGTTACATCTAGCAATGTATTCCTTTTCCGTGTCCCCATAACTATGCCCACCTATGAGGCTGCTCTAAAGTGCCACCTCTGCTACTTGCATTACAATGCTACTGCATCACCAGTGCTCCGCCCTGGGTAAAGCCTACCTGACCATGCTGTCACCTGCCTCCAGCTCCCGAGCAGGAACAACAATCAGCGAAGTTCTCCTGCCAGACAAAATGTCTCCTGCGGAGTGCACGTGGTCGAGCCCAGCGCAGAGACACCCCTGCCGCCCGCAGTGAATACATGCATGGAGGTACCTCGCACATCCGGCTGCTGGGAGTGTCCGCCCCCCATCGTCTGGCTTGCATATACTGGTGGTCTTGCATGGGCCCTTCTCCGTGGCCTGGGACTCACAGAACTCACTCGGTGGGCAGAGACCCGTCGTGATGTGGCAGTCGGGAAGGGGACAGGGTGCCTACGCCAGACACTTCCCTGCTGGGGAGTTACGAATATTCAAAACAGACTCTGTGCCCCACATGGAGCAGAAAACAGCCAAGGAGGGGCCAGGTGACGTCAGGCCCGGCTGAAGTCATCAGCGAGTGATTCAGCCACCGGCGGGAATTTTGCAAATTGCAGCAGGCTATTAGCGGCGCACACACGGCCCCGCCTGTGGCGCCGAACGTGACCTCACGTCACGTCGAATGAATTGTATAAGACGCTAACCAATGCTCTTTTGAGGTTGAAGGCCCTTGATTCCATGAATAAAGGGGATTCCCAAACTTATGTTTTTTGCCGCCCTCCCCCTTTTGCCGCCCTAGGCGGCCGCCTAGTCTTGCCTAATGGTAGAAACGGCCCTGGCTGGACTGGTGCAAAGTCACAAGTTCAGGCTGACCACAAGGGAGCGTGGGCAGGCCACAGGGACCCAGTTAGGCCTGCTCAATAAAGCACCTTAAATCCTGGTTTGCGGCACATTGCAAGGATCCACATCTGAGGCAATGCATCAGTTCAGAGATGCAGTGAGGCTGTGGTGCGTGGTCCTGTTACATCATTGTCGAAGATCCCATTGACGAGGGCTTGCAATGCGAAGGATGTAGTCCAGGATACACCACGCAGTTTGGACCTTGCCTCGGTTCCAAGGAGCTGTGAGACTGCAATGCGGAATTGGGCAAAGTCGCTGAGGCTGCCATTGAGGAGAGATGCAAGGGCCTGCGCTGAGGATGAGTCATGCAGCTGCGGCGCCAAATGCAATGCAGGCTGTTGTGGTGATGCCAGTCTTTGCAACAGGTCCAACCCATGCAGCAGTGGTGCTAAGTTGGTTCGGCTCAGGGTTGCACCACGCAGCAGAGGAGATGCAGTGGTTCCGCTGGAACCACAGAGGATGGCACACCACCTTAAGCTGAATTCCAAGGGTCCCGGACTGGGGTGGTGCCACTTGTCAGGGTAGACTCACAGCTGGCAGTGTCCAGAAGCAGGTGCAAGGTGGATGGAAACCTGTTGAGTACATGAGGCTTCAGATCAGAAGGCCAACCAACTAGCCCCTGTAGTCACTCTGGGTACTTGGTTCAAGTGATGAAGGTCCAGTCCTTCTTAACCAACCAAGAGGGCAGCAGGCAGCAGGTCAGCACAGCAGGGCAGCACTTCCTACGGAGAAGCAGTCCAGCAGAGTGGCAGTCCTTGTAGCAGCACAGCAGTCTTTCTTCCTGGCACAGTATCCACAGGTCCAGAAGTGTACTAGAGTGATGGTGTCTGAGGTCCAGTATTTATACCTAGTTGTGCCTTTGAAGTGAGGGAGAAGCTTCTAGATGTTTCCCTTTGAATTACACAGTCATTCCACCTTCCCTGCCCTGATCCAGACTAACTACAGGGTAATGCAGCCCTCTATGTGGAGGCAGGACACAGCCTATTTGAGTATAAGTGTTGCTGTGTCCAACTCCTCTCTCCCATCCTGCCAGTGATGGCACACCCAGGCACACCTAAGCTCCCTATTGTGTGTGACTGTCTAGGAAGAATACACAAAGACTAACTGTCAGCTTCATCCAGTCTGTGACCAGAGACAGGCTACAGGCACTAAATTGCTAAGGCAGGAAAATGCCAATGTCTAAAAGTGAAATCTTCAGAATCGCAATTTAAAATTCAACTTCCTCATGAGTTAGGGTTGAAAATTGTGATTCCAAAGACACCAAACGTGAAAATCTGTCTCTTCCATTTGGAAATTACACTTATAAAATGTAATAAGGCAACTTCAATGTTATCCTATGAGAGAAATAAGCCTTGCAATAGTGAATGACAAATTTAAGATTTTTTCACTCCCAGGACATATAAATCTTAAGAGTACATGTCCTACTTTTTTTATTCGATGATATTCAATTGAAATGTCACACGGCATTACAAACACAACCAGGTCCAGTGCATAGGACATCACATAGTCACCGGACAAGTAAGCAAACGGACCTTTGGAACCAGACAGTTCATATTTTACAATGAAAACTGAAGATCCCCCACACCACCCTTACCTTTCACCCATGAATGCCACAGTAGCTTTAGTGGTTCCTCTCACACTGTTCACATTGCACTCTGCCCTCTGGGCTGGTCAGGGCCTACCCTAGGGGTGACTTATATTCATTAAAAAAGGAAGGCTTAGGCCTGGCGAATAGGTTTATTTTGCTAGGTCAAAATGGCAGTTTAAAACTGCACATGTGCAGGCTGCAATGACAGGCCTGAGACATGTTTAAAGGGCTAAGTGGGTGTCACAATAAGTGCTGCAGACTCACTAGTAGCATTTAATTTACAGGCCCGGGACACATGGAGTGACACTTTACTAGGGACTTATAAGTAAACGAATTAGGACAATTGGGGATAAGCCAAAGTTATCATGTTTTAAAGAGTGAGCAAATTAATTTTAGCACTGGTTAGCAGTGGTAGAATGTTCAGAGTCCTAAGGCCAGCAACAATGAGATCAGAAAAATGGAGGAGGAAGGCAATAAGGTTTAAGTGGAGACTACCCTAAGGCTAGCAGGTCTAACACATGTATTCCTAACAAAGGGTATCAAACGTCTGTTCAAGGTCAATAGAAATACATGCAGAATCTGGCCATACATACACAGCTTGATCCATCACATGAAATAACCGCTGTATATTAAGCAAAGTGCTGCACAGTAGTATAAACTCGTTTTGTTCTGGGTTGATGTGTATTGGTTGATATGGTTAAACGTGATCTGCTAGTATTTGCTAAGGATCTTAAATTCCGCATTTAAGATTGATAAAGGGTGATAAGATGTGGCGTTTGTGGGATCACGGTTAGGTTTAGGTATAGAAGTGACCAACGCTTCCCTCGATGTTCGGGGTAGGTAACCCATTTGTGCAGCCTCAAGATAGAAAGTTTCAAGCTGAGGCGCCAGTAAAGTTTCATAGGCAGCATAAAACTCGACTGGAAGGCTTCCCAGGCCAGGGGTTTTACCGCAGGCCAGAGCCCGTATCACCTGGAGTATCTCCTGGACTGTAATCGGGCGTCTAAAGTCTGTGCCTTACCCAGTGCAATGTGGGATATAGCTAAACCATGGCGAAAGTAGCAGAAAGTTTGAGTATTTAGAGAGGTGAACAAACGTCTCATTGATGTCACATACAGTAGCGTACCGGTATTATTATGGACAGCATGGATGGAGGATGCAGTGTTTTGTGGACGTATGTGGTGGGCCAACATTCAGCCGTCTGCCTGCCTCTGTGTGGTACAGGCTGCGGCGTTGAGACAGCGCACTCAAGCCATTAGTTCAGCATGTTTGTCTTTCATGGTGATAAGATAGTCCCCGACATAGGGGGGTGCAGGGAGTTGCTTCTCCAAGTCCCGGAGTTTAGTCCCAGTCTGATGTAAATCAGTCCCCAACGATGCTCATGTACCAATAGTGGTGGGCAGCGTGAGGCCTCATTTTACCACCTTGTATACTTCCCACTCCAAAGTTCTAGTGGAGGGCGTCAGTGTCCTTTGGCAAAGAATGGCACCGTAGCCTTGTGTAGTGTTTCCCCGAATGGTTGGTCTTCTAGACACAACGGCTGCATCCGCCCTCGCCATGTCAGAGAGTCCTTTAGTGGTTTGTGGTCCGAGAGGGTTTTACTGAGGTAGTCTATCACAGTGAATTGTGTGTATAGAGGGGCAGGGCAGGCCAGGTGTTCCAGGCGCAAGTGTACATTATGGACAGGGAAATATAATGACCATTCCTTCACCCTTGGATACGTACACACCAAATATCTCTGGGTGACCAGTGATAGATTCAGTCTGCAAGCACTGCTACGTTGCATGCAGCTTGCGTATTTTGCGGCGGGTGGTAGCGATCAAGGGACAAATCTAGAGCAGCATTAGCGTCCCCTGCCAAAAGCCAGGGGATGTTCAACCAAGGTGTGAATACATTTTAGAGTGTAGCCCAATAATTAGCCTGATGCGAGTTAGGGGCATAAATCGAGCCTAGTACCACAAGTAGACGATCAAGTTATCCCTTGAGCAGAGCGCACCTGCTTTCTGGGTCAACAGAGGCCTCCTCTATACAGAAGGGAACCACATTGTGCATCCAAATTGTGCCCCCCCATGGCATAAGAGGAGTAGCATGTGCTCAAAATGTGACTCATCCATCTACTTCGCAGGGCCACAACCTCAGCGTCATTCATATGTGTTTTCTGGAGAGAGGCTAATGTGCTCCATAGCACCCTAGCTGTGACCAGATTTGGTAATGATTTTTCGCCCCTCCCATTCCCCAAACATTCCAAATGAGAATAATGTATTTTCCCTGTATCGAAGAAGAAGTCATGGTGGCTAGTCAGGTTGCTGAAATAAAAATTACATCAAAGTAAACACCCTATTCTGGGGGCAGGGAAGACGGAGTAGGGGATGATGTATGTATATTACAAACTCAAGAGGTACAAGTGCCCCCATGGAGCACAAACAATAGAGCCAGTGGCAAAACAAGCAACCGGCCAAGAAAGGAAAAGAAACAATAACTATGCACTCCCAACAGGGGAGTTGCAGGGAGAGTTCAGAAAGCGAAAGGTAACAGGAAAGAAACAAAGAAAGGCACATATCTGCGAGCGCCTAGTGCAACCATTGGGAGCAAGTGCAATATAGTTCATGAGGAGGGGGCAGCAGAGGTAAGCCAGTTTCATCTCAGTAGCAGATAACTGGATATAATAGTGCAGCTGGGTGCAGGTGAATCCGAAACCATAAACGGTGAAGCTAGGCAGTAGCGAAGGAAAGTGAACCCAAAGGGGATGCTAATCGGGGTCTCCACTGCAGAAACTTTTGAATGTGGGCATGGGCTGAGGATGAATGCTAGGAGAATGGGAAGGGGGATAGAGGGGTAAGAGGAAGGAAGAAGAAAAGAAGGGCAGAACGATCAGCAGATGAAGACCGTGGACAATGAGTGTCAATCAAAGTATCTAATCTACAGATTGCGGCTTGACTCTAGAAACCTCCTGGTGCCCCATGTGGACTGTGTGTCTCCAGAGTTATTTTCCGAAAGAAATGTCCATTTACTGTTCCTGTGCGGTGCATAGCGTAATTGCTGAATCAATGGCCAAATGGCGATCCGTAAAGATGTGGGCTTGGTAAGGCAGATTGTCAGTGCGGCGCCCTGAATAAGTTCTAGATCTACAGAGACGTCGATGTTGAATACGTTCACTCTTGCGGGTAGATTGGCTCAACGTAGGCCCTTCCAACTCATGTCGTTCATCTGTCCATGATTGGGCTTCAGTAAGGTAATTAAAGAAATATGTGTGATCTTCATGTATCACTTTCAAGTGGGAGGGGAACAAGAGGCCTAGCCCTAAAGTCTTTTCTTAATAGCCATGAAAGAGGCCTGTCGAAGCCTTGATACTCCCACCATTATAGGGTGGCAGTGTCAGGCCTGTGGCATGATATGGTTATGCTGACTATAGTTCAAAGGTTTAGCCACTATTGGGTTAGATTGGGCTCCAGGAGCAGGAACGCTTATTGGGACTTTGTGTGCACGTTACACCACATACTTGGAGAAGAGACATTTCGGGACAACCACAGATTGTAGCCAGGGTCATATGTAAAGGGTGGGGCTCGCGCTGTCCTTACCCTCTGGCACACCAATGATTCGAAGGCTGTAACTGCATGATCTGCCCTCCGCATCTTCAGCGTGCCCCTCCAGTATCCTGATTCAGTCAGCGAGTTTGCGCACATTAGCTGTGAAATCTGCGTTTTATGGGAGAATTACTTGAAGGACTTGTTCAGTAGCTATGACATGTTCTTTACTCTTCTTGTGATCTTCCCAGAGCGGATTGATGTCAATCGAGTGTGCATCAATTTTGGCCTCCATCACCACTCGAGTATCATAAACTTCAGTGGGGATGAGATCCAGGGGCGGCTGGTGGAATTTGAAGCTGGTGGGGCGTAAGCATAACGAATCAACATATGCGAGCGAGCGCAGCGAGCGAGCTCGACGTCAATAAGGGGGGGTTCGGGGGGATTCTCCCCCCGTGAAGAAAGTTTAAAAAAATTGGCATCTTTTTGATGCGATTTTCAGCACTATCTCTGTGTTGAATGGACTAAAAATTCAGTTCTTCTAGGCATTCATAAAAGAAAACTCATACATTATTTCAGAGAATTTCTGGATTGCCAAGCAGTATTAAGAGGTTTGCAGGGCTACTGATTGCTGAACTAATTTGAATCAAAGGGAGCAGATGTAAACTGTTAGACGTGAGAACTTAAGGAACACGCGTATCCTGTAAATCGTTCAGTGATGCCCTCAGCTGTTATTTTTTTAGATATCTTTCAGTAGCTGTGCAGGCCGGAAGAGTTTCATCATCTCTGCTGAAAAGTCAAGTAAGATCTTTCACATTGAGACTGGTGTCTACCATTCAATGAAATGCTGTTCCCTTTCAAAAGTTGTGGTGATTTTACTGAAGCATCTGTGTTGGTTTGCCACAATGCAGGGAGAGGAATCCTTTCCAAGTAATATAGCGCATGGTTTCAGACTTAATGATTTTTCTGCTCGTGGCACATTTGTTTAGTGCTAAAGGGTGGCTGGCATCAGTTCAAACGGAAACTTCTTACCAATTCTAAATGGAGTACTACATTTACATAAGTAAAAGTATATAAATATAATCTAGATACAACAATATTTCTTATTGTGCTTTTGGCATGATGGGGCAGAGGCAGTGGATAACTTTGTTTTCACTTTAAATCAGTTGTTAGCGCTAAGCCTCGAGTGCAAACATTTTCGTAAAATTTAATTTTAAATAAAACAACTTTAAATTCCCTATAGAAAGAACTGAACACTAAATTAAGAGTCATGCAGCTGTCTGAAAAACGTAGATTCCAAAATGGCATTTTTAAATTCACAAAAAGATCTGAAACTGTCTTGTTTCTGGGTCATGGCGTATGCGTGACATTTAGCCTTCTAACTATAGATGTGCTACCAATCACATTACTTACAGTAGGCTACTTCAAAAACAAGAGACACTATACGCATTCCACCATGCATTATAAATAGGTTGGATTTACTCGTGAGTTGTGCTCGATTCTGATGCAAATGAAACTTCATGGGAAGTCCTCTTAAGTCAGTTAAATAATGCTTTAGAAATTACCTTTCCCTACACGAACTGAATCCGCAATGCTACTAAAGTTTACCGAACAGCGTGCTGCTTAAAATATCATCTAATTATCTCTGATTTCAACGTTCAAAGTTTCACCACACATATCATGCTTCCCTTTATAATAATGTAACTTGCTTTGTGGAAATTTGAATTTCTAGACAGCATTCACATTTATTTAAGTAAGATATTTGTGTTTAAAGTCAAACTTTTTTAAAGACTGGCTCCTTTATTAATGTTGCAACAGGTGATACGATTCAAACCATAACAATAGTATTGGTGAATACATTGGGGCAAATATAAGTAGCAATGGATCGGTGCACAAGCGGGGAACGTAAAAATTAGGGTAGAAATGTATGTTTTCTACTATGTTTTTAAGGGCTGTTTAGGTAGCATCAAGATACACATGCTACTTGAGACTGGCCTATTACACTGCTTTTATAAACCTACTATATTTCAAACTATTCTTAACACGATTCAGGGTTTTGCAAGTTTAGTAACATTATGTGGACTAACTTAGCAAAAAGATGTTTGTGTAAACTGGGCAGAATAGGTTCAACCTAGACTGAAAAAAGAAAGCAAAATACAATGCGTAAACGAGTATCAGTAAAAGCTGCATTTACATAAGAAATTCAGAGTAGGCAGACTAATACAGTGTGAAAAAGCAACATAATGCAAAGGACTATCCTTCAAACAACAGAAACACGCTAATATAGTCTGGCACTAGAGAACACATAAAAAACTTCCAAACCCAAAACCAAACTTTGACAAAACCCAAAAAAGTACAAATCGAAAGTCCAAAAAACGTAGAAGATAGGACAGCAAAAGCACCTAACAAGGAAGAGTTAACTTAAATCACCCAGACAATGCACAACCCAATTATGCAATACACGGAAATGTCATGTAAATGTGATAAAAATACCTGAAAAAATGTCTGGGTACAGGAAGGAGCGCATGAACTGAACCATCAGTAAAGGTGACCAGCTGTGGCAAAGCTGTCAATGCTGAAACCAGTGCTGTGGTACGAGGGCTAAGAGCTGAGCTGGATGGAACGCATTGCACCGGTGGCTCTACTGTATTGTATGGGCTGCTGTCTCTGATCTCCACTAGCTGCTTAAGGCTCAGATCTTCTTGACCCTGCTTCGAGAGAGTTGGATTTTCTATCATGACTACAGACCGGCATTACAGTGCAATGTGAACACGGGAACTCTCGCTACATAGGAAACCTGGGTTTATTATGTGACTGAACAGGCCCAGATGATGATACAGCGAGCGAGGGGGCGACCGGCCAGCCTTATAATTATCATCATCTGCTTTCCCCTCTTCTGGCAAAGAAACACTCCATCCATTTGCAGAAATCGCCCACGGAAACGTTACATCAAAACTAATCACAACGATTAAAATCAGCTTTTTGTACATGGGGAGAGAGAGGGAGCAATAGCAAGTTGGAGGCTGGAGCGAGCCTGATTCCTCCCCACACACAGGCATCGAAAGCAATCAGACACACAAATATGCCCCATGAAGATATCCATACTTTTTAAATCAATCCTTCATGCCACCCCAGTCCCTCCATGCACCTACACCACACCCCGTGCCCTGCAGGAGTCTGAAAGCTCACAGCTCTCTTGCCTCCCACAAAAATGGGCCTTTTGCTCTGGCACATAACTTTGAGAGGGCTGTTCCACATACATTGTGCCACCTTTTATCATCTTGTTCAAGTGCAGCACAACTTTAAAACATTTTCCAGCACACAAGAGGCATCTTTCATTGAAAAATAACAATCAGAGACAAGTTTCGTCGTGTTCTTGATTTTCATTGTGATGCACTAGTAATGACGTAAGTAGTGTCAAGATGATAAATGTGTTCAAGCAGTAGCCACAAGTCCATCCATGACACAAGTGAAAATACAAATTTACAGGATAAGGCAAATAAACAAACCTCAGCAAAGCCCATTGGAGTGCAACAAACATTACATGTGCGTTGTCTGTGATGCTCTCGTGCACACATGCAGATAACACACAAGCAGCTTTGCCTTTAACACTTTATCATTCCTTACAGCAGAAATCGTAGCTTTAGCACAGAGATGCCACTGAGTAGTCAGGAGAGGTGTTTGGTGACTCAGGATTGGGACAGTGAGTGTGATATTACACCGCTGCACGGATGTAAGGAAAGCAGGGCCTAGGAATGCGCCGGGGTGCAGAGACAGCGAAAGCCCCGGGCACCAAGCTGGAAAGAGAATGAACGGATTAGACGGGCTAAATCCCCGAATAAAACGCCAGATATCCTGCTGTAATGATATTATTAACGTCAGCATTCGCGTTCATTTGACATTGTTGGACCATTGCTAAGGTCGGGGAGTTTAATAAATTCACGTCTGAAACAGATCATAATTAAAGCCTAAACAGTTTAGATTGGTCTATTCCAGGTTCTTTCCCTGCCAGAGATAGGTTATATCTAAGCAATGAAGGGAGCGAATGAATTCCACAGATACAATTTTTACTCAACTACCAAGGCGGTTAGTGAGTTCAGCTGTTGTGCCAGGCTGATGTTGTTACTTAGAGATCTGCGGTGAGAATACAGACAGGGCTGAATGAGCTTTTCATCCTTCAGAACTTGACTATCATTAAACTGGGTCATATTAGCACCTGTATCCACGTGTTTAAAGAAATCGAAGGTCACATTAAGTAAAACGTACACAATAGAAGTGGTCTTACATATTTGTCTATTTCCACACGTCTTTCCTGTGGAAAGGCAGAGTGTGCAGCCAAATCATCCAGTGCATGAGCAAAATACAAAGCCAGCCCTTCAGTGGAAGGGGGGGATTGCAGAGCACCATCACTCGGGGTGGCACATGCAGCAGGGTTGCTGATGGTCTGTTGAAACCCTTTTGCACTCGTTCCATTTTCGAGGAATGTGTATGCTTCAGTAACGTGATTTCTCGGGGTTGTAAACTGCCTGGAATTTCTTGTTGAAAGACAGACTGTTCCATCCTCATTACCAGAAGGACCGAGAAGTTAGGTGCAGATAGAAGGTCCAGTCGCATAGTGATAGTTTAGCAATACTAGATAATACATTAATACAATAATAATAAACATAATAGCCTTGGAGACATGGACAAGTGGCCTGGTCTTTCTCTTTCGTTCTCTCTCACACACACCCACTAACCCACACACATAACTGACATACCCTGAAACATATACTCCCCCAGTGACATCGCACACTGTACATACCCAAGACCGCACACTTTGGACCACACATATTTCCACTGCTATGCACACAACCAATGCCTCACACGTGCTCACATCCAATCACATCAAGTACCACATAGATGGCAATTGACTCAAACACAAATGACAAGTACACACAGGCGCGCACACACACACACACAGCTCATATGTGATCGGTGCCTTCATCAAAGGCATTGCCTTGTGCCACGCAAATACAACGTTACGACACCCGAGGAGTATAGTGCAACGTGAGGAAGAAAGCTGGTGTCTGTGATTTTATTGTACTAAAGCAAATAAACAACAAACCAGAAAAATACCAAAGCAGCTGCATGCTTTCATTTTTTTAAAGAAGAGGAAGCTGCGGAAATGACAGAGAGGTCAGAAGCCAACTGGCCATTTTAAAAGGGAAAAAAACACAATAGCATTTAAAACTGGCACGAAGAACACGCCATTGCTCGGGATTTCATCGGCGCCCGCCGCCTCGAGGCAATTTAATTCATGGTGCTGCGCTATATAAAGCGCTGAAATCAATAGTGCCTCACGACACACAGTATATAAAAACACGATCACTAACCATATCTTCGGGCAAGTATGCATTGTGGAAAGTCCCAGCTATGAATACAATCACCTAAAAACGACAACATTGGAGGCATGACTCCAAAATGTATATGGTTTAATTGGTATGTTGACCACATTATTGGACAGACCAAATTTAAATGCGGACAATGCTAAATAAATGCGCACATTTACGTTTTGGAAAACGCCTATATTCTCCTTTGCTGCTACAGGGAAAACAGTAAATTAGATAATGTCCACAAATAACTGCGTGCTAGGCAGTAGCGGTCCGTGGAGGGAGTTTCGTGGGGCAGTGAGGCGGGACGGGGGAGGGGCAGGGTGGGGAAATGTAAACACCGGCATATGGATGAATGGAGGTAAGTACACATTTAAATAAATAAAACGAATTTCGTTGCGCACGCTGCATCGCATTTTGCGATGCAGCGCGCACAAAGGAATTCGTTTTATTTATTTAAATGTGTACTTACCTTCGTTCATCCATATTCCGGTGTTTACATTTCTCCTCCCCCGCCCCGCCTCACCGCCCCACGGAACTCCCTCCACGGACCGCTACTGGTGCTAGGGTACAGCTACCATTGCGCTCCATGCTTCTGAAATGTAAGAAAAAAGTGCATTTGCGTTTCAAATGTCCAGTCCTGCAGCAGCACACTTCCAAAGCCCATACATGAATCGGGTTACATTTCAGAAGCATGGAGCGCAGCAATGGCAGGAAGAGAGAGGGCCTGCAGCAGCACACTTCCAAAGCCCAAACCCGAATCAAGGCCCCAGTCTCCCCATTTTTTTTTTTTTAAATCTCCCACTTTGCTCTTCGGAAATGTTGGCATGTATGCCACAGTGCACACACCAGATGCCCTCCGTTGTTTGGGTTTGTTTATCATTGCAGACATGCCAACCCTCCCGATTCAGGCGGGAGACTACCGATTTCAAGGCTAGTCTCCCGCCTCCCGTCCCGATTCCTGCAAGCAACAAGCATTGGCATAGCCAATAGGTCTCCCCTTTGGGACCTTATAAGTGTTTAGCCATGCAACAGTTGCATAACTAAATACTTATAAGGTCCTAAAAGCGAGACCTATTGGCTATGCAAAGCGGCCGCGCAAGTGAAAGTGATCGCGATCAGGATCAAACATCAAAGCAGCTGTGCGGCCGCGAAAGTAATCGCGGTAAAGCGCGCGCACATGCACTGTAGCTCTAGGCTGGCCTGGTAGTACTTTTTGGAGCCCTCTCAATAAGTCTCGCTAGACCAGCGCATGCGCTGGGTCAGGCGAGACCTAAAAAGTCGGTTTGTTACCCAAAGCAGTACGAGATGGGAGATGAACAGAGAAAAGTGAAAAATTAAGTAAGAGTGCTGCAGCAGAGTAGGCAGACAAAAGAGCAAATGTTTTGAACTGGAAATCATTTTCTGCAATATTTGTCTATACATCTCTGAACACCGAGTTAGCGGAGTACAAAAACGTGACATGACGCTTGTCCAGCCAAATGTGGTCCGTCGGCTGCGCTGCCGCCTCTGGTGCAGGAAACCAGGGTTCGAGCCTCGAGGTCGCGTCCACATCATGTGATTCTGGGCATATCACTTAATCTCCCCGTGCCTGAATGAGTAATGTAAATACGGTGCTATGTAAAGCGCTCCAATACCTTCGGGTCGAGTTCGCGCTATATAAATATGCAAAAAATAAAAAAAGCTTCAGTGGGAGCAATGGCTGTGGTCCTCTTAATGGAACAGCAAAGGAAGAATACAGTATTTGTGTATACACCTTGACCCTGTGCGATGCCGGACGAAGAGCGTTCAGATGTCCAGCGAAATATCCCTTTTGTCGGTCGTCTGCTATAGGATAGACGGAGAGCCACAGTGATGCATATGGACACGAGGGCAACCTAAACACTTCCACCCAGAAACTTCAATCCATAGATATCGGGGCTGTTTATCGCTTGGTGGTATATACTCATGCTGGGTCACAACCAGAAGAGCATCTTGATAGGAACTCTAGTGACCCGCAGTGGGAGCCAACAGGCAGCAAAGGAGATGTTTGTAAAATGGGGTCAGCTGAGTTCGTGTTGCTTTTAGCACCGCACTTACTAATATTTGCATAGATAATATTTACAGTGTGGAAAATAGACGTGCAAACTTGCATCTGTGTTCTGCTGTACTTTAACATTCGAATACATAACAGGTGGCTCTAGTCATAGTGGGTGGACAGTTACTGCAGTGGGGGTGAAGAAAAGAGAGCAGAGAGGGGTAACTGACCTGCTCAACTGCTGCTCGAAGCAGGCGTGCCTTATCTTATCTTATCTTATCTTCGAAACACTTCTAGAGCGCATGGCGGCACGTAGGCGTCACAGCGCTAAGTACGCATCTAGCTGACCAAGGCATTCGTGAGAGGAATCAAACAGCCATGTGTTCAGGAGTTTGTAAAAATGAAGTTCCAGGTTGATTGTGCGAAGGGGGGGGGGGGCGGGTGGGGTGCAGTTCCATAACATGAGACCGTGATTTGCCATTATTTATTTTATTTTATGAGCAACATCTTTACAATCAAAGTAAAACAACACAATTAAAATAGGCTACAAGTTGTGCTTGGTCATGACTTACAGAAATAGCATTTGCAATGCGAGCAGTCTCGCCTTTGGGACCTTATAGGTATTTATCCATGCAGCATATTATCTTGGGTGCTGCAACAACCGGCTTAAATTGCGATTCTCCTATTAACATGACCAGAGAATCTGGATTTCATTAAAGACACGGAGGCTATCATTATGCATTAATCCTTTTAATGCGTCACACAGACAGCCGCACTACATCATAAACAAGCAAGTTCTGGAATGTAGAGAGTAGAGTACAAGTGGCATGAGGCACAAACAGACTGCCTCTTTTAAATGCGGCTCACAGGCAGATAAGTAGCGCTTTTATTGTCTCCTTATTTATTGCCTTAAAATGTTATTTTCTCAATGTTTATCCTGAGATGGTATTTTCTTAGCGTTTATCCTCAGTAGGAGTAAGCTCGTTTTCTATGATTTGCCCTTTTCTGCTCTCTTACTTACATTTTTTACTGCCATAACCTATGCTTCTTATATTATAATTAATATCGTCCTCCTCGTACTCCATACCCATGGGCCTTCTCCCCCCCTCCTCACTCCTTACACCGGCTTCCTATTGAGGTTGCCGATCTAATTAGCACTCGCGCGCGAGTCTCCGTTTTTTTCCTCACCTTTCCTATCCCTTTAGTAATATTATAACTCGCCGATTATTCTAACTTTTATTTCATTTCTTACCATTATCCGCTACCCCGCCCCTCACTTCGTCTCCTCGCGCTCGCCCGTTCCGTGCTAGCGCGTTACTATCTTTAAGGAATGCACCCTGGCAACGGTGCACGCTGCGATGCCACCCCCCAGGGCTCCTTCATCTAACTTGACGCTTCCATGGCAACAGCTGACCTCGAGGGAGCGCGTCAGTTACTCCACTCGGGTCAGCTGCTGCCGGTGAATGCCTTTTTCTAACGAATCTGTCGTCAATTCAGAAAGCTTTTCTCGAGGGCCGTTATTCTGATTTTTCCCCATTAACCCAGATTATACCTTTCTAGATATTTCCTTGCCATTACTTATTTACATATATCCTTGCCACCCTGAATTATTATTATTTAAAAAAAAAAAAAAAAAAAAGGGGAGACTTGGAATAATTAACTAAAAATAATAAAAAAAAAAAAAAAAATCTATTAATTAAGCACTGAAGTAAGTGATATGACATCATTGTCCTATCTTACTAGAGTGGCCTGTGACAAGCCATATACACCAACTGTACATCCTGATCGCCATAACTGAAAATCATAGCATTTCTTCTGGCTCATCCCGAGAGTTTGGATCTAGTCACTTCACGATTACCACTCGACGGACATAAATAAGTGATTCAAATAATGCTAGGTGAAAATGTGTATTTAAGTATATTCACAAAATTCGAATCCCTATAATGCCGTTCAAAATCGTTTTGAATTCTGGGCTACTCAATCTCGATCGATTTTATATTTGAAAAAAAAAACCCTCACCCTTTTGGCAACTATTAATTACTAGGTTTGATCGTTGTCATGTTTCTCAAAAATAGCACAATCTTAAAGATTTAGAAGGGCTGCCAGCTATGAGTTCCTTGGCTATTTCTTTTTTTCTACACTTGCTACTTCAGCAGAGTTATGAGTAGGGTAACCTACATAACAGTGCATTATGGGAGTTGTAGTCTTGTTACATTTTATTTTAGCCAATTGGACGTCAGCATCTGATAACAAAGGTACAACAAGCATTTGCAATGCAATAGGTCTCTCATTTCGCGAGTTTGAGCTATTGGCATTGTAAATGACAATTCCTTTTATTTATGTTTTGGTTTTTAAAACATAAATAAAAGACATTGTCATTTACAATGCCAATGGCTTAAACTCTCGTAAATGCGAGACCTATTGCATTGCAAATGCTTGTTTTCAAAGCTCCGCAAAGCTACCAAATGGGCCAAATGCGCTGGCGGCTTCTCGCCCCATGGAGCCCAGAGTGCTGCGAGAGTTTATTGCAACTACACGGGAGGTTGTCCCGATCAGAGATAAGGTGTGTGTAAGGGGGGGCATAGCTAAGGGGTGTTTACATGAGCTACTTAGGTCCCCTGCACGGTTTATAGTTTTGTGCTCCTGGTTAGGTTTCTACAGTATGCTCAGGTGAGAAGTGAGCGCATTGTATGTGCACAGTCTGTTGTAGCTGCACTTCAAGACGGAAGGGGCCACTGTCCACACCAAGCCCAAGAAACACAAGGACCGACCCGAGTATGTCTGCTCATAGCGCATAGAGGCGAGTTGTTCAGCCCCAAGCGCTAGAGAAGTAAAGCCACTCTTTTGCCATGCTTTCTTTATAGTTTGATTTCTTTTCCTCTGGAAGCCCAAAACTATTCTTCAATAAAACCAAACGAAAACGACTGGGAATCATTGCCTTTACTGCCCCCTCCCGCCGTATTATTTGTTGCGACGCAATAACTCTTCATGTGTGCACCGTAAGAAGGACAAGAGCTGGGACAGAGTCGTCATTTGAGGGGCAGTTTGGTGCTTCTGAAGGGCCTGTAATATTGAGACAGGGTCGTTAGGAAACAGTGGGTTTCTGAAGGGCTGAGACAGTCGGTCACTCGTGAGACAGCTTGGTGCTTCAAAATGAGCCGGTAATATTGGGCAGAGTCAGTGACTTGGGCAAGAGTTTGTTTCTAAAGGGCCGGTGGGGCTGGGAGAGAGTCGGTCTCTCATGAGACAGTTTGAGGCTTCTGAAGGAGCCGGTAATATTGGGGCAGAGTCAGTGACATGGGCAGATAAGGCTGTGACGGAGTCAGTCACTTGTGGGAGAGCCTGATGCCTCTGGAGAACCCAACGGGGTGAAGCAGCCGGTCTCAGAGGACGTATGTTGACATCTTTGCTCGCACAGTCAAGCGTCTGTCAGATGTCATTGGTGGACTAGTGCAAGATAGGCTCGGTTGGGGGGAGGAGAAAGTCACACCTCAGCACATTAACAGCGCCATTTGATTTAATGCTCATAGGGAAAGCAGTAGGCGCAAAGACATGAGAAGTACACTAGGGACATAGGGGTGTAAGGAAGAACGAAAACATTATATTTCTATTTAGTAACAGCATAAGAATCGTAGTGGAAAATAGAGAGTCTGTCAGTGAAATCCCACACCACCCCCCTCTGCGCGCCCAAACACACGAGCACTATCTGTAGGTCGTTTATTGCTGTCTGTCTGCTGAGGGCGGAGGGGCCGATGCGGGCAAGCTTAAGCAGAAGGCCCCGTTGACCAATATATCCCCGTTTCACTGCCAGCCCCTCTGCTGAGATTACCAGAGAACTGCACACCAGAGCCAGTTCATACGTCATACTGTTATCTTGGATATGCGATGTCATCCATTGAAGTGCGGGTGCCAGTACAGAGTCTACTCTAGCAGCTATGTAGCGCCCAGAGGCCAGAAATGCTCACTGCTTCCTCGTGAAGCTGTTTACAGTTACTTCCCGTAATCCTGCGCAGGGCTCGGGGGAGGCAATCGATTTTAAGACTTCAGCGTGAGATAAATGGAATTTTCTAAATTGATGTGAAAATCACACCGTCGGCTGATTCCATTATAGCGCCAACAATGGCTCGGCTGCCTTCTGAGCGGGCTGCAGTCACAGGCTGGTGAGATTCCGTCCTGTTTATCGCTTACCATTAGGCAGATATACAGGGACTTGCGGTTATGTTTAATTAATGTCCTTTGTCCTATTACGGAAGCAGCGCATGCTTTTCAGATGCATTCCCCCGTTTCAGCACATCTCTCGCCTTCGCTGGGCCAGATAAACATTATTCCAAACAAGCCGGAAGGGGGTGGCAAATGGTGAGCACTTTGATGTCCTCAGTGGCCGCGCGGCTCACTGAGGACATCAAAGGGGCCGCGAAGTGATCAGGCAGTGCTTTTCAGGCTGCCAAATGGTGCGCGCGCCCGGGGCACATGCACTGTATTTGGAGGCCTGAAAAGCACTGTTTGCACTTCCAAAACTCGCTTACTATAAGTCTCGCCAGTGCAGCGCTAAAGCGCTGTCTCAGACGAGACCTAAAAATCAGTGACCTCCCGAAGCCCGAGAGAGGCGCACGCAATGTCCACTTGGCTACGCCTGAGGTGAGGCCCGATTTACCCGACCTGTGCAGTCGTCCATCTGGGGGCATCGGAACACTTAGAGACACGAGTGTCCCAGGTTGAGGCGGCTTGGTTGTGCTCACCTGCCCGCTAGACCAATATTAATTGCACCCTACATCACTGCAGTGGCCCAGAGGAGACCGGAGCCCAAGTCCCAAAAAGAGGTGAGAACATTGGCGGGGGCAGGACAGAATCGCGACAGAGGGGCCCCAGCGGTGGTCCTTGGGCGAATGGGAAGCACCCCCCTACTGGCGATTGATCTGAGGCACAAGAGGCGAGCCCAACGTTGCGGAGGAACCTGTAGGGGACTCTACCGCCGTAACAGTGATAGCTTTAGTAGCACCTTGCATCCCCTTGCGCAATGCTTTTGCTTTATCATCTACTGAGTCCTCCACACCGGGCACGCACCAACTCCGGGAGTCACTAACGCAGCGGAGAAATAGTGGCCCCAAAAAGCCGGAAGAGCAGACAGGTGAAGGACCTGCTGTTCAAATTGACAAAACAGCGAGGGTCAGACCATTTCTGCGCTCCATGCTTCTGAAATGTAAGAAAAAAGTGCATTTGCGTTTCAAATGTCTAGTCCTGCAGTGCAGGACTGGACATTTGAAACGCAAATGCACTTTTTTCTTACATTTCAGAAGCATGGAGCGCAGCAATGGCAGGAAGAGAGAGGGCTTGCAGCAGCACACTTCCAAAGCCCAAACCCGATTCAAGGCCCCAATCTCCCGATTTTTTTTTTTTTAAATCTCCCACTTTGCTCTTTGGAAATGTTGGCATGTATGCCTGTGCTACACACACCAGATGCCCTCCGTGAACCGTTCGTACTTCGTTCATCATTGTATGGCCATACTCGCTTCGCTTCTGTTCTCACTTTCACTTTCACTGACAGAGACAGACTTTAAGTTTACTTAGACTTCACTTACCCCCGTGTTTTACTGACGACGTGATGATGACATGCTCGACCTGGCTGGCTCGATCGATGTTCTCATCATAAACCGGGCTCCTCATTGACTCGTTACCAAGAGGACTGCAGCAGTGCACAGCGTGGCAATACCAAACTGGAAAATTCTGGAATTGGTCTACTCTTTCGACTCCTCCCCCAGACCCCAGCAAACCAATCACTTGAACAACAACAACTGTTGCTGGGTCTGGTGGAGGAGACAAAGGCCACTACCACACCCCCACAAACTCTAAGCCTGCCGGAATGCTCCACCCTCGGCCATTGGAATTAATGGAGGGCCTCCAGCTCCGCCCTGGGCCAAGGCAGTAACGCCCAAAATCGAAATGCTATTCTGCTAGTTAGACACAGGCTGCACCCACCAGTGTGTCGTCACTGCCCTGCTTTCTTGCTCTAGGTCGAAGAAATCTTCGCCCAGCCAAAAGCATGTGCAGACACTGCAGAGCAAAGGCCATACCCCCACACCCCCTAAAGAAACTCCCAATTTTGTACATGTTTGTTCACTGAGCACAAGCAGCCAGCACAATTTATTCCTAGCTGCTCAGTGTTTTTCACCAGGCATTTTTTTTGTCCCCCAGGGTGGGAGGGCGACGCCCATCTCACCCCTATGCACCAGCCTCCCCTGATAAGATCAAGCTTTTTGTGAGCAGAAGCAGTCGAGGGTTGTTGGTGCTAGTCCCACTTAGCCACAAGGCGAAAGGTAGAGCATGTTGTAGTGGCAGCATACTGGGTGGTATGAGTAGTAGTGACCATGGTTTTAGCTAAGAGAAGGTGCCCCATCTATATTACTGCTGAGGAATAGCCTGGTATGTTCAGCGCAGTACAGATAGGAGGTACGGGCAAGGCCAACAATGTGCAGAAGGTCCAGAGAGTGGACAGGTCCTGGAGCCCCGTGTGCACAGCCCTCCAGGAACTCCCCCCAAGTGGTATAGGGGAGCCGGCACAAGCAGCTGAAGGCAGATACAGGTGTGTGTACAGTCTTAGAACTGGGAAGTATCAGCAGGTAGTTGCCATATAGGCTTCACTAATCTGCATATGGGTAATAAAGGGAAAAGGGCACTGTGCTCACCCACAGTGTGGATGGGTAGTCTGGGTACCCCAGCTCAAAGAGAAGTAGGGAGCAGGTGAAGGATGTGGGAAAAGCAGAGCCCCTATGATGCGAAGAGTCTTTGCTGCGAAAAGGAAGAGAAAATGAGAACACACAAGATTGGTTAGCAAGCAGCACCAGTATCTAAACTGGCCACTTCCGCTAAGGTGTATCTGGCCTGTGCTTGTTCAATGTCTAGGGGGTATCCGGCCTGCGGCTCTTGGAACCAGAGTCAATCAACCAGGGCCCCAGGCTCCCACTTACCTGGACTGGTCGTCCGGCCGGTCAAGAACTTTTCTGACCCAGGTGCTGTGCTCTCACTCTGCTCTTCTCTGGTCTGCCTCCCTTCTGCTCATTCGCTCTGCTTTGACCCTTTTGTCTTCTGTCCTTTGTCCTCTGAATCTTGTTTATGGATTTTGCTGCATTTTGCTCACATTTACTCCAGGTCCTCTGACCCTCCCCTGGGCTAGCCTGTTGCTTCGCTCGCAATCTTCTCACTCTCTCCCGTTTCTTGTCTTTCTCATATTTTGCTTGTGCTTTTTGGGCTGACCTTGTGCCCTCTCACTCACATTGCCACTCTCACCCTTCTCACTCTCACGCTTTCCCATTTTATGACCTCTTTCACATATTGCTTGTGTCTTTTGGGCTTGTCTTTTTCCCACGTTCACTCTTTTGGTCTGTCTTTTGCCCCACTTTCCCTCTACTCACTCTTGCTAACAGCATTCTGGTTTTCGCATTACTGTACTTCTTTTCCATTTCTTCCCTTCTTTTTATCCTTTTTCTTATTCTATTTCCCCATTTCTGCTCCGTTCACCATCCTGCCTACTCCCTTTTGCTGCTCTTGCCACCATTTTTCGCTCCCATTGCCATTCTACTGCTCTCCCACTCCCATCTCCTAACCTACTCTCCTGTACATATTCCCACCTCTTCTTGCCACCATCTGCACCCCTCCCACCTCCCAGGACCTACATAATGGTGGATGCAACACCAAAGGCAAGTCTGTCTGCGCCTGGACCACACCCAGTGCCAGGAACCCTGACTCTCCGCTCCCTCACATCTATGCTGCTGCCAACATTCAAGCCTTGAACCCCGGATGCCTCAGCAAACACTGCTGCTGCACATCCCCACACTAAATGGTAGGTGTTAGAACTGGGGGTCTCTAGTTGGCTGAGGTAGGTACCTTAGTCCAAATAGGGACCTTCGCTTCTAGTCAGGGAAAGGAGAGACACACTCTTAGATAACCCCTGCTCACCCCCCAGTAGGTTGGCACGAGCAGCCCGGCTTATCTCCAAGGCAATGTGTAAAGTATTTTCAACCACACTCCCAGTAACACAGTGATAACACCACAAATGGACACCACATCAATTTAGGAAAATAGCGGTATCTTTATCATGAAGAAATACGATGAGACCACATGATAAAAATATCCAGCATATGCGTATTCGTAATATTTCACTGGGCCGGTTATTAGGCCAACAATCACTTGTAGGTTCTGGCGGTATTACTGAGCAGCTCACGAAGATCTAATTCAGTCCTAATGCAATGCTATGCAGTTCATAACGCAGTTCGTAATGTAGAAATAAGACAGTTCTTAATGCAAGTACTAATGTGGTTCGTAAAGCAAGTAAAAATGCAGTTCGTAGTGCAAGTACTAATGCGGATCGTAAAAGCACGTAATAATGCAGTTCGTAATGCAAGTACTAATGCGGATCGTAAAAGCAAATAATAATGCAGTTTGTAATGCAAGGACTGATGCGGATCGCAAAAGCAATTATTAATGCAGTTCGTAATGCAAGTACTAATGCGGATCGTAAAAGCAATTCGGCAACAATCGCGTTCTCTATGCCACTCTTGGCAGACTCGCGGTCAGCAACTGCCAAAATATGCCCCCGATACTGTTATGAAGGAAACAACGTGCAGCTCCACAATCCGACCCCAGTACTGCCACTCCTTGGCGAGTACGGGCTGCGATACTGACTTGAGCGGAGGCTCGCGCTGCAAAGATGGGAAAGGCCGAGAGCGTTCTCTCGTAGCACGCACTCCGCCCCAGGCAGTGACACACGCACGCTAGCTGAGCGTTACCAGGGGGGTGAAGTCTCTCTCGCCTCTCCTCTCCTTGCGGCTTGGTCGTCACGCTGTGCGGCTTCGGGTTGACAGCGGCTGCTCCTCGCAGTGAGAGTCGGGCTACCAGGCGACGGCCTCGCAGCTGATCAGCTCCCGGCGTGAGTCCGTTGATCTTGGGCAAAGGACCTGGGAGCCACGATGGTGAAGGTTCACAGGTCTCTCTTTGGCAAAGGTAAGCTCGAGCCGGCGGCGGTGATTTCTCACGGCTCCCCCTTGGGACGACGGTCCGGGTTGATGGCAATACACAGCACTTCTGGTCACGCTGTTGATCGGAGCAAGAAAGCAAAAGACACACAATTGATGGACGGAATGCAGAACAAATCAAAACATTCACCCCCAGTCAAGAGATCTGGGTTAAATCCATCATTCTTTTGCTCACCATGCCACCCCAGTTTAGACCTGGCTATATGCAAATCAGTCTTGACCCTGTGCCTCATCGGAACAGTCCTGCTCGAACTGCCAAGCCAGGTCCTCACTGGACCGGAAACAAGCATCCTAGGACCGGTTTCGGGGTTTCACCCCTCTTCAGTCAGGATAGCTTGATTCCAGTGGCACAGTGAGCCCAGGTCTCACGTCTGAGCATACCTGGCGCACTTAGGGCAAGAAAGCAAAAGATACACAATTGATGGACGGAATGCAGAACAAATCAAAACATTCACCCCCAGTCAAGAAATCTGGGCTAAATCCATCATTCTTTTGCTCACCATGCCACCCTAGTTTAGACCTGGCTATATGCAAATCAGTCTTGACGCTGTGCCTCATCGGAACAGTCCTGCCCGAACTGCCAAGCCAGGTCCTCCCTGGACCCGAAACAAGCATCCTAGGACTGGTTTCGGGGTTTCACCCCTCTTCAGCCAGGATAGCTTGATTCCAGTGGCACAGTGAGCCCAGGACTCACGTCTGAGCATACCTGGCGCACTTAGGGCAAGATAGCAAAAGACACACACTGTCCAGGGAGGACCTGGCTTGGCAGTGCGGGCTGGACTGTTCCCATGAAGAACAGGGTCAATACTGATTTGCATAGGGCTGGGTTCAAACTGGAACAACATGGTGAGCAAAAAAACGATGGATTTAGGCCCAGATCTCTGTACTGGGGTGCATGTATGACATTGTTCTGCATTCTGTCCATCAACTGTTGTTTTTGCATTTGTCACACCGAGTGGGAAGGGTATGCCCAGACGTGGGTCCTGAGCTCTCCATGCCACTGGAATCAAGCTATCCTGGCTGAAGAGGGGTGAAACCCCGAAACCGGTCCTAGGATGCCTGTTTCCAGACCTGGGAGGACATGGCTTGGCAGTTCGGTCTGGACTGTTCCCATGAGGCACAGGGTCAAGACTGATTTGCATAGGGCTGGGTTCAAACTGAAACGGCATGGTGAGCAAAAAAACGATAGATTTAGGCCCAGATCTCTGTACTGGGCTGACTGTATGACATTGTTCTGCATTCTGTCCATCAGCTGTTGTTTTTGCAGTTGATCAGAGCAATGCGCAAGACTGCTCCGGGGCACACGGTCACGGGGCAACTCTCATAACTCTCAGGCTGCAAAAAGCGCATGCACACAGTGTCGCTGAGACACACTTGGAAACTTTGATGTTCCTGAGTTTCCACAACTGGGAGCCAGCTCCTCTCGGGCCCTTGGAGACAAGTTACTTCAGGACTCAGCACACAGCAAAGTCCTTCCAAGCAGGGGGACACAGCACACAGCAATGTCCCTTGTCCTTTCCTTAGTCAAATCAGCAAACTGCAGGCCAGCCCCAGAACACACAGCAAGGGCAGTCCTTATCTTCAGTCTCTTCAGCTGTTCCTTTTTGGCAGAGGTTCCTCTTGATCATGAAGTAGTTTTAATCCTTTTTCAGGCTTGAGTTCAGTCTTGAGTTCAGGGGTTTCAGCTCTCACATTTATACCCCTAAATGCCTTTGAAGTCTTTGTGATCAGGGGGCTCTGAGCCCGGTCCAAATCAGACCTGGGTGTCTTCCTGCCAGTGCACACCTTCTTTCTTTGATAGTGAGAGTCTGGGCCCCAGACACTTCCCAGGAGGCAGAGCCATTCTTTTGTGGCATCAGCACAGCCCTCTTCTCATCAAAGGGGCTACTCCTCCCACCACACCAAATGCAGGCCAGCCTGTTGCTGTCTCACCTACTCCTCCCTGGTGTCAGGACACTCCCCAGACCCTGTCACATCCAAACCCAGACAGTCAATACACAACCAGGCAGAGGCACGCAGGATGGTTAGGACTAGAAACCAGCCACTTCTAAAAGCGTGGTTTCTAAACACACATTTAAAAACCATCTTCACAAAAATATGTGTTATTACATTCTGAGTTCAGGCACACTAAACTCCATCTCTCCATCTTAAGCCTATGGGAAGATATGCTGGAATCATGTGACACAGCATTCCCCATTCATTCGTATGGGCAAGATGGCCTTGCAACAGTGAAAAACGAATTTTGCAGTATTTCACTGTCAGGACATGGTACACACCTCAGTACATGTCCTACAGTTCACATACACTGCACCCTAACGAGGGGGGTAACTTGGACCTACTATAGGGGTGTCTGATGTGCATAAAAAGGGAAGGGTAAGGCCTGGCAAGTGGGTGCACTTGTCAGGACAACAAGGCAGTTAACATACTGCGTGCAGGCACTGCAGTGGCAGGTCTGAGATCTCTTTTTGGGGCTACTTGTGTGGGTGGCACAATTAGTGCTGCAGGCCCACTAGTAGCATTTGCATTACCAGACCTGGCACAGATAGTGCACTTTACTAGGGACTTCACTAGTAAGACACACATACCAATTATGGACAACCAATTACCATAACACTTCTGCAACACCATCACCGGTTTTTAACCGCCCACCTCGCCATAGACTCCAATGACTGCGTAATCCTTGGCGATCTCAACTTTCACTTCAAATACCATGACACCAACATTGCCAATCTCCTCATCAACAACATCAGACTCACCCAACTCGTCCATGACCCCACACACACCATAGCACACCATCATAAGCTCCAGCATCTGCATCAGTCATGTCACTGAACTCACCAGAGCTGACCACTACATTGTCGACTTCACCATTAGCAGCAGCGTTAGCATCCCACTTACCACCACCCCCACGCTGCCCAGCACCCCCACCATAGCAGGAGCAAAGTATCTGAGACCCGATGGACCGAAGCCCTCAACACCTCGAACCCAGACACTGCAACAAACCTGGACCAGGGTGTCAAGAACTTCAACACCTGGAACACCAACTGTGCTGACACAATTGACCCATCAAAAACAGCAAACACATGAGATCCATCAAACAGGCCAGCTGGCACGGCAGAGAACTGAGAACTGCAAAACACGACTGCAAACAACTGGAATGAAGATGCCGTGCTAGCAAGTACACCTCTAACACAACCTTCTTCAAAACATCCTCAACTTTTGCCGCAGGCTGCTGAGAGCGAAGAAGAGCGAATGGTCTAGAGGCTCACATTGAATTCAGCTCCATCCATGGCAAAGTACTCTTCAACATTGTCAGAGATTTCTCCAACCCCACAGCCAAAGAGAACAGCATCACCCCCTCACAAAAACATCAAATCCCAGCTAACATCTACAGACTTGCTCAATAAACGCCCCACACCGCAACCAGCACAGACTACCGGCTGACCATCTACAACCAGCTCACCCAAGGACATCACCGCCATCATGCACTCCTTTCACTCAGAAGCTCCCACAGACTCTTGCCCGCACCACATCTTCATTGTTGGGAGCCACAGGACCAGCCTCAAACTTACCACCCTACTCAACACCTCAATACCTACAGTCACTTTCCCCGAAGACTGGAAACATGCTGAACTCAAACGGCTACTCAAGAAGCCATCTTCTGACCCCAGAAAACTGAAAAACTGCTGGCCCATCTCCCTGCTCCCTTTCCTGGCCATGGTCCTGGACAAATCACAAAACATCTGGAGCATAACCTTCTTCTCAACACCTCCCAGTCTGGATTGCTCAGCAGTCATAGCACCAAGACCACCCTGATTGCAGCCACCGATTACATCTGAGCCCTCCTCGATCAGGGAGAGATGTCAGCACTGATCTCACTTGACCTCTTGGCACCATTCAATATGTATCCCATGGAAATACTCATCTTCAGTAATAACACCACTCCCTGGAATGCTTCCTGGTTACCTTCACAGCTAGGACCCTCACCTACCCCGACCAACCATTCCAGAAACCTCAGTATTATCCTAGACAGCAAGCTGACCATGAAGTCCCAGATCAACTGGGTCTCTTCTACCTGCTTCTTCCCTCTGCACATGCTATGAAAAATCTTCAAATGGCTTCCCTAGAACCCAAGACACATTGTCACACAGGCCTTCATCATCAGCTAACTGGATTATGGCAATGCTCTCTACTCAGGGATCGCGGAACACCTCCTACAGAGACTTAAGACCATATTAAACACCACATCCAGACTCGTTCTCAATCTACATCAATGAACTCACATCACCCCTCACATCACAGAACTCCACTGGCTCCCAATACAGATGAGAAGCAAATTAAAGCTGCTGACCCATGCATAAAAGGCCCTACACAATCAAGGACCCGCCTACATCAACCCCGACCTGAACTTCCACCAAACAGCCAGACATCTGCAGTATGCATCCCTCTAACTCAACCACACTTCCTGCATCCACTGAAGCAGAAGCAGAGGGCACTTCTTCTCCTACCTTGCAGTAAAGACATGGAATGACCTCCAACTGCAGCACCGGACTTCCCCTTCTATACCAGAATTCCAAAAGGCACTCAAGACCTCGCTGTTTGACAAGTCCCTCAGGCCCGCCAAGTGTCTTGATACCCTCTTGGGTGATAAACAGCTCTAAATAAATCAACTGATTGATTGAATGATCAATCACAGTGTTCACTTCAGGCCCTGCAGGTGGTTTACAGGGGGCAAGCAGTCAGGTAATGAAGGCAGGGGGGGGGGGGGGCAGCGTGTCCAGATCTCCAAGTCCCATGGGTGCCACCCTCTGTGTTTGTGTCCCACTCTGGGCTTACAAAGCAGCAGGAGGCAAAATGGAGTAAAGATGGAGATAGTCTTAAGAGAGGCCCAGCGGGGCAAGGGACTGGCACATCTAGCAGGCATCAGAGGACAGCAGGGGACCCTACTATAATTGGCAATGCGGATTCCCACACATAGCGCCACTAGCGAGGGGCCATCTCACCCCAAGCACACACAAAGTCCTCGCTCCACTTGATGAAGGGGCCAATGCCCCAGCAATGCACCTAGAAGGCAGGAAGGCCCATAGCAGATACCGCAACCCACGGGCTCAGGCCCCTCAGTTTAGTCTCAAGGTGGGTGGAGCGCCCAAGGCTAGTGGCTGCATCTGGGCTCCACTATGCACTTGCACCCCCAGATCAATGCTGCCAGAACAAGGGGGGGGCACAATATATCAGAAGTAAGGCCCAGCAGGCCACCACAACCGAGGCACCTAACAGGCTACTGGGCACAGTCAACTGCAGGGAGGAGCCCCATCCAGTGTCGCTGAAGGCCCCCACCGCTGGAGCATTCACCTTCTACCTCAACAGTTCATGGGGGTGGTGGAGGGCCTAAGCATGAGGGAGCTGAAAGTGGGCTGTTGCACCAAGCCGCAGGAACCGTCGGAGTCATGAGTCCAGGCTGAGGTCCCATATAGAGTCTGAGCCCATTGCACAGCTTTGGTACTAGTCAGTTGCAAACAGCTATAATTTTTGACGGCCACCTCCGGGGATGTGTCAGGTAGGTTTATGCCAGCTTCATGGGCCACTGCATCTGGGAGTGCAGCCGGATGACCTGGCTGCTCACAGAGCGCACTCAGCTCGTGTCCGCCCGCTCATTTTTCTCTTTCGTTTGTTGCATCTATTCCTTTATTTTCTGCACTACATTTTTCTTCATATTCTTCTATTATCATTCCTGTTTATGTTTCTTCTATGTTTAGAGGATACTTAATATTCTAATATGGTCCTAAATTGAAATCAGGTGGTTTTGGCAACTACAATGACAAAGAGTGATTTGTGAAATTCAGAAGGACCCCAAGATGGAAATATGGAGACATCCTGCTTTCTTTGCCCCCACACACATGATCTTACACTCAACACCATCCCCAGAAACTCTAAACCTTCCCTGTCATGCCTCCTCCTCAACACCTGTTCACTTGCCAGAAACACCACCAAAAACTTGCACCTCCTACACGACCTATCACACCAGACCTGCTCTTCCAGACTAGACATGGCTCACCCTGTCATTGACCTCTAATATCACTACAGTGATCTGCCCAGATACTAGATCGTAAAACATGACAGATTATGCAGACCCGGAGGGGGACTAGCCATCATCTTCAAAGACAATATCCACTGGTCCTCCACAACCACAAACAAAAGTGACAGCATGAAACACTTCAGCAGAGTTATGAGTAGGGTAACCTACATAACAGTGCATTATGGGAGTTGTAGTCTTGTTACATTTTATTTTAGCCAATTGGACGTCAGCATCTGATAACAAAGGTACAACAAGCATTTGCAATGCAATAGGTCTCGCATTTCGCGAGTTTGAGCTATTGGCATTGTAAATGACAATTCCTTTTATTTATGTTTTGGTTTTTAAAACATAAATAAAAGACATTGTCATTTACAATGCCAATGGCTTAAACTCTCGTAAATGCGAGACCTATTGCATTGCAAATGCTTGTTTTCAAAGCTCCGCAAAGCTACCAAATGGGCCAAATGCGCTGGCGGCTCCTCGCCCCATGGAGCCCAGAGTGCTGCGAGAGTTTATTGCAACTACACGGGAGGTTGTCCCGATCAGAGATAAGGTGTGTGTAAGGGGGGGCATAGCTAAGGGGTGTTTACATGAGCTACTTAGGTCCCCTGCACGGTTTATAGTTTTGTGCTCCTGGTTAGGTTTCTACAGTATGCTCAGGTGAGAAGTGAGCGCATTGTATGTGCACAGTCTGTTGTAGCTGCACTTCAAGACGGAAGGGGCCACTGTCCACACCAAGCCCAAGAAACACAAGGACCGACCCGAGTATGTCTGCTCATAGCGCATAGAGGCGAGTTGTTCAGCCCCAAGCGCTAGAGAAGTAAAGCCACTCTTTTGCCATGCTTTCTTTATAGTTTGATTTCTTTTCCTCTGGAAGCCCAAAACTATTCTTCAATAAAACCAAACGAAAACGACTGGGAATCATTGCCTTTACTGCCCCCTCCCGCCGTATTATTTGTTGCGACGCAATAACTCTTCATGTGTGCACCGTAAGAAGGACAAGAGCTGGGACAGAGTCGTCATTTGAGGGGCAGTTTGGTGCTTCTGAAGGGCCTGTAATATTGAGACAGGGTCGTTAGGAAACAGTGGGTTTCTGAAGGGCTGAGACAGTCGGTCACTCGTGAGACAGCTTGGTGCTTCAAAATGAGCCGGTAATATTGGGCAGAGTCAGTGACTTGGGCAAGAGTTTGTTTCTAAAGGGCCGGTGGGGCTGGGAGAGAGTCGGTCTCTCATGAGACAGTTTGAGGCTTCTGAAGGAGCCGGTAATATTGGGGCAGAGTCAGTGACATGGGCAGATAAGGCTGTGACGGAGTCAGTCACTTGTGGGAGAGCCTGATGCCTCTGGAGAACCCAACGGGGTGAAGCAGCCGGTCTCAGAGGACGTATGTTGACATCTTTGCTCGCATAGTCAAGCGTCTGTCAGATGTCATTGGTGGACTAGTGCAAGATAGGCTCGGTTGGGGGGAGGAGAAAGTCACACCTCAGCACATTAACAGCGCCATTTGATTTAATGCTCATAGGGAAGGCAGTAGGCGCAAAGACATGAGAAGTACACTAGGGACATAGGGGTGTAAGGAAGAACGAAAACATTATATTTCTATTTAGTAACAGCATAAGAATCGTAGTGGAAAATAGAGAGTCTGTCAGTGAAATCCCACACCACCCCCCTCTGCGCGCCCAAACACACGAGCACTATCTGTAGGTCGTTTATTGCTGTCTGTCTGCTGAGGGCGGAGGGGCCGATGCGGGCAAGCTTAAGCAGAAGGCCCCGTGGACCAATATATCCCCGTTTCACTGCCAGCCCCTCTGCTGAGATTACCAGAGAACTGCACACCAGAGCCAGTTCATACGTCATACTGTTATCTTGGATATGCGATGTCATCCATTGAAGTGCGGGTGCCAGTACAGAGTCTACTCTAGCAGCTATGTAGCGCCCAGAGGCCAGAAATGCTCACTGCTTCCTCGTGAAGCTGTTTACAGTTACTTCCCGTAATCCTGCGCAGGGCTCGGGGGAGGCAATCGATTTTAAGACTTCAGCGTGAGATAAATGGAATTTTCTAAATTGATGTGAAAATCACACCGTCGGCTGATTCCATTATAGCGCCAACAATGGCTCGGCTGCCTTCTGAGCGGGCTGCAGTCACAGGCTGGTGAGATTCCGTCCTGTTTATCGCTTACCATTAGGCAGATATACAGGGACTTGCGGTTATGTTTAATTAATGTCCTTTGTCCTATTACGGAAGCAGCGCATGCTTTTCAGATGCATTCCCCCGTTTCAGCACATCTCTCGCCTGCGCTGGGCCAGATAAACATTATTCCAAACAAGCCGGAAGGGGGTGGCAAATGGTGAGCACTTTGATGTCCTCAGTGGCCGCGCGGCTCACTGAGGACATCAAAGGGGCCGCGAAGTGATCAGGCAGTGCTTTTCAGGCTGCCAAATGGTGCGCGCGCCCGGGGCACATGCACTGTATTTGGAGGCCTGAAAAGCACTGTTTGCACTTCCAAAACTCGCTTACTATAAGTCTCGCCAGAGCAGCGCTAAAGCGCTGTCTCAGACGAGACCTAAAAATCAGTGACCTCCCGAAGCCCGAGAGAGGCGCACGCAATGTCCACTTGGCCACGCCTGAGGTGAGGCCCGATTTACCCGACCTGTGCAGTTGTCCATCTTTATTTATTTTTTTTTTTTTTTATTTTAGCGATTTCTAAAGCGCCTGGTGACCCAAGGGCATCCCCGCGCTATGTAACTTGAAATCCTAGTGAGGGGGAGAGAGGGGGGAAGGCGACCGAAGGGTGTTATTTAGGAAACAGATGGGTCTTTAGTTTTTTGCGAAAAGCAAGGTAGTTGGATTCTAGTCTGAGGGCGCGAGGGAGGGCGTTCCAGCCCTTAGCCGCTTGAACGGAGAATTGTCGACCTCCTGTGCGGGTTCTTTTGAATCTGGGGGTGCTGACTAAATTCTCATTTTGAGATCGTAGGGATCTGGTTGCTGTGTAAGGTGTGATCATTTTACTAAGGATCGCTGGACCAGATCCGTTGTAAAGCTTGTGTGTAGTACACATTGCTTTAAAGTGCACCCTTTGGCGCACGGGGAGCCAGTGCAGGGCTTTGAGGGCTGGCTTGGCGGACATTCTGGAGGGAGTGTTAGTAATCATGCGTGCTGCCGCGTTCTGTGTCCGCTGGAGTTTCGTGATAGTAGACTCGGGGGCTCCCAAGTAGACCAGGTTGCTGTAGTCCAGGCGGGACAGCACTAGTCCCTGGATAAGGAGCTTCCTGGACATAGGTGGGAGTAAGGGCAGGATTTTACGGGTCGTGCGCATGAGCCCGAAGCATGTGCCCGAGGTTTTGGTTGCTTGGGTTTTCATCGTGAGCTGTGGCTCAAGCCACACCCCGAGTGTCTTGATTTCGCGTTTTGGGGGGGGAATTTCTCCGAACACATCGGGCCATAGTGTGGGAGGGATAGTTGTCCATTGCTTGCCAAGTAGCATTACTTCTGTCTTTGTCCCATTCAATTTTAGTGATGAGACGTTCATCCAGTTGTGGATACCTATGAGGCAGTTAGTCAAATTTTCAGGATGGTCGATCAATTGGGACAAGGAGACGACTAGTTGGGTGTCGTCAGCGTAACTCACCATTTTTATGTTAAATGGTGTTACCACGTCCTCGAGGGGGGCCATATAGACATTAAAAAGCGTCGGGCTCAGGAAGAGCCCTGGGGGACGCCGCTGGTGAGTAGGAGGGTGGATGAGTGATGGTTATCGTCCCACACTTGAAAAGTGCGTCCTGTAAGAAAGGATTCGATCCATTTGATTGCTGTCCCGGTAAGTCCTGCATTCGCCAGTCTATGCAGAAGGACACGGTGGTTGACCGTGTCAAAGGCTGCACTTAGATCCAGGAGGATCACTGCCACTGATCCTCCTGAATCCAGTAAGCCCCTTGCCTCTTCAATGACTGCGAGGAGTGCGGTGTCCGTTCCATGGCCCGGGCGAAATCCGGTTTGGGATTGTCGGAGCAGGTTATTAGTTTCAAGGAACTGGGATAGTTGTAAGTTTACCAGTTTCTCAGTGACTTTGCTGATGCCAGGGAGTAGGGATATTGGTCTGTAGTTGGACAGGTCCGATGGATCTAGCTGAGGTTTTTTTAAGAGTGCTTTGACCACAGCACTCTTCCAGCTGTCGGGAACAGTTCCGTGGTCAAACGAGCAGTTGATGAGATCCGTGATGGTAGGTACAATTACTGAGGCTACGGTCTTGAGGAACCTGATAGGGGCTGGGTCCAAGGGTGATCCACTTTTCATTTTTGTTAGGGTTCGCTCAACCTCTAGGGGGGTGACAGGTCGGAATGTCTGTAGCGTGGGGCGACAGATGCTTTCTGTCTGTTCGAGGGGAGTACGGCTTTCCGTGAGGCTGGGGGAGCTGGGGGGTGGGAGGGAGGCCAGGATGCGGGTGATTTTATCATTGAAGAAGTTCGCTAGCTCATTACTTCTGTCAACTTTGGGGGTGTTGGAGGGGGAGGTGGTGGGGACCTTGATCAGCTCTTTGACGATTAAAAAGGATTCTCGGGCTGAATTAGATGCTTCTTGTATTCGTGTATCATAGTATGAAGCTTTAGCTGATTTAATGGCCTCTTTATAGAATTTGACCGTAGACTGGTAGGCTTCTTTGTTGGCATGTTGCCAATTTTTTCTCCAGCGTCGTTCGGCTTTTTTGCAGTTTTTACGAAGTATTCTTAGATCTGCGGAATACCATGGTGCTGAGCCATGTTTGCCGTTTTTGTCTTCCCTATTTCTGAGTGGGAGTACTAGGTCTAGGGAGGCGGTGATCCAGTCCCTGAATCTTCTGTCTGCCGTAGTTGGATCTCCAGCGTGAGCAGGGATGTTTTTTTCAAGGGTCTTAGCCCATTCATCCGTGGGGAGTCTGGACCAGGTCCTGTCCTTACTGAAGGTGGGGGGTATTCGGTTTTTCCTGAAGGTTCCAGGTAATTGGAAGGGGACAAGGAAGTGGTCTGTCCAAGGGAGGGGAAGGGCCTCCTTCGCTAGCATCAAGGGCGAGTTGGTAAACACAGGGTCTAATAGGTGGCCCTTGGTGTGGGTGGCTTTGGCGCGGCTTCGGCGCGCATACGGCGCTCCCGCTGCGCTCGTCCGCTGCGCTGGTATGGCCGACCCATATCTAGTCTGTGTGGGTGGGTGTGGCCTCGCGGTGGGCGTGGCTACCGCCTTGGGCGTTCCCTGAGTCAGCGCTGATCGCTGTGTCAGGTGTGGTCGGGGAGGGCTGTGAGAGCGCGTTTCGGGTCGGCGCTTCCGAGCAGGTGAGCTCTAAGTTATATTTTTTAAAATAAACACAAGTGAACAGTGCAGTTTTAAAAAATCAGTGGGAACACAGTCCTCCGGCTTCCGCCTCAGAGGATACACAAGTCAGAAGTCCAGTCAGCTTGTGATTCGCGTGTTTTATAGTCTCTGTGGGTGGGCGTGGCCTCGCGGTGGGCGTGGCTACCGCCTTGGGCGTTCCCTGAGTCAGCGCTGATCGCTGTGTCAGGTGTGGTCGGGGAGGGCTGTGAGAGCGCGTTTCGGGTCGGCGCTTCCGAGCAGGTGAGCTCTAAGTTATATTTTTTAAAATAAACACAAGTGAACAGTGCAGTTTTTAAAAAATCAGTGGGAACACAGTCCTCCGGCTTCCGCCTCAGAGGATACACAAGTCAGAAGTCCAGTCAGCTTGTGATTCGCGTGTTTTATAGTCTCTGTGGGTGGGCGTGGCCTCGCGGTGGGCGTGGCTACCGCCTTGGGCGTTCCCTGAGTCAGCGCTGATCGCTGTGTCAGGTGTGGTCGGGGAAGGCTGTGAGAGCGCGTTTCGGGTCGGCGCTTCCGAGCAGGTGAGCTCTAAGTTATATTTTTTAAAATAAACACAAGTGAACAGTGCAGTTTTAAAAAATCAGTGGGAACACAGTCCTCCGGCTTCCGCCTCAGAGGATACACAAGTCAGAAGTCCAGTCAGCTTGTGATTCGCGTGTTTTATAGTCTCTGTGGGTGGGCGTGGCCTCGCGGTGGGCGTGGCTACCGCCTTGGGCGTTCCCTGAGTCAGCGCTGATCGCTGTGTCAGGTGTGGTCGGGGAGGGCTGTGAGAGCGCGTTTTGGGTCGGCGCTTCCGAGCAGGTGAGCTCTAAGTTATATTTTTTAAAATAAACACAAGTGAACAGTGCAGTTTTAAAAAATCAGTGGGAACACAGTCCTCCGGCTTCCGCCTCAGAGGATACACAAGTCAGAAGTCCAGTCAGCTTGTGATTCGCGTGTTTTATAGTCTCTGTGGGTGGGCGTGGCCTCGCGGTGGGCGTGGCTACCGCCTTGGGCGTTCCCTGAGTCAGCGCTGATCGCTGTGTCAGGTGTGGTCGGGGAGGGCTGTGAGAGCGCGTTTCGGGTCGGCGCTTCCGAGCAGGTGAGCTCTAAGTTATATTTTTTAAAATAAACACAAGTGAACAGTGCAGTTTTTTAAAAAATCAGTGGGAACACAGTCCTCCGGCTTCCGCCTCAGAGGATACACAAGTCTGGGGGCATCGGAACACTTAGAGACACGAGTGTCCCAGGTTGAGGCGGCTTGGTTGTGCTCACCTGCCCGCTAGACCAATATTAATTGCACCCTACATCACTGCAGTGGCCCAGAGGAGACCGGAGCCCAAGTCCCAAAAAGAGGTGAGAACATTGGCGGGGGCAGGACAGAATCGCGACAGAGGGGCCCCAGCGGTGGTCCTTGGGCGAATGGGAAGCACCCCCCTACTGGCGATTGATCTGAGGCACAAGAGGCGAGCCCAACGTTGCGGAGGAACCTGTAGGGGACTCTACCGCCGTAACAGTGATAGCTTTAGTAGCACCTTGCATCCCCTTGTGCAATGCTTTTGCTTTATCATCTACTGAGTCCTCCACACCGGGCACGCACCAACTCCGGGAGTCACTAACGCAGCGGAGAAATAGTGGCCCCAAAAAGCCGGAAGAGCAGATCGGTGAAGGACCTGCTGTTCAAATTGACAAAACAGCGAGGGTCAGACCATTTCTGCGCTCCATGCTTCTGAAATGTAAGAAAAAAGTGCATTTGCGTTTCAAATGTCTAGTCCTGCAGTGCAGGACTGGACATTTGAAACGCAAATGCACTTTTTTCTTACATTTCAGAAGCATGGAGCGCAGCAATGGCAGGAAGAGAGAGGGCTTGCAGCAGCACACTTCCAAAGCCCAAACCCGATTCAAGGCCCCAATCTCCCGATTTTTTTTTTTTTAAATCTCCCACTTTGCTCTTTGGAAATGTTGGCATGTATGCCTGTGCTACACACACCAGATGCCCTCCGTGAACCGTTCGTACTTCGTTCATCATTGTACGGCCATACTCGCTTCGCTTCTGTTCTCACTTTCACTTTCACTGACAGAGACAGACTTTAAGTTTACTTAGACTTCACTTACCCCCGTGTTTTACTGACGACGTGATGATGACATGCTCGACCTGGCTGGCTCGATCGATGTTCTCATCATAAACCGGGCTCCTCATTGACTCGTTACCAAGAGGACTGCAGCAGTGCACAGCGTGGCAATACCAAACTGGAAAATTCTGGAATTGGTCTACTCTTTCGACTCCTCCCCCAGACCCCAGCAAACCAATCACTTGAACAACAACAACTGTTGCTGGGTCTGGTGGAGGAGACAAAGGCCACTACCACACCCCCACAAACTCTAAGCCTGCCGGAATGCTCCACCCTCGGCCATTGGAATTAATGGAGGGCCTCCAGCTCCGCCCTGGGCCAAGGCAGTAACGCCCAAAATCGAAATGCTATTCTGCTAGTTAGACACAGGCTGCACCCACCAGTGTGTCGTCACTGCCCTGCTTTCTGGCTCTAGGTCGAAGAAATCTTCGCCCAGCCAAAAGCATGTGCAGACACTGCAGAGCAAAGGCCATACCCCCACACCCCCTAAAGAAACTCCCAATTTTGTACATGTTTGTTCACTGAGCACAAGCAGCCAGCACAATTTATTCCTAGCTGCTCAGTGTTTTTCACCAGGCATTTTTTTTGTCCCCCAGGGTGGGAGGGCGACGCCCATCTCACCCCTATGCACCAGCCTCCCCTGATAAGATCAAGCTTTTTGTGAGCAGAAGCAGTCGAGGGTTGTTGGTGCTAGTCCCACTTAGCCACAAGGCGAAAGGTAGAGCATGTTGTAGTGGCAGCATACTGGGTGGTATGAGTAGTAGTGACCATGGTTTTAGCTAAGAGAAGGTGCCCCATCTATATTACTGCTGAGGAATAGCCTGGTATGTTCAGCGCAGTACAGATAGGAGGTACGGGCAAGGCCAACAATGTGCAGAAGGTCCAGAGAGTGGACAGGTCCTGGAGCCCCGTGTGCACAGCCCTCCAGGAACTCCCCCCAAGTGGTATAGGGGAGCCGGCACAAGCAGCTGAAGGCAGATACAGGTGTGTGTACAGTCTTAGAACTGGGAAGTATCAGCAGGTAGTTGCCATATAGGCTTCACTAATCTGCATATGGGTAATAAAGGGAAAAGGGCACTGTGCTCACCCACAGTGTGGATGGGTAGTCTGGGTACCCCAGCTCAAAGAGAAGTAGGGAGCAGGTGAAGGATGTGGGAAAAGCAGAGCCCCTATGATGCGAAGAGTCTTTGCTGCGAAAAGGAAGAGAAAATGAGAACACACAAGATTGGTTAGCAAGCAGCACCAGTATCTAAACTGGCCACTTCCGCTAAGGTGTATCTGGCCTGTGCTTGTTCAATGTCTAGGGGGTATCCGGCCTGCGGCTCTTGGAACCAGAGTCAATCAACCAGGGCCCCAGGCTCCCACTTACCTGGACTGGTCGTCCGGCCGGTCAAGAACTTTTCTGACCCAGGTGCTGTGCTCTCACTCTGCTCTTCTCTGGTCTGCCTCCCTTCTGCTCATTCGCTCTGCTTTGACCCTTTTGTCTTCTGTCCTTTGTCCTCTGAATCTTGTTTATGGATTTTGCTGCATTTTGCTCACATTTACTCCAGGTCCTCTGACCCTCCCCTGGGCTAGCCTGTTGCTTCGCTCGCAATCTTCTCACTCTCTCCCGTTTCTTGTCTTTCTCATATTCTGCTTGTGCTTTTTGGGCTGACCTTGTGCCCTCTCACTCTCATTGCCACTCTCACCCTTCTCACTCTCACGCTTTCCCATTTTATGACCTCTTTCACATATTGCTTGTGTCTTTTGGGCTTGTCTTTTTCCCACGTTCACTCTTTTGGTCTGTCTTTTGCCCCACTTTCCCTCTACTCACTCTTGCTAACACCATTCTGGTTTTCGCATTACTGTACTTCTTTTCCATTTCTTCCCTTCTTTTTATCCTTTTTCTTATTCTATTTCCCCATTTCTGCTCCGTTCACCATCCTGCCTACTCCCTTTTGCTACTCTTGCCACAATTTTTCGCTCCCATTGCCATTCTACTGCTCTCCCACTCCCATCTCCTAACCTACTCTCCTGTACATATTCCCACCTCTTTTTGCCACCATCTGCACCCCGCCCACCTCCCAGGACCTACATAATGGTGGATGCAACACCAAAGGCAAGTCTGTCTGCGCCTGGACCACACCCAGTGCCAGGAACCCTGACTCTCCGCTCCCTCACATCTATGCTGCTGCCAACATTCAAGCCTTGAACCCCGGATGCCTCAGCAAACACTGCTGCTGCACATCCCCACACTAAATGGTAGGTGTTAGAACTGGGGGTCTCTAGTTGGCTGAGGTAGGTACCTTAGTCCAAATAGGGACCTTCGCTTCTAGTCAGGGAAAGGAGAGACACACTCTTAGATAACCCCTGCTCACCCCCCAGTAGCTTGGCACGAGTAGCCCGGCTTATCTCCAAGGCAATGTGTAAAGTATTTTCAACCACACTCCCAGTAACACAGTGATAACACCACAAATGGACACCACATCAATTTAGGAAAATAGCGGTATCTTTATCATGAAGAAATACAATGAGACCACATGATAAAAATATCCAGCATATGCGTAGTCGTAATATTTCACTGGGCCGGTTATTAGGCCAACAATCACTTGTAGGTTCTGGCGGTATTACTGAGCAGCTCACGAAGATCTAATTCAGTCCTAATGCAATGCTATGCAGTTCATAACGCAGTTCGTAATGTTGAAATAAGACAGTTCTTAATGCAAGTACTAATGTGGCTCGTAAAGCAAGTAAAAATGCAGTTCGTAGTGCAAGTACTAATGCGGATCGTAAAAGCACGTAATAATGCAGTTCGTAATGCAAGTACTAATGCGGATCGTAAAAGCAAATAATAATGCAGTTTGTAATGCAAGGACTGATGCAGATCGCAAAAGCAATTATTAATGCAGTTCGTAATGCAAGTACAAATGCGGATCATAAAAGCAATTCGGCAACAATTGCGTTCTCTATGCCACTCTTGGCAGACTCGCGGTCAGCAACTGCCAAAATATGCCCCCGATACTGTTATGAAGGAAACAACGTGCAGCTCCACAATCCGACCCCAGTACTGCCACTCCTTGGCGAGTACCGGCTGCGATACTGACTTGAGCGGAGGCTCGCGCTGCAAAGATGGGAAAGGCCGAGAGCGGTCTCTCCTAGCACGCACTCCACCCCAGGCAGTGACACACGCAAGCTAGCTGAGCGTTACCAGGGGGGGTGAAGTCTCTCTCGCCTCTCCTCTCCTTGTGGCTTGGTCGTCACGCTGTGCGGCTTCGGGTTGACAGCGGCTGCTCCTCGCAGTGAGAGTCGGGCTACCAGGCGACGGCCTCGCAGCTGATCAGCTCCCGGCGCGACTCCGTTGGTCTTGGACAAAGGACCTGGGACCCACGATGGTGAGGGTTCACAGGTCTCTCTTTGGCAAAGGTAAGTTCGAGCCAGCGGCGGTGATTTCTCATGGCTCCCCCTTGGGACGACGGTCTGGGCTGATGGCAATAACGATCACAGCACTTCTGGTCACGCTGTTGATCGGAGCAAGAAAGCAAAAGACACACAATTGATGGACGGAATGCAGAACAAATCAAAACATTCACCCCCAGTCAAGAGATCTGGGTTAAATCCATCATTCTTTTGCTCACCATGCCACCCCAGTTTAGACCTGGCTATATGCAAATCAGTCTTGACCCTGTGCCTCATCGGAACAGTCCTGCTCGAACTGCCAAGCCAGGTCCTCGCTGGACCGGAAACAAGCATCCTAGGACCGGTTTCGGGGTTTCACCCCTCTTCAGTCAGGATAGCTTGATTCCAGTGGCACAGTGAGCCCAGGACTCACGTCTGAGCATACCTGGCGCACTTAGGGCAAGAAAGCAAAAGATACACAATTGATGGACGGAATGCAGAACAAATCAAAACATTCACCCCCAGTCAATAAATCTGGGTTAAATCCATCATTCTTTTGCTCACCATGCCACCCTAGTTTAGACCTGGCTATATGCAAATCAGTCTTGACACTGTGCCTCATCGGAACAGTCCTGCCCGAACTGCCAAGCCAGGTCCTCCCTGGACCGGAAACAAGCATCCTAGGACTGGTTTCGGGGTTTCACCCCTCTTCAGCCAGGATAGCTTGATTCCAGTGGCACAGTGAGCCCAGGACTCACGTCTGAGCATACCTGGCGCACTTAGGGCAAGATAGCAAAAGACACACACTGTCCAGGGAGGACCTGGCTTGGCAGTGCGGGCTGGACTGTTTCCATGAGGAACAGGGTCAAGACTGATTTGCATAGGGCTGGGTTCAAACTGGAACAACATGGTGAGCAAAAAAACGATGGATTTAGGCCCAGATCTCTGTACTGGGGTGCATGTATGACATTGTTCTGCATTCTGTCCATCAACTGTTGTTTTTGCATTTGTCACACCGAGTGGGAAGGGTATGCCCAGACGTGGGTCCTGCGCTCTCCATGCCACTGGAATCAAGCTATCCTGGCTGAAGAGGGGTGAAACCCCGAAACCGGTCCTAGGATGCCTGTTTCCAGTCCTGGGAGGACCTGGCTTGGCAGTTCGGTCTGGACTGTTCCCTTGAGGCACAGGGTCAAGACTGATTTGCATAGGGCTGGGTTCAAACTGGAACGGCATGGTGAGCAAAAAAACGATAGATTTAGGCCCAGATCTCTGTACTGGGGTGACTGTATGACATTGTTCTGCATTCTGTCCATCAACTGTTGTTTTTGCAGTTGATCAGAGCAATGCGCAAGACTGCTCCGGGGCACACGGTCACGGGGCAACTCTCATAACTCTCAGGCTGCAAAAAGCGCATGCACACAGTGTCGCTGAGACACACTTGGAAACTTTGATGTTCCTGAGTTTCCACAACTGGGAGCCAGCTCCTCTCGGGCCCTTGGAGACAAGTTACTTCAGGACACAGCACACAGCAAAGTCCTTCCAAGCAGGGGGACACAGCACACAGCAATGTCCCTTGTCCTTTCATTAGTCAAATCAGCAAACTGCAGGCCAGCCCCAGAACACACAGCAAGGGCAGTCCTTATCTTCAGTCTCTTCAGCTGTTCCTTTTTGGCAGAGGTTCCTCTTGATCATGAAGTAGTTTTAATCCTTTTTCAGGCTTGAGTTCAGCCTTGAGTTCAGGGGTTTCAGCTCTCACATTTATACCCCTAAATGCCTTTGAAGTCTTTGTGATCAGGGGGCTCTGAGCCCGGTCCAAATCAGACCTGAGTGTCTTCCTGCCAGTGCACACCTTCTTTCTTTGATAGTGAGAGTCTGGGCCCCAGACACTTCGCAGGAGGTGGAGCCATTCTTTTGTGGCATCAGCACAGCCCTCTTCTCATCAAAGGGGCTACTCCTCCCACCACACCAAATGGAGGCCAGCCTGTTGCTGTCTCACCTACTCCTCCCTGGTGTCAGGACACTCCCCAGACCCTGTCACATCCAAACCCAGACAGTCAAAACAAAACCAGGCAGAGGCATGCAGGATGGTTAGGACTAGAAACCAGCCACTTCTAAAAGCGTGGTTTCTAAACGGCAAAGTACTCTTCAACTTTGTCAGAGATTTCTCCAACCCCACAGCCAAAGAGAACAGCATCACCCCCTCACAAAAACATCAAATCCCAGCTAACATCTACAGACTTGCTCAACAAACGCCCCACACCGCAACCAGCACAGACTACCGACTGACCATCTACAACCAGCTCACCCAAGGACATCACCGCCATCATGCACTCCTTTCACTCAGAAGCTCCCACAGACTCTTGCCCGCACCACATCTTCATTGTTGGGAGCCACAGGACCAGCCTCAAACTTACCACCCTACTCAACACCTCAATACCTACAGTCACTTTCCCCGAAGACTGGAAACATGCTGAAGTCAAACGGCTACTCAAGAAGCCATCTTCTGACCCCAGAAAACTGAAAAACTGCTGGCCCATCTCCCTGCTCCCTTTCCTGGCCATGGTCCTGGACAAATCACAAAGCATCTGGAGCATAACCTTCTTCTCAACACCTCCCAGTCTGGATTCCTCAGCAGTCATAGCACCAAGACCACCCTGATTGCAGCCACCGATTACATCTGAGCCCTCCTCGATCAGGGAGAGATGTCAGCACTGATCTCACTTGACCTCTTGGCACCATTCAATATGTATCCCACCTAGGCCTGGGCTGTAAATTCTGTTCCGCTGGCGGAATTTGCGGAATTTGCGGAATTTGTGGAATTTCGCGGGATTGCCCAAAATTCTGCGTTCCGCAGGCTTTGCGGAATTTGTTGCTTGTTCGCGTTATCAAAATGCATGTTCGCAACCAGCGTTCGCGAACAGGAAAAAAGCATCGCGAACAAGCAATTCCGCGTGTTTGCGGAATTTCTGCGTGCTCGCGGAGATTTTTACCATTTTGCGGAGCTTTGCGTAGCGCGACAACGCAAATTCCGCCCACCCCTAATCCCACCACACACTTATCGCAAGGGTACACCACATCGGCATCCAAGGGAACATGCTCAGATGGATCGCCTCCTTCCTCACATTAAGGACCCAGAAGACCCACCTACCACCATTCACCACCAAACCCAAGTAAATCCTCTGTGATGTTCCCCAAGGCTCTTCCTACAGCACCACCCTCTTCAACACCCTACATGACCCCCTAGGCCAAAATCATCAGATCCCATGGACTCCACACCATATCCTATGCAGACAACACTCAACTTATCCTCTCCCTCTCCGAAGAATCTACCACAACCAGAACCAACTTCCACAGGTGCATGATGATAGTTGCCGACTGGATGAGGGACAACTACCTGAAGCTCAACATGGACAAAATGGAAATACTCATCTTCAGTAATAACACCACTCCCTGGAACGCTTCCTGGTTACCTTCACAGCTAGGACCCTCACCTACCCCGACCAACCATTCCAGAAACCTCAGTATTATCCTAGACAGCAAGCTGACCATGAAGTCCCAGATCAACTGGGTCTCTTCTACCTGCTTCTTCCCTCTGTACATGCTATGAAAAATCTTCAAATGGCTTCCCCAGAACCCAAGACACATTGTCACACAGGCCTTCATCATCAGCTAACTGGATTATGGCAATGCTCTCTACTCAGGGATCGCGGAACACCTCCTACAGAGACTTAAGACCATATTAAACACCACAGCCAGACTCGTTCTCAATCTACATCAATGAACTCACATCACCCCTCACATCACAGAACTCCACTGGCTCCCAATACAGATGAGATGCAAATTAAAGCTGCTGACCCATGCATAAAAAGGCCCTACACAATCAAGGACCCGCCTACATCAACCCCGACCTGAACTTCCACCAAACAGCCAGACATCTGCACTATGCATCCCTCTAACTCAACCACACTTCCTGCATCCACTGAAGCAGAAGCAGAGGGCACTTCTTCTCCTACCTTGCAGTAAAGACATGGAATGACCTCCAACTGCAGCACCGGACTTCCCCTTCTATACCAGAATTCCAAAAGGCACTCAAGACCTCGCTGTTTGACAAGTCCCTCAGGCCCGCCAAGTGTCTTGATACCCTCTTGGGTGATAAACAGCTCTAAATAAATCAACTGATTGATTGAATGATCAATCACAGTGTTCACTTCAGGCCCTGCAGGTGATTTACAGGGGGCAAGCAGTCAGGTAATGAAGGCAGGGGGGGGCAGCGTGTCCAGATCTCCAAGTCCCATGGCTGCCCCCCTCTGTGGTTGTGTCCCACTCTGGGCTTACAAAGCAGCAGGAGGCAAAATGGAGTAAAGATGGAGATAGTCTTAAGAGAGGCCCAGCGGGGCAAGGGACTGGCACATCTAGCAGGCATCAGAGGACAGCAGGGGGCACTACTATAATTGGCAATGCGGATTCCCACACATAGCGCCACTAGCGAGGGGCCATCTCACCCCAAGCACACACAAAGTCCTCGCTCCACTTGATAAAGGGGCCAATGCCCCAGCAATGCACCTAGAAGGCAGGAAGGCCAATAGCAGATACCGCAACCCACGGGCTCAGGCCCCTCAGTTTAGTCTCAAGGTGGGGGGGAGCGCCCAAGGCCAGTGGCTGCATCTGGGCTCCACCATGCACTTGCACCCCCAGATCAATGCTGCCAGAACAAGGGGGGGCACAATATATCAGAAGTAAGGCCCAGCAGGCCACCACAACCGAGGCTACTGGGCACAGTCAACTGCAGGGAGGAGCCCCATCCAGTGTCGCTGAAGGCCCCCACCGCTGGAGCATTCACCTTCTACCTCAACAGTTCATGGGGGTGGTGGAGGGCCTAAGCATGAGGGAGCTGAAAGTGGGCTGTTGCACCAAGCCGCAGGAACCATCGGAGTCATGAGTCCAGGCTGAGGTCCCATATAGAGTCTGAGCCCATTGCACAGCTTTGGTGCTAGTCAATTGCAAACAGGTATAATTTTTGACGGCCGCCTCCGGGGATGTGTCAGGTAGGTTTATGCCAGCTTCATGGGCCACTGCATCTGGGAGTGCAGCCGGATGACCTGGCTGCTCACAGAGCGCACTCAGCTCGTGTCCGCCCGCTCATTTTTCTCTTTCGTTTGTTGCATCTATTCCTTTAGTTTTTTGCACAAAATTTTCCTTCATATTCTTCTATTATCATTCCTGTTTATGTTTCTTCTATGTTTAGAGGATACTTAATATTCTAATATGGTCCTAAATTGAAATCAGGTGGTTTTGGCAACTACAATGCCAAAGAGTGATTTGTGAAATTCAGAAGGACCCCAAGATGGAAATATGGAGACATCCTGCTTTCTTTGCCCCCACACACATGATCTTACACTCAACACCATCTCCAGAAACTCTAAACCCTCCCTGTCATGCCTCCTCCTCAACACCTGTTCACTTGCCAGAAACACCACCAAAAACGTGCACCTCCTACACGACCTATCACACCAGACCTGCTCTTCCAGACTAGACATGGCTCACCCTGTCATTGACCTCTAATATCACTACAGTGATCTGCCCAGATACTAGATCATAAAACATGACAGATTATGCAGAGCCGGAGGGGGACTAGCCATCATCTTCAAAGACAATATCCACTGGTCCTCCACAACCACAAACAAAAGTGACAGCATGAAACACCTAGGGGGCATAATCATTTACTGGCCTCCCAAACCTCGCTCCAATTTTGCAACTATATATCAGACTTCATCGGCCCTCTGATTTTTGACTCCAGCTTCTTTACCGTCTTCAGTGACCTTTTCTAGCACCTGGAGGACCTCTCAGACCCCAACATTTTCCTGGAAGGATTAACTACACTTCGACTCACTCAGTGAGTGGAGAGACGACCCACCCACACCACCAAAAACCTCCTGGACCCCATCTTCACAGCTTTACCAACCTCACGGTGGACAAGTACCCCCCTCATCTGGACCAATCATACCCTCATCTGCTTTGGCCTGCTCATCTCCCACTGGCAAGTAACAGATCCTACCAAATCCCCCCAACAAAACTGGAATGGGATTCCAAAAGAAACATGGACCTCATAGCTCAATTTCCGCCAGCCACAACACCAAATCAACCTCTTATGATTCATCATTAACTCAAATGCTTGGATCACCTCTTGCACCAATGCCTTGGCCCCACTAAAGACCGCCACCAGGACCAGGCTTCAAGCCATAAGGATGATGGAAACATACCCAAAACTAAACTGAAAAAAGCAGCCCACGCTTCAACCACCAACAAATCAGATCCACCAAGAGATCAGCACTGATAGAATGCATCAAAAACAGCACAAGCCACACCAAAAAAATCTTTGCCACCGTGAAGAATTTCACCTTGCCCTCCACAGTCTCCACAATCATTGCCCTCTTGCAGGACCTCTGTACCAAGCTCTTCATCTTCTTCAGTGAAAGTATCAGTAACATCAACAACTTTGATCCACAGCCAGACCCCAATGCCATAACCATAAAGACTAACCCTCAAAACTCCACCATCAACACCTGGCTCACCATGATCACGTCAGAAGCTGCAAAGGCCATGCGCTCCATCTACTCAGCGGGTACACCTCACCCTTGCCCAAATCATATCTTCACCAAGGGAGTGAACCTCATCAGTGCAGCTTTAACCCCAGTACTTAACAACTCCTTTCCGAAATGCCTGGAAGCATGTAAAAATACTACCCCTCCTGTAGAAACCATCAGTGGACCCGAGGACACTGGCCAACAGCAGACCAATTTCCTTGCTACTCTACTCAGCTAAAGTTATGGAAAAAGTAATCAGGAAATGACAAACCGACTAACTAAACAACAACCACCTTCTCAACCCCACCCAATCAAAGCACCAAGACCGCCTTCAATGGTGCTGCAGATTACATCCACCTCTTCATGGATAGAGGCACTGCAGCCCTTATCCTACTCGACTAACACACCGCTTTCAATACCCTCTCCCACCCATCCTCATTCAGTGCCTCCACAATTTAGGAATACAAGGACCCACCCTTTTCTGAATCTACTCCTTTCTCACCAGACAAACTGAATTAGTGAGCCTGGCCCTCTACACCTTAACTGATGCCAACCTCATCAGTGGAGTATACCAAGGAACTTTCCTCAGCACCATGCTATGTCACCTCTTGCGAACATTATCTGGACACACAAAACCAACATACTTTCCTATGCTAATGACACCCAGCTCATCCTTGCAACCTAGAGCTAACAGTGACGCCTGTTTCTAATTAGAATATTCAGCTTTCACAATTCCGGTTTCTAATTAGAATATTCAGCTTTCACAAATAAACTTCTGATTAAACAAAAGATGGTGGTTAAGCTGCTCTTGCAAGGTCTGGATAGCAATCAGCCCTGATTGCAATTAGACTGATCAGGCTGACCTTGCCTTTGTAATTGTAATTGTATTTATATAACACTTACTACCCCTGACGAGGCATTGAAGCGCTCTATGGCAAGTAGCACACTACTTCGAAACACAAGGTTAGTGGTTAATTTACAGGTTATTATGGTTATTGTGATTAGTCATGTGCTCTCCAGAAAACAACTGCATGTATTTACTCCAGTTACTTTGTGATAGATTATATTAATACCATTCAGATCATTAGTGGGGGCTATGTGGTTTCAGGTGAATAGTTGGCAAGATAAATAGGTTGATGGAGATTGGGCAAGAGTTAGGTTAAATGGAAAGGGTTCTAAAGAGGAGGGGTTGTGATCTATTCAATGAGGTATCAGCCAGTTGCAGAATTTCAATAAGAAGGATGAAGACAGAGAAGCATGAGACTGAGAGGAGGCTGCACTCAGAAATAGAAGGCATGCAGAGTATGGAATGTGACAAGAGGGCCACTCTGGAGAAAGAAATGAGAGGAATCAAGTGGGAAGAATTCAAGGTCAACTTCTCATGCAGGGTTTTATGTTTATTGTAGGTTAAGGCTTTCTGAAATAGCAAGCAATCCGAGGTTGTAGGCTGTCGAAGGAAACAGCATCATGCATAGTTCTCCATATCCAGGCATACAGCTTAAACATGTGATTGCGAGTGTATACATCATTTAAACATTAAGAGTCCAAGGTTGCTGTGTGCTAAACCTGGGACATCCCTTTTATACATAGTCTGGAGTAGCCCAGCCTTAGTACAGTGTCTGAATGCTGAGCAAGCGGCGTTGGCACCGGAAAGAAAGGGTCTCATTTAAAGATCATCCCTGACTATTCCGCAATTAAAGTTTTTTTTTCACTCACTCACTAAAAATGTGGTTCTTGGCACTGGCTACATGTGCAATCTGCAGCTTGATTTATACCCTGTTTTGACTCCTAAACAAATCCAAGCTTATGCTGTGTGTGTTTGTGTATGAGGCCATTGTAGTATATGCATTGTATGTATAAGCGAATCAGAGTGATGGAGGACTTTAATGTCCACCTTAGTGCCTTAGGTTTAGAGTACTCAGGCTGAAAGAACCAAGGATAGGCATAAGAGTCTATAATGTCTAACAGTAATTCTCTAGATTTAGCATCCTCAGCTATAAACAGCTGGAGAGGGATGTGCCCAAGAGTGATGAAAGTTCACCAATAGTTTTGGGTATGGAATTCTTATTGCTCAATGCCCAGGACATATTGTTTTAGGTCAAGGGCAACAAGTTGTCAAGTTCATTATGTCCACTAGGAAAGTAGGTTCAACTGTTGTGTGTAGATTGAGATTCTGTATATAGGTTTCCCGATTTATGCCCTTATATAGGTACAATTCATATTGCCCTTATTTAGGCATAGAAAATCCAGCCCTTATTTAGGCATTGTCCATGCTAACCAAATACAGGCATGGTCTCCTACATCCGTCCATCCACGTCACAACGAGTTCTTGGAAAACCAGACTCTTTAGCCTTTAGGAATTTCCCTTGCTTGGATATTGATTTCTCCAAGAACTCATTTAGTATGCACGAACATCTGTTCCTTAGGGGTTCATTCATGACGTTCCGATGCCTGACTTTTACGTCAATATAGGCGTTCCTAAACACCTTCAAGGTATAAATATACCTGCACTTGCCCTGGCAAACCACGGTTCCGGTACGGTCCAGGTCGACTGCCTGCTTGCGGTTCACCACGGCAAGTTCGGAAGGAGATCGAGTTCCAGCCTGATGCACTGATCAGACGCTGTCATCCTCCTTGCAGAGAATCCAGCTCCAGTGTTTCTGACTCCCCTTGCAGGGTGTCAGATATCGAGTGCCGGAAAGAGATTCCAACCTCGCACATTCTAAGGTATGGAGCAGACTAGAACTTAGAGAAACTTTTGGCAACTCTTGGCAAAACTATAGCTATAGCTAGGTATACTTTAGAAAACAGCATCTACTTCTTACCTCGTACTACACTTAGGTTAGGTACACTGGGGTAGAACTATTTAGAAGCATCAGATGAGTATTCACATTTTAGCCTGTGTTATTTATGTACGCATTTTATAAATATATGTCATAGCTACAAACCATGCTATTGCAGTATTATTTTATCTTACTGCTAACTCTGTACATATTGTACTTCGCAGCATGTCTTACGATTGTAGCAGTTCATATCTCTTGCATGAGAAATAAGACTGTTCAATGAACCCTTTTTATTGAAACGCCCGTCTCTGTATTTCTGTGCAACTCTGTAGAAACGAAGCATGCACGATTGACTGAGTGAAACTGTTAACTATTGTTTCCACGGTTCTGAGATCGTTCCGACTCTAAGGGAAACAAAGTTGTCATGTTTATGCGGTTGTCAGAAACAAATCCCTTCTTGCATATTCGAGAAGTTTCTAGTGGCACACACAAGTAATTAAGTTTAATGTACTCGATATGTGCGTAAAAAGTACAAAACAACATTAGACATTTCAAATGGTTTCTTTTGTCAAAATATTGCACCTGAAAGTAGATAATTGACCGCTTTCTCAATAATGGGGACCCAGCGTCAATTTTGTCTACTCCCACAGGGGTTCAAGAACAGCCCGGGGTTATTCTCAGCAAGAGTAACAGAGTTACTACAAATTTATGATGACGAGGCATTGTCATATGAGGATGATGTATATCTGACAGACGATGACCTGGACAAACACTTGAACAGGGTGAACACCATTATATTGGGCTTCATCTCTGATGGTTACAAATTCAACTTTAAAAAGTCCAGAATTGCCCATCTCAACATCCTTTTCCTTGGATATGAACTATCAATTGAAGGCAAAAGCCTGGCTGCCAACTTTTTTGAAAAGTGTGCGCTGCTCCAACCTCCAAAAACGCTGAAGAACTTACAGTCGGTTCTAGGTTTCCTGAATTTTGAAAGAACATACTACGCAGAGAGGGTTAAACCTCTCTACGAATTAATCAAACCTGATTTCAAAGCCACAACTTGGACACAAGAACACACAGAAATTCTGCGTTCACTTCAAACAGACATGTTAGCAACTAAACACTTGCAAACACGCGTAAATGTACGCAACTTAGTGATCCGAATCATTCCAGGTCAATGCGGATTCACCTACTTAACTTTTAACGAAGGTGAAAAAGTACCAATTGCATACAAATCACACTTGTATACACAAGCAGAAATGAAATTCTCTTCTACAGAAAAGATTCTGACAGCAGTTCAAACCGCTGTAGCAAAAGAAAGAGCCCTAGTACAGGGGAAACGAATAATGGTCTCAATTCCTGTACCAGCCTTAGAGGCAGTTACTAAAGCTAGTATTCCAAATGCAAAAGCTTTACATCCAGGATGGATGCAATGGGTTAATTCTCTTGCTGCAACTGATGTTGAATATGTTTTCGATCTTTACTTGAAAACACAAGCATTCCTGCAATCCTAACATGAATGTCCTCTGCCTACTGAAATTCTCCCTCTTGATCAGTACGAATTTATAATTTATACTGACGGATCTGCACAACCCGCTACGGAGAGTAAGCAAGCTTACAGTGCAGCATGCGCGATCGATAAAGGTTGAAAGCGCGATGGCAAATTCAGACCAATGGTCACAAAAACGCAATCTCGAGGAGATTGTACAGCTGAGCGAGCTGAACTACAAGCATTCAAGATGGCACTTGAAAACACGGATCGCGAATTCCCCACACTCATAGTGTGCGATTCTTTTTACTGTGCTCAATCCTATAATATTTACAGAATTGGCTTCAAAATGGTTTCAAGGCTGCGAGAGAATGCACAATCAAACATAAAATGCTTTGGGAACAAGTAGTTCAGTTGCGAAACGGACTGCAAAAGACTCATGTGATACACATGCTGAGTCATCAACGTGATGGCGTTCACGTTGAAGGGAACTCATTGGCTATTGAAGCCGTGAAGGGGGCTGTGCAAACGGCTTATGTAGCTGCAATAATTCGTTCAAAAACGAAAATAGACAGTGAAATAATGCTGGCTGTCAATGCTTCAAGCAAAGGCAGCGGTGCAGCGTTACCTAAAAAGTTTCCACTCAAATACTCACATATAATTGATGCGAACAATGTCCCGTTTGCTCGAATCCCTGGAGTGGGGGATAGGGTAATACCAAACATGGAACATAGATTAGGAATAATCCTAACAGCACATGAAGGGATTGCCTCTGCCCATGCATGTGTTTCCGCCACAGTATCATTATTAAAACAGAGATACTGGTAGCCAGGTATTAGAAAACAGACCAGGAATTATGTTTTGGAATGTGAAATATGCCAGAAGATGAAAGTCTCTACTGTGAAACGTCCTGCGCAGATGCCCCTGTAAATTTCAGATAAACCATTAGCATTTGTTTACCTGGACCAATGCGGTCCCTTACAAAGGGATGGTAAAAATAAATATATCATGGTCGCAGTGGATTCGTGTTTTAGGTTCCTATGGATGTGGCCTCAGTGCTCGGTTGATGCTCGAACTGTTATAAAAGATTTGCGAGTCTTTATCGGCACATACGCAATTGGCACACTACATTCTGACCAGGGTCCTGCGTTTAGCTCTCGAGTTTACAAAGAAGCCATGGCTAGTTTGGGCGTAGCATTGCGGTATTCTTCTCCATTCCATCCTGAGGGAAATTCTGTTGTGGAAAGAACAAACCGGGACATAAAGCAGTCTATAACAGCTAGGGTATTAGGTTCGGAAGATGGGTGGATCAAACACCTTTATGGGGTCCAGCGCGCACTTAATAACTTGCCAAGAAGTTCTCTAGGGGGTGTCACTCCATACGAAATTCTTTTTGGAACTAGAATGTTGGTACCGGACCTTGTTATGCAAGGCACAGTGATGGAAAAAAGAAATTTGAAATTAAAGATCATTTGGCTTTTTTACAGTACTTAAATTAACTAAGAAAGAAACAAAGCAACGTGATCATGAAGCCAACCATCACTGAGGAAAAACCAGCCGTCCCATAAAGGGCTTTCTGGATCCCAAAGCTTGGTGATCTAGTCAGAGAAAAGATCGCAGACAAGAAGGAATTTGGGCCTTCTTACAGACAACCAGTACCTGTCCTAGCAATCCACGGATCAAGAACAGTACTTGTGTCGCCCCTTGCTGGTAAAAAGGAGAAAAGATTTGTATCCATCGACCTGATCAACCCACACTATGTGGCCGATACTAAGCAGTAGGCCAAGTGGACTCCGCCAATGTAGCAGACGTACTCCTCTAGCTACAATCCAAGAGGTTCAAACTCAGAGACTCATCACCTATGAAGATTCTGCAGTGAGAAGTAAAGAACTAAGCAACAAAGCTATGGAACTTGTCCCTCTTGAAACCCAAATAACAATTCGTCCTGATACACCTGTCTACAATGAAGTAACAAGTGATCAACTGGTTCCAGCGAATTCCACAAATCCTGATGTAATTCCAACCATTGACAGAACTGCCTCTGGCTATTTCATGAACTTTGATACGTTTTCTGAGGATCCCAGCGAACCAGAAACGACGCCATCACAAAGAACTTTCAAAGAACAAGCAACAGACTTTTTTCATCTCCTGAAAAAGACTTATCTGGTTTCACCATGGATTGAACTATGGATTGTTTTGGGAAAATTCTTCTTTCTACTTTGGTTAGCTCTGGTGTTTACTCTGGGTATACTGATAAATGGAAGATATATTCAAGTGGACACAGCAAGTAAAAGAGTGAACTTACTTCTCCAGCCACGCAAATCATCCCATCGTGAAGCAAGAGACTTGTCAGCAGGGAACATCACAGCCGTTCCTATACATAATGGTATAGTTTGGGACCAATCTGAATATGACATTTTTGGCCCGTCGGAGCTTTTGAAGATTCCACATTTATTTAAGATTTAATTAAGTGACTTTATTACCTCTAGTACCTTTTCTGATGATTGGGACTTCGAGACTGTTAATAACGTGATGTCTGATCTAGAGATGTCTACTGTATCCACAATTCATGAATATTTAGAGGGTGCATCATACTATGAACAAATGTATTGTTATAACCACTATGGTCATCATTTCTTGCATTAATCTGCAACACCTAGAAATGTATTTATGTATACCCAATGGAAACATTGTCCTACACCTCCAAAGGGTAGTTCGAAAACTTTTGTGATTACATGTCCATATTTTTCAGGAGACAATTTGTCTAATCCAGAAACGTTTTACTTTAAAAATGTGAACAAGACAGGAACGAAAAATATGTTAACCAACACGAAACAGATTTATTCTGCAGCCTTTATTGCCCAACTGTCTAGACAGGGTTTCGACTTTTGGAAAGACAACATTGAGACAAAAACTGTCTGGGGTACAAAAGATTGGCAAGTACAGGGGGAAGAAGCTTTGTTTAGAGCCTGTATCATCCCTGAGCAAATTATGTTTTTGAATGACACTGTCCAACAAACGTCTTGCCTTGGATTAGACAAGAACAAGGACATGAACACACCAACCATACCTATACCGGCAAGTAATAGCACTGCACGGGGGAAGGTCGAAGTACATAGTATTTTGCATCACAACAGATCAGATCCAGAATGGAAAAAATGGTTGCTCTGGCCCACAGACACGAATAACTGTCAAGATTGATTCCTGAACAAAGCACAGGGTTTCACTATCAATAGGCCACCCCCATGCTATGTTCAAAGACAGCATCCAGGGGTAGTAACAACATACAGTGTAGGAAAACTATGCCTTGATTGGCTACAGAAAGCTATACTGAAGGATGTAAAACAACACTTAACTCTACTTCAAGAAGGCGCAGACCTTAGGGAATTCTTGCTACGACCAAGAAAACCACATCAAAAACATTTCATATATGCCGGTATATACGCTGCTTATAATGAAGCATGGAAGGTTACCCAAGCAGAGACTGCAGAACGAATATGAGAATATATTAATTGGACAGCATTGTGTCTTCTGTCATAGACATCATGGAACAAAACTTGGTCATGTTGCAACAAGGTCAGTCTCAACTACATTCTCTCATGCTATTAGGCTGGACGCTACAAAACGTGCGTGCAGGCTATGTGCCTTGGCGTTTAATCAAAACTTCGTCACTGTTTTCAGAATTCAATCTTACTGATAAACAGATCAGACTGGCACAAAGGGGAGCAGACTACACTATGCTGAGCATTGAAAACCTGGAAAAATTACCTTTTACAGTGGCAGAAAAACCAGCTACTGAGTGGATCATACATGGTAAAATGACTCTGCCTGTTACAACTTTCCATTTTCAATATTGCCTAAAACATATACCAGTTGGCAAATATGAAAGGTTGGGTGAAGGATACATCAAGACATCCTGGGATTTACCTTACACACATAGATGTTGGAGTGGGGAACGTGAAGTGTTTCTTAATGGTGAAAACTGTGAACAAACACTAAGCGGTTCTCTCCTTTGTCAGGGTATTAACTTACACGGGCCTGTGATGGTTCCACTACAAACTTATCCTGTCACCTGCAAGGTTCACCGGCTGCAGTGGTTAATCCTATTTTTGACCAACTTTCTAATGGGAGTTACATTATGTTGAATGATCACAGCTGCTGTGGCATGTTGCCAGGTATTCCATATCTAGTTACGGTTACATCCAGGGTCACTTGCTGTATGCAAGTCTTGTTTCCACAAATAGACAGAGTCAGGAAGTCGCCTTTGTGGCCTTCACTGAACATCTCTTCTATACGAATTGATACTCTAAGCAGAATGAAAGCCATTCTTTTACAAAAAACAGTGCCACTGACCTCGGCCAAAGAAACCTATGATCTCCAAGTCGCAAGGACTTCTGTGGAGAAACATACCCTTTTGTATACAAACTGCCCTGTACATTTCTCAGAAATGTTAGGTCGTATCTTAAACATGTCTGATACGAGCGGTATTATACATGTATTTAAGAACGTGTGTGAAGGACTGTTTTCAAGCAGTTCTCAGAATGTTTCCAAACTTCATGCACTCTGTGTTTGGCGGACTGCCGCTCCTTTTAGCACTCAATGCAGGGATCATATTTTTGCTCCTACTGCTACAATATGGCAAGCCAACTCACCATCGATGCCCAATTCACCATAGAGAGAGCTCTATTGGAGATGAGGTGTCGTGAGTGCATCGTCCAAATTTTGTGTTTACCTCGTCTACGAGAAGTAAACACCACATGGTTTCTGTCATTCAGACCAATCTGGCAAGATTTCATTTTACCTGTTCTACGCTGCCTGCTCTGCGGTGAAGAATGCGTGCGAGACATCTGTCTAACACTCCCATCAGTCATGCCTACGGATATCGATACTCTGCTGGAGCTGGTAACGGCCTATGCTCTGTGTTGTCCCCAGCGGCTACCAATCCTGATAACGGCATTCATTGAGATCTCACAGATGCAAATTGCTACTTGTTTTCAGACAAGGGACTAACTTTGGAACTTTTTCCTATGATTATTTTTTTTTCTTCCAAATTTGGATTTATTTTTCATTTTTTGGCACAAGTAATCTGCTTATAGTAGAACTATTCATAGAGAACAGAATTCTTTGAAAATCTTCCAGGGACATTATGCCACCTTGTCACATCAAATATTGATTTGTGTTAACCTGATATGAAATGGTTTCGGCCCTTTTTCTTCTGTATTAACTAACCATTTCATCATGAGTATATATTTCTGTTTTCATTCATTTTGGCATTTCCAATACACACATATGCTTGGAATGAAACATTGCTTTTAATATCTACAGCACCTTATGCATAGCAATGGTTTTTTGTAATGCATTTTTAGGACATATGTTTTTGGATATGTTTTACATGTTTTAGATTATCATACGATACTCTCTTTTAGACATGTTTAGTATGTTTAGGATTTAGTAATGTCGTTCATATGAAACTGGAGCGGGTGTTGTGTGTAGATTTAGATTCCGTATATAGGTTTCCCGATTTATGCCCTTTTATAGGTACAATTCATATTGCCCTTAATTAGGCATAGAAAATCCAGCCCTTATTTAGGCATTGTCCATGCTAACCAAATACAGGCATGGTGTCCTACATCCGTCCATCCACGTCACAACGAGTTCTTGGAAAACCAGACTCTTAAGCCTTTAGGAATTTCCCTTGCTTGGATATTGATTTCTCCAAGAACTCATTTAGTATGCATGAACATCTATTCCTTAGGGGTTCATTCATGACGTTCTGATGCCCGACTTTTACGTCAATATAGGCATTCCCAAACACCGTCAAGGTATAAATATACCTGCACTTGCCCTGGCAAACCACGGTTCTGGTACGGTCCATGTCGACTGCCTACTTGCGGTTCGCCACGGCAGCTTCGGAAGGAGTTCGAGTTCCAGACTGATGCACTGACCAGACGCTGTCATCCTCCTCGCAGAGAATCCAGCTCCAGTGTTTCTGACTCCCCTTGCGGAGTGTTAGATATCGAGTCCCGGAAAGAGATTCCAACCTCGCACATTCTAAGGTATGGAGCAGACTAGAACTTAGAGAAACTTTTGGCAACTCTTGGCAAAACTATAGCTGTAGCAAGCTATACTTTAGAAAACAGCACCTACTTCTTACCTCGTACTACACTTAGGTTAGGTACACTGGGGTAGAACTATTTAGAAGCATCCGATGAGTATTCACATTTAAGCCAGTGTAATTTATGTATGTATTTTATAAATATATTTCATAGCTACAAACCATGCTATTGCAGTATTATTTTATCTCACTGCTAACTCTGTACATATTGTACTTTGCAGCCTGTCTTACGATTTTAGCAGTTCATATCTCTTGCATGAGAAATAAGACTGTTCAATAAACCCTTTTTATTGAAATGCCCGTCTCTCTAATTCTGTGCAACTCTGTAGAAACGAAGCATGCACGATTGACTGAGTGAAACTGTTAACTATTGTTTCACGGTTCTGAGATTGTTCCGCCTCTAAGGGAAACAAAGTTGTCATGTTTATGCGGTTGTCAGTAACGAATCCCTTCTTGTATATTCGAGAAGTTTCTAGTGACCTCTGAGTTAGCTGGCACACACAAGTAATTAAGTTTAATGTACTCGATAGAGACATACTGACCTCAGTCCAATGTCAAATCTATAGTGTATATTATTCCAATGCGCAGAGCCTATCAGGGATATAGGAACTACACTACACAACCTCCTGTAAAAGAAACCCTTTGGCTGCCAGTTTACAGTACCTCAGTTTGGATTTGTCAAGAGAATTGTATGCCATTAAGGCAAAGTTTGGAGCCATAGGTTTAAGTTGTTCAAACTGGTATATACGAGCCATTAATGCAAAGCCTTTAACATTAGGGTGAACGCTCTAAAGAAATGCGTTGAGCTGCCAATAAGGAAAGTGGTTCCAGTATAAAAATGTGAACACATTTTTCCAAAATGCAGCAATTTGAAGCCATTTACAATGCTCTCTGAATGCTTACTAATTATATGCAAATACATATATATGCATGAAAGCAAGTCTGTTGATTATTTGAAATTAAAAAAAACATTTTGCCAAACTACTGTGCAACTTTACTGGGCCTTATTTATGAAACTTTCATGCAGTGAAACACAGCAAGACATCTCGCTGTGCTGCACTGTGTGAAAGGGGGAAGGCAGGAATGCACCATGTCTATCAAGATATAGCGCATTCCTGTCCTCTGCCTGCACTGGTGCACAATTAGCAGCCTAGCGCCAATCCAGACACCCTTGTGTCACAGTGCAAGGGTGCCTGCCTTTTAGGCAGGATTGTTTTAGTATAGGAAGGGACACCTTTAACCCAGAATGTTTTATAGAGGTACTAGAAATTATTTAATATGCATAAAACATGTCATGACACTCTCCCATTAATGGTGCCTTATCACCACGGGTGACCTCCTTTAAATGTTTTTTATTAAAGTACTAAAAAAAGACATTGATAGCCACCCTTGCATGCAGATGTATGCATATGCATGAGTGGCTATCTGTTACTCGTTTGAAGCACATTTGAAAGTAGGTGTCAGCTTTGCTAGGCCGCCTAGGATGTGGCACACTGCAAGTGGCAACAAGGTCCAGGTAGCCATGTCTTGGGAGCTACCATACCATCGCAAATATTTTAAAAAAATGTTTTCATCAATCACAGGGTTTGCATTGCATTGCATTGGGTGCATTAGTCCTTCTCACTGAAGTGGACTATATTATTTATGGATGATGACATTATTCTTGGGAAGAAAACCATTAATGAATGAATGAGTGAAACAATTATTGATCGCTAACAGCTATTAAACTGATGCCCCTGTGCTAAACATAAATGGTCAGAGTTTAGCGCATAAGCATGTATTCAAGCTTTTTATGTTTTTTTTCAATTTACCTCAGCCCTCAAAGATTTAGGCATGGCATTCCTTAACTTGGGGCCAAAGAGGAAAAATATATTCTACCCAATCCAGATTATGCGTGTAACGTCTAGCAACCTTGCTTCAGTGGCACACAATGATCATCTGAAAGAATAGCAAATCAGTTTAGATTGTATGAAAATAATTATTTTCTTCTAGAAGAGTCTGTGGCAAAAGCAGAGATCTCTGAAACTTAGGGCCTGCGTTAGATCTTGGTGGACGGGTTACTCCGTCACAACGGTGATGGGCATCTAGTCCTCTGAAAAATAATTTCATGATATCCTATGGGATTTATATTTCGGTAGACAGGATATTCATTACCATTGTGATGGAGTACCCCATCCACCAAAATCTAAATCAGCCCTTAGTCATTGTTGGACTAGTAGCTAATCCAGCTTTGTAAAATGGTGCCTCGTGACTACCAGGAAGCAGCTGTGGTAAAATCCCTGTGGCAACATTCCAGATCTGTTGGATATTCTGAACTGCTTTCTTTGGAAGTCATAAATTCAAAGAACTACAATAGTCAGTGCACAACAAAATACTTATGCCGGCCATCGTCTGCTGTATGATCTCAGGTAAAAGTGGCAGCACTTGATAAAGCATATTTTGGTAAGAAAAACACGATGACCTAATCGCATTGCATACAGCAGCAGTTCTATCTTACCTCCAATCAGCTTGAGTGAATGTGTCCTCATTCACCCTCCCTCTTCACTCAAACAGTCCTGGAAGCTCTGCATAGACACACCTGAATCATTTTCGAATTACATCACAATTTGCGTAAACTTTGCTTGTGACATTAGTGCAGATCAATAGCCCTGAATTGGATCTGCAAAAAAGGTACCATGTAAATGTTGAAAATGGTCAGATTGAAAGCAACGCCTTGAAGTACCCCACACCTTAACACGTTTGCCTTGGACCTGAAGAGTTTCAAAAATACTGCTTGAGACCAATGGGACAGAAATGGTTCCAGCCACTTTAGTGCTGGCTCATGATTCCTATTGCACATAGCCTAGGAACATGAATGGTGAGAAGTAATATAAAATGCAGCACTTTAATCCAGCAAGCAAAGTGTTGCACTGCCTCCTCTGTCCAGCAGCATCCAGATATAATCTGTGACTGCTGACAGACCAGCCTCCATTCCATGTGATGAGTGCAACTCAGCTGCATAGAAGATTGATCCTTCTCTACAGTACTTTTGCTGGAAAAGGCATAAACAATATGTAGGAAAGTGCCCTTTTTGTATGGTCACCCCACACTTTTTCCCTCAATATTGACAGTTATGTCTCTGAGTGTGAACTGGAGCCTGCTAACCAGGTCCCAGTGCCATTGCTCTCTTCCTAAATATGATGTATGGGAATTGGCAAGGACTTTAATCCCCTTATAAGCCTCTGGTAAGTGGTACAAGTGGTACCCAGGGCATGGTAGGAAAACGAGTCACCAGGGCCTGAAGCACTGTGTATGCCACCCTGAGTGACCCAAGTAAACGGATGACAGCAGTCATGCAATTGCAGACGGCATGAGCAGCGCAAACTGCTCAAACTTGAACTTGCCCACACTATGAGTGGCGAGGCAAAGCACTATTTTTAAAATATGGCAGTCACTCCTAAGTTAGTCCTCCTGAGTCCAGGAGGCAGGGTGCACTATATTAATGGTGTGGACATATAAGTGTAAGCATATATATCCCTATAGGAGCCTCTTTCTATTAAGGGCTACTATAAGTGTTCAGGGGGCAATAGGATAACATGGGTTGGCACCCGGGCACCACTGAAAAATGTCATGTTTGGTATCGAACAACTTGGCTCATTAAATCCAACTTTTTCCCAAAGTCAAATTTAATGTGACGTGCACTCAGGTGGCTTCCTTACAGATTGCCCACCTGGTTGTCCCAGACTTTCCTGTTTCCTGGCTGGCAGCCTGCAGCTGCTACTGCCAAAACAGGTATTAACCCCCTGCCAGGAGTTGTGAACACTCCCAGGAGTCAGAGACAGAGGTCTGCTTTGGAAGGAGGTGACACCTTCCTCCCTGGCAGGAGGGCTACTGAAGTGGGCCATCAAGGCGGTGAGCTTGAAAGCTTTCACAGCCTCTTATATGCTACCAGGCTGCATCCCAAAGGAGGTAACAGCTCCCCCCCTGCTCCCAGGCACATCTGCTGCCGTGCAGGTGGGACAATTAGGTAGCCAGGTAGCATTCACTCCCAGAAGGTTAGCCACACCCTTCGGGTGGGCTACCTGGTCTGTACAGCCAAGGAAAGGTTCTGCCATTTTTAAAAGTGGCAGAATAGAGCATTCTGGATAGAAAAGGTGTCACACACCCCCAGATGTAGTCACCTCAGTAGTAGATTAGCCACTGGCACTAGTAGCCCATTGGCTACTTGCACCCACACCACTAACGCCCACAAATCTAGGATTTAAGAGGCACCCTGGCACCAGAACTTCAGATATGAAACAACTTGCAACAAAGGATAAAGAAGAGACCTGAGTCTGTAACTTCTAGACCTGCACAAAGCAAAAGCACGATACCCTGTATCTGTGGCAACCACCCTGCAACTGCACAACTGCGATTCGTCTCTAACCAGAGACCGGTTCCATAGACAAGAGGCACTTTTCTGAGCACCAAAGGCAACTCCAAAACTCCCTTGGACTAGAGGTGCTAGTCCCCTGCTGCACACTTCCAAAATCAAAGAATCACTGGCCATCGAGCCCGCCTAGAGGATGCCAAAAAGTAAATGGTCTATTGCATTGTGGAAAATGTAGTCATAACATCCAGCAAGTTTGAAGCAGCTTTCGTTTCCCCCCGGACTTCAGGACATCGAATTACCCAAAGCTGAGCTTGCCGCTGCCAAGCTTTGTTGGTGGTCAGTATGGCTATCACTACCTTTGCTCAACGCTGTGCCTCGAGGGAACTCTGCAGCACTGTGTCATCTCAGTGGCCCCGTTGTCGAATTTATGCATCTGTTTCCTCACCAGCACTGTCCAAGCTGTAAAACTCATTACCTCGCGGCTCCCGCTTCAGCACCAAGATCAGCCAGGATGACTCTGCACTAGGGCCCTTTGAGCCAGGTAAAATTCAATTGACTGTAGTGGCTTGGGCCTGGTACCCGCATAACCTTAACCCACAGTGGTTTCTACTGGACTCGACCAGCAAGTGACTGATTGTCACTTGTCATTTTCCCCCATTGACTGCAACGTTAAAGTTTCGCTGTGGTGAATTTCACTGATTTATGTTTCCTTCTAAAATCCATAAATCCGGCTATACTTTTCTGATTGTGTTAATTTTTGTGTCTAAATTTGTAAAAATGATTCTCTATGTTTCTAAATTGATGTTGGGATTTCCCTTGAGTCATGTCTATTACTTATCATCCATGATGGTACTCTGAAATGCTTAAGACGTTCCTCCAGTAAAGCCTGACTGCTCTGTATCACTCTACGAAGACTAAGCTAGGGATTTATTATTGTGAATCCAAAGGACCTCTTTTGGGGTATTGTGAGAGTATTGCAAACTGAAGCCTAACCAGTCTCACTACATTATCTCCACTTTTCTGGCCAATTGCTGGCTGGTATTAATTAGCACCTTTGGCCCACCAACAAAGAAAGGAACCAATAACTGCAGTGGGCTGACAAATTGCCCTTTGCAGTATAACATGGTGAGTGGTAGCAAAATGTGAATGACGCTACAACGGAGCAATGGATGATTATAGGTGAGTAAAAATCCCTCCTGTATTTAAGTATTATGGGGGAAAACAAAATGTCATCGCTGTGTCATTTCCATGTAGTTATTCACTGTGTGATTTTTTTGTGACCTAAATGTGTATATGTCACTTAATGAAGACATTCATAACTTACACCTGACATCTGTAATTCCTTCATCTGATCATAGTTAATACCATTTTAGGGATTCACAAGGTCTCCAACCCAGAAGATACAGTTTGCCATTGTTGGATGAGGATTAGGTGATGAAGCACTCTTGCTCCTGCATTCTGAATGTATTTATGGAACAAGTTTATTTAGGTGCCGATTCCGATCCTGTAAAACCCGGGTACAAATGGTCGTACGGAGCGTTTTCTCCGTACGACTCGTACCCAGGAATTCCACCGTACAAACCAGCAAGTACGATTCGTACAGAAATACCTTTTCCGTACGAATCGTAAAAAACACCGTGCGGCTAAAAAATACATACAATTCCGATCCTGGACAGTGCGTACGCGACGTCCGCACGGAGTCAGGCAGCGTTTTACAGACCAGCAAGTACGATTCGTACCCACAGCACTCCGCACGGCTATATTTTTACGGGAGCCAAAAAGTGCCAGAAAAGCTAAGTACGCCGCGATGCACGAGGAAAAGAAGGCCCGGTACGCGCCGCACCCCCACCCCCCGTATGTATGCGCCGTACCCCCACCCCGTATGTGTGCACCGTACCCCCACCCCTGTATGTACGCGCCGTACCCCCACCCCTGTATGTACGCGCCATACCCCACCCCCGTATGTACGTGCCATACCCCCACCCCCGTATGTACGTGCCGTACCCCCAGCGCTATGTGCTGGGGGTACGGCACGTACATACGGGGGTGGGGGTACGGCGCGTACATACGGGGGCTGGGGTTTGGTGCATACATACAGGGGTGGGGGTACGGCGCATACATACGGGGGGCTGGGGGTACGGTGCATACATACGGGGGTGGGGGTACGGCGCGTACATATGGGGGTGGGGGGTACGGCGCATACATACGGGGTGGGGGTATGGCGCGTGCATACGGGGGTGGGGGTACGGTGCGTACATACGGGGGGTGGGGGTACGGCGCATACATACGGGGGGGCTAGGGTACGGTCCTGGGGTACGGGGTGTACAGGTGCGGGGCTGGGAGACGGGCCTGGGGGGCGGCGCGTACAGGTGTGGGGCTGTGCTACGGTGTTGGGGTACGGTGCGGAGGGGGGTACGGTGCTGACATACGGGGGTACGGTGCTGACATGTGCGGGGTGATGGGGGGCTGTACGACTCGTATTCGGGCACAAGTTTACCTGTGTACATGTGTGCTACAGCGTTCGCTCTGTACGGGGCCTTTTACATGCGGGTGTGTATTCGGACGGGCGGTACGGATCGTACTTGCGCGCTCGGACTTCTGTTTTATGATTTGCACGTAAAAATGTCCGGCTCCCTATCGGACACTTTTCCCGACGCAATTCGTATGTATTTTTCACGTACGAATCGTACTTCGCAGTTTGTACGGTACTTGTACGATTCGTACGTGAAAATATACGGATACGAGTCATACGCAAAATTATTTACCCGGATCGGAATCGGCACCTTAGTGTTAGGAATTATGGCAATAGTGTTGGGAAATGTGAAGATATCATTACATTTCATAACAGGGATGGAAATCTGAGTTTTCAGGAAGGAGATGTGGCCTAATGGTTAGAGCGCCCACATTTGGAACCTGCGGATGAATTCCATCCTTGGTACTTGACTTCACATCATTTGATTCTAGGCAAATTCCATAATCTCCATGTGTCCACAAAAGTGAAATGTAGTGCACAAATGGTATATGTGCAAACTCCACCTGGTGCAAACAATTTAGTAAAATGTCTCCCTTTCTTCTAAGAAATGCAGGAAATTAGGGAGATTCTGCTGGATCCTGGTTCTGCCAGTTATTTCTGAGCCAGATCTAGGATCCGGCCGATCCAGTGACATTTGCTGAATTTGTTCTAGTGTTGTTTTTCAACATTGGGGCACATTTTAGCAGCACCCACATATTGTCCACTTTCTGTTCGGAGCAGCAACCTACAGACAGAAAGGGGGATTTCTTATTTTCTGTTCCAACTGGCCCAAACCAAACACCTGAATTAAAGGACCATCAGCCCTCCTTTGAGTTTCATCCTGGCTTGTACACCAATGCCATGGAAGGAAACAAAGGCACACAGCTTGTTAGTAGTCAGTCAGTCAAATTACTTTATTCGATTAGTACAAAATTAATCATAAAAGTTCAAATATTCTTCACAAATAAAAACTCTAAAAAACAGTTTAGAAACAGTTGATTCATATCAGCAAATGTGCAATTTCATAGTTCTCAAAGACAGACATAAAAAGGAGGCAACACTATAACAGGTTAGAGGGTCAGGCAACATTCGTAAAAAGTATATGGCCGGGTGACATTGTCTAAAATTGTGCTTACGTAAAAGTGGAATTAAAAACCTTTTCTGATGATAAAAATAACATTTGCAAAACAAAGAAAATGTGCAAATCAGTTTGACGCGAGAAATCATCACATGGGCAACAAGGGAGATCATTAGTAGAATAGATATTAGCAGGGTGGCCCAGCATACATGTAATGCAATTAAGGCAAAACCATAACACAATAAATCTATGCAGAGGGATTGTTACAAACTCCAAATAGGAAGATATCCCCTCACCTTGCAGTGGGCCCTCAAGGTATTCTCTGATAGTAGATTTACTATGCTGTGCATTCATTCTCGCATCATTAGCTATTGATAGAACGGGTTTTACAAACTTTTTTTGAGACAGTTACGAGTTGGGTAAGGGACACAGTATCTCTTCACCATATTGAATGCCAAAGGAGAATAGGTGCTATCTTTATTTGTTCTTATATATAGGTAATATTTAGCTCTTGATGTAATTTAAAGTTGAAACAACTAATAGGGAGGCTCATCATTTATTTCCAAAAGCAATCCTCTATTGTTTGTATCCCCTTTACATTAACGTGGCCCCACACTTCGGCACCATATGCAGCTACTGCACTAGATTTGGCCCAGTAAACCTTTCTTAAAATATCTGGATTTCTTGTACCCGACTTTTTAGAAAACGAACGAATAGCATTTGTACTCTTTTCAAGCATGATCCCACAATTTGCTACCATATTCATCCAGGTTGCTCTATAATCAAAAGTCACCCCTAGATAAAAAAATAAATCTGTCTGCACCACTTTACAATTTGAGATAAAAAGGGACGGAGGATTTCTCAGCTTTTGTCCTTGAATTAAAACAAATTACTTAGATGCGTTTGTATGAAGATCCAGACTTTTCATTACATTTTACATAAGTATTTAACAGTTTCTGGAGTGACCTTCTCATGTGTGCAATTAAAACTGCATCATCTGCATACAATAAAATTGGGATGTGCATCTTATTTATTCTAGGAACATCTATGGCTGATTCTAGCAGTTGAGACTCCACCCCATTTGTATATAAAGAGAACAGAAAAGGGGCGAGAACACACAAGTATGACTCGTTACATCGCGAGCCATTACTCTGCGTGCCATTACAAAGCAGTCGTTACAACGACCGCGTTGTAACCACGCAATTCCATTAATTCACAAGTCGTTACATCGACTTGCACTAGATGGCGCGCGGACATTAGAAATGTATAATTTACTATTCGATCTCCAACCCACCTAACAGTAGGGAAGGTGTTGGAATAGTAAGCTATACTATTTCTAATGTTAGCACGCCATCTACCGCTGTAACAACTTGCATAGTAATGGAATCGCGATGTGATGCCGAGTTGTTGGGGTTGGTTCCCAGAACACTCCCTCTAGTAACTGAGAACCATCTGGTTCACTCACCCTGTTGGCCATACCTTACACATGCTTCGGCCTTCAAATACAGTTGTCCTATGAAGGTAATTATTTCCTGGTCTACCCCCATTTCCCTCATGATCCTACATAGATGGGAATGGGTTACGCAGTCAAAGTCTGCGCTAAGATCCATGAAGTCCATTTAAAAGTTACCTTGCTTAGTGTGGGTGTATTCGCTATAAGCAGACTCAGGTTCAGACACTGATCTTGAGTGCCTCTACCTCTTCTGAAGCCATATTGTGCCGGGGTCAAGATGTTATTGGTCAATGCCCATTCCTCAAATCTATTTAATAGCACTCTGCCCATGCTGTTCTACCACAGAGGGAAATTGGCTTATAGTTTCTGGGGTCTAGTCTGCCTCCTTTTTTGTAAATTGGTATTAAAACTGCATTATTACAAGAAGCAGGAGGACCCTCTTTAGCTATGACATAACATCTGTAAGTAAGCAAGAGTCCCCAAAGATCAGGGCAATCTGTAAAAAAATCTATTGGAGTGCCATCTATACCAGCCACCTTATTACTAGTGTATTGTGCCAAAGCTACACCTATCTACACATTATTAAAAGTAAGAGCGAGATTAGATGAAGAAACAGGCTCTTCGTCCCTCTTACATTCCGTTAAAATGTTTACTAAAATGCTCTACCCATGAATCCTCATCCACATGGGTGTCCAAATTAGGATCAGAATTCGGTTTGAAAAATGGAGCATTAATCGTTAACCTGAAGTCCCTCGCATTATTTGTAATCGATTCTTTAAGTTATTTATCCCAAGCTTCTTCTTTCAATATCTTGAATCTATTCTTCCTGGCCACAGAATAACTTAGGCGGGCCTGTTTCACAAGGGTGGGATTTTTTGGCACAGACTTAAGAGATTGATGTAGATGGAAAAGTGCTTTAGTGCAGTTGTGGTCAAACCATTTCGGTCCCTTGTTTTTATGACCCACCACTCTTTAAAAGATTCTTTTTTACCTCTAACAAAATAATTTCAATGCCTCAATAGTAGACCGGGGGTTCAGATTTGGGTCTAAACATATTACTATTTCTTTCATTCTGCTAAGTACTACCTGGGGAATAGGAATTGCCTTATCAATGCCCTCCCACTTAAGTGTTATCCCATTCTTCCTTGATATAATGGGTTTTACTAAAACCCAGAAATTCAACTTTCCTATTACTAAGAGCTCCTCCCAAAGTAGCTGAAACTATTATAAAATCAATTGAGGAGCTCTATGAGGTAGAGCAGAAGGTTTCTAGCAAGAGGCCGGTGGATTCCGACAGGGGGTTCATAATCTCTAAATCTTTTGTAATACTGGGTTTATTTAGTGCATTCCCATAGTGGTTGTGGCAGAAGTGTACATTGCCTCCTCCATCCTCATATGTCAAAAGCATCACTGACATAATATTGATTACCAAAATATCCCCATACACAAATATCGAAACAAAAATATCGATAGCCAAAATATCGACATCCTATCTTTACAATATAAATGATTTAAATATTGAGAAAAACATATAGGGGTCGATTTTGATCCGGGTCAGACGCTCTCGGAGAGCTGTTCGTAGCCTTACCTTGCGACCGACATGTACCCGTAGCCGGTCCGTCCTGTAGATGAAGTACGATGCGCATAACTGCCAAAAACCCGACCGACACGTAGGCTGTGATTCAAGCTTCATTCTCCGTCCGAGCCGTACCTCAGAACGCCGAACCGAGTCGCCCGGAAGCAGTATCCATAGCAGTATCCGCCCTGACAAGTACGATGCGTACTTCCTACGCGCAGGAGGGGTCGCCACGTACGGCACGTCACAGCATCCGGAAAAGAAGCATATCAGCTACGATTCGCGCCACAACTCAATCCACGGCGACGAGACAGACCAGCTTGCAACTGGTACGAGACGGAGCAACAAGCAGCGTGTACGAGACAAAGACATCATGAATCCCATTGCGCAAGTCATACCAGTACTCCACATCTATGACCGGATCAGGAACAGACGCAGAGGGCGCAGACGGTAAGTCAGACACCTACCACACAAACAAACGACACGTACCCACAAAATGACACACACACAAAGGGGATCCACATCCTGGCCACTAACAACAGGCCACCATAGGGGTTGTATGGCCAGCACCACTACCACCCCCAGCCCTAGGGCTCATGTTGACCATCACCCCTGCCACCCACACTCATAGGGGACATGTTGCCAATCACCCCTGCCACACCCACTCATAGAGGACCCATTGCCCATCACCCCTGCCACCCCCACTCATAGGGGACCTGTTGCCCATCACCCCTGCCACCCCCACTCATAGGGCTTATGTTGCCCATTACCCCTGCCACCCCCACTCATAGGGGACCTGTTGCCCATCACCCCTGCCACCCCCACTCATAGAGCTTATGTTGCCCATCACCCCTGCCACCCCCACTCATGGGGGACCTGTTGACCATCACCCCTGCCACCCACACTCATAGGGGACATGTTGCCCATCACCCCTGCCACCCCCACTCATAGGGGACCTGTTGCCCATCACCCCTGCCACCCCCACTCATAGGGGACCTGTTGCACATCACCCCTGCCACCCCCACTCATAGAGGACCCGTTGCCCATCACCCCTGCCACCCCCACTCATAGGGGACCTGTTGCCCATCACCCCTGCCACCCCCACTCATAGGGCTTATGTTGCCCATTACCCCTGACACCCCCACTCATAGGGGACCTGTTGCCCATCACCCCTGCCACCCCCACTCATGGAGCTTATGTTGCCCATCACCCCTGCCACCCCCACTCATAGGGGACCTGTTGCCCATCACCCCTGCCACCCCCACTCATAGGGCTTATGTTGCCCATCACACCTGCCACCCCCACTCATAGGGGACCTGTTGCCCATCACCCCTGCCACCCCCACTATTAGGGGACCTGTTGCATATCACCCCTGCCACCCCCACTCATAGGGGACCTGTTGCCCATCACCCCTGCCACCCCCACTCATAGGGCGTATGTTGCCCAACACCCCTGCCACCCCCACTCATAGGGGACCTGTTGCCTATCACCCCTGCCACCCCCACTCATAGGGGACCTCTGGCACATCACCCCTGCCACCCCCACTCATAGGGGACCTGTTGCCCATCACCCCAGCCACCCCCACTCATAGGGCTTATGTTGCCCATCACCCCTGCCACCCCACTCATAGGGGACCTGTTGCACATCACCCCTGCCACCCCCACTCAAATGGCTTATGTTGCCCATCACCCCTGCAACCCCTACTCATAGGGGACCTGTTGCCCATCACCCCTGCCACCCCCACTCATAGGGGACCTGATGCCCATCACCCCTGCCACCCCCACTCATAGGGGACCTGTTGCCCATCACCCCTGCCACCCCCACTCATAGAGGACCTGTTGCCCATCACCCCTGCCACCCCCACACATAGGGCTTATGTTGCCCATCACCCCTGCCACCCCCACTCATAGGGGACCTGTTGCCCATCACCCCTGCCACCCCACTCATAGGGCTTATGTTGCCCATCATCCCTGCCACCCCCACTCATAGGGGACCTGTTGCCCATCACCCCTGCCACCCCCACTCATAGGGCTTATGTTGCCCATTACCCCTGCCACCCCCACTCATAGGGGACCTGTTGCCCATCACCCCTGCCACCCCCACTCATAGAGCTTATGTTGCCCATCACCCCTGCCACCCCCACTCATGGGGGACCTGTTGACCATCACCCCTGCCACCCACACTCATAGGGGACATGTTGCCAATCACCCCTGCCACACCCACTCATAGAGGACCCGTTGCCCATCACCCCTGCCACCCCCACTCATAGGGGACCTGTTGCCCATAACCCCTGCCACCCCCACTCATAGGGCTTATGTTGCCCATTACCCCTGCCACCCCCACTCATAGGGGACCTGTTGCCCATCACCCCTGCCACCCCCACTCATAGAGCTTATGTTGCCCATCACCCCTGCCACCCCCACTCATGGGGGACCTGTTGACCATCACCCCTGCCACCCACACTCATAGGGGACCTGTTGCACATCACCCCTGCCACCCCCACTCATAGGGGACCTGTTGCCCATCACCCCTGCCACCCCCACTCATAGGGGACCTGTTGCACATCACCCCTGCCACCCCCACTCATAGAGGACCCGTTGCCCATCACCCCTGCCACCCCCACTCATAGGGGACCTGTTGCCCATCACCCCTGCCACCCCCACTCATAGGGCTTATGTTGCCCATTACCCCTGACACCCCCACTCATAGGGGACCTGTTGCCCATCACCCCTGCCACCCCCACTCATGGAGCTTATGTTGCCCATCACCCCTGCCACCCCCACTCATAGGGGACCTGTTGCCCATCACCCCTGCCACCCCCACTCATAGGGCTTATGTTGCCCATCACCCCTGCCACCCCCACTCATAGGGGACCTGTTGCCCATCACCCCTGCCACCCCCACTATTAGGGGACCTGTTGCATATCACCCCTGCCACCCCCACTCATAGGGGACCTGTTGCCCATCACCCCTGCCACCCCCACTCATAGGGCGTATGTTGCCCAACACCCCTGCCACCCCCACTCATAGGGGACCTGTTGCCTATCACCCCTGCCACCCCCACTCATAGGGGACCTCTGGCACATCACCCCTGCCACCCCCACTCATAGGGGACCTGTTGCCCATCACCCCAGCCACCCCCACTCATAGGGCTTATGTTGCCCATCACCCCTGCCACCCCACTCATAGGGGACCTGTTGCACATCACCCCTGCCACCCCCACTCAAAGGGCTTATGTTGCCCATCACCCCTGCAACCCCTACTCATAGGGGACCTGTTGCCCATCACCCCTGCCACCCCCACTCATAGGGGACCTGATGCCCATCACCCCTGCCACCCCCACTCATAGGGGACCTGTTGCCCATCACCCCTGCCACCCCCACTCATAGAGGACCTGTTGCCCATCACCCTGCCACCCCCACACATAGGGCTTATGTTGCCCATCACCCCTGCCACCCCCACTCATAGGGGACCTGTTGCCCATCACCCCTGCCACCCCACTCATAGGGCTTATGTTGCCCATCATCCCTGCCACCCCCACTCATAGGGGACCTGTTGTCCATCCCCCCTGCCACCCCCACTCATAGGGGGCCTGTTGCACATCACCCCTGCCACCCCCACTCATAGGGGACCTGTTGCCCATCACCCCTGCCACCCCCACCCATAGGATGGGTGATGCGCCACACATCCATCATACTCCATCATTAGGTATGTCAGCAAAATACAACCCATCCTTACATCATTACAACAGTGTGTAGTCTGTGGCAAATGCCCACAACAGTGATTATGACTTCAAACATACAATGTAACTAACAGCAAATGTGTGACCAAAAAATGAGTGTGGCCTACACAAGGCAAGCATCACTATAGCACTGTGTCAATGTAAAACTAACACCCCCTCACTGTGTAGAACAAAAGTTAAGTGTGGGGTTCCAAACTGCAGCAAATGTCGAGCATTTTGGTGATGGGGTCTAAACCACCCCTCATCACAGTGACCAAAAGTTAAGTGTCATCATGGTCAAAGCTGCAAATGCCAAACAGCATGTATGATTCCTGGTCTCAACACATAAAACACTTTTGGGGCAAACTAGTGGTTGTGTCCCATACCCACAGAGATGTGGTGAGGCTAGCAGTGCTGTGAAAACAAAACATACTCTCGGCCATGTGCAGACAAGCACCACACATGGGGGCTGACAATGCATACAGTGTACAATGACACAAGAGCAGAATTGACCATCACAAAGCACACACACATCTCGAAAATAGACACACTAATCAAAACAACCTGTGTAGACTGTAGGTGTCAGGTCACAAACTCACATTCCATGCCAGCAATGGCACCTAACAACCAGGATGAATGTGCAGAATGATGTGATATGACTCACAGGGACAGCAGGGAAAATCACAGAAACAGCATCCAGACAATGGCCCACAACAGCAATACCAATGCACTGATGCAGATGCACAAACACAAACAGGCAAACTCACACTGCACATCTGACACAACATGTGTGTGTGTGTGTGTGTCTCAGTATCCTCAGGCACCTACACAACACATGAGGGAGGCTGAACCACAGTGACACAGATGTGGACACAGTGCCTTACAAAAGTAAACCACCATTGAGACACACTTAGTGGGCAATTATGCATTGTGAGATGAGAGGGAGCACAACAGACACATGTGACACAAGCTGGAATGAACACAAACTAACACAGCAAGAGACTGACGCACAACAGCACTACCCCCAGGGACCAGACATTGGAGTGACACAACCATGCATGACACCTCCACTGTGATGACAAAGGTAGATGTCTTACAAACTCTGAAAACCAGACATGTGTCCTGTGCCACAAACGTACATCACATCTACACAAACACAAATCACTCATCATAGCACGTCATCCATGGACAAACGGAAGCTAGGTGCCCATCCATGCAAACATTTACATCAGTCCACCCTCAACACCACACACCCTGAACTGCAACAATGTGCATCTGTGAAGCCCACATGGACAGGTGACATTGCACATGCACCCATGACAAACACAGGAATATTGGGAGGAACTAAGGTGCACAGACTCATCTTACAAGGACAGTTCACAACCCTGGTGCATGACAGACATACTGCACAGTATGCGGTACCTGGCCATGATGTCAAAGCTCACGTGACCTTCAGAATACCTCCCACAGTCCCAGGACAATGCAGAAGCCAAGGAGAATCACGAGGCACACATGCTGACACCTGCAAACATTGCAGCCCTGAACCGGACAAGTGGGAGCAATCACACACACATACACATGTCTCAATCACTGAAAGGTATCACCTAGGGACAACTACATGATATTGCGAACTAACAAGTGCCTTGGGGACCCCTGACTGTGTACCATCTGCGTCTGACAACATCACCACAACTCAGAACTGAAAAATCCCAATGATGAAACACCAATTAACAGTAGTGTGTCATGCACCCACACATCTGGTAGCCCATGGCAAAGTTGTGGGATGAACACAGTACCACTCAGCAAGCATAAACAACAGGAACATTTCAAGGGAACACTGCCTGTGTATGAAAAGGGATGTGGGCACACACACACACATGCTCACACAACACACACCATGGGCCCCGGCTATGTCATGGAACAACACATCCGTGACATAGCCCGAGGGGACAGAACTCCTGTGGAAGCCCAGCTGTGCCAAACATAGTCACAGCACGTCTCACTCATGTCAGCAGAACACTTGGTCAGTCAGCCATCAGTACCACACAATGAAGGCTCCGGTCACAATAGCCTGGGTACGTGAGTCTCCCCTAAGTCATCTGCACATACTCAACACATATGTTCAGCAAGTTGCACAGAGGACCCAGTTGCTCCTATACCAATGATGCCCACACCTGTAGGTCCAGTGGAGATGCGCCCAAAGTCAGGGAAATAGACAAATTGGACAATGGGAAGCACATCATATGTGTATGGGTGCAAGCCACAGATGTGACCATGCAAATGACATGTTCACAGAAATGCCCTCGGTGTCTCCTGGGATGTGGCAGGAATGGGGGTGGTGGTTGGCACAGATGTTCCTGAACCAGGTGCTGCAGGAGCTTGGACAGCAGAGGGTCCAGGTCGGTCGGGGTCATCCGCGGAGTGTTGAGAGGTGTTGCTGCCGGTGGGATCAGGTTCATCCCGAGCCTGGGACTGTGATTCTTCACACCCATTGTTGGGGGGAGATTCCTCAAATTGCCCTGTGTGTGAGAGACAGTCAATGTTAATGCTGTTTCATGCAACATCCATGTTTCATACACATTCTAGTTGGCACTGTTCCTCCAGGTAGTTGTATGTGCCTAGCATTCTCCTCAATGTTCACTTGTGCATGGGTTTGTTGCGGGGGACAGATTGATATGTGTTCCTGAGTCTTTGACTTGTTGATTTTTGCTTGGATGCTTCTTCGGCTATGTATTGGTCTTGTTGTGTTACATGTCCATTGTGACAGTGGGTAAATCCATTACCTGTCTCGGGGGTGTCTGCTTGTGTAAGGGGTGTGTGTGACAGGGCCTGCTGGTGGGTGTAGTGTGATTTTGCACTGGGGCTCCCAGGTGATGTAGCTGTCCCCCCATGGAGCATGCTGCCATGACAGTGAGTGTGAGTTCCAGTCCTAGATATCTGACCTTGTTGTCTTGGTGTTTGTGTTTGCACTGGTCACAGGAGGGCCTTGTGCTGCCTACACCAGGGCCAAGTGTCAGCTATCTTGTCAGTACTTTCACAGTCCCTGTGCATTGAGCATGGTGCATGGGTATGTACCTGGGCCATATGGGATGATGGCAATTGTGTCTGATTTGGAGTTCAACAATGCATTTTGTGACACCCACCCTCCCAGCATACCGGACATCCATTCTTGGGTTAATGCTTCGTGTAGCATGGGACATAGCATGGCCTTGCTTTCTCATTGGGGCATATACATGTTAGTGGCATTGACGTTGTTTTTGACTATGGTTCTGGCCAGTGAGTGTTTGGAGGTAGTTGCGTGCATTTTGTGTAGTTGGGGTGTGGATGCCATTGCCCCATGTTACATAAGTTGTTTGTGTACTCACCAGGCTCTGGAACTCCTTGAAGTCCATGTACTCCCACCGGCGGAAGCAGGGCCATCACCTTCTCCTCCCAGGGATGGAAATGTACTGGTTGTGCGGGGGCCCACCACCTCCAGTGATGTTGCTCTGGGCGTAGTCGTCATTCATTTTTGGTTAGACTGCCCTCCGCAGATCGTACCACTTGGCTTGGCATTCAGTCCTGGTCCTTCTGATGGGTGCAACAGCATTCACCCTATCAACGATCCTCTGCCACAGGCGTGATTTTTCGGCTATGCTGGTCTGTCTGACCAATGTTCCAAACAGCTGTGGCTCGACTCCGATGACTTCATAGACAAGGATCTCCAACTCCTCCCTTGTGAACTTTGGATTCTTGTCTGTGGGCATGGTGTGGGGTGAGGGTGTGGATGGTTGTGGGTGTGTAGGCCTGAATGTGAAGTTGTGTGTCTGAATGTGAAGAGGGGGTATGTGTGAAGGAGGTTGTGTGAAGGTGTATATGTTAAGGTGGATGGGTGCAGTTGTTGGTGTGTGCTCTCTAGCTGCAGTGAGTCTGTTGCAAAGGCTCATGGTTTGTGTGTGTGGGCCCTTTTTATTGGTCCATTTGTGGGTGGGCCTCAGTTTGAATTTTTGGTGGGTGTGTTACAAGGGGTGGTTGTGAGTTTGGCCCGCTGTTTGCCTGTTTGGATGTGGCCAGGCCAGTCATTTCCATGTTTTATGCACTGTAGACGTGTTTTGTGGTGTTGTGCAAGTCAAATAGACCCTCCTTGTGCTGTTTTACATTGCCTATGTACGGTGCGTACATACGCGATGTTGTTTTGAGGAGCGTACATACACGATGTTGCGGTACGCACTGTACATATGCGATGATGTTGTTGTTAGGTGTGTACATACGCGATGATTTTGTTGTGAGGTGCGTACATACACGATGTTGGGGTACGCACCGTACATACGCGATGATGTTGTAAGGTGTGTACATACGCGATGATGCTGTTGTGAGGTGCGTACATACGCGATGGGGTACGCACCATACATACGCGATGATGTTGTTGTAAGGTGCGTACATACGCGATGTTGTTGTGAGGTGCGTACATACGCGATGGTGGGGTATGCACCGTACATACGCGATGATGTTGTTGTGAGGTGCGTACTTACGCGATGTTGGGGTACGCACCGTACATACGCGATTATGTTGTTGTAAGGTGTGTACATACGCGATGTTGTTGTGAGGTGCGTACCGACGCGATGTTGGGGTACGCACCGTACATACGTGATGATGTTGTTGTAAGGTGTGTACATACGCGATGTTGTTGTGAGGTGAGTACATACGCGATGTTGGGGTACGCACCGTACATACGCGATGATGTTGTTGTAAGGTGCGTACATACACAATGTTGTTGTGAGGTGCATACATATGCATGGGGGGGCCTGTACGACTAGTACCCCTGTATGACTCGCACCCCGGGAACTACTTTGTCGGGATACGAGTCGTACAATGTTTGCTTTGTAGCGGGGGAAGTCATTCCCCGTGTACGGGATGTTTTCCGTACAAATCCTAAATTGAAAAGCCGGTCCGGATCGTACTTGTACGGTCGGACTGTATTTTTAGGCTTTGTACGGAAAAGTGTCCGGGTCCGTCTCGTACAACTTTTCCCGATCTGATTCATACGGATCGCGCCGATCCGTATGAATTTTTCCCGTACGAATCGTACTTTACGGGTGGGACGGGACTAGGCCTGGGCTAAATTTCCATTCCGCTCGCGGAAATTGCGATAATTTGACATTTTCGCGTTTCGCGGAGAGCGCGAAAATGTCAAAATTTCCGCATTCCGCAGTTTAGCGATAATTTCGTTCTTGCTCGCGCTGTAAAATAATACATTCTCGTGCGCGCGCGATCGCCTTACCTGAATCCCCGCGTTCGCCGACAAGTTTTCCCGATCCGGTCGCGTTCTCCACAAGATGTTGGATTGTTGGTAGCCATTTGCGCTGTCTCACGACAGTTCGCGCCCGCAGTAACGTCATGCGTCGCGCGATCACGTCTTTCTTCTCGTGATCATGCACCGCGAGAAGAGTGAAAACAAGATGGCCGTGCCCGCAAGCAACCGCATGGGTAAGTTGGCGAGCCGCAAACACGCAGAAAATACCGCGAACGGGCGGGAAAAAAACTTCCGCATCTTCGCCATATTTCCACGTGTTTGCGGAGATTTTAAACATTTTCGCGATAATTTGCGAAAGTCGCTTTCGCAAATTCCGCCCACCCCTAGACGGGACTTGTACGATTCGTACGGGAAAAATTACAGATACGAGTCATACGGAAAAAAAAAATACAGGATCGTAATCGACCCCAAAATCGAATGAAAAAATCATTATATTATAAATTAAAACATCAAAATATTTAATAATTGTTCAACTTTTTGCACGCCATTGAGAGCAACGGTAGGAAAAATGTTGGTTAGCATAGGTGTAAAAATTACTATTCCCACTCCAGTGAGTGCAACAGGAGGGAAAGTGTTGGCTAGCGGAGGAGTAAAAATTACTATTCCCACTCCAATGAGTGCAACAGTAGGGAAAGTGTTGGATAGCAGAGGGGAAAATGTACTATTCCCACTCTAGTGAGTGCAATAGTAGGGAAAGTGTTGGATAGCGGAGGAGTACAAATTACTATTCCCACTCCAGTGAGTGCAACAGTAGGGAGAGTGTTGGTTAGTGGAGGGGTAGAAATCACTATTCCCACTCCAGTGAGTGCAACAGTAGGGAAAGTGCTGGATAGCAGAGGGGTACAAATTAATATTCCCACTAAATTCAATACAAAATTAAAAACAAACATAATAACAACTACAATATAAAAAGGGGTCGATTCCGATCCTGTAAAAAGGCCCTACGAATCGTCGTACGGAGCGTTTTCTCCATACGACTAGTACCCGGTAACCTGTCCCTACAACCTAGGAAGTACGATTCGTACAGAAAGCCTATTTCCGTACAAATCGTACAAAAGACTATACATGGAAAAAATACCTACGATTCTGATCCGGAACAGCTTGTGCGAGACGTCCAGACGTATTCAGGCAGCGGTTTCCGGCCCAGCAAGTACGATTCATCCCTACGTCACTCCGTACAGCTCTTTTTCTACGGGAGTCAAACACAGCCGGAAAAGCAGAGTTCGACGCGAACCGCCACGCAACGGAGCCCCGGTACGCGACGTACACGACATGAACCCCATCGTAAGTGTCATCCCGGTCCTCTTAGCCTATGACCTGGTGCACCGTACCCGACGCACACGCCGCAGAAGGTGAGAACAACACCCAGGGTCCAGGGTGGGGGTGAGGGGCACGAAACATACCCCATAACCAAACCCAAACCTATAATATTGAGGCCATACATTACCACCAGGGTCTGGTCACTTTGGGGGGCATGTCCAGCAACCCCTGCGTACCGCAACAACGGAAGTGGACGTGTACGGTGCGTACCACATGTACCCCTACGGCACCATTACAACAGTGGCACGGACCTTACCTACGCATGAATGCGTGGGTACGGTGCATACCACATGCACCCCTACGGCACCATGACAACTCAGGTACGGACCATACCCATGCATGAATGCGTGGGAACGGTGCGTACCACACATACCCCAATGGCACCATGCCAACTCAGGTACGGACCATACCCACGCATGAATGCGTGGGTACGGTGCATACCACACGTACCCATACGGCACCATGACAACTCATGTACAGACCGTACCCACGCATGAATGCGTGGGTATGGTGCATACCACACGTACCCCTACGGTACCATGACAACTCAGTACGGACCGTACCCTGGGTATGGTGCGTACCACGCGTACCCCTACGGCACCATTATAACTCAGGTACGGACTGTACCCACGCATGAATGCGTGGGTACGGTGTGTACCACACGTACCCCTACGGCACCATGACAGCTCAGGTACGGACCGTACCCACGCATGAATGCGTGGGTACGCTGCGTACCACACGTACCCCTACGGCACCATTACAACTCAGGTACGGACCGTACCCACGCATGAATGTGTGGGTACGGTGCGTACCACACGTACCCCTACGGCACCATGACAACTCAGGTACGGACCGTACCCGGGGTACGGTGCGTACCACACGTACCCCGTTATGGCAGCAGTACATTTGGGATAGGATGCGTACACACGCCAGGAATGTGGGCCTAGAGGACTGGCCCAGCATGTTACCTTCATATTGGTGTGTGTGTAGGTCTAGGCCAGCAGTGTACAGCCCCAAGGGGGTGCGTGGGGGGGTTCATATGACTCCCAGCAGCGTCCAGACATATGAGGGGTGGGTGCATATCACTACCAGCAGTGTCCAGACATATGAGGGGTGGGTGCAGAGGACTCCCAGCAGCGTCCAGACATATGAGGGGTGGGTGCATATGACTCCCAGCAGCGTCCAGACCTATGAGGGGTGGGTGCATATCACTACCAGCAGTGGACAGACATATGAGGGGTGGGTGCATATGACTCCCAGCAGCATCCAGACATATGAGGGGTGGGTGCATATGACTCCCAGCAGCGTCCAGACCTATGAGGGGTGGGTGCATATCACTACCAGCAGTGGAAAGACATATGAGGGGTGGGTGCATATGACTCCCAGCAGCGTCCAGACATATGAGGGGTGGGTGCATATGACTCCCAGCAGCATCCAGACCTATGAGTGGTGGGTGCATATCACTACCAGCAGCGTCCAGACATATGAGGGGTGGGTGCATATGACTCCCAGCAGCGTCCAGACCTATGAGGGGTGGGTGCATATCACTACCAGCAGCGTCCAGACATATGAGGGGTGGGTGCAGAGGACTCCCAGCAGCGTCCAGACCTATGAGGGGTGGGTGCATATCACTACCAGCAGCGTCCAGACATATGAGGGGTGGGTGCAGAGGATTCCCAGCAGCGTCCAGACATATGAGGGGTGGGTGCATATGACTCCCAGCAGCGTCCAGACCTATGAGGGGTGGGTGCATATCACTACAAGCAGTGGACAGACATATGAGGGGTGGTGCATATCACTACCAGCAGCGTCCAGACATATTAGGGGTGGGTGCATATGACTCCCAGCAGCGCCAAGACCTATGAGGGGTGGGTGCATATCACTACCAGCAGCGTCCAGACATATGAGGGGTGGGTGCATATGACTCCCAGCAGCGTCCAGACCTATGAGGGGTGGGTGCATATCACTACCAGCAGTGGACAGAGATATGAGGGGTGGGTGCAGAGGACTCCCAGCAGCATCCAGACCTATGAGGGGTGGGTGCAGATCACTACCAGCAGCACCCAGACATATGAGGGGTGGGTGCAGAGGACTCCCAGCAGCGTCCAGACATATGAGGGGTGGGTGCATATGACTCCCAGCAGCGTCCAGACCTATGAGGGGTGGGTGCATATCACTACCAACAGCGCCCAGTCATATGAGGGAGGGTGCAGAGGACTTCCGGAGGCGTCCAGACATATGAGGGGTGGGTGCATATGACTCCCAGCAGCGTCCAGACCTATGAGGGGTGGGTACATATCACTACCAGCAGTGGACAGACATATGAGGGGTGGGTGCATATGACTCCCAGCAGCGTACAGACCTATGAGGGGTGGGTGCATATCACTACCAGCAGCGTCCCGACATATGAGGGGTGGGTGCAGAGGACTCCCAGCAGCGTCCAGACATATGAGGGGTGGGTGCATATGACTCCCAGCAGCGTCCAGACCTATGAGGGGTGGGTGCATATCACTGCCAGCAGTGGACAGACATATGAGCGGTGGGTGCATATGACTCCCAGCAGCGTCCAGACATATGAGGGGTGGGTGCATATGACTCCCAGCAGCGTCCAGACCTATGAGGGGTGGGTGCATATCACTACCAGCAGCGTCCAGACATATGAGGGGTGGGTGCATATCACTACCAGCAGCGTCCAGACATATGAGGGGTGGGTGCAGAGGACTCCCAGCAGCGTCCAGACATATGAGGGGTGGGTGCATATGACTCCCAGCAGCATCCAGACCTATGAGGGGTGGGTGCATATCACTGCCAGCAGTGGACAGACATATGAGCGGTGGGTGCATATGACTCCCAGCAGCGTCCAGACATATGAGGGGTGGGTGCATATGACTCCCAGCAGCGTCCAGACCTATGAGGGGTGGGTGCATATCACTACCAGCAGTGGACAGACATATGAGGGGTGGGTGCAGAGGACTCCCAGCAGCGTCCAGACATATGAGGGGTGGGTGCATATGACTCCCAGCAGTGTCCAGACCTATGAGGGGTGGGTGCATATCACTACCAGCAGGGGACAGACATATGAGGGGTGGTTGCATATGACTCCGAGCAGCGTCCAGACCTATGAGGGGTGGGTGCATATCACTACCAGCAGCGTCCAGACATATGAGGGGTGGGTGCAGAGGACTCCCAGCAGCGTCCAGACCTGTGAGGGGTGGGTGCATATCACTACCAGCAGCGTCCAGACCTATGAGGGGTGGGTGCATATCACTACCAGCAGCGTCCAGACATATAAGGGGTGGGTGCATATGACTCCCAGCAGCGTCCAGACATATGAGGGGTGAGTGCATATCACTACCAGCAGTGGACAGACATATGAGGGGTGGGTACATATGACTCCCAGCAGCGTCCAGACATATGAGGGGTGGGTGCATATGACTCCCAGCAGCGTCCAGACCTATGAGGGGTGGGTGCATATCACTACCAGCAGCATCCATACATATGAGGGGTGGGTGCATATCACTACCAGCAGCGTCCAGACATATGAGGGGTGGGTGCAGAGGACTCCCAGCAGCATCCAGACATATGAGGGGTGGGTGCATATGACTCCCAGCAGCGTCCAGACCTATGAGGGGTGGGTGCATATCACTACCAGCAGTGGACAGATATATGAGGGGTGGGTGCATACATATGACTCCCAGCAGCGTCCAGTCATATGAGGGGTGGGTGCATATGACTCCCAGCAGCGTCCAGACCTATGAGGGGTGGGTGCATATCACTACCAGCAGCGTCCAGACATATGAGGGGTGGGTGCATATCACTACCAGCAGCGTCCAGACATATGAGGGGTGGGTGCATATCACTACCAGCAGCGTCCAGACATATGAGGGGTGGGTGCAGAGGACTCCCAGCAGCGTCCAGACATATGAGGGGTGGGTGCATATGACTCCCAGCAGCATCCAGACCTATGAGGGGTGGGTGCATATCACTGCCAGCAGTGGACAGACATATGAGCGGTGGGTGCATATGACTCCCAGCAGCGTCCAGACATATGAGGGGTGGGTGCATATGACTCCCAGCAGCGTGCAGACCTATGAGGGGTGGGTGCATATCACTACCAGCAGTGGACAGACATATGAGGGGTGGGTGCAGAGGACTCCCAGCAGCGTCCAGACATATGAGGGGTGGGTGCATATGACTCCCAGCAGTGTCCAGACCTATGAGGGGTGGGTGCATATCACTACCAGCAGGGGACAGACATATGAGGGGTGGGTGCATATGACTCCCAGCAGCATCCAGACCTATGAGGGGTGGGTGCATATCACTACCAGCAGCGTCCAGACATATGAGGGGTGGGTGCAGAGGACTCCCAGCAGCGTCCAGACCTGTGAGGGGTGGGTGCATATCACTACCAGCAGCGTCCAGACCTATGAGGGGTGGGTGCATATCACTACCAGCAGCGTCCAGACATATAAGGGGTGGGTGCATATGACTCCCAGCAGCGTCCAGACATATGAGGGGTGAGTGCATATCACTACCAGCAGTGGACAGACATATGAGGGGTGGGTACATATGACTCCCAGCAGCGTCCAGACATATGAGGGGTGGGTGCATATGACTCCCAGCAGCGTCCAGACCTATGAGGGGTGGGTGCATATCACTACCAGCAGCATCCATACATATGAGGGGTGGGTGCATATCACTACCAGCAGCGTCCAGACATATGAGGGGTGGGTGCAGAGGACTCCCAGCAGCATCCAGACATATGAGGGGTGGGTGCATATGACTCCCAGCAGCGTCCAGACCTATGAGGGGTGGGTGCATATCACTACCAGCAGTGGACAGATATATGAGGGGTGGGTGCATACATATGACTCCCAGCAGCGTCCAGTCATATGAGGGGTGGGTGCATATGACTCCCAGCAGCGTCCAGACCTATGAGGGGTGGGTGCATATCACTACCAGCAGCGTCCAGACATATGAGGGGTGGGTGCATATCACTACCAGCAGCGTCCAGACATATGAGGGGTGGGTGCAGAGGACTCCCAGCAGCGTCACACTCCCAGGAGGATGTATGTCTTTCACACACTGCATGACACACCACATGTGGGTGTGAGGACATATAACACATGCATACCCACCCATGGCGGATGCAGCACAATACACACCTAGATTTCATGCCAACAGACTGTATAGTCATGTAACTGCATACAAAACTAAGATAGCCAAAGGGAACACGCACTGTCACGCACATCCCAGGACTGATTGGAATGTCCAGGTGCTGGTCCAGCCACCAAGATGTTGTCTCTCTTGGAAGGAATAGTGTTCAATTCCACCAGATGCAATGCCCACAATTGTGAGTCAGGTGCCCAAATACCCTGCATAACAAGTACCATTTGTGTGGTAGGCCGTGATTACACACATGCATACTGCTGAAAAGGGACAATTTGTCCCTGAAGGCATTCCTACATACCCAAAACACAAGTACAGTGACTAGCAAGGATGGCACAGATGATTCAGCAAGAGACATCGGTGAGCAGGCATGGCCATTGTTGAAGGGATCCCTCACCAACAAAGGAAATGTTGACACAGGTCAGCACAACAATTGTGCAACTGTTTGCAGGGAAGATGTCAGGTGCCACAATGTAAGGAACACTCCTTGGGACAATGTATCCAAAGAAAAGGAACACACACTACCAATGATTCTTTGCAGAGATATTGTGATGGCACACTGCTACCATGGTCCACCTCATGACCATCATACAAAAACATTTCTCAGAACCCTAACACATTACCAGAACAACAACTCCTGGAGCCTCATCACCAACATCAAGTACCTGAAATGCAATAGTGTTGAAAGTAAAAGAAAAGGCTTTATTCAGCACACAAAAATAATAAATTAAGAAGACACTATCTACAGGTCAATCGCCAGTCCTTTGTTATAGCCCAAGGGTGGACGTAGGGGACTGTGTCCACCCCTACCTTGCCTGCACAAAGTAACCTTAAGGTTTGCCGACCAGGGGGGGGGGCATCATCTGTAGCAGGACCAGGCACCGCAGGGACAGGAGGGCGTTGGGTAGGTGTGGTGGGTGCAGGGCTGGACGTCTCCACCTCAGGGGGTGGGGCAGCGCCAAAGGTGGAGGTGAGCTCGGCGCTGCACACTGCTGCCAGGGCGTCCAGAGTAACCCCTGCACCTGAAGAGACCCCAGGGCCAACGGAGGGGGGTGTGGCCGAGGGATGGGATGCAGCACTCTTGGGGGAGGGGGTGGACATGGGGGTGGACTCAACTCCCCTGCCCGGGGACTTCCTCGCCCGCTTGCGGGGTGGTGTCACAGTGGGGGTAAGGGCATGCTCACCCATGTATAGCTCTTTGGGTGACAGTTTGACAGGGGAGCTAAGGGGAGTGGTTTGGGAGGGACTGGGTTGTGAGGACTGCGGACTCTGACTGTGGCTGCGTGTCTGTCATTTGCCCCCAGACCCTGTGGGTGTGTGCCTACATCCCCCTGAGTGTGCATGCCAGGAGGTGTGCACTGTGCCTTACTTGGGGGTGTGCTGTATGTGTCTGTTGGGGTGTGTGCCCGTGACTGTCTGTGTGTGCGTTGGGCAGGCATGGGAGAGGGCAGTGTGGATGGGTCCGGGGTAGGGGGGGACGGAGCGCTGCAGGAGAGAAACTGCTTCCGTCGGTGAAGAGTCCATGGACCGCAGAATCCTGCGTTGCTCAGACATCATTGATGACATGCCCTCCACGAACGACACCAACTGAGGAGGACATGCAGCACTGATGCCTGACCAACCTGCAACTGGCGCAGTGTGTCCACAGACTCTTCACTGAGGGCAGCAGGGGTGACAGGGGCTGCGGTGCCTGGTTCGAAGGAGACACGGTGGGACCCTGCACGGACAGAAGGGACGGGAGCAACTCGGAGGGCGGAGATGTCAATGGAGGAGGCGGTTACAGATGGTGGGATGCTGCCAGTTGTTGGGGCATCCTCCGCCTCCTCAGGGAGTTCAGCCTCGGACCCATCGGCGTCGTAGATGCTCTCGCCTCCAGACAGGTCCTCCGACTGACTCCCCTCGCCCTCCATGCCACTGGCTCCTGCTGACTCTACAGCACTGGCGGCACTGTCGCTGGGTCCCTCCTCAAGGTCCATGCAGGTGTCTCCCTCGCTTGCGGATGATGATGCTGTGGGCAAGGAGAAGAAACCAAAATGCATCAGTCACCTGTATACATCTGACACATGAGCACAAGAACAATTGGTCACAGTGCATATCAGGCAATGCATCATGAGTAACAGCTAGCCTACTCCGCACATATGTAAGCCCTGTACTGCCCAATTGTTAGACCCACCATGCAACTTTGACACCAGGAAAATACATACACAAAAGGCCACAACTGGAATGAGAAATACACTGAGAAGCTAGTGTCTGTGAACCGGTGAGCACAGCAATACAATGAAGTCATGACACCTCTTGTTTAGCCTGAAAGAAACAGTAGTGATGCACTCAAGGTAAACTAACACACCTTAATACTCAAGGTGTCATCACACTCAGAGACCTGTAAGTCCTTTGGAACACAAAACGAACAAATGTTGGTACCTTGGGACTCACAATACTTTACACAATCTACATGTTTTGAATGTGCCAATTGGCCATTTCGTGAAAAGAACACTCATGTGGCTGCATGCAATATGTCGCACAAGGCAGTGCACACAAAAGTACATGTACACTGTCATTGAAGAAGCTGGCACCTTTTCTGAGAAGCCACTGTTAGAAATAAATGGTGTTGCAGAAAGTACATATACATGGGCCCACGGAGGTCTTGATGTCTTGAGACTCGTTAGTTTGTATCACCAACAACAAAGGAGTCTCACAAAATCAAGACCACTGTGGGAACATGTATATGGAGAATCTGCAACACCATTTAATTTGAACAGTGGCTCTTTTGAATAGGTGCCAGTGTGTTCAATGAAAGTTGAAATGCCGTTTGGTGTGCGCTTCCTTGGTAGACTTTTTTCATGCAGGCACATCAGTGTACTTAACACAAATCATCCAATTTCCACATTTAAAACATGAACAAATGTTGACAAGTGCTGTGAGTGCCAAGGTACAATTTTGTAAGAGTAACAACTTTAATTATGTCAGTTGTCACCAGGCCATTCGTCACCTGATTACACAGTTGGCTACACATATGACCTACTGCCTGTCATCTGGAGTGGCACACATGTCCACACCCAGGACAATGCATAAGCTAATGGGCCTGCAATTGGCTGGTAAAAAAGCCCAGCTGTACTGTGGGTAAAACCCTCATGGCAAGCCAGAATGTACACACAGATGTCCGCACACAAGTCCAAAATGCATTGCATCAGAACCACACACAGGTGCAAAAAATGTATGATCAGGATTCATGTTGGTAAAATAATGACAGGCTGCAAAGCACGAACATTGAGCACTGGCCACCATCACAGGGGCACTGCACAGTGTATTTTTGTACAGGCAATTCTCACACACAAGTCAGACCTGGCAATGAAAAATCCGGGTTGCACATGTATGCCTCACCCGCACCCCCCCCCCCCCCAATACCTGAGTCAATGTGATTGATACAGATCAAGAACTGACACCTCTTATTCTGGGTTACAACAACTGTGCTTGGAAAATAGCGTCATTTACACAACATCACCTCGTGGGGCTGCAAACACATATTTGTGACAAACAACCATCAATAGCCACACAGGCACTGCCCAGTGTGAGTATGCACAAGCAAAATGGTGTATCCCTGTCCAGTGGACACAGGTAGCACACATTAGCAAAATACTAATTAGGCCAGGGAACAATGCCACAGAGGCAGACCTATGCAGAACACACAGAGAAAGTGCACAGTGTTGGATGACACACATGATTAGGAGGCCAGGGTGTCTCAGGAGACTGTAGTGGGCACACTGCTCCGTGGTCCTGGAATGAGCTGACTGTACCATGGTCAACCGTCATGGCACTATGCATATCTCACACTCATGCACATCATGTCTGAGGCCACAACATTGGTCATGCATGCTGCAAGGGTGTCCAGTTGAAAGCTCACACTCCTATGTGGAGAATCAGCATCAGTGACAACAACTATGGACCCCCAACATAGTGAACAGGTCATGGCACAGGCAAGGTACCAACACAAGTCACAGACCACCCTCCCACATGATGCAGAAAGCAATGTGCACTTAGATTTACTGGCACCCTAGATGACCATGTGCAAATGTGATTACACACAGACCAGGGGACACAAGTCAAGGAGGCTACAGAGCACTTACAAAAGCTGACGACACATAACACGACAAACAGCCATGTACCTATCCCCTCCTTGCTGCAGTCTCTCCTGTAACTGCCTATCGAGGTCTGGGAAGACCACCGCCAGGACACGTCTCATTTGGGGGGTCAGCCGTCGGCGTCCGCTGTGGGGGCGAGGACTGTCGAGTCCCAGTTGGATCCGGGCGATCCGCCGGGTCCAGCACTGGATGTCCTGAAACCTCTTGCGCACCTGTGGCAGCTGGCGACGACGCTCCCCCTTAGATCTCACGGCCCTGACGATGTTGTTCCAAATCACCCCCTTCTCGTAGGCAGTTACCTGTCAGGATGACAAAGTGACACACCATCAATATACCTGCTCTATGTCCCCGAGACACACATTTGAACCTCTTAGAAATGTTGAACAGGGCATAGGATGCAGACAGGAATTACATCATACACAATAAGAAATTGGCCTGTGTGCAAGCCCCAATGCACTACATGGCATTGAAAGTCAACCGAACCGGTTGGCATGAGGGTTGCGACACACTCACTGATCATGCCACACACTGTGCAGCACATGCAACAGCAGGCTGATGGCCAGCATGTGCCAAGCAGTCACATGTCCCACTCCACTGACGCACCCTCAGCATACTAGACATACACACCCAAGCACAGATCACTTGCCTGTCATTGACAACAGCAGATACAACCCTCACTCTGCACATGTGCCACTTGCCAGTGGGGTGTCACAGGTGTCATGCTAGCTATGCAAGTCAGACACATAGCACGGCTTACTTGTCACATCAGATGGGTAGATATTTTGCCACCTCCATGCAGCTGTGGTGCAACACCTCACATAGACACTCACCTACATGTAAAGGAAGATTCACACACATCAATGTCCATGAGGTCGTACAAATCATTTGGATACTCTCACCACAGGTCCACTCAACTCATGCACATCTGTGGGTACAGTCACCTGTCACACCGAGGGGAGCACTGAATCACCTCAGGACAATAGGGGAAAACCCCCCCAAGGATTTCACTGGCTCAATGTGTCATGCACTATGCAGTGAAAGTCACAGTAAGCACAATGCAAGTGAGGAGTGCGCACAGGAACTACATTGGGCTCTGCATGAGAGACATCAGCATGTCCCCCACCCTGGGACCCACTCTAAACAACATAGCATGTCTGTCCCACCTGGACACAATATTGACAGTCACACAACAGGTGCCTAGGCAAAGGTAGTGGACTCAGCACTCACCTGCTCCCCTGGTCTCCCATACAGGCTTTTGTACTGTGGGAGGAGGGCGTCCAGCAAGGCCTGATTCTCCTCCTGGGTGAATGGCTGGGCCCTCTCCACAGTACACGACATGGTCCAGAGGAAGCAGGGACAGCAGCAATGTTGTCGACTGGAAAGTTGTGCAGGCAAGTGCCCTCTCATGGGTTCTGGCTGCCTTATATCTGTCTTGCTGAGGGGCATTCATTTAGAGGAGTACATAGTGATTGGTCAGACTCATTAGCATCCTACGTTTACTCCAATCCCTTTAAACATACACCAATGACTTTAAACATACACCTATGACAGCATTCGCATCGTTCAAATTTTGAGCATCATGTCCAGTCAGCAACCCCTTTGCAACATTGTATTTTGTGGCCAACTGACTGTTCCAGGACACCTGATCGACACTTTCCAACTGAAAACTCTGTCTCCATGACAACCAGCATGCATTTAGGGTCTAATACTTGTCCTTTATGTGTCCCCTATGTAATTTTTAAATCCACACACAGGTACGATGCATTTCACACGCACCCCTACGGCACAAGTACAATGGTGAAATGAAGCATACACACGCGATGATAGCGGGTGTACGGTGCGTTTCACACGCACCCCTACGGCACAAGTACAATGGTGAAACGAAGCATACACACGCGCTGATAGCGGGTGTACGGTGCGTTTCACACGTACCCCTACGGCACAAGTACAATGGTGAAACGAAGTGTACACACGCGATGATAGCGGGTGTACGTGCGTTTCGCATGTACCCCTACGGCACCAGTTGTACAGTGCGTTTGACAGGTTCTTGTACTACTAGTGCGTACACGTACATGTACGCACTAGTAGTACATGTACCCATATGTGACCTACCTTAGTACACGTACGGGTACGCACTAGTAGTACACGTACTCGTACGTGTACTACTAGTGCATACAGGTACGTGTACTACCTTAGTACACATACGTGTACGCACTAGTAGTACACGTACCCATACGTGTACTACTAGTGCGTACAGGTAAGTGTACTACCTTAGTACACGTACTGGTACGCACTAGTAGTACACGTACCTGTATGTGTACTACCTTAGAACACGTACGTGTACGCACTAGTAGTACACGTACACATACCCGTAGTACACGTACCCATATGTGTACTACTAGTGCGTACAGGTACGTGTACTACCTTAGTACACGTACAGGTACGCACTAGTAGTACACATACGGTGCATGCACTAGTAGTACAGTGCGTATCCGTACGTGTACTACCTTAGTACACGTTCGGGTATGCACTAGTAGTACACGTATGTAGCATGAACTAGTAGTACAGTGCGTACCCGTATGTGTACTACCTTAGTACACATACGGGTACGCACTAGTAGTGCACGTACTCGTACGTGTACTACCAGTGCGTACACGTACGTGTACTAAGGTAGTACACGTATGGGTACATGTACTACTAGTGCATACCCGTACGTGTACTACTAGTGCGTACAGGTACGTGTACTACCTTAGTACACGCATGTGTATGCACTAGTAGTACACGTACCCGTATGTGTACTACTAGTGCGTGCAAGTACGTGTACTTCCTTAGTACACGTACGTGTACGCACAAGTAGTACACGTACGGGTACGGTCACTACTATTGCATACAGGTATGTGTACTACCTTAGTACACGTACGGGTACGCACTAGTAGTACACGTACCCGTACGTGTACTACTAGTGCACATACGGGTATGTGTACTACATTACTACACGCACGTGTACGCACTAGTAGTACACGTACCCATACGTGTACTACTAGTGCATACTAGTGCACGTATGGGTACAGGTACTACTTGTGCATACACGTACGTGTACTACCTTAGTACACGTACGTGTACGCACTAGTGTACTACTAGTGCGTACCCATACGTGTACTACTAGTGCATACAGGTATGTGTACTACATTACTACACGCACGTGTACGCACTAGTAGTACACGTACCCATACGTGTACTACTAGTGCATACTAGTACACGTACGGGTACAGGTACTACTTGTACTACTTGTACTACGTGTACTACCTTAGTACACGTACGTGTACGCACTAGTAGTACACATACCCGTACATGTACTACTAGTGTGTACAGGTACGTGTACTACCTTAGTACACGTACGGGTACACACTAGTAGTACACGTACGGTGCATGCACTAGTAGTACAGTGCATACCCGTACATGTACTACCTTAGTACACGTATGGGTACGCACTAGTAGTGCACGTACGGTGCATGCACTAGTAGTACAGTGCGTACCCGTACGTGTACTCATTTCACACGCTTACAATGGTAATACAGGTGTACACATGACAGGAATGGATGGCTACGAGTCGCACATGGATGTCCATCAAGTACTTGTCATTGCATACTTACATGTGCAGGCCCTAGGTGTGTTAGCCAGTGATATTGCACAGGTCATCTCATCTAGTTGCACAATTGATGTGTGATGACCTGTGGACACATGTCATGTGTGATGGGGCACTATGTGGCACACATCACCTTGCCACTTGCCACATGTGTGTCTGTAGTCCAACTGTGTCATGCACAGCAGCAGTGGGATGGCACAGTAATCAACACCCGCACCTGTCTCCTGATGCCAGGGACAGGGACACTCTATCAACTGACATGTCTCGATCAGCGTGCCCCTTTGGGACTATGTCAGGTGTGTGTCATGTGTTCCCATGAGCTTGATGTCAGTGTCCCGTCAACTGCATCTGCTGTTGGTGCATCCAACAGGTGTCTGTGTGGAGATGGGCATGGAACACGTCTACGCACACCATGCCACATGTGGATTCCCACAGCTGTAGGGTCTATGTGCATCGTGCATCATATTTTCCCAGTTAGACATGTGTGCGTTGTCTCAATGGCTGTGTTTTTTAGTTGTCACGTGTACCTCTTCATCGCAATGTGTTTGATATGTACATTTGACATTCCATGTGACCTGTGCGTGTGCCTTGCAGTCAGCTGTCTGGATGAGATGACATTCTTCCAATGCAGCTATGTGGATGTGTGTCACTCTGGTGATATCTCTGGCTGTTCACTCAGACTGGCCCCCAGCTCATTTCAGGACATGTCATGTAGACTTGACAATCAACAGGTGTATCTGGCTTTTTGTAGGAGTGCCAGCAAGCTTGCATATGTGTCCTGGATGTATTGCACACACCCAACTCCATAGTTACCTGATGTGTATTAGCAGTGTAGCATGTGCTATGTTCATTGACATTGATGTTGGCCGACTCTCAATCTTCATTCATCCAAACAATGTCTTTCAGGGCACCACCTGTCCCAAGACTAATGCCAGACTTGGGTGCCATGAGGGAACGTGACTGCATCCGACGTTACAGATTCACTCAACAGTTGATTGAGGACTTGACCGACAGGCTGGCACCACACCTCCAACCGCGACACAGGTATCCTACTGCACTGACCCCAAAGATGAAGGTGATGGCAGCCCTATATTTTTTAGCTACAGGTACGTTTCAATTCACCATAGCTGATGTTGGTGGCATGTCACAGACAATGTTCAGCCGTGGCCTGCGTGATGTTTTAGCAGCTATGTTGGAGCACCTTGATGAATGCATCACATTTCCTACTCCTGAGGAGTTGACAGATGTCAAGGGTGATTTCTATGCCCTGGGAGGGATGCCCCATGTCATTGGGTCCATTGATGGTACACATGTGGCTTTGGTACCACCACAGGCACAGGAACAAGCTTATCGCAATAGAAAACATTACCACTCGACAAATGCCCTTGTGGTGTGTCTTACTAACATGCTGATTTCCCATGTCCGTGCACGTTTCCCAGGATCAGCACACAATGCCTACATCATGAGGCGTAGCAGGGTGCCACAAATGATGCTACGGCTGCACAACGAATGAGCATGTCTTGTTGGTGGGTATACTCTGTTTGTCCTGTGTGTTGCGGTATCTTTGGCTCTTACGGCATCTCCTGACCCTGTTTTTTACATGATGTTTCCATGTAGGGGACTCTGGATATCCCAACATGCCATGGCTAATGACACCTCTCTGCAACCCAAGAACAGCTGCAGATCACAGGTACAACGATGCACATGGGCAGACCAAGCGAGTGATTGAGAGGACGTTTGGACTCCTGAAGAGCCGATTCCGGTGCCTGGACAAGACAGGCGGGTCCCTCCCTTATGCCCCGGAGAAGGTCTGCCGAATCTTCCTCGTGTGTTGCATGCTGCACAACATGGCAGTTGAGAAGGCAGTTGCTAACAAAATATATAGGAAACTATTTCAGACAAAATGAGCTAATATACAAAAGAATAGAGAAAAATATATATATATAAAAAAGTGCACTATATTGTCATAGCGACCAAATATAACCCCAACAACAGCTCTATTTTTTCTATGTTTTTATTTGTTGTGTATCAATCTATACATTTCTTTATACATATGCTTAATGTCTCAATTCAACTTTCCCGATGCTCTATGTACAGTCAAATCAAATCAGATTTTATGGTCAATTATTTTCTAAGTTATATGTACAATTACTCTTTAAATCATTCATTCGATTTGTGCATTGATTTACACATTAGTAATTGTACCAATCTCAAATACAGGTATATTTGTAGCTCGCATAGGAAAAAAAGACAAAAAGTGTATAAAGCAAGAAAATCTGCCTTGAAATGAACATGTGTTAAGGGTAATATATCATTGCATATAGGTCGACAAAATACTTTACAATTGATATCAAAATTTAAATCAGGCTCTTTTGAATCACATCAATTACTTTCTAATTGATATCAACATTTATTGCATGGCTCTATTAAATCACACTACGCGCGTTTCGGTGTTCAGCCTTCCTCAGGTAGCCATGATTCCTTAGCTCCTACAAATTAATAAGAAAAGACAAACTATAATTGTTTATATACATACAGTGACTCAAGTGCACAAGTACTAAAAAGAAGAAACAAATCTCCTAATAATACACCATATACAAATTTGTACAATTTAACTGCAGTTCTGTTATCAGATCCATTGTGTCTTATGGGGCATTACAGGTGCCATCTATTAGGGACACCCCTAAGTATCTTGGTAGATGTGAAATGTGCGAACCTAGAACATGGCAGATGATACCCATATTAATCTAGTGACTATCCTAGGTATATTCTGAACTGGACCTAAATGTATCCCAGTACCTCTGAATATTTGGATGGCGCTAAGGTTTGGGGACCTGATACATTTTCTGTTGTTCCCATACTAGAATTTGTGCAGCTCCAACCATATTCTAAGTACGGTCTCACTTGCCTTACATGTCCTTGGTAGTACTAGTTAACTAAAGGTATAACAATAGCTGACAGCACGACTACATACCTTCTCAAAATTGATCTCATGTTGTTAGTGTAGAAAAATGGGTGAGACGCGAGAGGTTCCGCGTAACCCGTCTGCTTATGCACGGGTGGCCAAACTCTACCCCAACGTATCTGTAGATGAGGAACAAAAGTTTCAGACTATACAGTGCTGGGGTTATATTTGGTCGCTATGACAATATAGTGCACTTTTTTATATATATATATTTTTCGTTATTCTTTTGTATATTAGCTCATTTTGTCTGAAATAGTTTCCTATATATTTTGTTAACAACTGCTTTAAACCCTGATATAGGAAACTAAGTTAGGGGGACCCTTGTTGCATTGCACTAAGTTGAGAAGGCAGTGCCACTCATCCTGGATCCAGATGAGTAGGAACATCCACCCGTGGAGCATCAAGGGCTTGCTCACGAGGCTAGTGATGAGGAGGAGGAGGAGGATGATATCCGGAGTCAGCTCATACGCAACTTCTTCTCATTATGGTGAGTCACTGGGTATGAGTGTGCAAGCTTGTAGCATTGAGTGGCATGTGTTGCAATGTGTGTGTTCAGCTGACTGAATGCAAAGTGACTTGGATGTGTGTCCTGATGTGTCACTAGAGTGATGATGTCATGCCACACAGTTTTGCGGAGAGACATTCTTTGAAATTTGCATATGTCAAACATTGTTCATGTTTGGTAAATGTCCATGTGTGCGGTGAGAATTGTTTTAGGTGACTTATTGTGTGTCTGTCATTCCCAGGTATTTAGCGCCTGTTGTCTGCTCGTGTCATCGTTGTCCTCCTGCTATTCCTCATGAGGATTGCAACGTGTGCTGAATCAGCGTTCCATGCACGGACATGTGGAAAGGTCAGTCTTTGTAAGGTTAGCAGCAAGGATTTTTTGTGGTGGTACGCGTTTGGAATGTGTGGGAACTGCTTCTGTGCATGTTGTGGTACCATGCATACATGTCTTCTCACCATGGAGAATATAACATGTAGCATGACATGATAGTCACCCTTCTTGACAGTCATCTGTAGTGGAGTGTGGCATCTGATGAAGGCATCAATGTGTGTAAACCTTGCCTCTGAAACATTGCAGATGCTACGGGTGGACATAGTGGGGGACATCACAACAACAGGCTCCATGGGGAATTGCAGCCTCTCCGTGTGCAGCAGGATGTGTTTGGCTCATCCCCTTAACTTGTGTGCCAGTTCATTGGGATTGACATCATCCGTGTTGTGAAGGGGGTGTTCCGCGTATGTCCCACATGTTCTGTCAACTGACCTGTGAGTGTGTTAATATGGATGCAAATCCTTTTGTGTGTGTATGTGGAATAAAGGTGTTCAGCACAATCCAAAGTGCCTCATCTCTCTCACTGCAGCTCTCTTGACAGTTTGCATGCGTCATCTATGGCATAATTGTCAAAGATTGAGCATCTGTGTGTATGTGTACTTTGGCAACATGCATGCAGTGCTTCATGGCTAATGATCTCTATTGTGCATGAAGTACCTTGTTGGGTATGTATTTGTGCAGCTTGCTCCCCACAACGGCACGAGAACGCCTGCTGATGGTGCGTCTCCTTTGCGCATCTCCGCATTTTGTTGCCTGATCCAGTGGCTGTAATTTATGGTGATTGTTCAAACATTTTCTCGTAGTGACCCATGAGTGACCTGACACTCCTTCCTTTACATACACCTGTTGCACTGTGCCTTTCAGACCTTGTCTGTGTGTGCTACTTTTTGCCTAATTTCTAACCCCTTCCGCCTGCTGCTGCCTCACCTGCGGCACCGCCCCACCGAGTGCCCTGATTATGCAACCCCATGCCTCCGAAATGCTCTGCCCTTCCCCCACCACCCATTCGAAATGCAGGCATCAACTTTTCTGTGCCACTGTAGCCCCAGCGCCATGCCAAAGGCAGGTACGTATGCGCCTGCAACATGCACAGTGCACGACCCTCTAGTCTTTGCATGACGCACGTCACACAACAGGCTCATGCTGCAGCCACTCTCCAAGCAATGTCATCATGACAATCATCCTCCTGCTATCAGGCAACCCCTAAGCACACACACGACACCTTTGCATGCTGAGTGTGCTACTCCAACTGCCTACACAGCGCTGCCCAGCCTACAAGACCCTGTTAGAACAACCAGGTAATGTGCCTCCTACACCACACTTGCACCGTCCACCAGCACGCCATTGGACTCTGTTACCTCCTCAACACGACAGCCCCACACATCACCTTCATGACAGTAACCTGGACAAAAGCATCCTCAGCACATGACATCTTCATTGTCATCTCACACGGATACAAGACCACCCGCAGGGACGGCAACACCAGTCCCGGGGGATGAATTGCTATTTATTCACAGGTACACCCTCAGAGTCACAAATCCGGGTTTGCAGCAACTCCATGGCAACCCTCAGTGTAACACTCCTCTACAGATCTGCAGGACTACATCCACTATTTCACTAAGCCATCAACACGTACATCTGCACGCACGCCCTAACCTCCACGGGCTACATGTGGCTGTGTGCCAGTAACTTATTGCTGGAGGGGAACAACACCACCATCCATCATTGGTCCATCAACATTTGACTCCACATCTCTGACAAGCAACACACTGGCCCACACCCCGCTACCGATCCCCCAAAGATGCTTGATGTAAGTCACCACAGACAAGCTGTGTGGGAGACTCAAAACTACACCCCCGCCACACCCTGCAACCTCACGCACTGGATCAGCAACTGATCCAACAATCTTGCCACATTGACAGACTTTCCTGTGAAGCACAACAACAGTTCAGGCACCTGGGACAAGGCAGACCTACAGAACTCCTACAGACTTAGCCGGACTCTTGTTCAAACCTTGCAACACAAAGAGCCATCATTTGCCTTACAGCCCTGGAAAACACCACACACAGCCATCACCATATCATCAGCAAGGATAAGTGGAGATCCTTCAGATAGTGCCGAGACACCCAAACACACGACATCAAGGAGCTCATCAGCATTGTGAGTGAACTGACAGCAGATCTCCATCCAAGACACCCCAGCCTTGCAAGGTAGATCACATCCCTTGCAACTTTGTACCACTGCAAGCTCATGGGCATACACGACAGCCTTGGCACACAGACGCAGACAGCACTGTTATCCACAGGACAAACCCACATCAGGTTATGGACTCCCATCATCAGCAATGACACAACCTGGCTCATTGCAACATACACTCTGGCTCTCCATCAGGCCCCTTCCCACACAACATCTAAACCACATCATTCCACATCCTTGAAGCCCACGTCCAGCGCGTCCTGAATGTCTCCTTTGAGTTTGCCACATTCCTTGGGTGCAGGAGGCATGCAGATACCCAGGCCCTTCTTAGACAACGGATGGCAGTACCGCAGGATCTCCTGATACATCACCCTGCTTCCCTACCCAGCAAATGTCATCAGGAAGACACTCAACAAGCAAATGACAATTTTCCTCCATGCAACCTTCTCCAGGCAACCGGCACCAGACCACCTTCCACAGTAATCACACCACTGCAACCGTCAGCATTACCACCACCGACAACTTTGCCATGCTCAACAATGGTGAGGCCACCACCCTTGACCTCTCAATGGCATTCTACACCATGTGCTACCACACTGTCAACTCACACATCTCCAACACTGGTAACCAGAGGAGGGCCCAGAGTTAAATCAGAAAGTCGCTCACCAGCAAGGCCCAGAGAGTCTGCCTCCACCCTGCAACTTGTAGTACACTGGGGTCATCTGGCCCATGCCACAGGGCTCTTCTCTCAGCGTGACGATCTTCAATGTCTCCATGACCCCCCTCTCCACCATCACATGCGCACACGACCTCATCATCATCTCGTGTGCCATTGACACCAAGATGCTCCTCCAACTCACCAAAGACCCAGCCATTGCCAGATCAAAACTTCAAGAAGGCATGAGATCCGTTGAAGAATGGCTGAACATCAGCCACCTGAGGCTGGACTTGGACAGGACTGAGGTCAACATCTGAGGATTGTCCCCTTACAGCTGGCTCAACTCCTTGTGTCCCACTTGTCTGTGCACCGCACCAGCACCCAGTGGCCACGCACGCAAGCTGGTGTTCATCATGGACCCATCGCTGACAATTACCATGCAACTCACCACCATCTGTACCTCATGCTGCAACACCCCCACATGCTGCAAATGACCCACAGATGGATCCACTCCAAGGCAAGACAGACCGTACCCCTGGTCCACGACACCAGCCAGCTCAACTACAGCACCGGCCTCTATGGAGAACAACAGCAAAACTGCAGGAGAAGTTGTCCACATCCTGGGTGCATCCGCATACCTCATCTGCAACATCCCCCACCCCAGCCCCATCACCGTCCAACTGAGATAGGTACAATGGCTCACTGTGTGCTACAGGATCACCTTCAGGCTCCTCAACCACACTCAGGAGGCAGTCCACAACCCCAGACCCAACACTGACCTTGGATGTCTGTCATCCAACACCCCGTTGGCCCAACTCCATGCAGCCCACCTTGCCCTGGCCACCATTCATCTCATCCACATAATAACTGCATGCAAGAGATAGTTCTCCCACCTCGCAAAGCAGACCTGGGACTCCCTCCCCGGGCACATCAACATGACCCATGACCTCTACACCTTCATGATACTCTTCCAAATTGGTCTGTCTGAGCAGTATTGCAAGCCCCCCCTCAGTATCTTGAGGCCATCACGTGTGAGTATTGGGCTCCATGTCTGTATTTTGTTATACATTGTGACCCATGTGTGTCCTCGACCAGACTCAGATCCAAGTGTAGGGATGGCTGGAGTTTGTTCCACACTCAGGCATAATTCGACATATCCCCACACGTATGTTGTGTAATCATGCTAAATGACTGCAACATAAAATCTCATGTCTTAATTTTTTATTTATAGCTCTGGGGCGTGATTTGTGCACAGTAAAAGGTGCTATGCAGGGACCATATAATCCAAAGTTCACAGGGGGAGATGGGATCCTTGGCATTGGAAGTCATCAGAGTCTAGACCACAGTGTTTGGCATAATTGGTCAGACTGTGACCAGCAAGTCCATCTGGCAGATGATGTCAGTCAATGAGGTGATGCTGTCTCACATGAAGGCCAGGTGCCAGGCCAGGTGACCTGGGAGATGTGGATGGGCCGCTGCCTCTCATGGTCTTTTCCGTGGATGACCCACCTTCCTCGCGGGACCCTCAGATGCAGGCCTTGACAATGCTTGGGACACTCCCTCGGAGGCATCCTCCTCCTCCTCCCTCCCTGTGGCTGGTGGTGGTCTTCGCCTGGTGGCACAGGGAGGGTTGCCCATGTTGTTGGCGATCCGACAGAGTGAATGGCTTATGTCCCTTTGCACCACCAGGAGCTCAGCCAGTCTTGCCTCCATCCGTCCTTGGTGTTCTTGTTGACTGGTGTGTTGCTCGGCCTGCTGGTTCTTGATCTCTGTGAGGGTCAGCACTACCTGGCTGAACTCCCTGGTGTCACGCCGGTATGCCTCCATGATGTTGTGGATGTGTGACATACCGGTCCCTTCAGCTGGCTGGTCAGGTTCTCGCCTCCGCCGTCCTCCACTCCCACCACCCCTGCCCACACGAGCCTGGCCTGCCGTTGTGGGCACATCGGGTCTACAGGACCCCTGAGGGATGGCAGTGTCGGTGTTGTCTGCCTCCTCCTGGGTGCCCGCCACACCTTGTCCCTCCTGGTCAGACTGGCTCAGTTGTTCACTGCGGGCAGGGCTCCTCGGTGTCTCCTGGGATGTGGCAGGAATGGGGGTGGTGGTTGGCACAGATGGTCCTGAACCAGGTTCTGCAGGGGCTTGGTCACCAGAGGGTCCAGGTCGGTCGGGGTCATCGCAGAGTGTTGAGAGGCGTCGCTGCCGGTGGGATCAGGTTCCTTCCGAGCCTGTGACTGTGATTTTTCCCCCCCATTGTTGGTAGGGATATTCATCACGTTGCCCTGTGTGTGAGAGACAGACAATGTTAATGCTGTTTCATGCAACATGCATGTTTCATACACATTCAAGTTGGCACTGTTCCTCCGGGTAGTTGTATGTGCCTAGCCTTCTCCTCAATGTTCACTTGTGGATGGGTATGTTGCGGGGGACAGATTGATATATTGTCCTGAGTCTTTGACATGTCAATTTGTGGCTATGTATTGGTCTTGTTGTGTTGCATGTCCATTGTGACAGTGGGTAAATCCATTGCCTGTCCTGGTGGTGTCTGCTGGTGTAAGGGATGTGTGTGACAGGGCCCGCTGGTGGGTGTAGTGTGATTTGGCCCTGGGGCTCCCAGGTGATGTAGCTGTCCCCCCATGGAGCATGCTGCCATGACAGTGAGTGTGAGTTCCTGTCCTAGATATCTGACCTTGTTGTCTTGGTGTTTGTGTTTGCACTGGTCACAGGAGGGCCTTGTGCTGCCTACACCCAGGCCGAGTGTGAGCTATCTTTTCAGTACTTTCCCAATCCCTGTGCATTGCGCATGGTGCATGGGTATGTAGCTGGGCCATATGGGATGAGGGCAATTGTGTCTGATTTATGATTCAAACATGTGTTTTGTGCCACCCACCCTCCCAGCATACCAGACATCCATTCTTGGGTTGGTGCTTCATGTAGCATGGGACGTAGCATGGCCTTGCTTTCTCAATGGGGCATACACATGTTATTGGCATTAGCACAGTTTTTGACTGTGGTTCTGGCTGGTGATGGCTTGGGGGTAGTTGCGTGCATTTGATGTAGTTGGGGTGTGGATGGCATTACCCCCATGTTATGTAAGTTGTTTGTGTACTCACCAGGCTCTGCAACTCCTTGGAGTTCATGTACTCCCACCAGCGGAAGCATGGCCATCACCTTCTCCTCCCAGGGATGGTAATGTACCGGTCTGCGGGGCGCACCACCTCCAGTGATGTGGTCGTAGTTCTCATTCATTTTGCGCATGACCGTCCTCCGCAGATCGTACCACCTGGCTTGGCATTCATTCCTGGTCGTTCTGATGGGTGCAACAGCATTCACCCTATCGACGATCCTCTGCCACAGGTGTGATTTTTCAGCTATGCTGGTCTGTCTGACCAATGTTCCAAACAGCTGTGGCTCGACTCTGATGACTTCATTGACAAGGAGCTCCAGCTCCTCCCTTGTGAACTTTGGATTCTTGTCTGTGGGCATGTTGTGGGGTGAGGGTGTGGATGGTTGTGGGTGTGTGGGTCTGAATGTGACGGTGTGGGCGTGAATGTGTAGAGGGGGTATGTGTGAAGGAGGTTGTGTGACGGTGAATATGGTAAGGTGGATGGGTGCAGTTGTTGGTGTGTACTCTGTAGCTGCAGTGAGTCTGTTGCAAAGGCTCATGGTTTGTGTGTGTGGACCCTTTTTATTGGTCCATTTGTGGGTGTGGCTCAGTTAGAATTTTTGTTGGGTGTGTCATAAGAGGCGGTTGTGAGTTTGCCCCTCTGTTTGCCTGTTTGGATGTATCCAGGTGAGTCCTTTCCATTTTTTGTGCAGTGTAGGCATGTTTTGTGGTGTTGTGCGAGTCGAATAGACCCTTCTTGTGCTGTTTTCCAGTGTCCGTGGTTCGGTACGGTACAGGGGTACGAGTCGTACAGACACACGGCCCCATGCGTTGTGTCTGTATGGGGCGTACGCCGCCATTGCTATGTACGGTGTGTACACCGCCATCGTTGATGTACGGTGCGTACACCGCCATCGCTATGTACGGTGCGTACACCGACATCGCTGATGTACGGTGAGTACACCGCCATCGCTATGTATGGTGCGTACACCGACATCGCTTATGTACGGTGCATACACCGACATTGCTATGTACTGTGCGTACACCGCCATCGCTATGTATGGTGCGTACACCGACATCGCTTATGTACGGTGCGTACACCGACATCGCTTATGTACGGTGCGTACACCGCCATCGCTATGTACGGTGCGTACACCGCCTTCGCTATGTACGGTGCATACACCGCCATCGCTTATGTACAGTGCGTACACCGACATTGGTACTGTACGGTGCATACACAGTCATTCCCCGTGTACGGGACGGACGTTTTCCGTACAAATCGTAAATCGGTAAGCCGGTCTGGATTGTACTTGTACGCTCGGACTGTGTTTTTACGATTCGTACGGAAAAGTGTCCGGGTCCGTCTCGTACAACTTTTCCCGGTACGATTCGTACGGATCGGGCCGATCCGTATGTACTTTTTCCCGTACGAATCGTACTTCACGGGTCGGACGTGACTTGTACGATTCGTACGGAAAGAAATACGGATACGAGTCGTACGGGAAAATAAAATACAGGATCGGAATCGGCCCCAAAATGTTAAAAACAAAAAAAAGAAAACATATATAAAAATAATGAAAAAAATTACCAAAGATAGAAACATATTATAATGGTAAAACAAATCTAAAGAATTACCTGCAAACATTATTTTAAAAAATGTTAAAAATAATTTTCAAACAAATATATATGTAATAGAAATGATTTATAATCAAAAACATTATTTTTTACATAAAATTAATATTTTTTAGCTACTACCCTATAACACCACACTAGTCACAACACACATCTAAATAAAAAAAAGTGTACCTCCATAATTAACATAATTAATTATCCTAAATAAACAAATATTATTAATTACAAAAAACAAATTAAAACAGTTACAAATTAATTTACTCACCAAACATTACCCCTATAAAACAAAAATACACACACAAACTAAAAGTAAACAATTACCATAAATATTTATCAATTAATGAATGACCAATAATGAGCAACTAATTATTAATTAGTAAAGCCTAAAATACTTTTCACCCTCTACCCCAATAAATACCACAACACACACCTAAAAATCATTACACAATTTCCATAACTAATTAAATATTATCAATTAACAACAACTTATTAATTAATTAAAAACAATTTACTTACCACCCTTTACCACTATAAACCCCACAACTCACATCTCAAAGTAATTATCCATTTACCAAATTTAATTTTTAATTAATTAATTACCATTATTTAACAATTAATTATTAATTAAGTTTAAATAAATTACTTCCCACCCTATTCCCCTATAAACCCCACCACCCATTCCTAAGAAATTACACAATTAACATAATTAATTACCAATTGATTAATTAATTAATACTATATTTAACAAACAATTGATAAATAATTAATATTAAATTAATTACCACAATTAACACTATAATTTATCAATTAAATAAATATTAATATATACCAATTATTATTAAATGTATTAAAATTAAATAACTTTCCACCCTATGCCCCTATGAACCCACAACCTTCTCCTACAAACATGATACATTTAACATAATTATCTATGAATTAATAATAAACAACTAATTAATAATTAATTAATAATAAAGTAACTTGCTCAATTATTACTATACAATCTAAATTAAATAAATACTAATAAATAAAAAATATTAAATACTTTAGTATACTTAAATTATTTTCCACCCTATTCCCCTATAAACCCACAAACCACTCCTAAAAAAATAACACAATAACATCATTACCAATTAATTAATAATACTTTAATTCCCACAATTTACACTATACAATTTAAATTAAATATATACTAATAAGTAATAAAATCGAATTAATTACTTCCCACCCGATTCCCCAATAAACCCACAACCCGCTACAGAACTAATAGCAAAATTTAATTAACATAAAATGAATCACTACTAAAAATGTAGCACATATATTAAAAAACAAAAGCAATTCTTATACAAAAAATTAGATCACATACTTTCAAAATACATGCTAAAATACATAACACTAACTAAAACATCGATATTTTAAACAACAATATTTTTGCAAACGATAGTACTGACTTCGATATTTTCAAAAACGATATTTCTTACCTTAAAGTCGATATTCTTAACCGCGATATTCTTGCTGTCTATATTCCTGTATCACTGACTGACTGAGACATTTAAAAAGCGCAACTAATGCCGAGGCGTCTTGGCGCTAAGATATGGTACCTGCAAGTGCGACTAAATATGCGATATTTCCAACTCGATATTGTGTATGTCAATATTTAAAACTCTATATTTTGTCTGTGCACCATGTAAAACCACAGACTGAGGTTAATGCAAAAGGATAGGGGTGTACATTAAAATCGCCCATCCACAACACTGTCGGATCTTTTTTACATGAACTAAGTAACCTATTCATATTTTCCTCCACCATAGAAACAACTTTTACCTCCAAATAAATTATTGTAAAAATTATTCAATAATATGGAGTTGCCTTCCGGACCTTTAAGATGTACCATATTAAAATATTGACAATCTTTATCAAATGATACAACTTAAAATCTCAAAGTGTTCTTTAAAAATATCACAATCTCACCCCTCGCCCAGTTGAGACAATTGCAGGGGTATAGTATGACCTATTGCCATCTATTTTAGCAGGACCCACTACCCAGGTCTCTTGCAGGCATACTAGGTCAAAAGTGGAGATATACTTTAACCAATCTGGGTCCCAACATTTTCTGACTCAAACCTGCAATGTTCCATGTGATGGCTGTGAAAGTATCCATATCCTTTGTAAGAGGGACTTCATCAACCAAGCGCTCCTGAGTCTCGTTCACTACAACTTTCTGAGATCCCTCCCTAGTACACAGTCAATCACAGGCATCCAGGTCCATCAATGCCATAAAGCGATTTGAAGTTAGTAGTAAAGGAGTAGTATTTCCTCTCTACTGCAAGTGTGATTGGGACTCCACTCTGGGAAAAGTAAAATTGTGAGCCTTGTTTCTGTCTGTACCTTGCTGATGCATCAACGATCTATAAAAGAGCCCAAATGGTAGTGCAAATATTTGTGTCGATGCTGAAGGGTTATTGTGGAATAATTGTAATAGCTTTTCAGCCATAGCTGGAGACTTCAGAGTTACAACCACATTGTCCCCAGAAATAGATTTGGCTTGTTTCCCAAGCTAAGAGACTCTGCAGGCCATTGAAATGTCCCTCTGCCCATCCGTTCGCAGTTTTATAGACCCAGTGACGTGCTTTGTGGATTAGCTGGGTAGTAGTTTCTGTTTGGTCATTTTTTAAAGCTGGGGTGTTTGCCAGAATGACTACATGGGGGGAGATCTAACCTCAGCCCCTCATCCAATCTTTGTGAGGGATTAGTGCCCCCTACCCTTATAGCTGAAATCTTCTGTTCTATGTCCCTTTGGTCTAAATGAGGATAGGGCACCGTCACTGATCCTGGTGCTTGAGTCACAGCTGATACCGTAGGGGGACAAGCAGTATTGTACCGAGATGGAAGTTGGGTTACTGAAGCCACACCATGAGTGTGATGGATCACTGTCGGGAGGTTTGCACTGTTGTTTACCATATCACTACGGTCACCTTCTACAAGATTGTGCAACTACCCTTGGAGGTTCTCACTAACCCCATCCTCATAAGATGGCATATTTCTTGATGATGCTATCTCCTTTATTGCCCTTAAAATGGACTCTAAACGCTAAATTATGGGAGATAGAAACTCTTTACGTTTTTCTAGAAAATCATCCACATACATGGCCTTAGATGGAGTGACTATCGACTGTTGCTGCGGTTTCTCCATATTACCACCTAATACACTTTCTAGTACGATTTTACTTTTCCTTGGTCTCTTAGAGTTCCTTGTAGAAAGGTTTCTGGAGGGGCCCCTACTTCTTTTTTGCACTGGTACTGAAACGGTTGGTATTAGTCACTCTGATAAAGGAATAGAACTGCTCATCTCAGGGGTAATTGGGATAAAAGGGCTTATTACACCTGAGTTTGTCCCCAGTATGTTTGGTGTCTGACCCTTGTGGTAAATATTCTTTTTACCTTGACTGAATTTCATACGGAATCTAAAATAAAGTAAAATAGCTCAGAATAACAAGAGGCAGAATCCGTGGTATAAGAGATTTTCTGAATGGGCTTTATTCCAAAATGGCCGACTCGAGTGGCGGCCTTCAGGTTCCGTCACCACGAGGGTTCAGGAAGTGAAGTACAATACTTTATTGACAAGAAGTAACTTTTATAGCTCATACATTACAATGAAATGAATGCAAAAGGCGTAACAATTGATAAGAGAAATGACATAGTGGTACGTAATCGAAACTAGGCGTAATAAGGAGCAGAAAGAAACATGATTGGCTCTGATTATCATGCATAGGTGGATCTATAAGATAATACTTAACATAGATGCGCGCGCAACAGCATGACGTGTGATTGACGTGCAACTAGGGGGTGAAGGGGACTTGACATTTAGCTCTACATGTGGAGACGAGAAGTCTGGGGGGTCAAGTCAACCTAATCCCAAATCATATCTAACATCCTATGTTTAGAGAACTATGTTATCCACAAGAAAAGACTCTCGGACAGAATCTATTCTATACTTACTGTGTGTGCGTGTACAAGCGTCTAAGTGTCTATATGAGATGCGAGGGGCAGAAAACTTTCCATGGCAACAGGGCTATGAATTACTTGCAGGAGGACGGAAAGGCCGAGTCCTTTGCTTGTGAGCTTAGAGGAAATGTTTACCTAAATCACCGAACAGGAATGCATCGGCTGAAGAGCAAAGTAGATAATTCGAAGGTGAAATACAGCTTCTTGGCAGGCAGGCAAAACTGGCCGAGGCAGGCACCGTTAGCTGCACAGGGAGTAGGACAAAGTTCATGGATACAGATGCGAGCTCAAGCTGAAGCTGTCAGAGACAGAGAGCAGGGAAGGCTTTAAGGACAGGATCGGGCCTACTTGCCTGAACTGTAAAAATGGAGTAACTTAGCCATATAAAGTCGGTGGCCTTTCATACTTAGGAATCGAATATCCAGCCCATTGATGGCGGATCTGACAGAGAACATGTTGACGGTGGACGCACATATGTTTGCGTTTTGGAAACTGGAACTGGAGGGAACATACATGTACTTGTGACATGCACATAGAACCGTTGGGGTCCAAGATAGGGGACATAACTGATCAGGAAAATCCACACTTCCACATTCCCTCCTTGTCCCCTACTTGCCCTTCAAGAGATATCAATCTTCATCATTCCATCGATTTGCTCATGGAGCATCATTTCTTCTTCCTTCTTCTTCCGGCATTTTGAACGAGAACCTTGATATGGAATGCATGATGTGGCACACAGACCACAAATCGCTGGTCCACATTGCAGGCATAAACAACAACTGAAGAGCATAAGAAGGCCAATACCTAGGAAGGATAGAACTCTCCATCCCCAGGCTGATATCACACTCCAAAACCACCCGGACCACGTCCAAGTGCCTGGATTTTCGTGTATCTGGCTCACAATCTTATGAAGGCGTGTTATAGCTTTATATACAGATGGCGAATTTTCTGGTATGAATATGCAGCAGCTGGATCCGATGACCCTGCAAGCTCCGCCCCTATCGGCCAGGATGACGTCAAGGACAAGACGATTCTGGAGAACAACAATTCTCATTACTGATTGTTCCTCTGTCAGATTGCCTAGGGCGGCTATAGTCTCGTTTACTACAGCTTCGAGAGTCTTGGTTAGTTTACGTATCAGCTTACTATTTGATATTGTACCTATATAGGGAAAGATACCTTTATTGAAATCTACATACTTGTCCCATGCCGTCTCAGTATAATCGACAACTGGGAGATCTCTTCGCTCTCTATTGTGTACTAAATGAACATTCCGATAATAATCAGGTGGAGCTAGGAAAACAGGTGGCAGAAGGAATGCTATGTAACAGGTACCATCCCAATCTAGAGGCAGACGCATATATGCCGTCTGACCACATATAAAGTAAGAATGGCGAGAAGCTCTAAATGAAGATTTACCTTGATCACTATATTCTACTGTAGTAACGCATTGGCTATGGCCCATATGTATGGAACCAACTTTTCTTACACATAATTCACCCTTAACTGAAAATACTGACATAGTGGGCAGAATTAGTTCAACTTCGGATTTGACATTCAGAATCATAAGATTAGGTGTAAAATTACCTAATTTATACACTTCATTTTCTAGATCAGTTCCTGTTCTACTGGGGCGACCCTCCTTATTAGGATGACAGACTTTGAATAAAACTAGATTCAGATTTCCCCATATCCAATGTTGTTGATAAACTGCTGTGTCTGGGTCTATGGAATTTAGTAAACTAAACCATGCTCCACAGGAGCCATTGTGTGTGAACGGATGTGGAAAGAAAGGCAGAACTCCTTTGTTATTCTGATAGGGAGGGAGTCGGCCACACACCCAACAATTGGTGGCATTACTAGTCTGATGGGAATGATGTAACATACTAATGAAAGTGTTATTGCGCAGCGCAAGTCTATAAGATAATTCATGTGGCGGTAGGTCACTAAAAGAATGTTCAGCAGCAACATTATAAACATGTCTAGAAATAGGATGATATATGTGCAAAATCACACTCGTAATAATTACTAAAACACTCAATAAAAACAAAATTAATAATGTCCTCATACAGTAGCTACGCAGTGATTTACAATACGCCTGTCGTTTCAACATTTCTCGGGTATTTTCTCTACTCAGGTCCAAGGGATACATGTCGGAGACAATTCAACCGCTTCACCTTGGAGAGGACTTAAACAATCAAATTGTTCGACTATTTGGGCCTAAGCTTTAATTTATAGCACTGAGAGTCATTCTGTTCAACAAAAGGAAGTTTTGAATCAGTCTGTGAGGGAGTGCAGGGCACAGTGTCTATATCCGAGGATAGTCCATGAAATTTCTTAATGTGGCTGGAATGTATCCAGCCCTTGCGGCCCTCAACTTTCACGGCTGTTCTTGTGGTCAGCAGGACTAGCTTCGGTGCTTTCCACCTGGGCTCCAACTGGGTCTTCCGATCAAAATTTCTCACAAACACCAGATCCCCCGGAGCAACGTCATGGGGTTTCACCTCAGTGTTGTCAGGAAAAGCTGCAGTTACCTGTGAACGACAAGATTGTAGTGCAGACATCAAGGAAGCCAAGTAATCTGTCAGCATATTACAATTAACATCAGTTATTTTACGTGGTATAGGCGTCCCCCACATATTTGGTGGTCTTCCGAAGATCACCTCATACGGGGATAGCCCTGTTCGAGAGTGTGCTACCATTCTTATGTAAAATAGTGCAACTGGTAATGCTACTATCCAGTCAACACCTTTCTCCTTACATATTTTAGACAATCTGATTTTCAAAATTTGATTATGTCGTTCCACGAGACCTGCTGCCTCGGGGTGTCGGACACAGTGGAATTTCCACTGATATCCCAACAAAAGTGAGACATGTTTCATTAATTCGGATGAGAAAGGCTGGCCGTTATCTGAATATACAACACGTGGTAAACCGTACCGCGGGAAGAATTCTCGAACTAACTGTTTGGCAGTAGTCGGGGCCGTGTAATCTGATACTGGGTACGCCTCAGTCCATCGGGAGAGAGCGCAGACAACTACCAGAACATATTTGAATCCTCGACATCGTTCCATCTGGATATAATCCATTTGGAGCACTTCAAAAGGATGATCAGGAGTCTGGAATCCACCCTGTTCTACGGGAACACTTTTTCCTGGGTTGAACTGACAACATATCATACAGGTACGGACTTTTTGTTTAGCTGCTGCTCGTAAATGTTTGTTGAACCAAATGTGTTGAATGCTATCTAGCATAGCTTTCTCTCCTAAATGCGCTGGGCTGTGAATTGTAGCTATAATGGCCTGGACCATAGAGTCAGGAAGAAACCATACAGATTTCTCCTTCGTCATCCATCCCTGATCTGTCTGGATCCCTCCTAGTTCAGTCCATTTCTTTAATTCCTCTGCAGTAGCATGTGTCTGTATGTCAATTACGTCAAGTGCGGGATCCTTAATTGTCATACACTGTGTTGGTGTCTGAACTATTGGCTTTGTCATGTCTAATGTGCGATTCTGAGCAGTCTGTTTAGCTGTTCTGTCAGCTAAATCATTGCCTTGAGAAATGATATCAGTAACCTTCGTGTGTGCTTTACATTTCATAATCGATATGGCAGTTGGTAGATGTATTGCGTCTAACAAGGCATGAATGAGGGTTCCGTGCTGAATGTGGGCACCATGGGAGGTTAAGTAACCTCTCTCTCGCCACAGCACGCCGAAGTCGTGTACAACTCCGAATGCATAACGTGAGTCAGTGTATACATTAACTTTCTTATTTGTGGCTTGAATACAGGCTTGTGTTAGAGCAATAAGTTCTGCTGCTTGGGCTGACAAAGTATCTATACAATTTGTCTCAATAACTTCAGTGTCTGTTGTGACTGCATACGCGGCCACTAAGTCTCCTGTACTTGCTCTCATGCACGATCCATCTACATACAACGTCAGGTCTGGATCTAACAATGGAACGTCTGTCAAGTCTTGTCTAGGTTTCGTCTTTATTTCAATAATTTCAACACAATCATGAGCTAGTGGGTCTGTTCCAATTACAGGTAATAGTGTAGCAGGATTCAATGTATTACACCGTCGGATCTCTATGTGTGGCTGAAACAATGTCAGTTCATAACCGGTAAGTCTTGCTATGGTCAAGTGTTGTGTTTGTGTTCGGTTCACAAGAACTTCTACTGCATGTGGTACTTGTACTGTCAATGGATGTCCTAACACTATGGCATCGCTTTGTCTGATTGCTAAAGCTGTTGCTGCCACTGATTTCAGGCATGCGGGCAAAGCCTGAGCTACGGGATCTAATGTACTGGAAAAATAAGCACATGGCTTGCGTGATCCTGCTTGTTCCTGTGTGAGTACTGACAAAGCAGTACCTTCGCGTTCTGTGACAAAGAGTGTAAAATGTTTGCTATAACATGGTGTTGCTAAAACAGGTGCTTGACATAAAGCTTCCTTTAAGCTTTCAAAAGCTTGTGTATGTTCCTGAGTCCAAGGGAGAACAGTCGATGTGGCTGCCTCCTGTGTGGTTAACTGAATGAGTGGTTTTGCTAGAAATGCGTACTGAGGGATCCACTGCCTACAATATGAAGTGAGGCCTATGAAAGCCCGCACCTCCTTTTGTGTCTGGGGTATTGACATGTTAGCAATTAACTGGATGCGATCTGGTGTAAGCTGCCTTCCCTCCTTGGACAGCGAGTGACCAAGATAAATAACTCGCTGGGCACAGAATTGCAGCTTAGAGGGAGACACTTTGTGCCCCTTGTCGGCTAGAAAATGTAAAACTGTCAGAGAAGCCTTTTCACATTCAGGTTCGCTTCTCGTGGTGATCAGCAGATCATCGACATATTGAAGCAGTGCAGTATTGACTGGCATGTGGATACTGTCAAGTTCTCGTTTCAGTGCTTGGCTGTAGATGCTGGGGCTTTCTGTGAATCCTTGGGGAGCGCGTGAGAATTTAAAGCTGCGCCCATTTAAACTGAATCCGAACAAATATTGGCTTTCCGGATCTATTGGGACGCTAAAAAAGGCATTCTTGAGATCAATTACAGTAAAGAATGTTGCTTCGGAATCAATTGCTGTCAATAATGATGATATATCGGGGACCACAGGAAATTGTGGCACAATGCACTTGTTTAGTTCCCGCAAATCAATAACCAATCGGTATACTGGCGGAGCAGTAGGGTCAGTTCGTTTAAGAATCGGAATTATCGGTGAATTACATACATTGGAGTCTGTTTCTACAACTACTCCTTGGGCAATTAACTCATCAATGATTTTCAGCAAAGCCACTACAGCATCTTGCGGTAACTTGTATTGTCGCATTCGTGGTAATACCACTCCTGCCTTGAGTGTAACTCGGTATGGTGTAATGTTCATGCAACCAACATCAGTAGGGCCTTGTGCCCATAGATGTGCTGGTAAAGTCTGTAGTCGGGGATCCATGTCTCTAGACACATAGTGACCTTTAAAATCACGTAAAAACAACCTTATTCCTCCCGGAGAACAACATATTATGGCTCCTAGGGCTTTCAGAGTTTTAATTCCTAACAAATTTTCTGGGCATGATTTAGTAAGCAATAAATCTGTAGTTCGTGTCAAAGGTCCTATCGTAAGTGGAAGAGGCTGTGATACTTCGTTAACAATAGGTTTTCCTGAAAAACCAAGGGAAACATTTTGAGAGCCTGAGAGGGGTGCCCCTGGAACTTCACTACGTTTTATAGTTGTACGACTTGCCCCTGTATCGAGTAAGAATTTTCTATCTTGACCTAATAATTCACTATGTACATAAGGTCCTTCTTGATCTACAGGAATCTCGATAAGCGGTAAGTCAACTTCCCTCTCTAGGCTGGTTCATGCGTAACGCTGATACTCAGGATATTCATACTGTGCAGTCTGATACATTTGTCGTGTGGTGGTTTGTGTGGCAGTAACAGGCAACGGTGGTGCAGCTGGCACAAACTGTATTGGCTGTTGTGCGGCTGGCATGGCCTGGGAATGTGGCATAGCTCCTTGTTCATTCTGATCTTGTCTGAGTGGCCGTGATCTTTCTTGTGTTTTACCTATGGCGATATTGTGTTTTAAAACTGGACAATCGTGTACGTAATGACCTGGCTTTTTGCAATAATTGCATGTCCCTTTTACCGGTCCTGCTGAATCGGACTGTGTCATACCCTTTTTATGTCCTTCAGCCGGTACTGTCTGAGACACTAGCATTTTCATTTTTGTATCTTTCATACGTCTTTGTTCGTGTTCTTGTTCATCTCTAATTCTATTGTGATGATACTGTAACATTTGTAGCATTTGTGACGGAGTGTTACTTTGCCAGGTACTCTCGAATTTCAATATTCTATTCTTTACTGGAGGTAATGCATTTTCTACTAATTTTGTCACAAATAAATGTGGATACGACTCACTACTTGTTTTTATACCACTATTTATTCCAAAACATTTTTCAAATCGGGCATAATAGTCACTTGTGTCTTCATCATGCTTTTGTTTACAGGCCGTGATTGCACCCCAATCTTCCTTTTTCGTAGTTAACAAACGTGGCAGTACTTGTACTAGTAAACCTGGTAATGCTTTGACTTTATCCCCGAGCCCTGAACCTGCAGCTCGGGCCTTTTCTTCCGTTTCTAATGCTGTCCAATCTATCTTGTGGTCTCCCACTTCCCACTCTTTTTCTTTCAGTTTTTCATAAATACCAGCAGGTAAGAGCACCTTTAATATCGTCATAATATCAGGATAGGTATACTCTCCCATCAGCAACATGTCCTTAATTTCTCGGTGGAAACCCGCTGGGTCTTTGTCATGACTTGGTACTACTTTCTTCATTTCTAACAATTCAATTTTTGATATGGGTGTGTATACAAATACACGGTGAAACTCATTGTCTTCGCCTTTTATTGGGTGCACTTCTCGTAAGGGATTTTGTCTATCCATATAATACGGCGTTCTTTCTCTGCGGGGCAGCGGGAAAGAATCCGGATTTACAAAAAGGACATACTGTTTACGTGATACTAATATTTCTTTAATCAACTTGTTACTAGAACCTCTCCATCTGTTCGTGAGTAGTTCCGTTAATATATCACGTAAAGGACCAGGGTCAGCATGTTGGCTCTTATATAATATAAGGAGTTGCTGAATCATATAGATTCCAGCTAAACGTTGTTCATCTGCACTAAGGTTAAAAAACGTGTGTGCTACGGTCTCATCACCGTATTTTTCAGGACTGTCAATCCAGTGAACGGCTGATCTGGCCAATTCTTGCTCATCCATGGAATCGAGGAGGTGGTAACCCCTTCGTTCTCGTAGTAGTTTATCTGCGGCTTGGAACAGATGTTCAGGAGACTTTAAATTTATTACAGGCGTCGGATACGTTCTGCTATTATTTGGGCATACAGAGTGTATGGGATCAGAAAAACATCTAGTATTATCACAGGATCTTCCTCTGCCTACGTATGCTATGGTTTCTGACTGTCTTGCGGAATTCCATGATTCGGAGACTTCATCTTGCTCGAACTCGTCTGTTTCCAATCTTTCTTCGTGAATGCGTTCTATTTCTCTACGGATTTTTCGGCACATGGCTATTATACAGTTTTTCTTATCGTGTCTCCCTTCTGATATATTCTGGCTCCATCTTGTAAGAATAAGCATTGTATTCGGGTCTACCCCCGGACGGTCTTGATTTCTGATCACGCAGTTTATGAGGAAACGTAACAGTTCCCCCTGTATCTCTACTTTCTGGAATTCCATAGCTCTGTTAATACATTCTGGGTCTCGCCCTGTTTGGACAAAATGATATATGTTATCTAGATGCGTAGTCATTCCTGGCAACCTCGCTAAATACTCTGCGGCTCGTCTGATACGTAATGATGCCAGGACCATTTCGTCCTCTTTACCGACCACCGGGTCATATCTACAATCTATAAGGAGTTCCTTAAGCGTACGTTCACTTACGAATTTGGGTGTACGTGAATGCGCTGATTCTTGAAAAATAAGTTTATTTATTCTAGGTGGCGTAAAAGTATTGCTTGCACCTCCCGTGGCCCCTTCAGGGGCGTCGGGTGTGAATGGATTCGTCGAACGTGACACAGCAACTATAGGTGTCGATACCACTGTAGAATCGATTGCGGGGACAGATGCGGAAACAGACGTGCTTGCCGGAGCTCGCGTCGGGACTTGCTGTTGCACGGGGACAGATACCTGATCCTGACGTTGAACCCCTCCGCCAGACGGTCTATGTGGTGTGGGGTTAGCATACTCGGGAGCTGCGTCATCTAGATATGAGGAAAGAAAAACATCTTCTGCGGTTCTGGGATGCCCTTTTGGATGTACCTTAATTGGAAATAATGGGGGTGGCAAGTCTTTTGGCATCTCTGGAACAGCCTTAGGTAGTCCTTCGGCTAGGAGGGGATACATACCACTCATAAGAGCGTTTCTTTGTCTATCTACTTGTTCTGATTTTACTCGGATACCTTCCTCAATTAATATATTTTCTTGAACTTCCTTTGAACTCTCTTTACTCCTCTCTTCCTGTCTACGTGCTTTTTCTGTACGTCTATGAGATTCTTTACGCCATAACTCAACAGCGTCTTTCTGTGACTGTCTGACTTTTCTTTTCCATAACTCTTCCTCCACTTTCATGATGCACTCTGTATCCCAGGTTCCCGCTGCGGGCCACCTTTGACTTTCCGGCAATCCCTTGGTATAATCTACCCATAGATCAAGAAACAATATGGCATCTAAGCCATGCTTGTGATACATAAAATGCCCTGGGGTGTCCCTGGGAGGAATAGGAACTGCTTCTTCGAGCACCCCTTTTCTGGTAGTAATCTGTCTTAACTTCGAGAAGAGCGGCATCTCGACAACTGATCTGATACTTACTCTTGAATTCACTTAATACGGAAAACACAATAATGAACGGTGAACAATGAACAATCATTCATACCACAATATGCAAGACATTTGAACACTTTAAACATTTAAACATTAAACATTTTAAAAATGACCGACGATGATGACAGTCTGCATGACTAATCACCAAGCTGAATTCTTGACAATAACTGAATACTTCGGAATACTTGATATACTGCTAAACAGTACATATACACTGCTAAACAGTGCAGACCGGATTTGTGTACCCAAATCCGTCTTGACCGGCACAACCTATGTGCTGTCAACACGCCTCCCCGGCGATGGTACTCACCGAGTAGCTCCTTGAAACGGAAGGCCTCAGAGAATGAACGGGACTCGATGACTGCGGACAGCGGACCCTCTGGACATCGGGATTTCGAAAACCTGGTGGGCCTCTGTATACCTCGGATCTTGCTCTCTCAGCTCGGCTCTGGTCGGGATACTTCGCACTTCTCACCGCCTCGTCTGGGTTGATCGCAGCCTCAGTCGCCCCCGCTTGACCGGAGGGAGCTTACAGGAAATCCTGCTGGTACGCGTTTATGGTCCGTCCAGCTGTGGCAGGAGACCGGGCCTGCAACGCACCGCCGGCGCGTGAGATGAGAAAGTGTCCCTGTTCGGGCGCCATTATGTGGTAAATATTCTTTTTACCTTGACTGAATTTCATACGGAATCTAAAATAAAGTAAAATAGCTCAGAATAACAAGAGGCAGAATCCGTGGTATAAGAGATTTTCTGAATGGGCTTTATTCCAAAATGGCCGACTCGAGTGGCGGCCTTCAGGTTCCGTCACCACGAGGGTTCAGGAAGTGAAGTACAATACTTTATTGACAAGAAGTAACTTTTATAGCTCATACATTACAATGAAATGAATGCAAAAGGCGTAACAATTGATAAGAGAAATGACATAGTGGTACGTAATCGAAACTAGGCGTAATAAGGAGCAGAAAGAAACATGATTGGCTCTGATTATCATGCATAGGTGGATCTATAAGATAATACTTAACATAGATGCGCGCGCAACAGCATGACGTGTGATTGACGTGCAACTAGGGGGTGAAGGGGACTTGACATTTAGCTCTACATGTGGAGACGAGAAGTCTGGGGGGTCAAGTCAACCTAATCCCAAATCATATCTAACATCCTATGTTTAGAGAACTATGTTATCCACAAGAAAAGACTCTCGGACAGAATCTATTCTATACTGACTGTGTGTGCGTGTACAAGCGTCTAAGTGTCTATATGAGATGCGAGGGGCAGAAAACTTTCCATGGCAACAGGGCTATGAATTACTTGCAGGAGGACGGAAAGGCCGAGTCCTTTGCTTGTGAGCTTAGAGGAAATGTTTACCTAAATCACCGAACAGGAATGCATCGGCTGAAGAGCAAAGTAGATAATTCGAAGGTGAAATACAGCTTCTTGGCAGGCAGGCAAAACTGGCCGAGGCAGGCACCGTTAGCTGCACAGGGAGTAGGACAAAGTTCATGGATACAGATGCGAGCTCAAGCTGAAGCTGTCAGAGACAGAGAGCAGGGAAGGCTTTAAGGACAGGATCGGGCCTACTTGCCTGAACTGTAAAAATGGAGTAACTTAGCCATATAAAGTCGGTGGCCTTTCATACTTAGGAATCGAATATCCAGCCCATTGATGGCGGATCTGACAGAGAACATGTTGACGGTGGACGCACATATGTTTGCGTTTTGGAAACTGGAACTGGAGGGAACATACATGTACTTGTGACATGCACATAGAACCGTTGGGGTCCAAGATAGGGGACATAACTGATCAGGAAAATCCACACTTCCACACCCTCATGGATCAAACCAGATGGCGGGTCTCTATTTGTGGCACTATCCGTACCCAGTGATGATCTTCTTTCTGCTTGGTCAATCTCTAGGGTCATAGCAGATGAGGCCTGTGCTAAAAAAGTATCCAAAGAAGTAAAACGTTACCTCTCCGTCAGCGTGTGGGCTACTTTCCTCCTCCCCTTATTTGCAGCATTCTTTTTCACCATCTTACGAACCTTGCTTTCGCCAGGTGTTAGAAGGGGGTCCCAGCCCAGCCTCTTCCAGTCTCCGAAAGGCATGGATGGGCCTGCCCTTGGCCTGGGATATGCCCGGGCACGGCCCAGGCACGTCCGCGTGCATCCCACGTTGCAGGAGCCCTGAAGTGATTTTAAGCGCCTCCTGGCGCGCTCACTGCATGGGTGGCAGCTCCTAGGCCGCAAGGAACTCTGGGGATGTGTGGTCCTGCACCCCCTCTGGCACGGAAGTGTGGTGGCAACAAGAAAACAGGTGTTATCACTTCACAAGTACTTAAAAGAAACTACGATTTTGGGGCAGATTTTTTTATTTGTTCAACCCCCCATGCATGATATGTGCTTGCATTGTAAGAATGGCAGCTGCATCTGTGCATATGAGTAATTACAAAAATAACAATTTAAATGGAATTTACTAATTACTGTTTAAATTCTTTTATAGCACTACTCATCCTTAACAGAGATAAAATAAATCATACAAGAATGTAAATAAATGTACAGGAAATTTTACAAACGACAATGAGGGTTATAAAGTATAGGAGTCACATAATGTTAATATTTGTAAACATTTATGTTGATTGCATGGTCAAGAGAAACACAAAGTCGTGTCTTAAAATGTAACACAGTCGTTGGGGTTTTCTATGCTACCCAAAGAAACCGTTCTTTGTAAACGCAGAATGATAACAGATTGAGAAAAAAACAACAAGGATTCAAACTCATGACTTGCAGTTCACATGCAGCTACTTGATGCCGGTTAGTGGCACACTTAGGGGTCGATTCCGATCCGGGTCGGACAGCTCTCCGAGAGCTGTTCGTAGCCTTACCTTGCGACCGACTTGTACCCGGAGCCAGTCCGTCTGGGCGATGAAGTACGATGCGCATAACTGACAAAAATCCGACCGACACGTAGGCTGTGATTCAAGGTTCATTCTCCATCTGAGCCGTACCTTCGAACGCCGAACCGAGTCGCCCGGAAGCAGTATCCATAGCGGTTCCCGGCCCGACAAGTACGATGCGAAAATCATACGCGCCGGACGGGTCACCACGTACGGCACATCACAGCATCCAGAAAAGAAGCATATCAGGTGCGATTCGCGCCAGAACCCAATCCACGGCTACGAGACAGACCAGCTTGCAATGGTTACGGGACGGAGCAACAAGCAGCGTGTACGGGATGAACACATCATGAATCCCAACGCGCAGGTTATACCAGTACTGTACATCTAAGACTGGATCAGGAACCGAATCGGACGGCGCAGACGGTAAGTCAGACACCTACCACACAAACAAACGACACGTACCCGCAAAATGTCACACACACACAGGGGCTCCATATCCTGGCCACTAGCAACAGGCCACCATAGGGGTTGCATGGCCAGCACCACTACCACCCCCACTCATAGGGCTTATGTTGTCCATCACTCTCTGCCACCCCCACCCATAGGGCTTATGTTGCCCATCACTACTTCCACCCCCACTAATAGGGCTTATTTTGCCCATCACTACTGCCACCCCCACCCATAGGGACTATGTTGCCCATCACTCCTGCCACCCCCACCCATAGGGGACCTGTTGCCCATCACTACTGCCACCCCCACCCATAGTGCTTATGTTGCCCATCACTTCTGCCACCCCCACCCATAGGGGACCTGTTGCCCATCACTCCTGCCACCCCCACCCATAGGGGACCTGTTGCCCATTACTACTGCCACCCCCACTCACAGGGCTTATATTGCCCAACACTACTGCCACCCCCACCCATAGGGACTATGTTGCCCATCACTCCTGCCACCCCCACCCATAAGGGACCTGTTGCCCAGCACTACTGCCACCCCCACCCATAGGGGACCTGTTGCCCATCACTCCTGCCACCTCCACCCATAGGGGACCTGTTGCCCATCACTCCTGCCACCCTCACCCATAGGGGACCTGTTGTCCATCACTCCTGCCACCCCCACCCATAGGGCTTATGTTGCCCATCACTACTGCCACCCCACCCATAGGGCTTATGTTGCCCATCACTACAGCCAGCCCCACCCATAGGGACTATGTTGCCCATCACTCCTGCCACCCCCACCCATCGGGGACCTGTTGCCCAGCACTACTGCCACCCCCACCCCCACCCATAGGGCTTATATTGCCCATCACTCCTGCCACCCCACCCATAGGGGACCTGTTGCCCATCACTCCTGCCACCTTCACCCATAGGGGACCTGCTGCCCATCACTCCTGCCACCCCCACCCATAGGGCTTATGTTGCCCATCACTACTGCCACCCCTACCCATAGGGCTTATATTGCCCATCACTCCTGCCACCCCCACCCATAGGGGACATGTTGCCCATAACTCCTGCTACCCCCATCCATAGGGCTTATGTTGCCCATCACTACTGCCACCCCCACTCATAGGGCTTATGTTGCCCATCACTAATGCCACCCCCACCCATAGGGACTATGTTGCCCATCACTCCTGCCACCCCCACCCATAGGGGACCTGTTGCCCATCACTCCTGCCAGCCCCACCCATAGGGCTTATGTTGTCCATCACTACTGCCACCCCCACCCATAGGGCTTATGTTGCCCATCACTACTGCCACCCCCACCCAAAGGAACTATTTTGCCCATCACTCCTGCCACCCCCACCCATAGGGGACCTGTAGCCCAGCACCACTGCCACCCCCACCCATAGGGCTTATGTTGCCCATCACTACTGCCACCCCCACCCATAGGGGACCTGTTGCCAGCACTCCTGCCACCCCCACCCATAGGGGACCTGTTGCCCATCACTCCTGCCACCCCCACCCATAGGGCTTATGTTGCCCACCACTACTGCCACCCCCACTCATAGGGCTTATGTTGCCCATCACTACTGCCACCCCCACCCATAGGGACTATGTTGCCCATCACTCCTGCCACCCCCACCCATAGGGGACCTGTTGCCCAGCACTACTGCCACCCACACCCATAGGGTTTATGTTGCCCATCACCCCTGCCACCCCCACCCATAGGATGGGTGATGCGCCACACATCCATCATACACCAACATTAGGTATGTCAGAAAAATACATCCCCCCTAACATCATGACAACAGTGTGTAGTCTGTGACAAATGCCCACTACAGTGATTATGACTTCGGACATACAATGTAACTACCATCACATGTGTGACCAAAAACTGAGTGCGGCCTACACAAGGCAAGCATCACTATAGCACTGTGTCAATGTAAAACTAACACCCCCTCACTGTGTAGAACAAAAGTTAAGTGTGTGGTTCCAAACTGCAGCAAATGTTGAGCATTGTGGTGATGGGGTCCAAAACCCCCCTCATCACAGTGACCAAAAGGTAAGTGTCATCATGGTCAAAGCTGCAAATGCCAAACAGCATGTATGTTTTCTGGTCCCAACACATGAAACACTTTTGGGGCAAAGTAGTGGTTGTGTCCCATACCCACAGAGATGTGGTGAGGCTAACAGTGCTGTGAAACCCTAACATACTCTCGGCCATGTGCAGACAAGCACCACCCATGGGGTCTGACAATGCATACATTGTACAATGACACAAAAGCAGAAGTGACCATCACAAAGCATACACACATCTCGAAAATAGACACACAAATCAAAACAACCGGTGTAGACTGTAGGTGTCAGGTCACAAACTCCCATTCCATGCCAGCAATGGGACCTAACAACCAGGATGAATGTGCAGAATGATGTGATATGACTCACAGGGACAGCAGTCTAAATCACAAAAACAACATCAAGACAATGGCCCACAACAGCAATACCAATGCACTGGTGCAGATACACAAACACAAACAGACATCCTCACACTGCACATCTGACACAAAATGTGTGTGTCTCAGTATCCCCAGGCAACTACACAACACATGAGGGGGGCTGAACCACAGTGAGACAAATGTGCCATAGAAAAGTAAACCATCAATGGGCCCCCCTTAGTGGGCAATCAGGCATTGTGAGATGAGAGGAAGAACAACAGACACATGTGACACAAGCTGGAGTGAACAGCAACTAACACAGCAAGAGACTGACACACTACAGCACTACCCCCAGGGACCAGACATTGGGGTTACACAAGCATGCATGATACGTCCACTGTGCTGACCAATGTTGTAGATGTCGTACAAACTGTGAAACCCAGACATGTGACCTGTGTCACAAACGTACATCACACCTACACAAACACAAATCACTCAGCATGGCCCGTCATCCATGGACAAACGGGAGCTAGGGGCCCATCCATGCAAACATTTACATCAGTCCACCCTCAACACCACACATCCTGAACTGCACCAATATGCATCTGTGAAGCCCACATGGACAGGTGACATTGCACAATCACCCATGACAAACACTGTAATTTTTGGAGAAACTAAGGTGCACAGACTCATCACACAAGGACAGTTTACAACCCTGGTGAATGACAGACATACTGCACAGTATGCGGTACATGGCCATGACGTCAAAGCTCCCATAACCGTAGGAATACATGCCACAGTCCCAGGACAATGCAGAAGCCTGCCAACATTGCAGCCCTGAACCGGACAAGTGGGAGCAGTCACACACACATACACATATCTCAATCACTGAAAGGTACCACCTAGGAACAACTACATGATATTGCGAGCAAAGAAGTGCCGTGGGGACCCCTGTGTCCCATCTGCGTCTCACCACATCATCACCACTCAGAACTGACAAATCCCAATGATGAAACACCAATTAACAGTAGTGTGTCATGCACCCACACATCTGGTAGCCCATGGCAAAGTTGTGGGATGAACACAGTACAACTCAGCAAGCATCAACAACAGGAACATATCAAGGGAACACTGCCTGTGTATGAAAAGGGATGTGAACACACACACACATGCTCACACAACACACACCATGGGCCCAGGCAATGTCACGAACGTACATCACACCTACACAAACACAAATCACTCAGCATGGCCCGTCATCCATGGACAATCGAGAGCTAGGGGCCCATTCATGCAAACATTTACATCAGTCCACCCTCAACACCACACATCCTGAACTTCACCAATGTGCATCTGTGAAGCCCACATGGACAGGTGACATTGCACAATCACCCATGACAAACACAGTAATGTTTGGAGGAACTAAGGTGCACAGACTCATCACACAAGGACAGTTTACAACCCTGGTGAATGACAGACATACTGCACAGTATGCGGTACAAGGCCATGACGTCAAAGCTCCCGTAACCTTCGGAATACGTGCAACAGTCCCAGGACAATGCAGAAGCCAAGGAGAACCACAAGGCACACATGCTGACACCTGCCAACATTGCAGCCCTGAACTGGACAAGTGGGAGCAGCCACACACACATACACATGTCTCAATCACTGAAAGGTACCACCTAGGAACAACTACATGATATTGCGAACAAAGAAGTGCCGTGGGGACCCCTGTGTCCCATCTGCATCTGACCACATCATCACCACTCAGAACTGACAAATCCCAATGATGAAACACCAATTAACAGTAGTGTGTCATGCACACACACATCTGGTAGCCCATGGCAAAGTTGTGGGATGAACACAGTACAACTCAGCAAGCATCAACAACAGGAACCATATCAAGGGAACACTGCCTGTGTATGAAAAGGGATGTGAACACACTCACACATGCTCACACAACACACACCATGGGCCCAGGCAATGTCACGGAACAACACACTTACTTGAAGGGATTCAACTCCTATGGAAGCTCAGCTGTGCCAAACATAGTCCCAACAGGTCTCAGTCATGTCAGCAGAACACTTGGTAAGTCAGCCATCATTTACCACACAATGAAGGCTCTGGTCACAACAACCTGTGTATGAGAGTGTCCCTTAAGTCATCTGCACATACTCAATACATATGTCCAGCAAGTTGCACAGAGAACCCAGTTGCTCCTACACCAATGATGCCCACACTTACATGTCCAGTGGAGATGCGCCCACAGTCAGGGAAATAGACAAATTGGACAATGGGAAGCACATCATATGGGCATGTGTGCAAGCCACAGATGTGACCATGCAAATGAAATGTTCACAGAAATGCCCACTAATTGTTGATCATGACACACCCAGTTAGCTGCAAAGGATGACATGGATACCTACCAGAAAAGGATACATATCTCATGGACCACATGGAGTACCTCACATCAACACCTCAGTATTCAACATTGGAAATCCAGCATTACAGGTGCAAGGTCATGCTAAACATCATCAACATAATGTACAGCTAAATCAAATTCACAAGGTTAAAGGAAAATGCTTTATTCAGCAATTTTAAAATGCAAAGTCTTTTCAAAACCAAGGCCAATTGCCAGTCCATATCCAAATGACAAAACGTTAACTTGAGTGACAACTGTCACACGTTGCTTGCCTGCACTGGTAAGGACAGGGGACATTCCCTCGGAGGGGCGTACAGGGGGGCAGGCCAGGCACCGCAGGGACAGGATCAGGGCACAGCAGAAGGAGGCAGTGAAGGGGTGGTGGATGCAGGAAAGTCACGGGCAACTGCAGTGGAGCTGACTGAAGTAGTGGGTGCAGTCACAACTGTGGGGCACAAGTCAGATGGGGTGGGTGCCGGCACAACTGCAGTGGGCAGGTCAGATGGAGTGGACTGGGTCCCCACTGCAGTGCCAAAGTCAGACGGGGTGGTTGTGGACTCCACAGCAGTGCTTAACTCAATGGGAATGGAATGGGGTTTAGGTGAGGTCGGCAGGACAGAGGGGGGACACGGTCCCCACATCAGTGGCACAAACTGTCTGACCGGGGGTGGTGGGGGTGGAAGAGCAAGTGGTAGGGGGGAGGGCCTAAGCATTTTGGGGATGGTGTATCTGTGGGTGGTGGAACCTGGGGCAGGGTGTGGCAGGGGAACCTGTGGGGTGGTGGCCTGGGGGATGGAGGATGGAGACTTTGTCGCGGAGCTGCGGGCGGGGGTGGGGTCTAGCTCTTCCGGCTCCGGGGGGACTTGCAGGTGGGGGCCTCAGTCTGACTGCACCTGGGGGAGGGTGTCTGGGTGTGAGGGGCACTCCCCTCTGTGTGTGGGTACTTCCTCTTCCCCTTGTAAGCTGGATCTGCTGAGTCAGTGGGGAAGAGGCCATGGTCACAGAGGAAGAGCATCTGTGGAGATGGGGTTGCAGGTGAGGCAAGGGAAGGGGGCTGGGAGGGAGAGGTATTGGAGGACTGCGGAGTGGTTGTGGATGACTGTGTGTGTGTCTGCAAACCATCCCCTTTGAGTGTGGTATCAGTCCCCTGCGTTTGCTTGTGTGCACATCTAGCCCTTGGTTTGGGAGTTTGTAAGCTGCCCGTGTCTGTGGGTTTGTGAGAATGTGCTGGTGTGAGTGTGCTTGGGACAGGTAGGGTGCTAGGAATCGTGGGTGGTGCAGGGGTAGGAGGGGTGCAGGACTGTTGGAGAAGGGACACTGCTGCCGTCAGGGAGGAGGCTACGGACTGATTGGTCCTCTGTAGGGCAGACATGCCCGATGAAATGCCCTCCATGAACGACACCAGTTGCGTCAACAGAGTGGTGTGTGCATGGAGGACACTCAGCATTGATGTCTGCCCTACATGGATCTGTTGAAGCAAGTCCACAGACTCCTCACTCAGGGCAGCAGGGGACACAGGGGCAGGGGGTGCGGTGCCTGGCACAAAGGAGACATGCTCCTGAACACAGGAGCCTCCACGGACCTCTGGGATGGGAGCCGATGGGAGGGTGGTGATGGTGGGGGCAGTGGCAGGGGCAGCCGCACTAGCTGGGGTTTGGTGACTGCTGACACCCGCCTCCACCATGGAGTCATCCTTCGAGCTGCTGCGGCCCTCAGCTGGGATGGATGTTGCTGAGGACTCCTCGGTGTGGCTCCACTCGCCCTCCGTGCCACTGGGTCCCTCTGACTCCTCACTTTCTGTCCCAGTCAGGCTCTGTGGCTCCTCCTGCTCCGTGGAGCTGTCCCCTCCTGTGGTTGTGGATGTATCTGGATAGAATTAGGAAAAAAGAGAACAACATCAGTCACCTGCACTGACTGCACACACCACAGTGAGTACATCACATCACAGGGCAGGCCCTGGCATCATCTGCTGAACACTGCTCAAAGTGCTCACACTGTTTAGAATAAGCCAATTGTCAGTCTCACCATCAACCACATTACTCATATCCCTCCTGGACTTGCACCCATATGTCTGTTGCCTGTTGGATGCTAATACCCCAATGTGCCGACATGCACCATCTACACATTTGTTGGACATGCAAGTGAATATGTAGGAGTATGTCACTATACACACATCACATCTCTTGCCACTGACTCAGTACAGGTGTCAGGATGAAGGGATGGCCAGAGTCTCATTTCGCATGCTTGTGATGCATGCCAGCAACACACAATATGATGTTCTCATGTCCTGATAGTCAATGCCACAATGGGGTGCATGGAGCACATTTGAACACAATGCAGGATCACTCATAGCAAGTTAAATGCCATGGCACTGGCATGCCTGGAAAATCAGTCAACACTATCTCCTTTCAAGGGGCAGGGCATGGGCATCCAGACAACAACAGTATGCATTGTGTCACAATCATAGGTCATGGGTAAAGCAAACTCTACAGCTGACAAATGCCCATCCCCGGCAAACAACATATCCCGGACCCAGAAGACCCCACTTCATACAAAACAGACATATGAGTTTCTGCAAACACAACTCCCAGTACATTAGCACATCACAGTTTGCTGCCTGAAGTGCACAGTTGCACACAACATTGTATACTGTCAAGTGATCACACACCTATATCTCACACAGGTATTGTCTCTCATAGTCACATCTCAGATGTCCTGCTGACCCTCAAACTCGTCAACACCACAGTTGTACTGAAAATTAAGCCACACCACAATGACATAGAGGCAGACACCTGAAGGCACATGTCACTAAGCACAACGTGTAAGTTGATACACAGGAGTGGGATTACAGAGTGTTTCTAAATGCCCTTGAGTAGGCATGACAGCCCAGGTCTACGTGAAACAGTGTTTAGCCCTGGGCAGTAGTCAGGTGGCTAAGCAAGTGTGACACACTTGATATACATACTCCTGAGGCACACAAATTGGAGTCCCCTGCTGCATGTGTTTGTTTGAAATACCACAGCCACATGTGGCGAGTCAGACCAGCAATTGTAACACATATCAAGGGCACACACAGATCACATGTCAGATCTCAGGCATTGTGTAAACAATTGACCCACCCATGAAACACACAACAGAGTCACGGTAACAGATGCTATCTGGAAGCTGAGGCATACCTGACTGCAGGGACACAGTGCCCTAGTGACACAAGCAACAGACTGTAGGGTCCACACCTGTGGATCAGATGAGGAGGGTGCATCACACAATTGAGGGACCTGAGTATTGGACTGCAAGACCTACGTAATGTGGAAGTGTGACCAGGCCCAAAGACTACAATTAGCATGTCAGACATAGTACACAGTTTAGGCATGGACTTACCCACTCCTTGCTGCTGTCTGGCCTTCAGCTGCCCATCCAGGTCCGGGAAGACCACCGCCAGGATCCTGAGCATGTGGGGGTCAGGATCCAGTGTTCGCCCCTCCTGCGAGGTGGCGACAGCTTCAGCTGGACCCTTGCAATCCTCTGGGTCCAGCCCCGAAGGTCCTGCAACCTCTTCTGGCAGTTGCGGATCAGGCACTAGAAGACCCCACCGATCGAACTGCCTGGGCGATGGTCAGCCATATCTCCTGCTTCTGGTGGGCATCAACCTGTGAGGATGACAAAGTTAAAAGTCCATTAACACACATGGTCCGTATTTGTGCTGCACACAGTTGGATATACATGTCGTCATCACAAAGGAAAATGAGTTACACAGGTAGTGCACCCATGGAAAAGGACAAATGCCCTGCATGTCTGATATGTTAACAATGCCTGGGAAGTTTAAGCTTGCACAAATGAACTTTAGCTGCAGAACACCTGTTCATTACATGTACCTACACACTTTGGGGGATGGAAGTACTCAGTGAATATGATTGCCACTGGTGTACACACTGCTAGTACTGCTAGTCAGACAACATGCACAATTAGGAAGGCAGTGGATGGCACACTCACCTGCTCCCCTGGTTTCCCATACAGCTTGCTGTACTGTGGAAGGAGCCCATCCAGCAGGGCCTAGTTCTCCTCCTCAGTGAAGACTGGGGCCCTCTCCAGAATATGTGCCATAGCAGTAGCCAGAGGATGCAGAGACAGCGGCAGTGGTAGCAGGGATGTGGTCCAGTAGCATGTAGTGCAGGCAAGTGAGCTCCCTGGGGGCCAGCCAGCCTTATATCTGTGCTGCAGAGGCAGAATCTGGGCCATGTGTCCCAAGTGATAGGTCCAACACGGTTGCAATCTATGAATCTGGTCAATCCATGGAAATGTACGACTCGCACACGTCTTCAGCATCGTTCAAATCTTCACCTTCATAAAACCCTAGGAATTGCAACATTGTTGTAGGCATCCAATTGAATTTCCAGCGCACGACTCGTACAAGTTTTGAATCTGCATCCGTCTCCATGACAGTCCAGAGCCAATGGGTGCGCACGGCTCGGTCAACTGACTGTACAACCCGTAGTTTGAAAATACACACGCACCCGTCTCCATACTATTCAATGGCCAAGGCGTACGCCGGTCTCGGACCATGCCTGCCCAACGCGTATGCATGATAGTCACCCACATCGGTCCTCATTGCAGTCAATGGCTAAGCATACGCACGGCTCGGTCCTGAACTGTGCAATACGTACGCATTGTCACCCACGTCTGCCCTCATTGGTGTGACTATTTGATGGCTTCAACACACAATTACTTGCCAGGGACTCAGGTGCACACCTACCACACTACAGCATTGGCCACACAGTGTCCCATGGCATGTGAGGCTGCATTCCCTGTGTGTTTGGGGGGGCAACATTTGGTTTGCTGGGTGGCACTTTTGTTCAGCCACTCCCAGGCTGTGCACGTGTTCATGGGGACAGAATCCTTTGTGTGTTGTGCACATTACCACTGTGATGTGCAACTGTACAGTTATGGGCATGAGTCATGGACACAGTTTCAGGTTGGATATGTTTCGGACATGTCACATACACCCTGAGTCCTAGGGATGATGGTATGTACATCACAGTGAGACCTATAGCCACAATTCTGATGTACACCCACAGTCTGTGTGCATGTTGTGTCTCAGATGTGGCTGATCAAATGTGCCCAATGGGAGACAGTCTCCACATCCATGTGGTTTTTGCATCAACATTGATGTTGTGTGTGTGTCAAAGAGACGTACATGTAGGGTCTGCAGAGACAACAGTGGCCATTACCTGTGGGACTCACGGTTGTCTTGAGGCGTGTACATGATACGCCATGTCATGCCAGTGTCCATGTGGCAATACAGGGACCCTGAGTATCTTCATTGCAAAGATCTGTGATGCCTGGGAGAAATCAGGCCTCACTTGACACTGTGGTGTGCGTTTGTAACGTCACAGCAGCAGATAGGTAGTGTGACACAGCCCAATGATTGGCCATTGCACTACATGGGACTTATGTGGACATGTGGACTTGAGATGTGAGGTGATGGGAATGTAGGTGACATATGTGTTCATGCCCAACAGCACACACCTCAGTACATTGTATATTGTCATGATATATCATGTGATATTTTGCTTGGTCATAGCCACATGGGTGGATAATTCGACAATCTTCCTTTGTTCATCTCTGTACTGCAGGGCACCAGCTGTCCATAGACCGTTCCCAGACCTTAAAACCATGCAGGAACGTGACTGCATCCGACGGTACCGCTTCACCAGGTCACTGATTGAGGAGTTGGCAGAGCAGTTGGTGCCACATCTGCTACCTGGCTGGACATACCATACAGCACTGACCCCAGAGGTGAAGGTGATGGCAGCCCTGCACTTCTTTGCTACTGGTACCTTCCAGTACACTGTGGCTACTGCTGGTGGTATGTCGCAAACTATGTTCAGTCGTGTGCTATGCGATGTCTTGGAGGGGATGTTGCATTTCCTTGACCTGTACATCAAGTTTCCTAGCCCAGGTCAACTCACTGAAATAAAGGATGCTTTTTATACACAGGGGAGGATGCCGAACGTCTTCGGATATATTGATGGTACACGTGTGGCTCTGATACCACCACAGGCACATGAGCAGGCATACGGAACAGGAAACATTCCCACTCCATCAATGCTCTGGTGGTATGTCTTGCAGACATGTGTATCACACATGTTTGTGCACGTTTCCCCAGTTCTGCGCACGATGCGTAAATCAAGAGGAGTAGTCGCATTGCAACCCTGATGTCACAGATGCCAGACCAGCGTGCCTGGCTTGTCGGTGTGTACTGACTGTTTACCATTGTGTGTGTTTGTCAATGTTGTATTCCACCTTCTTTCCAAACTCTGCTAATTGTTCAATTGTTTGTGTGTAGGTGACTCCGGATATCCCAACATGCTGTGGTTGCTGACACCCCTCAGGAACCCTGTGACACCAGCCGAGATGCGCCACAATGAGGCACATGGTTGGAGCAGGAGGGTGATTGAGCGGACATTTGGTCTCCTGAAAAGCCTCTTCCGCTGCCTGGACAAGACCGGAGGAGCCCTCCCATATGAACCTGCAAAGGTGTGCAAAATGATCCTTGTATGCTGCATGCTACAAAACATGGCAGTGCGGAAGAAGTTGCCTCTCATCCAGGATGACGATGACCTACCTCTGCCACCTGTGGAGGATCCAGGCCTGGGCCACGATGCCAGTGATGATGATGATGATGAGGGTGACGTCCGCACACTGCTCATCAACACCTTCTTCACCTGAATGTGAGTTTACAGGGTTGTTATGTCAATATATAGAGTTAGCCTGAAATGTGTTGTGGCTGCTCTGTTTGAGTGTGTCTGTGTGCCACTTGACTGGATGCGTGCAGTGATGTGTCCTTTCAGGTGGTCTATACTCCACAATAGTGTCAAACTGCTAACTTGTTTCTGTGTAGGTTTATTTTGACATGTTTTGTGCATGTGTATTGCTTTTCTCTCCTGTTCTGCTCTGCTTTTGACTGTGTCTTGTGTCTGTCCTTCCCAGGGTACTTTGCCTGTTGTTTGGTCAACAATTACCCCCAACACCCAGAATCCAACACCATTGTGGAAGTTGTCAATTCCCATCGAATGATGTGCACACCCCTGGACTTCAATTCTCCAACACTTTGTGACCATGTGTCTACTGTAACCTATAATTACCTTGCAACTATTGTGGAATAAACATGTTGATGATGTGTAATGAACCTGTGCTACGCTTTGTTAGGTGCATTGTCTGTCTTCCCACATCTGACTGACATTTGCTTACCTCACCTGTGGGCTTGTTACCACTGACTGTGGATAGGTGTTGTGTCTGTGCATACCAATGTATTTCAGGTCAACATCATTGTGTGGGATGAGTTACATGGACATGGTGGGTATGTGTTGTGGTGCCATAGTGGTGTGTCTCCCTCACATATGTCACATCACCATGACTCAGATAACAGTGGTCACATTGTTGTAGTATTTGGCATGCACTGTGTTGTTTAGTAGATCAACATCTCCATGACACATGACAAGTTGGAATCACAAAACGGGCAAGTATGCTGTATTGGTGAGTTTATTTACAAACATGTGTGAGGATAGTGCACAGGATGGTGGGTGCTGTACATTGGGTTTTGAATCCAAAGTTCACAGTAGAGTTGGAAGTGTTGGTAGCTGAAATGTCCAGAGTAAAGTCCACAGTCATCTGCTACATTGGACCAACATAAACCCTCCATGTCATGTAGGCGAGTTGTGTCAGATACAACAAGGTGAACGGGTTGCGCACAAAGAACATTGTCCAGAACAGGTTTAGAGGCCCTGAGGGATGTGCAGGGACATCTGCGTCTCACTTGTCCTTCTTCGGATGACCCCTCTTCTTCTTTGGGGGGATCCTCAGGTGCAGGCATCTGCGGTGCAGGGGACTCTCTGCCAGGGAGGTGTGGACATGTTTGTGCTGATTGGTGGAGGCATAGGAGTATGTCCAGATGCACCGCAGTAAGTGCATCCCACTTTGCCTCCATGTGGGCATGGTGGGCAGCCTGCTCCTGTTAAATGTCCTTGAGGATCCCCACTACCTGGCCAAATCCTCCGGTGCTATCCTGGTACGCATCTAAGATGCGTGCCAGTTGGGGGTCATCGTGCAGTCCACGCCCTCTGCCTACCACCCCTCCCAGCACCCCTATCCACACGGGCAGGACCTGCGGCAGCACGCACAGGTGACACTAGGACCCCTTGGGTGCTGTTGCTGGTGGTGTTGTCCATAGCTTTCTGGGGGTCCTGTGTCCCTGTGCTGTCTGTGTTCTGTAGCCTTGGTCTGTCCGTGTTGGCGGGGGTGCCCTGTCTGTTTCCAGATGCTGGAGGCATGGGTACAGGGGCTGCAGATGTTGGTACTGCTGGTGCTGCATGATGACTCACACCGGAGGTGCCAGGTTGTTCGTCGTCATCCACACCAGAGAGCTGAGGGTCCACCAGAGTCTGGGAGAGGGACTCCTCTTCATTTGGTTCTGTGTCCCCAGCACCACCTGTGTTTGGAAGAGACACACAATGTAAGTTATGTTTCTACAGGCATCAATGGTTCACATACATGACATTTTCTACTGTGCGTCCGGATGCGTGCCTGTACACTGCTTTGTCCAAGGTTGTCACGGACAGAGATTGATATTGTTGTGGCACATTGCCCAGCCAAAATGAAACATTTCAATGTGCATGTCGAAGTGTGTGCATGCCCAGCTCATGTATAGATTTGTCTGTACATGACCATTACTACTCAAGGGCCATCACGTTGCTGACACAGGTGTGTCATCCCTGCACACATTTGAGGTTTAACAAGGACATACGTGCAATTCCACTGAGGATATGTTGTAAGATTGAGGCATGTATGGTAGCTGATTTTGCTAGTCTTTGAGTGCCACATTGGTGTATTGGTACAACATGGTCACAGTCCGGTATGCCTGTGATCTCTTTGGAGAAAGTGTTTTTTTACAGTGTTCCTAGTTCCCATCTCATTTCAGTGATGATGTCACCATCGTTAATGAGTCAGGTGCTGAGTTTTGTACGTGCATATGTGATTTGACTTGTCAATGTTCTCCATGGTGACATGGATTGGGCAAGGTAGCACTCTGGCTTTTCAATGCTCATGACTGTGAGGGCCGGTGGTGTGTGTTGCAGTTTGGCTGCTGTGAGTAGCATGTCTCCTCCAATGCAGTCCAGGTTAGACCTTGTGTCTACAGTGTCTATGTCAGTGAGTGGTGTGTTGTGTGAAGAATGCATATGTTGCAGCATGATATAGGAGTGGAATGCAGCTCACAACAGCACCGAGTGTGAATGAGACCATAATATGTTGTCGGCTATATTGGTGTGTCCATTCCATTCACTGTCAGATGTCTCCTGTCAATGATATATATGTGAGTTCCTGTGTGTTTTGTGCAATGTACCATATATGGTTCTCCACACTTGAAATCTGCAAGACACGCCTCCCAAGCCAGGCCAGGGGGCACCCCTGGTCACTGCATCCCCAGACAATGAGTTTGAACATATGGTTGCAAGGGCTGTGTGTGCGACCGTGTTTTGTTTGGCCAGTGCATATGTGTGATTTTCAGCCACATCATTTCTCAGGCCCACGTGTCAGACATCTTGCCCGGGCATCATCTTTGTGAGTGACTGGTACCACGTGTGCAATGTGTTTTAGCATAGAAGGTGTGTGTATGGCCAGCATCAGTGTTATTTGTTTACAAGTCAGGGCCTCCTTCTCCCCAGGCCAGTTATCCCATCGTGAAGCGTCCCACCATTAGCAGTGGGTGCAGGTAAACTTTCAGAATGTCAGTCAGTGCAGTCCTGGTGTTTGTTGTTGCCCAGTTCCCAGCATGGCCTTGTGCTCCCCACAACAGAGCCCAGTGTCAGACATCTTGTCAGTCCATTCCCACTCCCTGTGAGGCGAGCATGGTTCAGTGTGAGCTTGATGGGCCATGTTGGTGGGTGGGGAATGTCTGTGACTGCTACTCCCATCATGCTCTTGGCTACACCCCCCTTCCCAGCATACCCATACTTCTTTCCTTTTGACTCTGCTTCCCTGTGAGGGGGTGTGACAGCAATGGCAAGATGGCTGACTGTGCAGTCCTGGTGTTTGTTGTTGCACAGTTCCCAGCATGGCCTTGTGCTCCCCACAACAGAGCCCAGTGTCAGACACCTTGTCAGTCCATTCCCACTCCCTGTGAGGCGAGCATGGTTCAGTGTGAGCTTGATGGGCCATGTGGGTGGGTGGGGAATGTCTGTGACTGCTACTCCCATCATGCTCTTGGCTACACCCCCTTCCCAGCATGCCCATACTTCCTTCCTTTTGACTCTGCTTCCCTGTGAGGGGGTGTGACAGCAATAGCAAGATGGCTGACTGTGCAGTCCTGGTGTTTGTTGGTGTCCAGTTCCCAGCATGGGCTTGTGCTCCCCACAACAGAGACCAGTGTCAGACATCTTGTCAGTCCATTCCCACTCCCTGTGAGGCGAGCATGGTTCAGTGTGAGCTTGATGGGCCATGTGGGTGGGTGTTGAATGTCTGTGACTGCTACTCCCATCATGCTCTTGGCTACACCCCCCTTCCCAGCATGCCCATAGTTCCTTCCTTTTGACTCTGCTTCCCTGTGAGTGGGTGTGACAGCAATGGCAAGATGGCTGACTGTGAAATCCTGGGGTTTGTTTGGCTACAAGTCGAAAGAGAGCCCCTGTGCTTCACACAGCAGCACCCAGTACGGTGTATCTTTGGGTGATATTTCACTACGGTGTGAGTCAATGCATTCTACCCGGTAAGTTGTGTGGAGTTTGTGTTGAGGGGTGTGTGTGTCTCCACATGCTGGTAAGTATGGCCAGAGCTGTCAGTCCTCCTTCCCACCTGGCCTGACATCCCACCATGAAATGTGCTTCCATTGGAGGGCGTGCAAGTTGTCTTTCAGGATGTCAGTCAGTGGTGTCCTGCTTCTGATTGGCGCACAACACCTACCAGGGCCTTGTGCTCCCCACAGCAGGACCCAGTGCCATCCATCTTGTCATTCATTCTCCAATCCCTGTGATGTGGGCATGGTTCAGAGAGGTCTTGATGGGCCAATTTTGAGGGGGAGCATTATCTGTGACTACAAACCCCATCATGCTTTTGGATACACTCACTTCACCTGCATACCCACTATTCCTTCCTGTCAGTCAGCTGCACTATGAGGTAGTGTGTTTGTGGTGGCAAACTGTCTGACAGTGTTTATTTGGCGTTGTGCCACTGTCTTGCTCTATTTGTTTGTAGGGTTGTACATGTCATGACACAGTTTCAAGTCACTATGAGATGGCAGGTATTGTGTTTGTCTGACTAGCATACACATCTTGGGATGATTATGGTTACTGTGGCTTTGCTAACGGTGCATGGTTTCACTGTCCCCTTGCCATACAATATTGAGTATGTTGGTTGTGTACTCACCAGGCTCTGGTATGTCTGCTAGACCATGGACGCTCTCTGGTGGTAGGATGTCCCTCACCTTCTCCTCCCAGGATCGGAAGTATACTGGTTTGGCAGGAGGGCCACCGGCAGTGTGCTGACTCAAGGTGTGATCTTTCTCGATGAGTTTCTTGACCCTCCTGCACACATCATACCACCTGTTCTGGATATTGTCCTTTGTGCGCAACGTTGGTGCTTGTGCGTTCACCTTGTCTACAATCCTCGCCCACATCTTTGTTTTCTGTGACATGGGGGTCCTTTGGACCAACGTACCAAACAAATGTGGCTCTACTCTGATGGTCTCGTCTACCAGCACTTCTAACTCACTATCTGTGAACCTTGTCTTCTTTGGGGGCATGGTGATGGGTGATGGTGGTGAGTGATCTGGGTGTGAGGGTGCAAGCGAGGGTAGGTTAGTGTCGGTTTTGCTAGCTATATGTGTGGGTGCTTTTGGTGAGGTGCTAATGGTGTGAAAGTTGTGTGATGCGTGAGTTGTGAGGGTATCTGTGGTTGCTGTTTGATGGTGTTTTCTGCTGGCTGTTGTCTTCTATTTGCAAAGGATCATGGTAGTAATTGATATCCTTTATATAGTTGCAGTTGTGGGTGTGTCTTTGTTCCAAGTTTTTTTTAAATATATTTATTGGCTTTGTCATTTCTTGTTTGGTCCTTTTTTTGTATTTTTTCCTTTGAGTTTTCTAGGCATGAAGAAGACGTTCTTCTGACCAAGACGGATGCTGATGTTGGCTCGTGCGAGCTTCTCCAGCTTGTTCACGCTGACTTTCTTCTGTGTTTCATACGCGTCGGCCGCGGATATCTCTATTGCTTGAGGTCCCTGTTTTCTGTGCGTGTCATTCATGCGGCTTGGGCTCCGTGCGAGTCGGTCTGGGTTTACAAGCATTGCATCGTACTGCGCGGATCGGACATCACGGGTACGTGTCGGTCGGGTTCATTCCTGGTACGTATCAGTCGGTGCAAATCGCGTCGGTTTTCCAGGCGAATCACTGTTTTCCCTACGGCTCGGTCGTACGGCTTGTATTCTGTACATGTCGGTTGTAATTCACACGCGTTGCAACGTACTGTACGGGTCGTACGGCGCCGGTCCGTGTCGGTCGGTCTCCGTTCCGGATCCGTGTCAGTCGGTACGTTTGGCGGCCGGAATCAGAATCGGCCCCTTAGTGATATTAGAAGGATTACAACTTATGAACTGGAAGTTAACAAAATGATCTCGGTCTCAAAAGCAATAACTAACTTACCTATATACATAAAATACACGTCTGTGTTCTGCATAATACATGATGTGCCTTCCAGCAGGCACATTAACCCTAAAAGCTACTTTATGAGTCAAAACCGTTGCCAGACAAAACACAGATCCCCCCAGTGCATTAACCACCAGACCAACAGAATTATCTTATTATTATTATCCTCTGAAATTTGCTATGCACACAAAGATCTCTGCAACAAGTTCCTTAACCCGTATTTTAAAACTCAGCTGCTGGTGTGACCAATTGATTAAGCAGAACAGATTGCCTGTCACATTTGTCATAGTTGCCAATGCTTTGCAGCATATTTTAAAAAAAAAATACTTGTAAGTTTACTGTCAGACTCCACTGTTCGTGGCTCCCTGCCCCTGTGACTCCACCCTTTTCCTCTGCTGCCCCTTTACCCCGGGGGAGAGGATGTGGTCTCATGGTAAGACAGCCTACTTTGGAGCTGGGAAACCAAGGTTAGAGTCTCTGGGTCGACTCCACATCCTGTGATTCTGGGCAAATCACTTAATCTCCCCTTGCCTACCCAAAAAAATAAGTGTGTCCTTGTGTACCTGTGTGCTTATGTAAAGCGCCCCAATACCTTCAGGTCGAGTTCCCGCTAAATAAATTTGCAAAAAAAAAAAAATGCACGGGTTCCCAGAGATTTTTTTATCTCAAATACCAGCATTGCCCTTAAGTAAAGTACAGCAGTCTGTTGCTGGGTTTCGCGCTTTATAAATACCTATAGTTAAACACGTACACATTTCCCTAAGTGACGAAACCGACCGTGAGTCATCCTGGGGCGCTTCGTCTGCAGAAACAGTGACAATGTACATTTTTGAGACTTCATGAATTTCAAGACGCCAGATTGAACCGGTCTTGGAAAAACGAGCATGCAAGGATTAATGGTACTTGTATCGGGCACCTTGCTCTATAAACAAGCGTGCTGTTTCACTCCTGATAACGTTTTTATGTAGATGAAATAGATGTGTTTGTATAACTCCAGTGCACGGTTTTATGCGCGCCAATGTATAACAAAGAGACGGTGTGATAAAATATGAATCACATTCGCAGGAGCCGCGCTGCTCTGGCAGCCTGTCAGATGGCAGGAGGCGCAGATTATCAAAGAGTCAGCGACTCCGCCCTGACCTTCACAGAAACTCAAAGGGGCGCTTCTGAGGCCAGGGGATGTGATTGCAAGGCTGCCCGGGGGGGTTGCGCAGCAGCCCCCCTAACAGGGCGGCCGCCTTAGTGCCGCATGAAGGCACTGGGGGCACCCGGTCTAGTCCCTGGGCTCAGCCAGGGAAGACGTCCGGCAAATGGTTACTTCCGGCGGTGGGGGCAGGGGTATTCAGGCTGTCCCCGCCCCTTCCTCGCCCTCTTGTCCCTCTCGTCTCACCTTGGTTGCATCTTGTCGTCGGTCATGTCTCGTCGCGTTCCCGGGCCCGGTATGGCGTTCATTGTTCGGTGAGTTGGGCCTCTGGGGGCCGGTTGTCACTGATGCTGTGGCTCCTGAATCAGCGCTGCTAGGGCATATTGGCGCCATGTAGCGGAGTTGCCTTGTGCCTCAACCCCGTGTGAGGCAGTTGCTCGGCCTTCAGTCTGGCTCAATGTGTTGGAGCGAGATCGGGGAACAGGGGAGCGGCGGAGCAGGGGGCCTCACGTTTGGTATATTGCTGGTTCTGGTGAGACCTTTATTTAGCTCGGAAGGGGGAGCACTCAGGGCAAGAGAACGGGAATGGCCTCAGTGTTTTCTGTGCGGTTGCGGGATGGTTGCACTGCTGTGGATTCACGGCCGTCGGGTTGTGGGGTTATTGGCCTGATTGCAGGATGTGCCCCAGTGTAGATGGTCTAAGCGAGACTCTAGCCTCCCGTGGCAGGGGGTGGGGGAGAGCGACGTGTGCATTAGTGAATTGTTTCCGCAGCATAAATGTCAAGATAATTCGTGTGATTCATTATCTTCCTGGAGAGCGAGCAGGATTTTGTATAGTTGAGGTTTTTACTTCGGTGAAGTTCGTGCAGAGGGTTAATATGCCTGCTGCAAAGAACGTGTGCCAAGTAGATTACAGAGTGCGTATGATGTAAATAGGTCAGCAGGTTACTGTTTTCAAAAGAGGCATCCTTTTGTTACTTGCAATTTATAACATAAAGTCCTAATATTCAACAGTGAGCTACAAACGTTCATCTAGAACTGCATACACACCGCAAAGCATATATTATTAGAACATTGATTAATGTTGCAAAAAGGGTTAATTTGGCTAGAAATCGAGCTTGTGATTCTTCACACCAAGCAACCTTAAACTATACTGCCTACCAGTAGGGACGACATGAGACTCCTACACTTTGAGTCCTTTGGGCTTAGGTAACATTTCCGATACACTGATCCGCATGCATATGATTGATTGGCTCTGTGTAATTTGTGTGCGATGCAAAGTGTTCGGACACCCTACACTGGTAGGCGTCGCGCTTTATACTAATTTCAATGCATCTGAGAGTGTGGTTATGGAGACGGGGGTCAGAGGGGGGTTGGGTACGTGTGGGTCCCGAGGCAGCAGACGCCAGGCCGTAGCTGAGGTCGCGGGCTCCAACACCGGGGTAATTTACTCCCTTGCACGGCCACCCGAGTGGTTGTTCATTTCGTGAATTCCCAAAAGTATAAAAGAGGCCTTTGTTGTCGTGCTATCTTAGCAGGAGTGTGCACGAGCCTCGGCAGCCTAACGGCTAGGCTGCCGTCTCTGATGCTGGAAACCTGGGCTCGAGCCTTGAGGTCGCGTCCTCACCCGTGATTCTGGGCAAATCATTTCTTCATCCCGTGCCTGAAAGTGTATGGTAATAACGATGCGCATGTACAGCGCTCTTCCCCTAGGGTCGTTTCGCGATATATACAGATGAACAATGAGAAGGGTGCTTTGATTTCTCCTTTTGTCACATCGGCAAGTCAGAAGTAGACATGCACAAGCACACCTCACCTGTTATGTAGATCCGACAGTAGATTTATATGCCACATGTAGGCGGTGATTATGTAATTCCTAGGCATAGTGCTTCGTAAATGGGGGAGCTAATAGCCAGGTATCTGCCCTGAACCTTCCAACTGCAGGGATGTTTGTAGACAGGCCTGCTGTGTCTGATCTTCGCAGTGTACAATGAACTCTTATGGCCCTAGTACAGATCACAGAAAAAACACAGTTATCGCTGTTTTCTCTACTAATAGCAGGCAAAATGTCCGGATAAATAGGGGCACAGAAATGTGGGAAACATGCGTGAATAGGGGCTAAATTTTTTAGGGCTCGTTTTTTAGCCATCCTGAAAGTATTACTACCTGCAGTATTTGTACTTCGTGTGTGTATTGACCAATGCAAAAATCCTGCATCAGTTGTAATTAGGACTTCAGCCCGCATGAAAGAGATTGTTTATTTGCTGTTACAATGCAGGATATGGTTTAACTTGGTTGAAGACTGTTTAGATATCACCATCCTATTATGGAGAGGAGCATAGTTGAGTAGACTGCCTTAAGTCTTTAGTTTTGACTAGGCACTATTTAAGAACTCTGCTTCATGGGTGTGAAATGATTTTCATCTGGCAAGGAAATATATGGAAAAGACTTTTAGGGGACAACATAATCTGATTGGCACAAATTAGAAATACCTTTGAGGAGGAAGGTAGGGTCATGTTTATCATTGCCTTGTTTTTGTGAAATATGATATATGGCTTAATGAAACATAGGGGCTGCATCACACTAATTATGTGCTGAAGTAGTAGCAACTCAGCACAAACGGTGAACTGCAGCTATATGCAGGGCCTTTGAGATGGAAGGCATTCGTTTAAATAGATCATTGTTAAGATCCCTGGGAGAACCCAACATATTTGGAGAGGAAACCTTTGTACAAACTTCCATAAAATCCTTTCTACTGGGAGAGTGAAGAAAGAAGTAGGGGAAGAACTTTGTCTATATGCAGCAATAGCTGCAAAGAGAGCTAAAAGTTGAACTTAATGAATTACAAAACATGGCCTAGTACTGTCTCTTTTTGGGCCCTTAAGTGAACTCAACACCTCTTGGCAAGCTTGATGCACAGCTTCTTCTATTTGCATGTGGAAGATGGCCAGATGCTCTTGGGATTTAAACATCGAATATTATGTCTTAACCACTTTTCATTAATGAAGGAACTGTTTAAGTCTACGGTTCTTCTATTCTAAAATATTGTGCTGTTGGTTAAGACTATCGTATGTAATGCACACTGTATATATCCTGTACTATTTTATCATTTACCTTCATTTTCACTGCACCGTCACATGTAGCACCTTATCATTGATTGGAATTGTCACTCAATGGAGGTGATTTATCTCATCATTAAAATGCCTGAACTATGTTCATACTCTTATTTGTATTAGCAGGATTCACTGAACTGCATTTCCCTGTCTACCTGCCTAATTTCCCCATAATGATTGACTTTGGAATTCTCTAATTTTATGGCTTCATACCCTAGTTCCATCGGAATGCAGTGCCCCTTTCCTTTATCAAGATGTGACATACTTAGCACAGTGACATTTGAACATTTTTTGATAAAGTGTATGATAATTTTATACCAGTTATTGCTATGCGGCAGATTATGGACATGACCATTTGTGTGGCATCCCGTAAATGTTTTGCCTTCTGTGACAGAACCTGTTTTAGTTTGCCACAGGGCTCTGTACACTGCAACCAGACTGAGGCAAATATCTCCCAATAAGTTTGACTGCAGGGTAGTGTTCTTTGGTAGTACGTACCTTGAGGCAGTGACAGAGGCCGCATTTTGCCGCACATAGGCATTATGTTAAGAGTAGGATGTTAAGGTGAAAGCCCAACAGGTTACGATGATTTGGAATTATATCGTTATTGGCATTGCGAGTGAGGATTCGGCGGTGCTAGCGGTTCGCCTATAACGGAAAAGGAAGAGCTGGGGGGGCCTCCTTTCTGAGGAGGTCACTGTTTGTCTTGTGCATTTCTTTCATCCTTGCCTTTTATTAAGGGCTCCCCCGGGTGTTGTGTAGAAATTGCAACTGAGCTAGGATGGGGAATTATTTCTATATATCCAATTAAAAGCACTGATCAGCCAATAGATGAGCTTGGTGTAGGTAGTGCTCCTCGCGTAGTAAATATAGGGATGCGATGATATGTGCTCAGTATGTCATGTAACTGGAGCTCAGGTTTAACGTTTCAACACCTTTGCGCTCACTTACACAGACATTTGTATAATCTATGTATTTCTCAATGCGCATCAGAGTAACGCTTGAATGGTGACCAGGCAGGCTTTCAAGGAGCGGGACACCTAGTAAATGTGCGGTGTGCCAGGCCTGCATGCCATAGTTATTGCCTGAGCTGCTAGGGGAGCAGGGGGAAGGTGTACTCATCGCCTGCAGCACCTATGCCAAGCAAAATAATTTTAACTTGGGTGTTGAGGGTGAGTTATGTTCTCGGGTTGCTTAGAAGGGCTCCATATGGTAGGATGTCCCAGCGGCATTGTGCAGCTAGGGTGGTTTACGGTGCTTTATCGACTATGAAGAAAGTATGCATCGCGAGGCTCGCACTAAAGTGGGCTAAGATCACACACACCATAGGAGCCAAGGCGGCACCGATGCCAGGGCATTGGGGTGCCAGCTCACTTCTGAAACGGCCCTGGCGTCGGATGCGGAAAGGATTCCGTTGTTATTTATTCGATCGTAATTTTTAGTTACTTGCGGTGTTTCCCCCGGGTGTAGAGTGCGAGAGTCTGGTTGTCTTTCCATCGTGTCGGTTGCTTCGGGATGGTTGCTATTTGGGCGCGGCCGTGTGGTGGCTCGCTCGCCGGGAGATTGGGGTTTTGCCTAACTGTAATCTCTCTGTTTGTTACACGTGGTTTGATGCGGGGGGGTGTCAACAAGCCCGGTGGTCAGGTCAATTGACTGAGGAGAGCCATTATCGCTAGAGATTCTGGGCAGGTAGGGATGCCAGGCAGGATTCTAGCGGAGGCAGGTAGTGGTACTCATCGTGATTGGAGGTTTGTCTCACTGTCAGGCTGCCATGCATGGGGACCTTGTACATAGGACACACATCAGGCAGTGTTAGGTTAACAGGGACGATGTGTACTAGAATAGACAGGAGTGTTTCGAAACCCACCACTGTTGGTTAAATGGTCGGTGAAGTTGGTGGCCTGGGCTCCCAGCAGTCAGGCTCGTTGCGCGCATTGTTAGTTTGTTTGGTTTTGGTTTACGTTATCCTTGCACTTGCGGTCAGAGAAAGTAAAACATCAGGTTGGCTATAACAGGCATGTTCTGGAACACTTAGCATTCAAAACCGGCAAGCGTGAAGTGCATACATCATCATCCGTAAGGGGGATGCAGATGTTTCAGTTCCGTTCAGACAATTGCTCGGTAGTTTGAGAGCTCGACGGGTTGGGCGTGCACTGCAAGGTTCAGGGGCTACCAACAATGGGTCATGATGTGCTGCGTAGCACCGTGCACTATCTCAGGTCATTCTTGTATACTAGCACAGGCCCCATGCACAGTTACTATTAGGTTCTGATTCCTACATGCCTACACTTTATCACATTATTGTACATTCAGGACACAGGTTATCCGTCTTACCGACGGGCGGCAAGGGGTTGGGGAGGAATTAGGATTGAAGGTTCTGCAGGGTGCCTGTTTCCTGGCCACAGCAGGTTGTGGATGGTGATCTCTAAGGGCTTAGTAAAGGTCTTAGCAACACACCTGGGCTGATTCACAGGCGGGGGTGGTGGTCCCTACCCCACTTCACATGATTCTCACTGTCGGGTCTGTCGAACAATCTTCGTAAAGGTCTTTAAATTACTGCCTCCCGTGTCTCTGCCTTACTGTGAGCATTATGCAAGCGGTCAGAGCATCAGCAGGGGAGGGGGAGCACGCCTGTCCACGGCGTTGTGGCTGTGATTCCTGATGTGCCTCTTGGAGTCCTAGTCCTGCTTGCTTAGGTGGAATGATGAGTGTTGTTTACTGGTCTTATGCGATGGCTGAGGAGGCTGAACATGGCAGCACCCCCTGCTAAGCGATGTTCCTGGCGAATTGTGTTGATCCTAGGCCGTAGAGTGAGCCTCTTCAGATCTGGCAATCCCGCCCTTGCAGAACCTAAGATTTGTTTTCATGCTTACAGGATACCATCATTAGCAGGAAGGTATCGAACCTCGGAGAACCAAGGGTTGGGGGTTCTGCCAACAGTAGTAAGGGAATTCTGTTAGTTTCAACAGCCTTTGTGTACCATCAATAGCATCAGCAGCGGAAAGCTTCGATTTACCCAGGATTGGGGCCGGTTATGGCATCATACTTTGCAGTCTGAAAAGGTTATATTGATGGCATGGGATCAGTTACTCCAGTTATGCGAATTTTCTTGCAGTTCTCGGCGAAGTTTCAGACTGCAATGTTGGAGGTTAGCCTGTTTTCAGGCCTTTTAGATGTTTAGTTCAGGCAGGGCCAAGTATGGGTTGGATGCCTGAAGCCTGCCCTGGGTCGCATGTTTACAGGCAGGTGGGGCGGCAGAACTCAAACGGGCTTGGGTCCGACCTCCACTTAGTATCCCGTCCTGCTGAGTTCGATGATACAGGTAACAGTGAATTGTGTAACGATAAAGGGTAATTTCTCCCGCCCTTTAGCCTTGGCTGGCAGCAACTGCAGGTTGGGGAAGGCGTCACCCGACGTGTTGGCTATGGGCCAGCACTCCCTGTCTGCTGGGGCGGAAGTGTGCCAGTGCCAAGAGGGTGAAGGTTGCCTGGGTAGGGCCGATATGGATGGGAACGAGCACTATCCGGACAACCACTAGAGCACGTGCGCAGTTATAGTAGGTTGGATAGATATTTGATGGCTTGGTATCAGTTGCTTCGGTTAGGCGCAATTTTCTTGGCAGTTGTCAGCAAAATTTCAGAATGCAAGGTTGATGGTTGGCCTGTGTCATGCTTTTCAGAGGTGTTTTAGCTCAGGCATGGCCAAGCATGGGTTGGATGCCTGTGGGCGGCCCTGGGATTCACTCTAACAGGCAGGTCAAGCGGCTGCACTTAGAGGGGCTTGGGTCCGACCTCTGGTCACAGGCGCACACCTGGGCAGGTTCGCTTAGTGGAAGTTTTCTTCAACCTAGGGCGATATGGTCCATAGGAGTGGGGGAACCCCCCAGGGTTAAAAACACTATTGGGCTGCCAAGTATTAGGAGGACACTTGGCATTCCCAGTATCCATAGAAGAGAGATTTATACTCGGGTTCATCTCTGGGTTACTCTGTCCTGTCTGCTCCCTGGTATACTATCAGAAGTTGGGAGGGCAAGGCTTCACACTGGGTGGTGACTGACGGAATCGATGGACATACTCCGACTAGTGCTAGACTCAGACACTTGAGTGACAGGGGAAGTAAGGCGGGCTTGTTAACTCTTCTTCCACCCGCATTGGCACTGCTTGGCAGGAGTGGCTTGTCAAAGGTATTTTTCTCCAGTCATGCAAAGGTAACATGGGACCAACGCCGATTTTAGGTTTCAGGTCATTTCAGTCAAACCCACGGGGAGTTTAGAGAGGATGGGGGCACCTATCCTGAGGGGGCATGCTGGCCTCCGGTCCTGTATGGCTAAGACTTGTTTGGGCTGGACCTGGGAGAGGCCCGGTTATCAGCTTGTTGTAAGCAAATAGGCCTACCTTGGTGGGGGGCCCTGGTAGTGATGGTGGCCACTCCCAAGGCTGTGGAGGAGTTACAGGGCGATCCAGAGTCTGCAGATACCAAGGGGTACTTCATGCAGCAGCACAGCGTGGTGCTAAGCCAGGATACCCAGGGATGTCTAGAGTTGGCCCCTGGAAGAACTACGGCGCCCCATTAGTCCTATGGGTGGTTGTGGGTCTGAGCAACCGGGGGCTGCCAGCATACGCTCCGCCCACCTCTTTCGGGGGGGGGCGTGAGTAAGCACGTGGACTGGTGGTCCACTGATGGGAGGGGGTGGCCCCTCCCAAGGTTTGGTATGCACCAATTGGCGACTGCCACGGTGTAATTTAGGCTTTTCAGACGGGCAGGCGGCATAGGTGTTCGCCTGCCCAGGTATCGGATCGCCCGTAAGATAACCCACCATGTTTGCATATTGGTTATGCTAATAAACCTGCAGCAATATTTCTCCACTTACAAAAGTGTTGTGTGGTTTATTTATGTACTTACTATGTGTTATGTGACAACAGTTGCCGATATTGGCACTATGCAAGGCTGCCCGGGGGGGTTGCGCAGCAGCCCCCCTAACAGGGCGGCCGCCTTAGTGCCGCATGAAGGCACTGGGGCACCCGGTCTAGTCCCTGGGCTCAGCCAGGGAAGACGTCCGGCAAATGGTTACTTCCGGCGGAGGGGGCAGGGGTATTTAGGCTGTCCCCACCCCTTCCTCGCCCACTTGTCCAGCTTGTCTCGCCTTGCCCGCCCCTCCGCTTACCCAGCAGACGGAGGTAGGTTTTGCTAGGTGTATGTGTGGGTGCTTTTGGTGAGGTGCTAATGGTGTGAAAGTTGTGTGATTCGTGAGTTGTGAGGGTATCTGTGGTTGCTGTTTGATGGTGTTTTCTGCTGGCTGTTGTCTTCTATTTGCAAAGGATCATGGTAGTGATTGATATCCTTTATATAGTTGCAGTTGTGGGTGTGTCTTTGTTCCAAGTTTTTTTTAAATATATTTATTGGCTTTGTCATTTCTTGTTTGGTCCTTTTTTTGTATTTTTTCCTTTGAGTTTTCTAGGCATGAAGAAGACGTTCTTCTGACCGAGACGGATGCTGATGTTGGCTCATGCGAGCTTCTCCAGCTTGTTCACGCTGACTTTCTTCTGTGTTTCATACGCGTCTGCCGCAGATATCTCTATTGCTTGAGGTCCCTGTTTTCTGTGCGTGTCATTCATGCAGCTTGGGCTCCGTGCGAGTCGGTCTGGGTTTACACGCATTGCATCGTACTGCGCGGATCGGACATCGCGGGTACGTGTCGGTCGGGTTCATTCCTGGTACGTGTCAGTCGGTGCAAATCGCGTCGGTTTTCCGGACGAATCACTGTTTTCCCTACGGCTCGGTCGTATGGCTTGTATTCTGTACATGTCGGTTGTAATTCACACGCGTTGCAACGTACTGCACGGGTCGTACGGCGCCGGTCCGTGTCGGTTGGTCTCCGTTCCGGATCCGTGTCGGTCGGTACGTTTGGCGGCCGGAATCGGAATCGGCCCCTTAGTGATATTAGAAGGATTACAACTTATGAACTGGAAGTTAACAAAATGATCTCTGTCTCAAAAGCAATAACTAACTTACCTATATACATAAAATACACGTCTGTGTTCTGCATAATACATGATGTGCCTTCCAGCAGGCACATTAACCCTAACAGCTAGTTTATGAGTCAAAACCGTTGCCAGACAAAACACAGATCCCCCCAGTGCATTAACCACCAGACCAACAGAATTATCTTATTATTATTATCCTCTGAAATTTGCTATGCACACAAAGATCTCTGCAACAAGTTTCTTAACCCGTATTTTAAAACTCAGCTGCTGGTGTGACCAATTGATTAAGCAGAACAGATTGCCTGTCACATTTGTCATAGTTGCCAATGCTTTGCAGCATATTTTTTTTAAAAAAATACTTGTAAGTTTACTGTCAGACTCCACTGTTCGTGGCTCCCTGCCCCTGTGACTCCACCCTTTTCCTCTGCTGCCCCTTTACCCCGGGGGAGAGGATGTGGTCTCATGGTAAGACAGCCTACTTTGGAGCTGGGAAACCAAGGTTAGAGTCTCTGGGTCGACTCCACATCCTGTGATTCTGGGCAAATCACTGAATCTCCCCTTGCCTACCCAAAAAAAATGAGTGTGTCCTTGTGTACCTGTGTGCTTGTGTAAAGCGCCCCAATACCTTCAGGTCGAGTTCCCGCTAAATAAATTTGCAAAAAAAAAAAAATGCACGGGTTCCCAGAGATTTTTTTATCTCTAATTCCAGCATTGCCCTTAAGTAACGTACAGCAGTCTGTTGCTTCCTAGCTGGGTGTCGCGCTTTATAAATACCTATAGTTAAACACGTACACGTTTCCCTAAGTGACGAAACCGACCGTGAGTCATCCTGGGGCGCTTCGTCTGCAGAAACAGTGACAATGTACATTTTTGAGACTTCATGAATTTCAAGACGCCAGATTGAACCGGTCTTGGAAAAACGAGCATGCAAGGATTAATGGTACTTGTATCGGGCACCTTGCTCTATAAACAAGCGTGCTGTTTCACTCCTGATAACGTTTTTATGTAGATGAAATAGATGTGTTTGTATAACTCCAGTGCACGGTTTTATGCGCGCCAATGTATAACAAAGAGACGGTGTGATAAAATATGAATCACATTCGCAGGAGCCGCGCTGCTCTGGCAGCCTGTCAGATGGCAGGAGGCGCAGATTATCAAAGAGTCAGCGACTCCGCCCTGACCTTCACAGAAACTCAAAGGGGCGCTTCTGAGGCCGGGGGATGTGATTGCAGTTTGCACAAGCGTGCTATGTCCTCTGACTGAACTGTAGAGCATCCTTTGAATTCAGTTGTGAGTCACTGGGATGTATCTCAAAGGGCCTTGCATAAACCTCGCGTGCGTGCGCCTTACAAATAGGATTCGGTTCTCTGGGAGCCCGAGAGACAATATAATTTGATCAGCATCGTTCAGCAGCCGGTACAGCAAGGTGAACAAAGGGGAAGAGCTCAGCCTCTGAATCTAAATCCAGTGCCTTATCTCGCCCGCTCGAACACACGTCCTCGCTGAAGGTCATAGACCGGGTGTGGAATAACGGAGATGTGGTGCCCCGACACAAACAAAGCACACTGGCCTTTAGGAAGCTCACTTGGGAACCCGATGTCAGGAAGTATCAAACCATCCTATAGGCACGTTTAAATTCAGTTGCGGAATGGCACATTTAAATTACAGGGATGCTGAGAGCCGCACAAACAGCAGGGCCATCAAGAAGGGTGATGAATAAAACAGGGTAATGAGTTAGCCTGGGGGCACAATAGTGCTCTCTAATGAGCTGAATGCAATGGAGCACATTAAGTGCTGGAAATGTTGAACCACTCAATATATTCATCACATTCCACCTGCATTTGTCCATGAGGATGACAGTCTGTATGACTGTTTCAGATTCACTGACACACCTGGGACTTTTAATAATGACAGCGGTGACCAACTCAATGGAGTGAAAATAGCAAATGCAATCATATCCTGGTAGCGACATGCAGAACAGTTCCTGAATAAAATTATAGGTGACTAGAATCTTCTACAATTACAACACCTTATTGCAACAAACTTCCAGGTCTCAACAAAGTGGTTTTCCCTTGGATTCTAGGAAAACGTGTACAGGTATTGAAAATATTCTGTGGTGGTTAAAGATGCGATAACTTCAAGGATTAATGGCCTGATTATGATGACGGCAGGAAGAGTCCCACTGAGGTGTTTTAGGTGGTCCTCCCGCTCGCTTGCCTGGCGGTCTGACTGCCCGGGCAGGAAGTGAGCGGGAACACCGCCTCAGGACCACCGCCTCCAACGAGATTACTACTCCCACAGCGGCCGAGTCGACCCATGGAAGTGATTCTGTGCAGCTCACCACCAGCCCATTCAGGACCTGCCTTTCCGCTGACCTGTTCCTGGCAGGTACACCGCCATGCGAGAGTCAGCAGAAAGGCAGGTAATGAGCTAAAGTAATAGCTCGAGGGCGAATGTGCCCATGTGCAATGTAGCTGGTGCTCATGTACTGCCTCCGAATGCCTTCAGGTCGGGTGCGCACAAAGTTTCACTTGCAAAACAGAATGCAAGGAAACTCTGCGCCTAACTTTGACATTGGCATTGGGTTTTGGCTCATTGGCTTGGTGGCGTGTTCTGGACCGCCACTGTGACGGGCTGGCGTTAAGACCTCCTTAGTCGAAATCAGCTCCTAGGTTCCAGCAGAGGTTTATTGGAGCACTCACGCAGCAGAAACAGGGTCTACAACTGTTTAGAATCCCTAGCGCATTTTAAACAACAACCAATGAGACACATAAAATGCCAGGATGCAGGATTCCATGGCATTTAAGATGATGAATCAAAATCAATGAAGATAAATGTAAGCTAAACATATGCACTATATATATATATATATATAAAAAAAAGAAAGAGATTAAAAAACATAAATTGAACAAATCATCCTAAACTGAAATGAAACACTGAAGCAATAGATAATATATATGAATTTACATAATGAAAACATTTTGTACTTCTTAGGGAAGCATACAGTTCTGGTAGCACTAGGATGATTGAACAGTGACATCAGTGGTACTATTGACTTCATGTCCACCTATTGATTTACTGACAAAATCAGGAGCACACAAATTAACTGTGTCTGAATAAACATTCTCATTTATGCGTGTTAATTTAGAGCAAGATCCATTGTTCAATAAAGCTGAAATTCTGCCTACTTTTATAATTTTCAAGGGTTTGGAAAACTTTGAATTTCCTTTCTAAACATGCCAAGGCAATTTAATTTTCACCTAATCCCCATTGTGTAACACATGAGATATATGTCTTACATTTGTGTTCATCACCTTGTTTTTAGTACACACAGTCTTTCTTACCTCATTATTAACACTTTTCATGTCAACAATAGATGATTTATTTGCAACCAACTAGGATTTAAATCCTGTGTTTGTTTTTCTCCCTTTGAGTGAGAAAAATTAGTGCTACAGTGAGGTGTATTATGGATGGTATGACCAAACCAATTTAGCAACATGTTCCTTGACATCAATTCTTGCTTTAATTGCTAGTTGTATTCCTTCTACAAAAGTTGTATTAAATCTTTCCACTAAACCATTCATATTTGGTGAACATAATGCAGTGTGTTTATGTTTAATACTAACCCTCGTGAAAACATTTGCAACTTCAACAAGGTAAACTGCACACCTTTGTCAGAGGTATTAGTATTAGGATATCCTTCTCTTCTGAAACTTTCATTCAGAAAAGTAAGCACTTCATCAGTGTTAGCTTTTATAATTAATTTATACTCCACCCATTTGGAAAAATATTCAATGAGCCCCAACACACAATTTTCTTTGAACAATACCTTCATATGTTCCCAACAAAACAATTGTCAAATCCTTCCACGGCTCTTCCAGTCAACTTTTCATAATGACTCCTCTCTTCTGCAAATACAAAACTTTATTAGAGTCTTGACACATATTCCAATTTTTGAATTATGCCACAGCTTCACCATCCATGAATGGCCACCAGAATACATCCCTAAATGTTTAACTAGTGCCAAACTGATCAATATGTCCAATATGAGCTTCAGAAGTCAATGTATGTCTCAGATCCATACGAAGGACAAAACACTCACCCTTCATCACAATGTCATTTTCTATAGACAGTTCATTTCTGACCTTCCAAAAAACGTGAAGTTCTTTGGTGAACATTTTTTGTAAAGGCCAGCCATTGACAACCTACTCCTTCAGTGTACCTAACAGTGTTTCACTGTTGGATGCTATCAGCCAATCATCTTCAGAAATCACCTGCCCCACTGATAACATAACATCCTTCACACTGACCACTACACTCTCCTCCAGATCATTTACCTTATATGTGATTCCATCATTACCATGCAATCGAGACAAACAGTCTGCTCTGACATTACACACACCTTTCAAATATGTAACATTGAAATTATATTCCTAAAGTTTGGCCATTATTCATATCAACCTTGTAGAAGCTTTGCCAACTCCATTTTTGGACATCAGGGCAATTCAAGTTTTATAATCTGTTCTTAAGTTAAATCATTTACCCCACAGATACATTTTGAAATGCTCAACAGACCATGCAGAAGCAAGTGCTTTACGTTCAATAGTAGAGTACTTACACTCAGCCTCTGTTAAAGGTCTAGATGTGAAAGCAATAGTGTGTTCCACATTTAAAACTGCACCTAACCCTGTTGATCTGGCATCCAGTAACTAAACGCAATGCTTTATTTGAAAAAGGGGACAATGGTTGAGATTCAACAAATTATTTTTTCTACTTAGTAAATTCTCTAACATGCTCTTGTAACCATTCAGATTTTCACCCTTTTTTAGTAACAAGCTTGATGGCATTGGCATGTCTGAGAATTTGCTGACAAATCTGGAATAGTAATTACATAAACCTAAAAATGATTGGACTTGATCTTTGTTAGTCGGTTCAATAATATTGGCTTAATACTTTTTCCAGATATGGTATGACCTATATATTCCACTTTGGTGGGAAAGAATTTACAGTCATCAAAGTGAATCATCATACCTTTCTCATTTAAAATGAACATCACTTTATGAAGTATTTTAAAATGCTCTTTAGAATCTGTATATACAAATATGTCATCTTGAAATGCCACCACTTTGTCAATATGTCTAAATAAACAAAACATGAGCTTTTAAAGATCTCATGTGGCAGATGTCGAACCAAATGGCATGCGTGTGTATGTGAAAGCCTGATATGGTGTAATAAAAGTAGTGAAATGATGAGATTCTGATGTCAATTCTATTTAATAATATGCCGCCTTTAGGTCTATATTTGAAAAGAATTTCGCACCAACCCTGATGACAAGCCACCAAAATTAATTTATTGACCGACCTTAAGTCCACACACATGCAAAGGGCTCCTGTTTTCTTCTAAACCAAAACAATGAGAGATACCCATTCAGCTGCATTGACTGGCTCAATCACACATTCTTTGTGCATTTAACAGCATCTCAGAAAACTCACTCCTGACTGATACAGGTAAATGTCTTAATTTGTGCTTCACCAGAACAGCATTTTCTTTAAGTTGGATATGATGTGAGACTCCTAACACTTTACCCAATTGCCTTCAAAACAAATCTTTATGCTTTTCCAACAACACTTCCAATCGATCATTTCTAACCACACCATGCTGTGCACTTTGTACTTTTTTGAAATATAAAGAGTATTTTCAGAATTGGGATTAAGCATCATACCCATCTTTCCCTTATGATGCTGAAGAACCAGAACCAATTGGGCCAGGTGACGCAGGGTATGCCTTAATCTCCTGGTTTCTCCTGCTTCAGATAACAGAGACACGGGGACACTCTGTCGGCGTAAAAGATCAGATTTTATTAGCTGCAGCTAGTACAGTTGTCCTAGAAGTGCACACGGTATGTTCTCAGGAGACTGCCACTTCACTCCGTGGCGCACAATCTTTTATAGTACATAGGTGACATATACATTAACGAAGGACACACCTAAAACATACATGAAAAACCAGTAGGAATAGTCCAAAAGAAAGTCAGGGCCAATAGAAAAAGTCGGAAAACAAAAGTATCGAGTAACTCGAAGAAGCCTCTCCTCCAACTGTGTTTGCCACCCCTCCCATAGGTTAAGGTATTAACATGTCTGTAACTGGCTTGCAGGTGGCGAGATACGTTTGTGTGTTTTGGAGGACAGTTGTGAAACGAGAGAATACGAGCAGAGGACAGCGAAGGTCAGAAGATGAGATAAAGTCAGACGAGAATAGTGTGAACCAACAGATAGTTAAGACAGGGATTAGGAAAACCAGACAGGGATTAGTATACTCGGCCAGTCTCTAACACCAGCTTTGTAAACAGAGGCACAAGGCTATTTTGACATAATATTGCAGGAAAAGCAGAAAAGACTTCGTTCGTCGTGCTGCCTGAGTGAGGGCAACACAAAATGGCGGCGGAGCAAAAAATGGCGGCTCAATGCGATAGTGATCGAAAATCGAATTTCCTCAGACCCTCCTTTTGCCAGAACTCAGGCAAGATACACAGACTCATGTTAATCTGAGTCGATGTCGATAGCCATGAGGTCATTGAGCTGTTGCTGTAACATAATTCTAATATTCTCTGTTCTTTGTGTCTTGGGTTTTGGGATGCACATAGTAGCACAAAGGTCGCAGATGGCGGGACCACAGTGCATACAAAGACAACAAGAAAAAACGATGGCTAAAATCATACCAAGGAATGTTCGCACTTTCCAACCCCATTTGGACAGTAGTCCCCAAAACCATCCCAATAACGACCAATCTCTTTCGTCCTGATGAATCGACTCGGAGATTATGTGTAATTTAGAGATGGCCTGGTATACTGTCGGAGCGTCATCAGGTATATAAATACAGCAACTTGATTTGATCAATTTACAGACTCCACCACGATCTGCAAGAATAACATCTAAGGCAACTCGGTTCTGTAAAGTCATAAGACGATCCGCCTGTAGTTCTGCTGTAATATTACTCAAAGCTCCTACAGTGATGTCTATGGTAGTCTCTACAACATGAACCAGTTGTCTCATATTCCTACTGTTTGCCATAGGACCCCAAAAAGGAAGAAATCCTTTTAGGAAGTCTCCTCCCTCTTGTCCTGCTGTATCTTTGGAATCAATAATTCCTCTGCCATATCTGTTTCTATGAAAATTTGAAGAAGCAGTATATTTAGGGGGAAGAAGAAAAGCTATATAGCAAGTTCCAGAAAAACCAGTCGGTAACCACATATAGGCTCTATCGTGACAGATGAAATACGTGCCCTGAGATGGCACTAACGGCGGCGAATTCTGAGATGAGTGGATGTATGTATGGGAACAAAAGCTTTTTCTCTGTTCGGGGTCAGTAGTTTGGCCATTTATTTGCAAACAGAAATTGCCTTGATGAGGTACAGTCCAAATTGGTGGAGACTTTCCTTGTTTAACCTTATCACTAAGGCTTGTGATATAATGAGTGACGTTCCAATTAGTATATGCTTTTCTCTCATCAACAGAAATTTTACTATTTTCCATGATTTTAGCCATAGCTACCATTCCCTTTATCAATGAACTATGACTGAAATCTGGACCACCAATATAATAACTGACAGGTCGTTTAAATCGGCTTTGATAGGCGTTAGAGAAAATTACAAAATAAGCCCAAGCAGAACCTTCATAGGAGAATGGAAGGACTAAATATGGCATCCCTTTTTCTGTGGTATGAGGCATTAGTCCACATACCCAACAATCGGTTGTATTAATTACTAATTGGTGTTGGTGTAATAATTGAATAAACAAATTATTGTAATATTCGATTCTTCTAACGAATTCATGTTGAGGAAGTGTATGAAACGGATGTGGAGAGATAGTAGAATAAGAAGGCACAGAGATAGAAGAAGGGACAACTTTTTGCTGCATAGCGTAAACAATCCATCCTATACACGCCAATAAGATACACAATAATATAAAAACACATAAAGTTATACGACAACGACTTTATATTATTTTACAATGATTGTCTTTCATTTTGTACTTTCCCTCTTTTTCGCCAAATGTAGTTTCCATCTTATAAACGAATGCTCACGGCAATCTTCCTTAATCACTTGGTCACGATTGTCTGCCGTCCTATGACACTGCAAGCCCTGCAGGCCTATTGCCACTTCTCAGGTCACAACCAAGACTCCTACCGTTACCCTGCAACCGGGATAGAAACTACATGGAAGAGAGAATCTTAAGTTTTCTTCTTCAGTCTGGGTCTTAAATCGTAATGAGCCTTATCAGGTACAGTCTGATCCTGAAACAATGTTCGTGGATTTGTGGTATTCAGACGAAAATGTGGTGGTACAGCTTCTTGGAGAATGTTGTCGCTTTCTTTTTCCGACAATGTTCCATTCAAGTGTGCATCACTAAAAGGTATGAATCGGAGAATCTTCTCGCTCTCAGAGTCACTTATACCCTTACGGACCCACTGATCAAAGGGCAGAGGCAAAGGAACCTTCTTGCAATGCACGCCGTGGATCCAGTTCTTCTTTCCTTCCACCTTCACTGCTGTACGAGTAGCTAGGAGAACCTGATGGGGTTCTCTCCAGCGAGGCTCCAAATTCTTCGTCCTTTGGAAATTCTTCACACAAATCCAGTCACCTGGTTGGATGGAATGACCTGAGTCTGTGGAGGCCTCTGGCAAAGCGCTCTGAACCTGTTGATGGAGAACACGCAATTTAGTTGTAAGGTCGTGCAAATAGTCAATCAACATTGTGTATGGCAAGTCTGAATACTTCTTAGGGCGAGGGACTCCCCATATATTAGCTGGGCGTCCGAAAACTATCTCATAAGGGCTAAGTCCCAAACGAGAATGCACAGCCGTTCTGGTGGATAGAAGAGCCAAAGGTAGTGCATCGGGCCAACTAAGGCCTGTACTGGCCTGTACTTTAGCAAGTTTGAGTTTTAGAGTGCCATTATAGCACTCCACTAGACCCGCTGACTGTGGATGGTTTGCCGCATGGAACTTCTGTTTTATACCAAGACCTGAACAAACTTTTTGCATGACTTGGCCCACAAATTCGCTCCCATTGTCGCTCCAGACAATGCGCGGCAAACCAAATCTAGGGAAAAACTCTTTAAGGAGTACTTTGGCTGTAGATAAAGCAGTATTGTCTTTCAGGGGGTAAGCCTCTATCCATCTGGAAAAGGCACATACCACTACTAGAACATATTTGAGATTGTTGCATCGTTCCATGTGAATGTAATCGATTTGCAACACTTCAAATGGATAGGTCGGAGGAGCAAAGTGACCTGCTGGAGTTGGGGTTCCCTTTCCCGGACTGTACATTAAGCAAATAATGCAATATTTCACTACATTGTCTGCACACTTCGGGATTCCTTCGTTTTGCCATACTGGAGCCAGAAGCTTGCATATTCCTTTCGCACTTAGGTGGGCTGGACCATGCGCCATAGTAACTACAGGTAGTACATAGGCATCTGGTAACAGCCAACGTTGGTGCTTGGACAATTCTACCCAACATCCCATCTCATCTCACATTCCTGTACTTTCTTTCCACTTTCTCAATTCTTTCTCTGTAGCCCCTTCTTGAATTGATTTCACACTTTCTACTGTATCCTCATACATTCCTCTTTCTCTGACCTAATTTGCAGGGCCCGCAACATACATGCGACTTGTAGCATCTCTGGCTGTCTTTTTCGCTACCTCATCCGCAAATGCATTCCCGCGACCAACATCGTCAATAATCTTCTTATGTGCGCTACACTTCACAATTGCTATCTCGGTAGGCAAAGCAAGTGACTCAAAAAGGTCAGTCACCAACTGACCATGTTGTATCTTAGTGCCGTGGGAAGTAAGGAATCCCCTTTCTTTCCACAAACGTCCAAAATTGAACGCCACACCAAAAGCGTATTGGCTATCGGTGTACACGTTCACTCTTTTTCCTTTGGATAACACACACGCTCTGGTTAAGGCTATCAGTTCAGCTGCCTGAGCTGAGTTATGTCTGATGCGTGCTGTTTCCATGATTGTATGTAAAGTAGTAACAGCATAGGCTGAAGTTGTCTCTCCATTAGGAAGATTAAAACAAGAACCATCTACCCATAGCGTTCCATCCGGATTCACTAATGACGTATCTGTTAAGTCAATTCTACCTTTTGTCTCTTCCTCAGTACGAAAGAAACAATCATGTTGTTCGTGAACACCTTTCTCTTCTGGAAGAGGCAACAAAGTAGCTGGATTTAAAGTATTACATCGTTTGATAAGCATGTGACTAGCCAAAAGCGTCAGCTCATATCCAGACAAACGAGCAGTCGTAAGATGCTGCGTTTTTGTCCTATTTAGCAAAGTATCCACTGCATGTGGCACCATAACAATGAGAATATTATCTAGCACCACTCCAGCAGACTGTTGAATAGAAATTGCTGCTGCTGCTGTCGCTTTAAGACAACTAGGCAATGCTTTAGCTACTGGATCTAACGTAGCCGAAAAATAGGCACATGGCCGCTGTCTATCTGCAAATCGTTGTGTTAAGACTGACAACGCACAACCTTCTCTTTCATGAACATAGAGCGTAAAAGGCTTACTGTAATCAGGAGTACCTAGTACAGGAGCAGAACACAGAGCAGTACGTAAGTCAGTAAAACTCCTCTGACATTCGTCAGTCCATGGAAGGGGCTGAGGCGTATCTTTCAAAGTGAGTGCCAGTAAAGGTTTAGCCAACAGAGAGAAGTTAGGGATCCACTGCCTACAATAGGAAGTAATGCCCAGAAAGGCACGTACCTCTCTTTGTGTGGATGGCACAGACATTTGCGCAATTGCTTGGATACGTTCTGGGGTTAATCGTCTTCCCTCCTTTGACAAGAGATGACCCAAGTAGGTAACCTCTCGGCGAACATATTGTAGCTTAGAAGGTGAAACCTTGTGATTAAGATTGGATAAGTGTCACATTCTTACATATATCCTCCGAATCACCAGCGATTTACAAGTCGTCCATGTACTGAATGAAAGCAGCACCAGACGGCAAGGAAAAAGCATCAAGATGACATTTTAAAGCTTGACTATAAATAGAGGGACTTTCACAATAGCCTTGAGGTGCGCGCTTGAACCGGAAGCTTCGGCCTCCAAGAGAGAAGCAAAAAATATCCCTACTTTCTTCGGCGATGGGAATACTAAAGAAAGCATTTTTCAGATCGATAACAGAAAACCAAACCACTGTAGAAGGTATCATTGTCAAAAGCGCAGTGATATCTGGGACAACAGGAAACTGTGGTACAACAATTTTGTTTACCTCCCGAAGATCAATTACAAACCGATAAACCGGAGGCTGAGAAGGATCAGTGCGTTTAAGAACAGGAAGAATAGGGCTATTACATATGTCACCTCTCGTTTTCTCAACCACATCTTTCTGAATAAAATCATGAATGATTTATAAAAGCGCTCTTTCACCTTTAGTGGAAATTCTATATTGAGGAACACGTGGCAATCCAGCATTGGGCTTGAGAGTAACAACATAAGGTGGAATTTCAAGACAACCAACATCATTTGGACCCGTGGCCCAAAGCGTTGTAGGAAGAGAGAGCAATTCAGGTGGGAATTGATCTTTTGACAAATACATTGGAGAAGTCAGTTTTTGTCCTAAAGTGAGATATACACCAGAAGGAGAACAAGATATTGTGGCATGCAGTCTTTTTAATAGATCCAAGCCCAATAGATTCTCGCCGCAACCATTCGTTAAGAGAAGCGGAACTTTTAAATCATAAGGGCCAATCGAAATAGGCAAAGGGCAAGAAACCGGTTTACGAACTGGGGCACCAGAAAAACCTACAGATAAATTCGTTAAGCCAGACAAAGGTGCCCCTGGGAGTTTTGAATGTATGATAGAACTTCTCATCGCACCAGTATCTAAAAGAAATGGCTCTGAAACACCGATTGTAGTGACATTAACATAAGGTCCATTCTGATCTACTGGAATCGACACAACTCCCTCACTTTGTCCATGGCTGTCCTAGTTAACATGAAGACTTTCATTCTCGCCTTCAACATAACAATCCTCATTGTAATACTGTGTAGACCGAGCGTTTTGCTGATCAAAGTAGTTCACGGAATTAGAAGGAGGAAGGGAACGCTGTTCTTGGGTCAACATACCTCGACCTCTACCTCTGTTTGCTGACTGGAGGCCAGCACGACCTCGTGGAGCAGATAGTGTCCCATTACGCTGCAATAAAACCGGACAACTATTCTTAAAATGACCTTCCTCTCTACAATAGGCACATTGATTAGGACCTACCAAAGGTCTCGGAATATATGGCTCAGGCTTTTTTTTTTTATTTTTTTTTTTTAAACCGTTTATTGCAATCTCAAGAATATACAAGTATGGGCCTACAACCTTTCGGCCGGCCGCTAGAATGACAGGAGCATATGACATACGTACAAAAACACTTGGCGTTGCAAAGGAGCAAAATAGGAGGTACAAGCGTCGTGGGCCACATCACTCTGACCCCACGAATACGGTTTCATTTTATACAAACAACACAAAAACCACACCCGCAAGGCAACCTGCAATCGAAAGTAACAGCACGTGCTCCCCGAAGGGGGGACCCCAACCATCCACAGGAGTCTAAAGAGGGGAAGGGGAACAGATCGAGGACTGGGGGAATTCCGTGCTCGGGGCTAGGAAAGGAGTCAACTAAGGGGACGGGGCTGGTGAGGCCGCAGGCAGCAATGGTGGCGCGCAGATACCCCCGCGGTAGGCGTTCCAGGGGCCCCATACCTTCACCCATGCCCCAGGCTTACCCCTCGCCACATACACCACCTTTTCTCGGAACATGCACCAATCCATGTGTTCTTTCCAGGCCGACACCGCCGGGGGCCTCTGGGATCCCCACAGTTGAGCAATGTCACGCTTAGCTATCATATATCCCAGAGTCACCCATCGCGTCTGCGGAACCGAGTAGTCAGTTGGTTCCCACACATTCAGCAGGCATCTCCTCGCTTCAGGCAGCAGCTCGACATGCGTAACCACTCGCAGGACCTCATGCACACCACGCCAGAATCGCTCCACCTTCGGGCATTCCCACAAAATATGCAAAAAAGTCGCCAAAGCACCACACCCACGCTTGCACAACCCATCCTCAGCATAGCCCATGCGCAGCAGCCTTGGCCCCGTCATGTAAACCCGATGGAGTATCTTAAGCTGGACGAAGCGAAGGCGAGCCGGTATGGCCACCTCCTTCGGAGAGGCCACCGCGGAAATCCAGTCTTCGTCGTCCAACTCCAGCCCGTCGGCAACCCAAGCCTCGCGGAGGCCAGTCAGCAGGCCCGAGCGGTCATTAATCAATTTTTTGTAAATAAGGGAGATCGTGCTGTCCGGAACGTGGCCATCCAGCACTCTATCCTCCAGGGGGGAAGACTCCGGGATGGAGGCGACGTCCGGGAAGACTGAGCCCAGTGCGTGACGGACCTGCAAGTACCGAAAGTATTCACTGCCCTGCAGCTGAAACTCCGTCTGCAGCGCCTCGAATGTTTTAAATCCCCCTCTCGTCCAGAGGTCCCCCACTTTACTGATGCCGATCGTGTCCCACTTCTCGAAGCCCTTCGAGGTCCACAGGGAGCCCAATCTCTCAGACGCGTACAACGGTGATGCCCGGGTCAAACGGTCCTTCCACCCCATAGCTGCGTTAGCCGCGTGCCATACTCGTACCATGACACGCGTAGGTCCCGTCAGGCGGGGGCCGGGCGCGCCAGAGTAGAGCGCTCGATTATAGTCGCCACCAGGCAGGAGCATCTTGTCCATTTCAAATGCCGGGTTTAAGGCGGGCCCGTAAAGGCCATGATTAATTGCAGCTAGCTGGGAGGCCCAGTAATACCGTTTAATATCCGGGAGGGCAATCCCCCCGTCGTACCATGGGAGCGTCAACTTCGCCAGGGCAATACGCGGCCTCCCGTCCCAGAACAGGCGGCGCTGTAGACTCTCCACCTCACGGAAGTAGCGCGCCGGGACTAAATCCATAGTGTTCTGGAGAGCGTACAGGAAGCGTGGCAACGACATCATCTTAAACAATGCCGCCCGGCCGAGCGGCGAAAGCGGCAGGCGCCGCCAGCGCGCGACGTTGGCTCAGGCTTTTGATACACTCTCTGAAACTGTGGAGGCTGTTGAAACTGGGGCTGAGCATAACGAGGTGGATAAGCCTGTTGCAAGAGAACCTTAGTTTTCAATTCTTTAGTCTTTTTCTCTTGCTTATCTTTCTCTTCTTTATCTCTATTTTCATAATATTGAGCAGTAGCCAATATCTGGTCTGAAGAAGAAACAGCCCATGAACTTTCGGAGTCTTTCAGCTTATGCGACAGCTCGGGTAGCAAATTAAATACGAACTTATCTACAAATAATCGCTGCCCACCCTCCGTAGTCATGTCCTGACCACTGTGATCAATGAATGTCTCCTCGAAACGAGTGAAGAAATCGGAGACACTCTCATCTTTCTTCTGTTTACACGCGGCTAGTTTATCCCAGTTCACTCTCAAGGCAGGCATCATCGTTTTCATTAATGTGATAATCCTACCAGGGAGTTCTGAAATCAAAGCATCAGGCTTCGCACCACCCACTTGGGCTCTATCTGCGGCAATTATAGCATCCCAATCAACACCTAATTCCTGTGCGTGATTCTCCTTACGAATCCTAGCCCATAACGCTTGTGATTCTACATTCCCCATCAACATATCAATATCTGCTAAATTCATGATGCAAGCATCAACAGTCTGTGACAATTCTTTATAATAACCTGCAGGGGTCTTACGAGGATCCGGTAGAGACTGTTTAAGAGCCAGGACTGCAGATCTTTTCCAGGGCACATGTACCCATATTCGCTGGAAGTGAGCAGGAATAGATAGATTAGCACCTGCTGCTGGAACCTCTTCTCTCCATACCGGAGGAACCTCTCTCATTGGATAAATTTTCAGTGTCAACCTAACTGAGGGATCGGAATCAAGAAAAGTCTGTGAAGTAAATAAGGTTCTAAAGGAAACAAGTGTCTTCACAGCGTCCTCAACCTTAGAACCCACAAGGAGTCCCTTATCAAAATTAGCCTGAATATCTAACAGACCCTGAGGATCCGAACCCAAGTCCATATCCTTCCAACCTTTAACAAGAGTATCACACATAGCATTGAAAACATATCTCTGCGTAGGCGCATTCCACTGTGAGAAGGTAGACATAATGCCGAGTACACTATACCGAGGACCCTTCTCAATCCATTTACGAGCGAAAGAGTCCAACCTTTCTCGTTCTTCGGAAGCTGGGAACTGACTACGAGACTGTCTTCGAGAAAATGCCGGAGACACATTTAACGCCTCAAAGAAAGGAGATAAAAGACCAGAGACCTTTTCTGTAAGGATAGGGGACAAGGTATTAGGTGAACTAACTAAGGAGGAATCAGTAATTACCGGGGGAGCAGAGGGCAAAGAAGATGAAGGTAAAGGAGTTGAAGGCAAAACTGGCAGAGGCGGCAATACTTGAGGGGGCAAATGTGGAAGAGCATGAGCAAGCGGAGGCGCAACTGGCGGCTGAACAGGCTGTAACAACGGGGGTGCATTAGCACCTTGTACATAGGGCGGAGGCAATCTCAGTAGGTAAGACATCAAGGGATCTTCCTCTAAATCCTTTCTTTTATCAGAAGGGGAAGCTGGCAACATCGGATAGCATTTATCTATCGCCATACGATGCTGTCTCTCTGAAATTTCCATCGCATTATCAACTTCATCATCTCTAAGTTGCTGAGCAGCCTGTATAATTGTCATACCCTGTGCTTTCCTATCTCGTTTTTCTTGCTTAATTTTTCTCTGTTTGGCTTCCTTACGCCAAAGGCGGAAAGAGTCAAACATTGCCGGCCGGGCTTTTCTTTTAAATAAAATAGTTTCCAAATTATCTAGTATGTCGGGCTCAAAGCTACCATTTTCTGGCCATTTTAAAACACCATCATTCTTCGTGTATCGGATCCATGCCTCGTTAAAGGCAATGGGGCCAACACCATCTTTAGAATAGAGCTCATAAGTGGGAGTTCCAGCCGAAGGAATCGGACAAGAGTCCTCCAGCCGTGAATCCCTATTACAACCATTATTTCGCTGGACTGTTCACAAACATCAAGGGGGTTAAATCAATTAACACCGCACAAATGTACTTACCCCTCGGCTTCGGTTATTGCAATACCCGAATCAAAGACCCAAAGAACCTAAGAACCAAAGAACCAAAGAACCACAGAACCTAAGGACCAAAGAACCAAAGAACCAAATGTGGGAGCGACCCACCAATACTTAACTAAGATGTCGTCTTACACCAACAGAGGCCCGTCTATCGTCTCGCTTTACCATACATCACCAAAAAGAGGGCCAAGGCAGGGCGGCAGTCAGGGCAGTAGTCGTCAGTAGCCGTCAGGAAGGAGTAACCACGCTGCAAAAGACCTTCGGACCACTTTCGACATACAGGGGTCGCTTGACGTGGCTCGCGATTCCTCCATAATTTTCTTGCGGGGTTCCTCACGACCTTCAGGCAGAACCACTACCTCTGAAACCGCCCCACGTGGGCGCCAGTTGAAGAACCAGAACCAATTGGGCCTGGTGGCGCAGGGTACGCGTTAATCTCCTGGGTTCTCCTGCTTCAGCTAACAGAGACACAGGGACACTCTGTCGGCGTAAAAGATCAGATTTTATTAGCTGCAGCTAGTACAGTTGTCCTAGAAGTACACACGGTATGTTCTCAGAAAACTGCCACTTCACTCCGTGGCGCACAATCTTTTATAGTACATAGGTGACATATACATTAACGAAGAACACACCTAAAACATACATGAAAAACCAGTAGGAATAGTCCAAAAGAAAGTCAGAGCCAATAGAAAAAGTCGGAAAACAAAAGTATCGAGTAACTCGAAGAAGCCTCTCCTCCAACTGTGTTTGCCACCCCTCCCACAGGTTAAGGTATTAACATGTCTGTAACTGGCTTGCAGGTGGCGAGATACGTTTGTGTGTTTTGGAGGACAGTTGTGAAACGAGAGAATACGAGCGGAGGACAGCGAAGGTCAGAAGATGAGATAAAGTCAGAAGAGAATAGTGTGAACCAACAGATAGTTAAGACAGGGATTAGGAAAACCAGACAGGGATTAGTGTACTCGGCCAGTCTCTAACACCAGCTTTGTAAACAGAGGCACAAGGCTATTTTGACATAATATTGCAGGAAAAGCAGAAAAGACTTCGTTCGTCGTGCTGCCTGAGTGAGGGCAACACAAAATGGCGGCGGAGCATAAAATGGCGGCTCAATGCGATAGTGATCGAAAATCGAATTTCCTCAATGCCAGCCCAGAACTTTCAAGCCATCAATTGCTATATATACTTTTCCGAAAATAGGTCTATTCTGAAATGTAATCACAGCAATAAAAAATTCCAATCATCTAAATTCGTTTGCCACCAAAATTATACACTTTTACATCACTAGATTCCCATTTTTTGTCATTCCACTTTTTATAAAAGTACTGATCAGATAATATAGTTTACAGCAAACCTGATTCCACCATTACTTTTACAGGTGGACCTTTAATGAAAATTTCAAATTCTGGTGGGATATACGTTTCAGTGTCAATATCAACACTAGCAGTATCATTACTGGCTGAATCATTGATCCCTCTATCACACACATTCCACATGATACAGAATCAAATATTGACCTCTTTTAATTTTCATTTGTATCTTTTGCTTCATTCACTCTCATTGTTTCTGATCAAACAAAGATTCATGTTTTCACCATCACAACGTTGTCTCAAAATCTTCTGGAGCTACAGAAACCCTCCTTTTTGAGGCAGACTTACACGCATTACCAAAATGTCAAATTTTCCTACATTTAGAGCATTCCTAACCCTTGGCTGAACAAAATGTAAACTAGGAAGTATGTGTTTTCGAACCACAGCGATCACAACATGACTTTGACACATTACTACTTGCTCTGTAACTTGTGGTTTGTTTACTCATTTGTTTGGTCTTGCTAGATTTACCTTTTGCACCATAGTTTTTAGTATTTTTATTGCAAGACAATGCTGCCACTTCTGTGGTAACACCATCAACATAGATAGCTTTAAAAGAATTAATTGTGCATTCCACACTTTTAGCCGCATCTATTGCCTTCTGTAACGTGGGTTTGCACTGTGTAACTGTTCTTGTATTTTTGTTATTAGAACAATGTATAATTAACTGATCCCTAATATGTGTCTACTGTTGCTCCAAATGCACAATTTCCCATCCACACTCTTAAAGCTGACACATATGAATTGACAGACTCATTAAGAAGTTCATGCCTGGTAAAAAACGTATACCTTTCCATCACAATATAAGGTTCCTACGAAAACCGTTCCTTAAGTCTGTCTACTGCCAGTGAAAATCAATCATAATCTCTATCATCTGTACCCTTTGGTGGTAACATTGGTGGTAAATGATCAAGGGCCAGATGTACGACCCTATTTTGCATAGCTACTTACTAGCACCCTGCACTCCCCCAACCATTACTCACGGATTTGTGTGCCTCATTAGACCAACAATAAAAGTCTGATTTAGAGATTGGTATTCTTCAATGGATGTTCATGCCACAAGGGTGAGATATAATAGCCTCATAGAGACCAGTAAAATATCTGTATTATCAGGAGAGTTGTGTAAAATGTTTCAGATACTTAAAGTACATTTTAGCTAATACAGTGAAGCACATAGTAATTGGTTCACAATGTGATGTAAACATAACATGTCTAAAAGCCAAATCTTTTAAACTTTCAATTTGCACATTGAACCCCACCCATGTGATTTTTCCAGCAGTAACACAAATTACAATGTTCCACCATAATATTGTTTCATAAATATCCTGGGACACAAATATCATGTCTAAAATATTGTGATGTGAAGATCATTGTGGGATTGAATTGGGCAGGTAAGAATAGTGTTTTTCTATAAACATTTTGAGATCGTTGTTAGAAATATCATTTTGTTTATCATGGTTGGTGTGTATATTGTTGTTTTATGTGTATTAAGAATATGTATTTATTGTTTTAATTTTTTTTTATTTGGCATTGTATGTTATATTTTGTAATATAATTTCAAGAGTGAAATGTTCAACTTGTAGGGGAATAGGGTCAGGACAATTGTTTAATTTTTTGGGGGGAGGTTTTTTTTAATATGTTTTATGAGAAATAGATTAAATAGTTTTAGTTATTGAATACATCATAAATTGTGAAGAGTTTTAGAAAATTGTTTATTTGGTAATGTTTATACTGGAAAACCTAGGCAATTTGTTTATATTATGATGTGCTTTGCTTGTTTGGTAGTGCTTATCTTAAAATAAATTACGTTTTTGTTGATTTTTATATTTATTTATTTATAAATATTTTATTATTTAAATTTTTAATTTTAAGTCTGAATAATTAGGTATTGCACATTTATTTTAGTGTTCAGACAGATAGTAGAAATTGTTTTAGTATTATTTATAAATAAATTTTCAAAAACACCTGTTTTCGGTGATTTGGAGATGTTTACATTGCGTTGCTGTTTGGTGTGGTGCTTTTAAAGCAAGTTTTGTGCTATTGAATCTAAATATAGTAGGTCAAGGTTGTTTTAATGTCTTGCTAAAATTTGATGCATTTCTGTAGTTTATTTATATATTGTTGCTTGATTTAGGACATGGATTGCTACATGCTTAGTTCCTGGTACATTTGTTCTTTTTTTATCATTTCTAAAAAGAATTGTACCATGTAGGGTGGCTTCAGCTAAGTGTTACTCGGAAGGAATTGTGCCACCTTTCCACTGGGTTATTTGTCTTTGCTTCTTGGTGAATGGCGGTGCCGTAGACATTCCACTATGAAATAAGATACTCTAATTGGCATCTGTGTCCTAATCATTGCAGGTGACCATTCCAAGGACGTTCACAGTAATTCATTAATGGGACTAGTTTAGCTTCATGCATTTGAAAATGGTTGTCATTCAATTAGTATGCCATAATATATTGTCATTAGCAGCCACAGGGGCAGCCCAGGACACCTGAACCAGGGGCAATCAGTGTATAATCCTAACAAAGGTCCAAGCACCAATTAACATGAAAGTACAATATTCACAAAAAATTTGTTTTGAAAAATGGCAATTCATTAATCAACACCTTAATGTCAAGGCCAAAGAATGAAAAATCAAAATGAGAAAGGAAAGAGGAAAAAAGGCAAAGGACCGATATACTGTAATAATTTCGGAAACATTTCTTTTTAAACAAATGTATTACATTTTACAAATGTTAAAACAGTTATAACAAAGACGCTCAATCTAATGTGCTGGTACAAAGACAGTGTGCGAGATGAAAGCGGTGCACGTCACGGTGCTAGCAGGTCACGGTGCAAGCAGCGGCGTTGTGGTTGCTGAATCGCTGTTGTCAGCTGACGAACTGGAGTTGATGGTGCTGGCGTCAGTACGTGTAACTTTACGAGCGGTGCCCTCGAACCATGGTGCAAGCAGCGGCGTCGATTTTAGCATTGCGGCGGTGCCCTCTGCAGTACCAAGGCATCGTCGTGAAGTGAGGCGGTGCGGAGTGCGGTGCCCACAGGTCATGGTGTGAGCAGTGGCTCGTGGTGGTGTCAGCAGGCGTCGTTCGTGAGACCAGGGTCGAGGTGCGGCATTGTGGCAGTGCCCTCTGCAGTGCCGTTAGGACATGCAGTTGGCAGCGGCGTCGTAGACGTCATCAAGTTGCTTTTCCTCTGTTACAGCACAAAACACACAGTCCCCAGTGCTGCGGGCAGAAGAGCTTGAAGTCTTTGTTGTTCCTGAGACTTCTTGAACAGGGGGCAAGCTCTACCTCAAGCAAAGCAGATTGCAGAAAGTTCAGTCCAGTCCTTTCACTGCCCAAGAGAGAAGCACCAACTGCAGGCCAACACAGCAAAGCAGACAGCAAAGTGGTAGGTCCTCCTCACAGCTTCTGCAGCACTTCTTCTTGGCAGTCTTCTTGATCCAAAAGAGTTCTAAAGTTCAGGAGTCTGGGCCCCAATATTTATATTCCAAAATCCTTTGATCTCTTAGGCAGAGAGTGTCTGTGCCCAGCCAGAACCAGTTCTGCCTTCTCTGGTGTGATTTCCTGGCAGGTGGTGGAGACGGCATTGTCAGAGGCTGACCAGGCCCTTTGAGGTGGAAGGAAATCTCCTCCCCCTTCCCCCATTGCAGCCCAGGTCTATTCAGCCCTTTCCAGACCCTACCTAGACTATTTGGTGCTACTCCTGCTCCCCAGCCTTCTGTCATCCAAAACCCAGACAGGCATTCCACATTCCAGCAGAGGCACACAGGATGACTGAGCAAGAAAATACCTACTTTCTAAAAGTAGTATTTTCAAACACAGAACGTAAAAATCACCTTAACTAAAAGATGCATCTTTAGATTCTGAGTTGAGGCATACTAAACTTTATTTTCCCACCTAGTTCCCAGGGCCAGTTATGTTTAAAAGATGTTATAAACAAACTTCCCATTCTGTCCTACCTAGGGAACAGGTAGCCTTGCAATAGTGAACAAGCATTGGCATAGCCAATAGGTCTCGCTTTTGGGACCTTATAAGTATTTAGTTATGCAGCACAATATCCTTTGTGCAACAACATCAACTGTTGCATGGCTAAGCACTTATAAGGTCCCAAAGGCGAGACCTATTGGCTAAGCCAATGCTTGTTCTCTTTCTAGAGGAGAACAGTGTTTTCTCCAACACTCACAGAGTGAAAATACCTGATACATTCCAAGCCAGGGGATAGTGTCCCGACTGGCTCAGAAAAGGGACCCATCCAATCTAATGGTCCTGATGAAAGCCATCGACCTGTATGGGCGCAGGTAGGCTGAAACATGTTGACCTTATAAGTATGTTGATGTGAGACACCTTATATTTCCCTAGACATGTCCTCTCTTTTTAAACCATATCCCTGCCTATGTTTTAAGAAATTCATGTTGCATTGCGACAGGAGGTAATTTTAGATCACTACCTACTTGTTACGGATACCCTACAGTCGTTTTGCTTTGAGAAGTGCCCTCCTGGTAGAGGGAAGACCCAATGATGATGCTACCAGTTACTAGTATGTCAGTGGGGAACAAGCTATTGCCCGACAGTAGCTGTTCAGGGAACCAAAATGTATTTTTCAAAAAGACTCCTGTGCAAAATACCTGGTCCCACCCTTTTTGATACTTGACAAAAAAGATTAGCCATGTCTTGGAGAACAGCCGGTGCAACTAGGATTGCCTGTTAGAAGGGCAATCTACTTGAGTGGGCAGAAGCAGAAAGCACAGAATGGAAGGAGGAGCGAGTTACATAACAGGATGCAGTTATATACTCTAGAAACTTACGGGAGACAATGACAACTGACCGTTCTGAGTACTAGGGAAGGCCCTAAATCAGACATAACACAAAAAAAAAACACAACAGGACAAGACACACTTCACGGACAAGACACACTTCACAGACAGCCAACATAAAAAAAGATGCACAGGGCTTCACCGAACTTGAACGAGATGTACTCACAAGTAATAGTGCCATTCTGGGGATTGGAGCCAAAACAGGAAATCGTGAGAAATCAAAAGATGGAAACCCCAGAAAAGTTGGGCCATTGGTGGGGGCAGCAATATATAAGAATAGCATTCATCAAATGTCTCAATGACTGCAAGTTGACATCAAGTTCATCATTAAAGTTACAAGGAAAAAGCAAAACGTTTATGATTACTGTATGCTTGTTTTCACATAAACATTTCTAGGCATTGGTACTGGTGCAATTTTTAGGGTGATTCATCCGTTGGGGAATTCTTAGGGAAGTATGGAAATGTCAAACAGGTCTTTGCGTCCCCCTTTCACAGCAAAGTAAGTTTATCTATCATCTTAATAAATTTTTTTGGGGGGGGAATACAGCGCTACACCCTACCTAATGTAGCCTCAGAGCACTACTAACAGATGACATCAGTATAAATCAGCAATTATAATGAATAGGCGATAGTGAAGTTGTAAAATTCTTGAGAATCGGAAGCGCCACGAGTGTAGTTGCTGGTTTTTAGGCATCCAAACAATCCAAGCCTTAGTAAACACAAGTGGCCACCTGCATGGAAGTGAACAATGGGTTTCACAAAAAAACTGTGTTTTTATGAGTTTCAGTAAGTAATTTTCCAGTCAAAGATGCACTGGGAGTGAGCTCCCATGGGATGATCCTGGTGTTTATGTGTAGGGTCCTGCCACCAAACTTCTTGAGGTGGTATGACTGAATTGAGAGCAAGCTGTGGTTCCTAGATCGAAAGATTCTAGCTAGATGATCTGGAAGAAACAGCTTCCACAAGTACTTAAGGGACCTGCCCTGTAGAACCTTATGGTCTCTCAAAGGGGCGTGGCTTAAAAACATGTAAGCTAAAAACGTGCTTAGCATAGTGTGCCTGCCGCCGGACGGGTATTTTGCTGCTTCTGTCATTGCATCCTGACTATTTAACACGACAAGCGGCTCATTAAGTAGGATGAAAAAACTGGGGAGTCTCTCAAAGGGGCGTGGCCAATGTAATCAAGGCCATGGCTTAAAACATGTAAGCTAAAAATCTGTGCATAGCATAGTGTGCTGCCCCACTTGTATTTGGCTGTTTCTGTTATTGCATCCAGATGTATGATACAACAAGTAACATCATACCTACAACATGTCATGACTATTGGCTTTGTCAGCAGTTGTTGGCTGCGTAAGATAAATAAGCAGCAACTATGGCTTGTATATAATATTGAAAAAGCTTCCACTTAAAGCCCTGGTGACACCACGACAATGTTGCTGCTCCTGAGTTTCAAAAAGAGAAGGGAAAACCATAGAAAAAATGTTACTCTTTAAAGGATTTCCCTTCCCCTACCAGGCTCACCTGGCATGACCTAATGCCGTAACTTGTCCGCTAGTGAGAAGTGAGCAGACGCGCACATCAATGTGCCTGCTGTCACTGCAGTCCGGGAAAAAACGGACCGCCTGTGCCAGGGCACGAAACAGAGCCCAATAGAGCCCCGTTTCGATGCCCCTTTTAAAAAACTGCAGGTGCTCAGCACCGGTGAGACCCGTCCCACTTAAAGCCCTGACAAGAGGTAACATTACACCAACAACAAGCCAGGACTATTGGCTTTGCCAATGTATGTTAACTGCATAAGATAAATAAGCAACACCTATGGCTCCCCTGCATAGAATATTGAAAATGCTTCAGTTCTGAAATGATGAGGCTGTTAAAGAACTATAGCGAGTCTGTTTGAAGTTACATCAAAGGCAGGGAAGGGTTGAACCGCTGGCGAGTAAAGATTTCTTTTTCACCCTGAATGGGAAGGGAAAATATAGAGAACTCGAGGGTCTCAACAGCTGGCAGGACCCGGCCCACTTAAAGTTCCGAGCCAGAGTATGTTTACTGCTGTTCGAACAATGTACCTTTTGTCAGATAGATGTGAAGACAATTATGAGCAATTATGTGAATGGCTACTCAGATCTAGGTGAACCTGAGTGACGGTTCCCTCCATCTAAGACCTTGTGGAGGGAGGGCTGCTACTGAGTAAGAGAAGTCTGATGTGGTGTTACAGTTGGAGATGCGAGCATAACTATGGTGTAGCTTACTTCTACATAGGCTAGAATAAGTTCCGGGATTATTTAAATAGGTGTTTATCCGGGAAACAATTACTTTAGGATACGACGTCTTGGGACCACGGCAAAATGTCTGGTTAATGCTGAGGTGGAGCAGAGAAGCCCGGGCTAATGTTTGCCCGTTGCCTGGGTCACGCACCTCACAAGCAGCTCAGCGCCGGGCCTAAGAATGTGTCGAGCAGATTCCTCCTCCAGAAATGAAAGAAGACAAGCAAGAGCGCATGTGCTAGCTGCCGTGCACCCAATTAAAAAAATATTTTTAAAAATAGGTTCACGGGTATTGGGGATCGGATGTTCAAAAGAGGAGCAAGTGGGGGAATCAAACAAACAAAGCTGGATTTGCGGGAGGCAGGGAAAAGCAGCACACGAGAGAGCAACACAGAGTGCTGAGGGAGATAGACATGAGGAAAGAGCAGCATGGTACGAGGGGAGAGGCACACGAGGGAAAGAACTACATGCGAAAGTGATCGCGGTAAACATCAAAGCGGCCGCGAAAGTGAAAGTAATCACGTCAAGCGCGGCGCGCGCGCCCGCGCACATGCACTGTAGCTCTAGGCTGGCCTGGTAGCACTTTTTGGAGCCCTCTCAATAAGTCTCGCCAGACCAGCGCATGCGCTGGGTCAGGGAAGACCTAAAAATGAAATGGGCTGTAATTCACTATCAGGACATGCCACACATGCCAGGGCATGTCCTACCTTTCACATACACTGCGCCCCGCCCACCGGGGTAACTTGGGCCTTCCTTAGGGGTGCCTGACATGTAAGAAAAGCGAAGGTTAGGGACTGGCAAGTGTGTGCACTGGCCAAGTCGACATGGCAATTACCAACTGCGCGCAGACTCTGCAATGGCAGGTCTGAGTTACCTTTTTAAGGCTACTCACGTGGGTGGCACAATCAGTGCTGCAGGCCCACTAGTAGCATTTGATTTACTGGCCCTGGCACACTCAGTGCACTTTACTAGGGACTAACAAGTAAATCAAACATCCAATCATGGAAACACCAATCCATAACACAATTTACACAGAGAGCAAATGCACTTTAGCACTGATTAGCAGTGGTAAAGTGCCCAGAGACATAAAACCAACACAAACAGGTCATGAAAAAATAGGAGGAAGAAGCAAAAAGTTTGGGGATAAACCTGCAAAAAGGACCATTTCCAACAACAGACATTTGAATAGCATTTAGTGCATTTACAGTGTGTCATTTTAATAGTGGCGCTCTCCTTAGTATAAGTGTATGCCCTATAATTTAAAACCAACCTTCCTTTTTGGAACTTAATGTATGTTGCTGTTTCCATAATTGTTTTCTGTGGGTTTTAGAATATACAAACTGTATATTAATTATTGTACAATATGTGACATGTTTTAATGTTTGATTATATGTTTTTACATTATACTTTCATATTTTTACTTACATTTTGGATGTTTTTCTACTTCAGTTCTTCTGTAGATTTCTGCTTTGCTAGGGTTTTTACTTCTGATTTTGTTGACAGATAAAATGTGTTAGTTTGTTGAAAGGAAGTGATATATTTGTTTTGTTGGTTTATTATGTAGGTGTTTGTTATTAATTAGTTAGTTTTAGTTCACTTATAAAATTATGTGTACATTTTTCTTACTTTTAAAAATAATTTCTTATTTTACTTATAATGTTTACTATAGAGTTTGTCTTTCTGTGACTTGTCATTTTCAAATTTCTGCAGCTTGATTGCGGTTTTCCTTCTCTTGCTCCTGCCTTCTTGTAGTGAAGATACCTGCTATGTGGAGTTATAAATGGACAGTACAGTTGCAGTTATTGGTGTTGATTAATTAATTCTTTGTAGTTATTATCAGGTTACAATATGTTTATGACTTACTTTGTGAGTTGAATTTACTAGTCTTTAAAGTGTAATAATCTTCTTATGTGAAATTGTAATGCAGTAGAGGGATGATGTCCTGCTCTGGTTGCTATTTAAGATGCATTTTTTGTGTGTATATTGTTTTTTAATACAGAAAGAGTTTCTATCTACTAACTGTTTTAATGTTTAATTTCACAGGTTGTTTGTTGAGTGATTTGATTTTTATTTCCCCACTTATGGTAAATGCTAATTAGTGTTTTCATTTTAAATGTAACATTATTTGAGACATAACTGTATTTATTTGCATAAAAATATTCTATAATTTTAAGCATTTGTGTTTATATAGTGTTAATTTGTTGGTGAATAACATTTTTGTGGGTATTATTTTTCTCGATGTAGTGTTGTTCAACCCAAATTACACCAGATAAATCTTCTGCCATTCCTCCAAAAACTGCAAAGTGCTGCACATTCATGGTCTCTCGAGGCTGATAAACTCACAGTACACCTATTGTATTTGTTGCATCTTGCCATCCATTAAAAAGCATGCAAAGTCAAAGAAAACAGTTCTGGCTTAAATTGAAAGTGATTCTTCTCTGACTGGCAAGTTTCAAAGTGGTTGTATACATGGTTGAGTGAGGGAATACAATAACAATTCAAATGTTGGAAGAAGGGATAGATGAGTGACTGATGTAGTTCATAGTTGGATAGATGAATGGTTGAATGAGTGCATGGATAGATGACTGCATGGATAAGAGCATAGAGAGTGTTGAAAATTAGTGCAAGGATGGACGAATGGGTGTGATGATTGGTGAGTTTATAAATGCATGTATAATGATACTTGAGAGTAAGGTTTTCAAGCCAAGGGACGTCTTGCCATCAACTGTAAAAGATGTAAAGGGCCTCTGCTCCATAATCAATCCAATATTGTTTCATCACCCCATCCAAAGCTTTACTTACATTCATCTGGCAGTATATGCATGTGCATGGGTATTCTATACCAAGATTTGAAGTATGCTGTGAAGGCCAGCATATCACTAGAAGCATGTGCCGTCAAGCGTGTATGCTAAGGCAAGAAGTATACCAGTTTTCACCATCACTATGCTAAATATGGCTGCAATATGCCAATAACTAACTCCATTATGTCAAGACCAGTGTAAGACAGAAGTGGGCATCTTCATACCATGGATGTACACATTGTGTCAAAACACCGGTATTTTTATAGAATTATGCCACAGTGTGCGATACCATGCATTTGAGGCCCCCATTATGCTAGATATTACCTACAATATGCATGGTTATCAGACGTGGGTGAAGACGTATCTTGTTTGTTCACAGTATATCAAGAAGTATAACTAATGTGACGGGGCTCACGTTGTGCTAGATGTGGGCACCATCATTATGGTATTAGAGCATCTGAGAGATATGTCCATTAATTAAATGCTGGGAAACTCTATTGAACCGAATTCTTATAATCAACAACCCTGCAGTTCTGAGGAATAAAGGAGTACTCCACAACCTCCTTATGTGACTTATAAAATGGTGTCAGAACCACAGACCTATGGCTATTGAGTAGCCATTTATTTGATTGGACGCATCTCCTGGGAGCCTAGAAGCATTCCTCTCTTTTGAATAACAACATTTATTGAGCAGAGTTTTCCATTACTAGTATCCGAAATTATGAAGAAGCAGCTAACAAAATCTTAAATTCTTAAAGAATAATGTGATACATGGGATTATGAATGTCAGATACTCGGTTACACTGGAAGACATTTTGGACATTATAAGACCTTACTTCCTTAAGGAGGACACTGAAGTCTTTGATGGTCAAATTGTTAATAGGATATGCTCCAATTAATGAGTGTGTGATAACATCCACTATCAAAAATCCACACCAGACAATAGGATTACTCACACTTTACAGAATCAAATATATGACTTAGAAATGCACAAGAAAGAACTGATATGTGGTGAAGAAATTGAACTCTTGATTCCATGAACACCGTGCGATCATATGTGGTCATATTACTGCCCATGCCCTGAACAATGATGAAGATTTCGGAACTCGAAAACACTTTCCCACATATCTTGATAATAGGCAGTGGCAAAATAAGCCCTATGTGATATGCCTGGTATTAAAGCCATCTAATCAACAGACCTTATTTTGCAGCACAAATCATAATCTCATTGAAGTTGCAAGGAGCTATTCACAAAGGTAACTTACACTTGTAAGTAATTTATACTTGTGATTTACTCTTACACTTTTGAGTAACTTTACTATTTTTGACTATTCACAAAATCCAAGTGTAAAGGAACTCTTCCAAAGAGTCGCCAAACTTACCACACCACCTGCTGTTAATTCTGCTGATGGCATTCAGGAACTTTGTGATTCCCTGGCTACTTTATTTCAGAATAAATAAAGGCAATCTTTGATAAGTTTACTTCTAGGGACCAGGTATGGGATTTACCTACGGAAGGTGAACAATCCACCCTCCAAGAATGTACTCACCTGTAAACTAATCAAGTCATATTTGTACCATTAAGTCCGGATCCCCTTCAGATTCCTGTCCACCTCATATTGTTCACCTTGTGCCCATGCTGTCGCCAATTTTTTGGCAAAAGCTGTTAATATCATGTTTAGCACAGGAGTTTTACTGAAGCCATGCAAAAAAGACTGCGCTTCTCCCATTGTTAAAAAAGATAAAACTAAATTCAAAACATGCCAATAGCTGTCAGCCTATATCTAGACTCTCATTTCCATCTAAACTAGCTGAGAGAGCTATGAATATCCAACTATCTTCATATATTGAAAGAAACGACCATCTTGATAAGACTCAGTTTGGTTTTAGGAGTGACCACAGTACAGAAACTGCACCTATTGTAGCCACAGAGGAAATTAGATCACCCTTAGATAAGAGCAGTAGAGCAGCCCTTATCTTACTTGACCTGTCTGCAGCCTTTGATACGGTCAATCATACCTGTCTGATTGGCTGTTTATGAGTCATTGTGATTAAACACACAGTCCTTCCACATCTTCATTTTTTTCTTACTGACAGGACTCAAGTGGTAGCTCACAAGGGATTCACGTCAGAGTCTTTTGTCCAGCTGCGTGGGGCTCCTCAGAGATCGTCGCTGAGCCCGACTCACTTTAATATCTATGTTTCTTCCCTGACCAGTCTGATAAAGTCCTTCGGATTCTCACTGGTGACCTACGAAGATGACACTCAGATCATTGTGTTGTTCACCAATGACATCCAAAATACAGCTGAGACATTTCACAACTACATGGTGGCAGTCAGCAACTGAATGAGCAACAATTGTCTGAAGTTAAACTCAACCAAAACGGAAGTCATGCTTTTTGGGAATGATGTTTCATTTTGATCCCCTTCTTGGTGGCCTTATGATCTTGGGACTCTACATATACTCATAAAAATTGAAAAATATGGGCGTGACAAGCTCACATACAAAGAGCAAGTTAATTTGATCATCTCTTCTTCTTTTTTACTCCCTGAGAATAATAAAGAAAATTGCACACCTGATTCCCTGTGACTCATTAAAGATTGTGGTTACTGCTCTAGTTTAGGCAATACTAGACTATTGCAAGTCTTTTCTAAAATGTACAAAAGAGATCACTGAATAAACTCCAGACAATGCAAAACACAGCAGCAAGTATGCTCTTTAACATCCCCAGATTTGAATCAGCATCCCGGTCCTTAAGTAAGCTACACCAGCTGCCTATTGAGCGGTGCATTGCCTTTAAGGCTCTCTGCCTAACATTTAAGGCACTTCATGGAATTGGCCCTGACTACCAGGAAAATAACTCTAAATGGTACTCTCCAGGCAGAACTCTACACTCCAGTCACTCTAAAAAATCTGGGAGTCCCTCCTCACAAGTGTATGTCCTGGGGAGGCAGGAGTTTTATCAGAAGTACTGCCCTCAAATGGAATAGTCTCCCTCGAGCTCTGAAATCTTCAGCTACTCTCTTGACTTTCAGAAAAATCTAAAAAAAACTGGCTATTTTCCAACTAAGGCACTTTCTTCATCGATCACAGTCAGCGCCAAGATGTCTTCAGGCATATGTTGCGCTTTACAAATTCATCCAATATCAATATCAATATACTCAAAAGTGCAGACGTACACGTCTCCACCCCCTGAAAAAAGAGGTGAGACCACATTTGCATGTGTGAGTTACTACTCCCAAAAAGGAAACAGTAGGAAAGTCCAACACCACACATGGCAAACCAAAAACTTACATTATTTAAAATAGTTTAAAAAATAGATACATTTTCTTTAATGTTAGAAAAAATCTAAAAAATCGTACATATGTATTTTTTGTTTATAAAATATTTTTATGGTATTTTTATTTCAAAATTAATGTAACATTTCTGCCTTAAAATATAATAACATTTCTTTTAATTAATTCTATAAGTCATTTTTTGTCATAATTAATCCTTAAACTCACTAATCCTCCTAAACCCTTTCTTACTCCTCCTTAAGCGTTTCCCATTTAGTAGTTTGTATGACCTTTTGTCCAGCCACTCCCCTGATCTCTACTACTAAGTAATAAACTTACATGTATGAGGAACTGCCCAGTGTAAAGATGAAGGGGGTGGACATACAGATTTACACTTGGAGGTTTGTGAACATTATTTTTTTATACTGTAGTAGTACTATTATTTTATTTGCTGTATTCAATAAATATGTCTCTTAAACGACCTTTTCCCTGCAGAACTTAACACACTGAAGCGAAGAAAAATTCAAATGAATGATCATCGTGTGGCTTGATTGATAGGATCCATATAGAATTAATTCAACACAGAGGTTGAGTACAACTCCAGGATATCGAATGTATGGCATTTAGGCTATCAAATGGCTTATATTACTTTAATGAACATTCATATCAAGCCTGTCATCAAAGTCCTCCAGCCAAGTTTAGTTGATTCCCTAACAGATGTTCTCGAGGCAACTGTTTCATTGGAGAGTGCATTTGATAAGGTTATGTGTTTTACCCGTGGCAATGTGTATGCCTGTTTCCTGATGTTTAGTATAATCCAGTGAAGAGAATGAATTATGGGGCATTTCTTGGTCAACTGGAAGTAATACTGCAGGAAAACAACTGTGGAGGAAAATGAACTGATCCCTCCAGTGATGGATATCTGGCCTCTAGGAGCCTATGCAAAGCCATGGTCTGATTGCCGAGCTAAATAGTAATAATCTGATTGCTTATATTTTGTTAACAATTGACCCATGACATTAGTTGTTGATTTTGACATAGTCCTAAACATGCACCTAGCAGATCATGCTGTATTACAGGCAAAGGAATCCAACCAGAACAAGCAAACAGTTGTTTTATGCGCGCGAGTGAATGACTGAGAGACAGAGAGACGTGTGATAAAATGTGAATTACATCTCCAGAACCTGCACTGCTCTGGCAGCCTGTCAGATGGCAGGAGGCGCAGATTATCAAAGAGTCAGCGACTCCGCCCTGACCTTCACTGAAACTCAGGGGCGCTTCTGAGGTCGGGTGATGTGATGGCAGTTTGCTTAAGTACAATTATGTCCTCTAACTGTACTGAAGAGCACCCTTTGAATTCAGCTGTGAGTTACAGGGACGTACCTCCAAGGGCCTTGCATAAACCTCGCGTGCGTGCGCCTTACAAATAGGATTCGGTTCTCTGGGAACCCGAGAGACAATATAATTTGATCAGCATCGTTCAGCAGCCGGTACAGCAAGGTGAACAAAGGGGAAGAACTCAGCCTCCAACTCTAAATCCAGTGCCTTATCTCGCCCGCTCGAACACACGTCCTCGCTGAAGGTCACACAGCGCCTGTGGAATATCAGAGAGGCGGTGCCCTGACACAAACAACGCATGATGGCCTTCACGAGACTCACTTGGGAATCTGATACCTGAAAATTGTACATAATGATGTGAAATGTAAAACCGCCACTTAGAGTCATATTTTAGCACATATTTTAGCCTGTGCAAATTTTTAGTGAGGACCCATTTCGCGATAAAAAAAATTGCGCAAAAAACACACGTGCCACAACAGACCACTTGCGTTCTGATTGTTCATGTTGTTCCTGCACTCTTGCGCTATAGTTTTGACAGCAGCTTAATATTACACAACATGGTATAATGGCATAATTTTGGGAATGTCATGTAACAAAATTATGACAATTATGCTGGCGTAATTTAAATATCGCCTGGGCCTTTTCAGGATTAGTATTAAGAGCATCTTTTACGCACGTTTAAACCCAAGAGTGGAATTGCACCTCTGAATGACAGGATTGCCATGAACTGAGCACACAGCAGGGCCGAAAGATGCGTGAGGCCTAAAACAGGGTAATGGATTGGGGGGGGGGGGGGGGAGGAGGGGCACAGTGCTGCTTGCTAACGAGCGGAAAACAGTATCGCGCATTAAGCACTGGAAACGTTGAACCAATGAATATATTCATCGCATTCTACCTGCATTCCTCCATCAGCATGACAGTGTGGTTGATGGGTTCGGATATGCAGACACCCCTGGGACCTTACTAATAACAGCTGTGACCAACTCAATGGATGAAAATAGCAAGTGCGAATATATTCTGGTGGTGAAATGTAGAGCAATATCTGAATAAAAGTTCCGGTAATTAGAAGCTCCTCTAGTTGCAACACCATATTCCAACAAGCTTCAAAGACTTAGTGAAAATTATTTCTTCGTGGATTCTAGGGAAAATGTGTACACATATTGAAAACGTTCACACACTAGGTCAGCAGCAGAAAAACGCAAATATTAGCAAATTCAAAAGGTGTCATCTATTGGAGGACGAGCTATTGACTGACAATGCTTCTTTCTATTGGGATGAACAAATTGCAAAATTGCTACCAGTGTGTGAAGACTCAGACGGAGGCATAAGCAGACATTTTGGAATGGGTTTTCAGCCATTCAAAAATGGCCGCTGATGTCTGTGCGTTTATTGTGGTGTGTGCATGTCCATGCGTTTTGATGCTCCTGAGGTCACTTTGGCGTTTTTAACTTACTATTACAAGATGGTCAAAGGCCACATTAAAATGATGAATTAAAAATACACAGTGGGAGGGATCGTGAAAAGATTGATAGCTCTCACAGAAGAATAATATTTTAAAAAATAAGAAGTCGGTGATGGGGAGGATCGAGGAGTATCTTACATGGATGTGGAAGATAGAAGTACCGATAAGATGCTGGGCCCTTAGAGAAAATAAATACATAAAAATGTAATATAAAGAAGCATGGGGAGGAGAGGGGGTGAAAAAACAGGAAAATGATAAACTCAGCAGTAGCATGAAGATTCTGGGTTCTAGCAGGTACAAAAAAATACAAACCTAAATGATGGCAAGAGGTGGGAGTGCAATGGAGAAGAGGTGAGGTGAAAGCAAAAGGCACAACAGAAGGTGGACACTAATGTAAAACACAGAGGGGCCGATTCCGATTTCGGTCGGAAGGGCTCCGAACGATGGTCGGAACCCTTCCGACCGAATCGGAAGGTGTCGGTCGGATTCCTTTCCGACCAAGCCATTCTGATGGGCTTGGTCGGAAAGGAATCCGACTCGGATTTCCAGAATGCGGATGACAGGCTCGGAGAACCTGTCCGCCATCTGGAAATCCCTCAGTACTCCCCCGGCTGCCTCTTTGCGACTGAGGGAGTACAATGGCAGTTTTTCACTGCCTTTTCGTGCCGGTCTTCCCGGCACGAAAAGGCAGTCGGAAACTGTCTTTGGGGGGCCGCAGTGGGTCCCCCATGGGTCTGAGGCTGCCGAATGGCGGCCTGGGGGCACCATAGGTGCCCCTCTGTGGATCCCTGCACCCAATGGCAGGCACTTTCGGATGCCGGCCACAGGGAGCAGGGATGAACTGCACCCCTGCTTTTCACACTGCAAGCATGCATCCCGCTCGGAATGCATGCTTGCATTGTGAAGTATACGAATGCGACCGAACCCTGTTTAGTCGCATCGTACCTGCAGGGCCGTAACCAACGACAGCAGGTCGGTCAGTTATGGCTCCTGACCGATGTCGGACGGACCTGAGTCCGTCCGACATCGGAATCAGCCCCAGAATGGAGACATACACTTTCATGGAGTACTGAAAGAAAAGTAGTTCTGTGTAAGAAATTGGATTGGGTGAATGCGCACCTCAAGGTGAGTTTTTTGATAGAACAATGCAGCCTTCAACAACTCATGCCTAAAAAAAGCAGTCTCAACTACGATTGTGTCTTTGCCATGCATGTCTTTACAACGAAATTCGTTGTAAAGGCATGATTGGTAAAGCATGCATTGTAAAGATCATACTCCAGCCCCCCTCCCCTGAGCCCCACCCCAGCCCCAAATTCTACTCTACCCCCCCAGAAGCCCTAAAAACCTTCCCCCAGCCCTGTAATGCACCCCGCCCTAACCCAAAAAACTGCCTGACCCCAGCCCCCTCCCTGAGCCCTATAACGGCCCCCAGACCAAAAAACGACTCCAACTCCAACCCCGGACAGATCCCTAAAAGGCCTCCAGCCCTGAAAACTGCCCCTTACCCCCATCCTGAGCCCTAAAATGATCCCCCTTAAAACTACCCCCCCTGAAGACAACCCTCTCCCCCAAACGCTACTTACCAGAGCGCGTTCCGATCCTACCTGTTCCTCTCGCTGCCCATCCAGTATCTGCAACTAGACCTCTGACTTGCCTTAACCACACATTTGTGTGTTTAAAGCATATGCATGGTTAAGGCAAGCGGTGTTCCTCTTGCATGGAAATGGCACACATGGCTTTGTCCGCATGGTTAATGCCGTTTCCCCTCAAGGAGTAATCACAACTCTTGTTAGGGGGAACCCTTAATGAAATTAAATCAACCTGATCTCACCCTCTTGGTAGCTTTGGCACAGAGCGGACAGTTTTAACTTAGAGCAATGTATAAAGTATTTATGCAGTGCTAAAACAGTAATAAAGAAAATAAAGTCAAAATACAAACAATAGAAATTCTAAACCATATTAGAAAAATAAAGTAACATTTAATAAATAAAATGACACCGAAATGACAAAAATCAAATAATGGTAACCAAAGGTATTCGTTTTTAAAGTTTTAAGTAGAAAAAGAGTCAAAAATCGCTAGGCATGAATGCTAGTCTATGTTTGCTGTAGACAGGGACCTAGGTGTAATTTATGGATGACCACAAAGGAGCACAGGTTGGACACACCAAACATGTTCATCTCAGTGAAAGATTTTACCTTCTGACTATTGGGCTGATTTATATGTTGGTGGAAAATGTACTCTGTTGCAACAGTGATTAAGTTCCCTTTCCACTAACCTGAGGGTTCACCCACCTAATTTATAGTCAGGCAGACCTTCAATGTGTAGACAGCAGAGACTACTCTGTTTCCGCAGCTTGCACACATTGCTGATGGCCCAACGGATTAAGGGCCGTCAGAAGATTGTCCATGTGTCCTCCTGCCCGATCTAGAATGAGCAGATATACAGCCAGTTTTCACTGCCCATCACTGCCATGAAAACATGGCAGTGAAATAACTTAAATGATCCCATGCCACAGAAGAATGCTCCCATTGCAAGGGGGACATTCTTTTTTAATATTCTGAAAAAGAAAATTGCGCTTTGGAATTTTCTTTTTGTAAATCAAGAAAAGTTGTAAATTTGACATACTGCTCCGATATGTTGACAGAGCTGTCCGTCAAACTTACAATGCATTTCCAGGGACCGCCATGATGGCGGTTCCTGGAAATGCAAAAGATGTCTGCAAGCGCAGCAGACATTTCAAAATACACTTGTAGAGTACCCTCACCATAGTGGAGGTAAAGTACTCCACCATGGAGACTGTAATTACGCCACAGGCTGACATATAGACCAGCGCCTCAGTCTTTTAAGTCCCAAATAAACACAGGAGTACACTTCTAAAAAAATCAGTACCTCAGGCGATGTACTTGGAGGCCACAGGGTGTCAGGCAGAGGCCAACAGAAGGGGCCAGTCAAGGTCCAGTTGGCACTGGTTTGCTGATTACTTCCAGGAAAAATCCTCTCTAAGCTTCTTGTCTATCGGTATCCACTCAGGAGATCAGCCAACTGACCCTTGGAATCCACTTCTTTGTTCTGGGCACATGAATGGTTTGGCTTACTTCAAATAGACCCTTAATTCCATGTGTTAAGGCATTTTCCAGATGGTGAAAGTCTTATTACTAAACTTGGGCTGCGAGCTCTGGGTGTGTGTGTGTCCACCGGTAATCCTAGTGTCCTCCTACATATGAAACAAAAATCTGATTTAAAGCAGGTACCCAGAGGAACCCAGAGACATACACCTAGTAGGACAAAAACAGTGTTCTTCAGCAACAGATAGGAGAACCATACCAATTGTATTGGAATCCTCCTATCTCCCTTTAAAGTGTGCCCCAACTGTTACATGTGGTGAAACAAACCTGTCAAATAGGATTTGACAGTGTGGTGTTACAGGATGCCCACATACCTGTTCTACCTGGCATCCTTGGCGTGGTTTTCCCTGACTTTTTGCCTCTACCTCCTGCGTTTTTGATGTTGTGCTGGATTTCGTTTTTGCTGGCTTCGATGCTTTGGGCACTGTGCCACTGCTGATCTGTGTCAAAGTGCAAATGCTCCTTGTGTAAATTGGTATTGTGATTGGTTCTCCCTGATTGACATATTTGTTTGACTAATAGGTCCCCAGTACAGTGCACTGAGTGTGCCAGGGCTGGTAAATCAAATGCTACTAGTGGGCTTGCAGCACTGATTGTTCCACCCACATGAGAAGCCTGAAAACAGGTCTCAGGCCTGCCACTGCAGTTCCTGTGCGCAGTTTGTTAGCTGCCATGTCGAGCTGGCAAGTGCACACACTTTCCAGGCCCTAACCTTCCCTTCTCTTACATATGTGACACCCCTATGGTAGGCCTAAGGTACCCCCCTGGGCAGGGTGCAGTGTATGTGAAAGGTAGCATATGGACTGGTGTGTGTAACATGTCCTGATAGTGAAATACTGCTAATTTCGTTTTTCACTATTGAAAGGCTATCTTACCCCATAGGACAGAAGGTGGAATGCTTTGTAACATTTTACAAGCATATCTTTCCATAGGGATAATATAGAAAAATGGAATTTGGTAACCCTGAACTCAGGATTCAATAACACATCTTTTAGTAAATATGGTTTTTAAATTGTCTGTTTGAAAATAGCACTTTGGGAAAGTGGCTATTTTCTTGTTCAACCATCCTGTGTGCCTCTACCTGTTTGTGGATTGACTGTCTGGTTTCAGTGTGACAGAGACAGAGGATGTGCATTCCCTGTAGACAGCCTCTGGGGGGTTTGAAGTGTGCCTGGCCCTTCCTGGATGACTCAGCCCTGAGCTGAATAGACCCTGGCTCCATATAGAGTGGTGGGAGGAGATTTACCTTGCACCTGAATGGACCTGTCTCCCTTGCACAATGCTGTCTCCACCACATGTGGTCATGCTACACCAGGGAAGGCAGAACTGGTTTGAACTGGGCTCAGAGCCCCCTGCACAAAGAGAACAAAGATATTTTGGGGTATAAGTATGAGAACTAAAACCCCCAAACTTTAGATCATTCCTGGAATTCAAGAAGACCCTTTGCGAAGGAGAAGAGCTGGAGAAACTGAGGAGGAGTTCTGCCCTTGCTGTGTGTCTGGGGTTGGCCTGCAGTTGCTGTTCCTACCAAGCAAAGGAGTAGGACTTTGCTGTGTGCTGTATCCCCTGCTTAAAGGAGATCTCCAAGAGTCTGTGTGTACTGACCTCCTGTTTGGAAGTCTCAGTGACACAAAGACTTCACCCCCAGCTCCCCTGAACTCTGCTGCTGTGAGATCTAGCCTGCCAAGAGGTGCCTGTGCCAGTTTTGGGCCTCTGAAGTTTGTTGCTCCTGTTTGGGAGATGGAGGAAAGAAGAAACTCAAAGGACTACAGAAATCGACGCATCGCTCTTTTTGCGGCTGTTTTCCCGACGCTTCTCCATGGCACAAGAAGAATTTCCACGCATCGCTGTGCCGCTGTGGAAACCACCGCTGCGCCTATCGCTGCTGCAAGAATCAACGCATCGAGGGATCGCGGCTGAAGAGGACCAACTCAGCGCCACTCGATGTCACCGCATCAATCGCTGACACATCCCGGATTTCCACACACTGTGCGGCAAGTTCTCCATCACCCGCGGACCAGAACCATCACGAAGAATCGACGCATCACTCCCCGTACAGACCGGATTCGACGCAACCCTTCTCCAAGTTCTGAGGAGTGTTGCATCTTTTTGTTTTCTGACGCTGCGGCTGTTTAGGTTGTGAACATTGACGCATCTACAGGTACTTTGGAGAAAAGTGACACAGCCATAGTTTTCTATGGTACAAGTTCTTGAAAATCTTTGAAAGTCATATTTTTAACTGTGTATGTTGGATTTTTGTCATTTTGGTCTTGTTTAGTTTAGATAAAGATATTGTATATTTTTAAACTGGTGTGGTGTCCTTTTGTGTTGTTTTCACTATGTTAATCTGAGTGTTGGTACAAATACTTTACACATTGTCTGTGGGATATGACTGTCTGCTCGTGCCAAGCTACCAAGGGGGTGAGCAGGGGTTATCTAAAGTGTGTATCTCCCTTACCCTGACCAGAATCAAGGGTCCCTATTTGGACAAAGGTACCTACCTCTGCTAACTAGAGACCCCCATTTCTAACATTGGTGGTCAGCGGTGAGGATTTGAACCTGTATTTGTACTTGACCTAGAGTGATTGGTGTACATCACTAGTTTAGTGCAGACCACTACGCAACCACATACTGTGTTTTGTTTTTGGTTCTGTTTTTGAGTGACCCTTAAAGTATCCACACATCATATCTCAGAGGGGTAAACCAGCAAGTGAGATGGCAGAATCGGAGTTTTATATTGAAGTGTTGCATACTTACAGAGTAGATCAGCTCAAGCTATTTTGCTAAGATTTTGGATGTCCCATGAAGAGCAGATCCAGGAAGGAGGATCCACAAAAGGCCTTAAGGGTCTAGTGAGAGGCCAAAGATGCAGGGGAGATGGAGGATGCAGAGGTGGATGAGGATGCGTAAGGGGATGGTTTCAGGTCACAGGACCTGCCTGTGTCCAGAGCAGCCTCCAGGCTGGCAGCAACCATTCTGCTAGGAGCCTGTCCACAGAGGAGCTGGAGGAAAACCAAAGGGTCAGAGATCACGAATTACAGTTCTTAAACTTTAAGATGAAGCAATTGGAAATAGAGAACCAAAAGGCTGCCATGGAGAGAGAAAAGATGGCAGAGGAAAGCAAGAACGCTCTCGCTTTGGAAGAGAAGAAATTGCTTTTGGCTCAGGAGTTGAGCATGAGGGAACTGGACATTAAGGCCAAACAAGTGGAGTCCAGTTCAAATGGTGGCAGCGTACAGCCAGTGCCAGGGAGTAAGGTTTACATACCAAAGGACCTAGTACAGAATTACCAGAGGGGCAAAGCTATTTATACATGGCTAGCGGCGTATGAGGTAGCCTTGAGAATGAATGAGGTTCCTGAGATGAATTGGGGGGTGGGCCTGTGGAAACACTTTAAGGCCTCTGGGAGGGACACCCTGCCACCTTTGAAGCAGGTGGGTAACCTGACCTATCCCCACATGAAGGAGGCTTTTTGCCACAGGTATAGGCTCACATCAGAGCAGAGAGAAGTTTAGAAACTTTAGGAAGCTTGATTCTCATACTTGGGTTGAATGTCTGAACATGTGTAACCGTGCACTGGATGGTTGGATAAAGGCAGCAAGGTAACTGATTACCAGGGGTTGTACAACTTGTTTGGTTGGGAGCACTTGAGTAGCCTGTGTATTCCAGAGCTGCGCCAGGATCTATTGGAGAGTAAGCTAACTGACCCCCAGGAACTTGCTAAGGAGGCGAACCGCTTGACAAGCACCAGGGTCCACAATGGGATTGTGGGTAACCCAGCCAAGGGTGGGCAGGGTCCCCAGCAGAAAAGCGGGGGGGACAAGGGTAACCAAAAAGAGTTCTCTAAAGGGCCCAAAAACAGTTCTCAGGGTAAGGAATCCCAACAGTCCAAGCCTAAAACGTCCTGACCACCTAAGGGCAGGTACAATAAACGTGGTCCCCAATGGTGTTATTCATGCAATCAGGTGGGCCACATTGCAAGGGATCCCAAGTGCCCCAATGCACCACCAGCAACCACTGGTGCACCACCACCAGGGTTAGTAAGTGTAGCGCTGGGGGGAGAGTTGGTTCCTAGTGAGGGTGGGGAGCCAGCAGTCATGACCCTTGTCTCATTAGATGACAGAGAAATTGTCCAGAGAACCTTTCTGTCAGAGAACACTAAGAAGTACGGGCAGTGGGTGACCATCAATAGGAGGAGGGCAGAGGCTCTGAGAGACACAGGAGCCAGTGTGACATCTGTCAGGTGTCAATGGGTGTCTGAAGAGCAGGTTATTCCCAATGTACTTCACCCTGTAGTTGCAGCAGACAACTCTGAGCGCTTGTGTAAGGAGGCGCTAGTTCCCTTTGAGTGGGGGGGTCTCAGGTTCCTTGAAGGTTATTGTTAGTCCGTCCATGTCTGTAGACTGTATGCTTGGCAATAAGCTAGAGAGTACCCCATGGAAGGAGGTGGAACGCCAGGCTCATTTGGAGATGTTGGGTCTGCCTGAGTGGGTCTGTGTGACCACTCGATCAATGGCAGCCAGTTGGGGTAATCAAAAGGTCCTGGAGCCTGAAACAGTGGCCCAGGTGCCTGCCAGAAAGAGGAGGGGCAGAGGGCATGGAAAACCAGCCCCAGACCTTCCCATGATCCAGGAGGAGGCAGAACCTGAGGGGGATGCCCTGGAACCTACAGGGGGACAAGTGGCCGAACTGGGAGACCTAACTAAGCTGACCCATTGGCAGCAGGAAGGGGGTCTCTTCAGGGAGGAGTTCTGCAGAGCGCAGATGGAGTGCCCTACTCTTATTGATTTGTGGCAACAGGCTGCAAACCAGGCAGCAGGTGATCAGTCTGGATCACATCTGATTTACTGGGAAGATGGATTGTTGTATAGTCAGCCTAAGGTCGCTGAGCCCGGTGCAGCCCCTGTGCTGGTGCTACCCGAGAGCTTCAGAACTTTCCTACAGGGTCTGGCTCATGATGTGCCTCTAGCAGGACATTTGGAGTGCGACAAAACCTTTCAGAGGCTTGTCACCCACTTTTACTGGCCCCAAATGAGTAGGCACGTTGGAACACACTGTAGATCTTGCCCAACATGCCAGG